>NC_064645.1:603681511-604348297 GCF_023864345.2 Schistocerca serialis cubense | reverse complement strand
GGTGATTACGACAGCCAGATTACTGCCGCATTGAAATCACTTTCTACACACAGTAAACAGCCCAATGAGTATTGTTGCAATTGTGGAGAAGTAGGTAAAGGCAAAGAACAGTGGTACAGGTGTACCGGGTGTTTTACTTGGAGTCATGTTATATGTACTGGAGAAGACAGCCCAAGATTATGTTTGCAATGGCTGCTTATCCTCGAACTGAACATCTACATATTTTTTAAGTGTGAAAATGAAAGTATTACTCATTCCGTCTTACTGTTTTAATACACATCAATATTCTAACTTCCTAACAGAATTTACGGATAATTTAAGAGGCGAATATTTTCGCTCGTGTATATTTAAGATAAAATTCCCATTTCAAGCGGACAATGTCTCTTCCACTGCGGATAATTGCCACGTGGACTGGGGAATCGTGTACAATCACATCTTTGTGATATTAACAGTTAAACTTCATTGTACTGTTTTTCACATTTAAACTGATTTAGCATTGTAAAAGTAGAGACACTATAGCAGTCTTACATGCAGTTGATTTTAGGATACTTACTATGAATGTATCAAATTAATAATTCTTGCTTAAGTGTGCACTGATCCACCCACTTCCCCCTAAGTCTTTTAGGTTTATTCACTCTTTCATTTCTCATCATATGAGTCAAGTTTTCGGTTTCCGTTTTAGAAATTATGACTAATGTTTATTATTTGTCAGAATAATCTGTTATTCATATATGTTGTTGCATTATACGTTTTGTGGAGGATACCTTGCACGAACTAATTCCACCGAGTCTGCAACGATATCACTAGTCAAATTATTTTTGACACTTTCCTTAAAAAGCATTTTGAAGCTGCTGAGGTGTTTCAATCTAAGTACAATGTCAAAATACATCGATTCAGATAACTAGTTCCACATAAAGATGATATTTTGATTACTATTAATTAATTAAAATATCGATAACTTTCGTAATACGTTGTGATGACAAAATCCTTTTTCAGTTTGTATTTCTACAATCAAATGCAATCATTTGATATATATATATATATATATATATATATATATATAAACACTATTCTGTTCATTTTTGTTTTAGCATTTTATGAAGCGTTTGTTGTTGTTTTAATCCCTCTGTCGCAATGTCACGCCGGTTCAGTAAACGTATTATAAGCAAGGTTTTCATGTTTTCATGCGAACAGAACCAACAAAAATGCAGTTTTATTATTATTTTTATATTTTATTTTATTTTTTTGTCTTGCTGACTCCTCCATAAAACTAGCTTTTGGGGTGATTTGAAATTATACGAAATACTATTAGAGCTAAAATATATCTTGTATTTATAACGTATAGATTTGTTGACGCCGTAACAGTTACGGAACAAGCCACGACTACAAAAGAAGCTTCCTCATCTGAAGGTGGGCAGATACTGGCAGAGAGCACAGAGAGGGTATCGATCGGTGTTAGTCGGTGATCGGTCTTACAGCAAGCGTGTCATTGTAGTTTACGTTTTGAGTAACAGTATGATGACATCCATACTGACGTGCATCAGATACATTTTCATTGTTGGTGGTGGATGTTGACAATAAATATTCCGCGAAGTTTTTGTTTGTTGTTTGAGCCTCAGTATAGCTTCAATGAAGCCATGGATCTCTAATTCTTGACGAAACGACGTCAGCTGTAGTAAGTGTATCCACAGGTGTTGTCGAGTTACGCTTTTACTAATGGGGCATGCCAGAAAATAAGCGTAGGTAGACTTCAGTCTATCGCAGTCGTTAATGCACAGCTTGTCATTTATCTTGATTACTGCTTACATCGCCGGCCGCAGTGACCGAGCGTTTCTAGGCGCTTCAGTTTGGAACCGCGTGACTGCTACGGCTGCAGGTTCGAATCCTGCCTCGGACATGGCTGTGTGTGTTGTTCTTAGGTTAGTTAGGTTTAAGTAGCTCTAAGTTCTAGGGGACTGATGACCTCATATGTTAAGTCCCATAGTGCTCAGAGCCATTTGAATCATTTTTTGAACTGCTTACATCGCGCTCGGGTGCCAATCACTGAACGATTTCCTTCAGATTTCTCGCCTTCGCAATCAATATTGCTATTGAAGTCTCTTCAATGGCGGTCGTACGAACCTTTCCACATGCAGCTGTACGTCGGCATTCGGGCTTTAGAAATTTTTACTGTCGCCTTGACAGTCCTATGGTAAGTTACCGGTCCTCCTGCGTCATTCTCCTTGCCTGGTTAAACGCACTTCAACCACTGACCTGTAATGAGAATATCAGTATCGCCTTTTTCTTATACTGAAGCTCTCTGATACCACGTGTTGTAGATTCCAGAGCGAGGTTAAAAGCCGATATACTCTGTATCTTTTTAATTTTGTGTATTTGCTGGATATGTACAGCTTTTTATTATTTTGAGTATGTCAATAAGTGGTAACCTATGCCTGATAACACTGATCGTTAAGTAGACAAGCAACTTTAATTAGCGATATACTGAAGAAATCTTAAGGAACTACAGTCGTATTTAACGAGAATTTCGTCTAACGTTTTGCTGTTGCATAACAGAATTTAAAAGGGATACGTATAAATTAAACTGAAATGCAAACTTAGTGACTGAAGTAATGTAAATGTACAGTCTTAACGTCCAATTTTTCCCCATGTCGATTATCATTAAAATGCAGATAACATACGACCATTTATTTCTACATATACAGGGTGGTCGGAAATTCCCGTTACAAACTTCTAGGACATGTGGAGGGTAGTGAGTACATAACATTTTGAATAGGAACCCATGCCCGGAAACTTATCATTTCCGTTCTACGACAGTTTCAGTGCAGATGATTATCTCATCCACACCCACGTGAGGAATGTACTTAGGCGTGACCCAGTACAATTGTTGCAATTCATTTGGAAAGAATACTAACTCGTTCCGTTATTACTCACGCATTTGCATTACAACTTACACCTTATGGTTTACACATTTACATTAGTCGACAACAACAAGAACTCAGCACCCATGGTACCAGCCGCAACGTACCGATGCATTACAACAGCGGCTCGATGTGGCGACCAGCAACGTTGGTACACACACTGTACCTCCGAAGCATGTTCTGGTACACTCTCTCCATCCCACCTGGTGTCTCTTCAGTGTCTTGTGCAGCGGCCAGAACTCGTGCCAGCAGATCTTCCTCTGTCTCTACAGCTGTCTCATAAATTACGCTCTTCATACGACCCCACAAGAAGTAGTCCATAGGGGTTAAATCCGGCGATCGTGGCGGTTGGACCACCACGGCCTGTCCACCTTTCACCATACCGTCTGTTGCCTCCCGGCAGCCAGTGAAAAGTGAGGTGATGTTCCATCATGCTGAAACCACATTTCCTGGCGGACATTCAATGGCACAGCTTCCAAGAACGGCTCCAGTACGTGTCGTAGGAAGACTAATTATGCGGGACGCGAGAGCTAGGGTGGAAGGAGGAATGGTCCAATCACATGACCGTCCAGAATATCTGCCCACACGTTAATTCCAAACCTGTCTTGAAATCCCTGAACATGCGTGGCATGAGGGTTTTTGTCCGCCCAGACATGGCTATTTCGAGCATTCAGAACACAATCCCTTGTGAACCTACATTCATCTGTGAAGAGAACTCGACGAGGAAACAGGGGCGCGTCGATGCAACGGTGCAGGAATTATGTGTAGAAGGCGACGCGTTGTGGAAAGTCTGCTGGACCCATAGCGTGCATCCTTTGCAAGTGGTACGGATGTAATTGTTGCTCATGCAGGACGTCCAAGACGGTACTGTGACTAACAGCCATTGCACGCGCAATTCTTCTCGAACTCGTTTACGGGCTGTCTTCAATGCGACGCAGTACACCTTCTTCAAATTCGAGAGTGCAGCGTCGCCGTGGAGCACCACAGTCCTGCCTCCTCACGGTGAAGGTACAGTTTGTGCGATGGAGTGTGACGGCGTGGAAAACGTTCGTGATACTGCCGACTAGCAGCTCTTCCTGTTGTACAGCTAGAGAAGGCCGAAATGCACGCTATACGAGGTGTGGCTAGAAAAAAACCGGATTAGTACTGGTGAAACAATAAAACGAATGCAATAAGGCTGAAAGTCGCGTGGCCTGTCACGTGACTCTCGCTCCGCCTACTGCTCGAGTTTCATCTGCCTCCTGCACTCAGTCTGCCCGTGGCGTCTGTTTTAAGTAGTTGACGTTTTGTCTGTGCGTCGGAAAATGTTGAGTGCACAGAAAGAACAGCGTGTTAACATCAAATTTTGTTTCAAACTAGGAAAATCTGCAAGTGAAACGTTTGTAATGTTACAACAAGTGTACGGCGATGATTGTTTATCGCGAACACAAGTGTTTGAGCGGTTTAAACGATTTAAAGATGGCCGCGAAGACACCAGTGATGACACTCGCACTGGCAGACCATTGTCAGCAAAAACTGATGCAAACATTGAAAAAATCGGTAAACTTGTTCGACAAGATCGCCGTTTAACAATCAGAGCAGTGTCTGAGTTAACAGGAGTTGACAAGGAAAGTGTTAAGCAGATTCTTCATGAAAGTTTCAACATGAACAAAGTGTGTTCAAAAATGGTTCCAAAGTGTCTCACAATTGAACAGAAGGAACGCCGAAGAATGATTTGTTCTGACATCCTGGAAAACATTGAAAGTGATCCCACCTTCTTACAAAATGTTATCACTTGCGATGAATCGTGGTTTTTTACTTACGATCCCGAAACTAAACGCCAATCGATGCATTGGAAAACTCCAGGTTCTCCACGACAAAAAGAAGCACGAATGTCAAAATCGAAATTCAAGGCAATGATGATTGTTTTTTTTTTTGACATCAAATGGATTGTGCACATTGATTGGGTACCAGAGGGACAAACAGTGAATCAGCATTACTACATTAGCGTCCTGGCTACCCTACGTGAGCGAGTACGGAGAAAACGGAACGATTTGTGGAGAAAAAAGTCATGGATCCTTCACCAAGACGATGCCCCAGCTCACAGTGCGTTGTCAGTGAAGACGTTTTTGGTAAAACACAACATTCCCATCTTAGATCATCCACCCTACTCACCTGATTTGGCCCCCTGTGACTTTTTTCTTTTCCCTAAAGTCAAGTCAGCTTTGAAAGGAACTAGATTTGAGACTGTTGAAGCAGTAAAAGAAAAAGCGACGGAAGTAATGTATGGACTTACCGAAAATGATCTGCAGCATTGCTATGAACAGTGGAAAATCGTATGGAGCGGTGTAGAGACCGAGGAGGAGAGTACATTGAAGGAGATAACATGAAATTGTAAATAATTGTAAATAAATGTTTTTTCCAGCATCAGTCCGGTTTTTTTCTAGCCGCACCTCGTAAGCTCAAGCAGGCTGGCGTGAGGTCTGAAACAGAATACGGAATGAATGCTATAAAGAAAAGTACGTAGCTGCTGGAATACTTAACTTTAATCCATCATTTGAATAAATCGTTCTTGGCGGTACGTTATCAAGAATATTGACTGTAATGGCGCCTTGCTAGGTCGTAGCCATTGACTTAGCTGAAGGCTATTCTAACTATCTTCTCTGCAAATAAGCGAGGCTTCGTCAGTGTTGCATCGCTAGCTAAGTCGTCCGTACAACTGGGGCGAGTGCTAGTAAGTCTCTCTAGATCTGCCGTGTGGTGGCGCTCGGTCTGCAATTACTGACAGTGGCGACACGCGGGTCCGTCGTATACTAGCGGACCGCGGCCGATTTAAAAGCTACCACCTAGCAAGTGTGGTGTCTGGCGGTGACACCACACTTCCGTTACCTCCAGCTTCGCCATACACAAGGAGCATGTCTGTGTATTCTGCAAACGTGTACTGCACCATGTTTCCTCTATCGGTGATGCACAGGTGTTGAGTCGGTCTCACAGCAAAGCGGACAATAAGTGACATCTGGGGATCCTTTGACGTAGTACACGTCATCGTGTCTACCCTGTTGCATACCAGGACAGGGAACTCTGAGACGTTTCTCTTGCCCTAAGCAGACGTTGACGAGGTACACATCTGAATTGAAACTGTCGTAGAACGGAAACGATACGATACGGGACATGGGTTCCTATTCAAAATGTTCTGTACTCACTACCCTCTACATGTCCTAGAAGTTTGTAACTGGAATTTCCGACCACCCTGTATGTCTACATCTACATAGATATTCCGAAAGCCACGGTACAGTGCGTGATGGAAGATCCCCTGCACAAATACTAGTCATTTCCTTCCTGTTCCGCTCGCAAATAGAGCCAGGGACAGACGACTGTCTATATGCTTCCATATGAGTGCTAATTTCTCGAATCTTACCTTCGTGGTCCTTACGCGCAATGTATGTTGGCGGCGTCTGATTCTTTTGGCAGTCGGCTTCAAATGGCACCTTCTAAATTTTCCCAGTAGTGTGTCTTCAAAAGAACGTCGTCTCCCCTCAAGGAATTTGAGTTCCCGAAGCATCTCCTTAACACTTACGTGTTGTTCGAATCTACCGGTAACAAATCTAGCAGTCCGCCATTGAATTGCTTCGGTGTCTTCCTTGAATCTGGTCTGGCACGGATCCCAAACACTCGAGTAGTACTCGAGAATAGGTCGCACCAACGTCCTGTATGCGCTCTCCTTTACAGGTGAACCACATGTTCCTAAAATTCTGTTAATAGACCAAAGTCGGCCATTCAGGTTTCCTACCACAGTTCTGACAAGCTCGTTTCATTTCATATCGCTTTGCAACATTAGCCCAGACAAACGACTTGACAGTTGAAACAGGACACTACCAACACTGTATCCAAACATTACAGGTTTCTTCTTCCCACTCATCCGCATTAACTTACATTTTTCCACATTTAGAACTAGCTGCCATTCATCACACCAAGTAGATATTTTGACCAAGTCGTCTTGTATCTTCCTACAGTTACTCAACTTCGACTCCTTACCACATACCACAGCGTTATCAGCAAACAATCGCAGATTGCTGCCCACCCTGCCCGCCAAATCATTTCTCTATATCGAGAACAACAGAATAGCTGGAACTGGGGACTGACACAGAAGAGAGAGAGCCACGCCCTCCAACCAGAGATGAAGTCGCCCATGCCATAAGCGATCTGAAGAATAATAAGGCAACTGGAGAAGATGGTATAGCAGCCGAGATGATAAAGTGGGGAGGCAACAAAACAATTGACAACATGACCAACATAATTCACCAGATCTGGAGAACAAAGAAGTTGCCAGAAGGACGGAAGAATGCAATTGTAGTGCCAATACACAAGAAGGGGGACAAGAGAGATTCAAACAACTACAGAGGAATATCGCTATTAGAGGTCGGATACAAGGTGCTGTCAAAACTATTGCTCAAGAGAGTAGAAGAACAGGTAGAAAGTACAGTCGGCGACTACGAAGCGGGATTCAGGAAGGGAAGAGGTTGTGTAGAACAGATACTTATCCTGAAGCAACTGATAGAACATAGGGCCTTAAAAACAAAAAGACAGTAATAACCTTTGTGGACTTCACAAAGGCATATGACTCCATCGACAGACAGACTCTTGTTAGGATCCTGAAGAACAGAGGACTTGACGGAACTGCACAGGAACTCATAAAAGAAATTCTGACAAACACAAAAGCAAGGGTGAGATTCAGAGGAGCACTGTCAGAAGAATTTGAGATCAACACTGGTGTTAAAAAGGGAGATGGATTGTCACCATTGTTTTTCAGTATAGCACTGGACGAAGTGATCAGGCAGTGGAGAGTAATAAACGAGGAAATGGGAATACCAAAGACCCATGTGGGGGAGAAAAAGGACAACAGGGGTGAAGTGGACTGCCTAGCCTTTGCAGATGACACAGCAGTAGTGAGACGGAAGAAGACGCAAAGACACAACTCGACAACTTATGTAAGGTAGCCAGAAAGGTGGGACGGAGGATCGCCTACAACAAGACAAAGACATTAAACACCACTGGAAACTGGGAAACACCGGAAGGCACTGTGCAAATGGTGGACAAATTTAAATACCTGGCAGAATTTATAACAGGAAGGAACAGGAGCAAGGAGGGATAAAGAAGATGAGGTCAGCCTTCTGCATGACGAGAGAGGTATACAATAAAAAGAATATATCCACAGAGGCAATGATAAGCCACTACAAGGCAACAGTGAGGAATGCAGTATTATATGCTGCTGAGACGATGACACTAGGAAGAAATGGGGCAGAGCAACTAGAGAAAGAAGAGAGGAAAATACTGAGAAAAATACTAGGTCCCAAAAGAGGTGGAGAGAGGTGGATGCGAAGACCTAGGGAAGAACTGTACCAGAACATGAGAACAATATCCGGGGAAATCAGACTCAAAAGGGCAAGGTTTGCTGGGCATGTAGTTAGGATGAGTATGGACAGAATGACGAAGAGAGTGTGGGAAACAACAGGGAGGACAAGGGGAAAGACAGGAACCAAGTGGACTGTTGAACTTCGGAAGGACTGGTTGGAATTGGGGATCAAGGTCGAAGGAAAGGAAAATTGGAGGAACAAATATACACCGACAAATATGCCGGAGATCAATGACAGAGAAGAATACAGGAATAGATTAGAATGTCACCAGTGGAGCCGCCAGGAAAAACGGAAACTGAAGATCTCGGAAGAAGAGCGGGAGAGGAGAAGAGAAAGAATGAAGAGGTTTTGGGAGAAGAAGAGGAAAATGCAGTCCACGAAGGGGCTACCCGTGATCCTACGGAGGCCGTAACGCAAGAAGAAGAAGAACAACAGCGGTCCTATCACACTGCTCTGGGGCACTGCTGACGATACACTTGTCTCTGATAAATTACTCGCCGTCTTCTTCTCCTTCATTTAAACTCGAATACATATTTGTGTAATGACCCTTGTTTCTCAATTTGTACTGGTTATTGTTAACACCAAATTTGATTCAATTAACAAGTCTTAGTCGCTTGTCAAATCAGAGTAAAAAATACGAAATCTGGAGCAAATGTCGTGTAACAGGGATAACAAATAACGTGTTCTGAACCTTCATAACAAGAGCAGGATTCATCCCTTCATCCCCTACACTGAATCCATTCGGGTGATTATTCCACTTTTCATTGCAGCTGGACAGCGAAAATTATGTAGATTTTCTGCCGACATATTTGAGTTTTGCTTGATCGGAGCCATACAATTTCTTTTTGATTTCTTTCTTCTTCACTTAACTGTGATTCCAGTTTCTTTTTAAATGGGTTCCAAAATATACTTCTCATTAATCCTTTTCTTTTGTCTCTTTTGGTGATATATTCTTCTTGGTAAAGGAATTATTTCATTTGGCGAAGCGGAAGTACTTGGCTCTACTTGAGGATCAATTGCACACGCTGATCAACTGAGTATTTTTCAAGTCTTGGAAGAGTAAACGACTTGAATTGCTTGCTAATAAAGACCCTGTATCAGAAATGAAAAAAAAAATACAGTCTCGCGAATTAGTCAAACAGTTTCATAGAGCGCTGATGAGGTTTCAGGATATTCCTTTGAGTCTATAACAGAAGATACAGTGCAGGTCAACAGATCCCATTCTATACCTTGGCCGTTTGTATACAACCTGTGTACTTAAAAACTGTTAACACAGACTGTGGACATGAGAAAGAGGAGAACGAAGAGGCCTTCATTAAAGGTTCGGCAAGACGCTGAAACATCATATATGTAAAGACTAAAGTCCCTGAAGGTAACCTGTCAATTTACAACTCAGAATAGTGAGCAATCATAGCTTCCTTTCCTTGAATCACCGCGGGGCAAGGGAGACTTCCGATGTGATGAACGAAGTTCATGATGACTCTTCCCCATATAACAAATTAGTCGAGAATTGACGTTACCTATTAAAAAGTGGTCGGATTTCGGTGGAAACAGCTTCAATTGTACGATGACCACTCTCCACAGTTGGGAACACCGTCCAGCAAGTGGACGCCTCCTTCATCTAAACTAGCCGCGTTTCCTTTCCCCACCGAGCCGATACCGTCAAGCAGTATGACAGAAAAAAAAAATCCATCTCCATCTGCGTTAGGTTTTCACTGCTTGATTTCCCAGGCTGCATGCACATTTGCAGAAACAGAAACGAGCCGAACGATGTTCCACGGAAACCAAGAGAAGTTTTGAACCACACTGATCACACACACTTGAAGCTGTGCCCGCTATTGTGATCCCGAGACTAAAGTCCCAGCGGTACGACAGGAGTATCCTCTTCAATGGAAGACATATGCTCGTCAGCACTCAATTGGCGTCCTTTGGGACCAGCATGGGGTAGTATAGATATATTTCCTAGCAGAGGGTACCACGATAACTGGAGCATGCTACGCTTCACTGCTACAGATGTTATGAAGGGCCATAAAAACCAAGAGACGTGGCGTAGTCGCCGAAGATACCCGACTGCCGCAAGACAGTACCTTATATAATAACTTACACGTTGTCTAAATGGAGGTTCACTCTTACGGCTTAGAAATTCTACTGCATCCCCGTGTCCTTGTGTCATCGGATCTTCACCCCTCTTCTGCAAAGAAGTTACTTTTGAAGGACAAGCATTTTCCAGATTACGAAGTAACAGTGGGACTTTTGGATCAATTTGCTGACTTCTACAAACGGAATGCTTATACTTGCACAAAAAGAGGGGAGAACTGGGTGTCTAGATGTAACATACATAGAAACGGATTAACAACTTTGTTAAGTTTCGTTGTTCTCAGGCCACAGGAATTGAATCAGGAGAAATGAACGCACCTCAGATCTGTCTGATATGGGCTTAATTGACTTTACAAGATTGACTTGACAAGAGAAAAATTATTTTGAGAAGATTACTTCAAAGATGTATACTGATTGATTACAATACTGCCATACTGGCAAGTGAATTCAGAGAATATATCTTACATCATTTTTTCATTAAAGGATAATAATTGGTATGAAGTTATCAGCAAAGGAACACGATAAAACTAAAAAAAAGACAGTTGCTAAAATCGAATCTGCGACATAGAGATCACCAGATCATCGACAGTGTGTCTAAGATTATCTCGGGGACATTTATCATATGACTAGCTGACAAACACGGCATTGTCCGGGTATTCATTTTGCCAATTATCTATAAGAAACGAAAACAAAAAAAGAACTGCGCCTGTGCTGTAATATCCGATACAGTCTGTGTACGCTGCGTGCAGCTGCTTCGCATGGCGCCAACGCGATTTTGTAAACGTCTCTACGACAACAACATAGACGGCGATTGTTTTCGCCTACAGCCGTTTAAGCTTCGCAGTTGACAGCTGTCAAAAACGTTGCCAGGCGTCACGGATTTCCGTAAGTTGACTCGACTGTAGGAGTGTCTTAGTAGTAAAGAGTAAATGCTTTAAAACTTCACGCATGATGCCGCATTTTTTTCACGCATCTCAGTGTTGACGACGTCAGATCTCTCAAATTATGTGCGGTAGCGTGATATTATTTTGTAGATGCATTTAACTGCATATTTGGATACTGTCTGCGAAATTTGTTGCGAATGGAGCCAGTAGCACAGAAGTAATAAATTTAAACGTCATACATCTTTTTATTTATGACGTCATATCTCTTGAACTATGATAGATGGTTCTTACGCCAACAGCGACTGTCGCCCGACAGTAAGGGATAAGTGTACCAAGTTTGATTGAAATCGGTCTAGCGGACTCACACACACACACACACACACACACACACACACATGTACATCCATTTATATAATATGTATGGACTACGACGTGGCATAATGAACCATCGAATTTCGGTGTAAATATCGCCCGTGAAAATTTATATTATTATAAATAGACAGGAGGCTTACTGATTTGTAAGTTATCTTTAAGGTGAGTACGAGGATCGTTCAATAAGTAATGCCCCACATTTTTTTAAAAAGCGATTAATATACATAGACAAAACCCTTGATGGTGCCTCATATTTGATGTTTGTTCTGCATCCCGGTGAAGTCTCGAACCGTTCTGGTAGATGGCAGAGCCGTAGTCAAGCTCAAAATGGCGTCTACATACGACTCATGTTACAAGCACCGTGCTATTATTGAATTCTTGTGTGCAGATAAAGAAACCGTGGTGAACATCCACAAACGTTTGTGTGCAGTGTACGACGATGCTGCAGTTGATTGGAGTACAGTTGGGCGATGGGTAAAGAAAGTTACAGCATCAGGAAATGCAGAAACAAAGTCCCATGATCAACCACGCTCTGGACGTCCTGTCAGAGCTACTGCTCCAGACGTGCTGAATCGTGGGGACGCCATTGGCTCTACAGCTGTCGGTCAGCATTGCAAGTGCGTCTGCAATGATCCAGACTCTTGGATATTCAAAGAAGTGCTCACGCTGGGTTCCACGAATGCTCGCAGCGGGCCACAAGATTCTAAGAAAGGTCATTTCATTTGAATTGTTGGAGCGTTTTGAGACCGACGGAGAGGCCTTTCTCTCACGAATCGTTACAGGGGGCGAAAGCTGGGTGCACCACTTTGCGCCGGAAACAAAAAGGCAGTCCATGGAGTGGCATCATCCTCAATCACCACAAAAGAAGAAATTCTGCCGGAAAAGTTATGGTGGCAGTCTTCTGGGATTGTGATGGCGTCATTCTCGTGGATCGGATGCCAAGAGGGTCAACCATCAATTCAGAGGCAGACATGAAGACTCTGAATGAACTCAACAACAGCTTCTGGTGTGTTCGATCTGACAAGAATCCAGCAAACCTCTTGCTCCAACACGATAATGCACTCCCACACACAAGTCTGAGATCTCGGGAATACGTCACCAAATTGGGTGTGACGTCATTGCCTCATCCACCCTACAGTTCAGACCTGGCACCCTTTGACTTCCATCTCTTTGAGCCGCTTGAAGACTCTCAACGGGGAATACACTTTGAAAATGATGAGAGTGCCAGTCATGCAGGGAAAATATGGCTACATCTACAGGACAAGAGCTTTTACCAGCAGGGAATACATGTTCTTCCACAACATTGGCGTACGGCCATAGAAAGTGATGAAGACTACGTAGAAAAATAGGATATGGACAAGACATGTTGAGGTCTATTGTCAACAAATTCTGACTCTTAACAATAAGTACGTTCTGAGAAAAAAAATCTAGGGCACAACTTATTGAATGAAACCTCGTATCATAGTTGTTTGTGAATTATGTAAACGGATCTGGATGAAGCAGTGCGCGCGATTCACTTGGAGAAGAGGGTCCTTGGGAGAGATGTGAGGGGGGGAGGGGGGGCACACAAAGGGTGTTAGCCTTCAGGTGTGGTGTGTGATGGATGTCTCGACCGATATTAGCGGAAGTCTTTCGATGACGCAGATTTAATCGTCACATAATTTCGGTTCCAAGAACAGCAGAAATTATTTATAGCTTACATCTTACTGATAACACAATGATCCACTTCAGATACTGTGTTTCCACTCGGGAGGGCTCTGTTTCAATTTAGAGGTTAACTGCGCTACGAGATTTCAAAGCGCCTGTATTGTATATTATATTATGGTTAGAATTCAAAGGACGTAGACTTAAGGTAATTTCTTTTCGGATTACTTGTTCAGTTTTTGTTTTTAATATGTCTGTGTTTCTCCAAACACTGACGGAATCCTCCATAGGTGTCTCCTTAAACTAGGTTCTCCTAATAATCTGAGTTTCTGAGATGTGGGGTGAATCATAGGTCCTAGCTGGGTTACTGACCTGGTGAAATCATTGACTGCGGTGGTGTTCGAGGCCCGCTTTGGTGTCGCCATGACCAGTCACAAAACAAACAGAAAGTTTAGATTTAATGTTTTTCGACAGTCGCTTTACAAGCAATAGTTTACAGTTGTCTATACACTCAATTAGATAGAGCCCAAATCTAGCGACCCATTTTCGTAGGTGATCGTACGATATACTGTATATGTTCTTTTCTCTGTGTGTCGTGTGTCAAGTTGGTATCAGTATCTCAAGGACGACAGTTATGAGCAGGGGATCGTGTTGTACCTGGAGAATAGCGTGCCTAGGCACAAACAAACGTTTCCTGGTAGTTGTTCCAATCTGGTAACCTATTTTAGTATCACTTGAAGGAATGAGAACTACAGACCATTTTAAGCAGTCTCCGGAATTTTCTACAGCGTTTGTTGTTGTGAGACATGAGGCTACGTTTCGTGCAGCGTTTGTAAATATAACGAGTAATACATGTCATAGCTCTGCAGATGGTGTTGTGCAGAGCCATATGTTTGTGACTACTACAGCGCCCTCTGTCACAAAGAGAAAAAAGTGGTCCAACTAAAACATTCATATTTCTTTACGTACTACACGAATATGTAATAAAAAAGGGGGGTTCCCATTTAAAAAATGCAGTTGATATCCATTTGACCTATGGCAGCGCCATCTGGTTTCCCCCTTCAAGGTAGACAAGTTTCCTTCTTTGAAGTTTTTTCGTTTGACACTTATTTCGTGAGATATTTGGCCCGGTCACTATCAATGGACCACTCTGTATACAGGCTGATTCTTAATAACGTCTAAAACCCCCGAAGCGACGTAGTTGACGCTGAGACAAGTAATTTAGTGTAAGAAACATGGGGTCGCAAGAGCCGCGTAATATCCCGAAAGAGGACGACAAATGTACATGTGAGGTGACCAGATGACGTACGTCGCCGCACGTGTAGCGATCCTGAGCTCGTCTATAGTAACCATGTAGATTTAGATGTATAGGGAGCAGCCATATATATCGCTCCGGTAGGCTACTCTGTTTTCGAACACCTTTTGTAAATGTGATCTGTTGTATATGTAGAAGTCACAAATTGCTGTCCACGCTGTAACCAAGCAAACGCCGGCCGGTGTGGCCGTGCGGTAAAAGGCGCTTCAGTCTGGAACCGCGTGACCGCTACGGTCGCAGGTTCGAATCCTGCCTCGGGCATGGATGTGTGTGATGTCCTTAGGTTAGTTAGGTTTAATTAGTTCTAAGTTCTAGGCGACTGATGACCTCAGAAGTTAAGTCGCATAGTGCTCAGAGCCATTTGAACCATTTGAACCAAGCAAAATCTGTTCGACCGACTTTATTTAGTAAAGAACACGTTGATCGTTTACTGACAGCGATGCAATTCGGAAGCTTGTACTTATTTACGTGTGACGCAGAGCGGTAGGTCATTATTGTACTGAACTTTGCAATTAACAACCGAAGACTGCGAGAGTGATGACTAAAATAATAAATCATACCTCAGTGTAAATACGTAACTGTCTAACGCAACAAAGAACAGTATCACCTGGCAGACTCAATATTCGAACCCTCAGCCCCATGCGCTAAATTCGCGCACGTAGGCCGTAGCCACACCGATAAGAATGCATGACTTGAGTCATGTTGCAAGAGACCCATAGGCTCTACCGCTGCACGTACGGCGAGGCCATTATCTGCTGACGCCAAATGCTCAACATTTGTCATCCACTTTTGGGAGTATTTCCCTGAATTTGCGGCCCCATTGTCGTATATCAACTTACACTACTGGCCATTAAAATTGCTACACCACGAAGATGACGTGCTGCAGACGCGAAATTTAACCGACAGGAAGAAGATGCTGTGATATGCAAATGATTAGCTTTTCAGAGCATTCACACTAGGTTGGCGCCGTGGGCGACACCTACAACGTGCTGACATGAGGAAAGTTTCCAACCGATTTCTCATACACAAACAGCAGTTGACCGGCGTTGCCCGTGAAACGTTGTTGTGATGCCTCGTGTAAGGAGGAGAAACGCGTACCATCACGTTTCCGACTTTGATAAAGGTCGGATTGTAGCCTATCGCGATTGCGGTTGATCGTATCGCGACATTGGTGTTCGCGTTGGTCGAGATCCAATGACTGTTAGTCGAATGTGGAATCGATGGGTTCGGGAGAGTAATACGGAACGTCGTGCTGGATCCCAACGGCCTCATATCACTAGCAGCCGAGATGACAGGCATCTTATCCGCATGGCTGTAACGGATCGTGCAGCCACGTCTCGATCCCTGAGTCAACAAAAGGGGACGTTTGCAAGACAACAACCATCTGCACGAACAATTCGACGACGTTTGCAACAGCATGGACTATCAGCTCCGAGACCATGGCTGCGGTTACTCTTGACGCTGCATCACAGACAGGAGAGCCTGCGATGGTGTACTCAACGACGAACCTAGGTGCACGAATGGCAAAACATCATTTTTTGGATGAATCCAGGTTCTGTTTACAGCATCATGATGGTCGCATCCGTGTTTGGCGACATCGCGGTGAACGCACATTGGAAGCGTGTATTCGTCATCGCCATACTGGCATATCACCCGGCGTGATGGTATGGGGTGCCATTGGTTACACGTCTCGGTCACCTCTTGTTCGCAATGACGGCACTTTGAACAGTGGACGTTACATTTGAGATGTGTTACGACCCGTGGCTCTACCCTTCTTTCAATCCCTGCGAAACCCTACATTTCAGCAGGATAATGCATGACCGCATGTTAGACGCCCTGTACGGACCTATCTGGATACAGAAAATGATCGACTGCTGCCCTGGCCAACACAGTCTCCAGATCTGTCACCAATTGAAAACGTCTGGTCAATGGTGGCCGAGCAACTGGCTCGTCACAATACGCCAGTCACTACTCTTGATGAACTGTGGTATAGTGTTGAAGCTGCATGGGCAGCTGTACCTGTACACGCCGTCCAAGCTCTGTTTGACTCAATGCCCAGGCGTATCAAGGCCGTTATTCTTACCTGGGCATTGATTTCTCAGGATCTATGCACCCATATTGTGTGAAAATGTAATTACACATCAGTTCCAGTATAGTATATTTGTCCAATGAATACCCGTTTATCATCTGCATTTCTTCTTGGTGTAGCAATTTTAATGGCATGTAGTGTAATTGTCTCAGCGTTACCTATGTCGCATCGGGAGTTTTTAAACGTTAATACGAATCACTCTGCATACCATATAGATAAAGGGTGCCCCTGGGCGAATGGTTATTATTTACTGACGTGGCATTAACGATCATTCGAAGCAAAAAAAGGCCAGTAAACATGGGTTCGAAAATGGTAATCTTAAGAACTATGAGCTCTGGTTCATCTTCGCTACAGTGAAACACGTATCTTCAATTGAACAAGAGCCCATAACTCTAATGGAGATAATTTTTCCTTGCTTTTGTCCATACTACTTCCTCCCAAAATTTGGAAAACAAGGAGTTTACAGTAGAAGAGAACTTTTTCGTAGAATCGGAAATAAAGAAATGCTCATAGCTCATAAGGTATGCATTTTAGAACTCATGTTTATTCGACGTTTTTGCTTCGAATGATCGTTCCTGTCATATCCCTGAATATTGACCATTCATCCTGGGACACCCTGTATATATCAACAATAAATATTTAAAGTAATGTCGAGGTGCCTGTTACCCTATTTTCTCTAATAACGAAAGGCGCGGTGGGGCAGCCGGGAGCAAGTGACTATCAACACAGTCAAACGCACTCACTTCCTACAATACTGGGCAGAAATTTGTAATTTAATGCAGGAAACTAGCGCTCCATGATTATTACACGTAATTCAAAACTTCTCTACCCCTTGAGGGGCAAAATTTTTAGTATGAAAATATCATCAACTGCAGAACTCGAACTACGTATTTTTCTGTTGCTAATCATTCGCTTACGTTCGTTAGCGACTTCATCTACGGAGGTGAGCATCAGGTGTAATTACCTGCAGTTTTTACAGAACTATGAATGAACGAAATGTTCAAGGCATATGGCTAAATTATAATCTCTGTGAAGTGCCGGTAGGCATGAGATAGCGGTATGAAAATAGCATCGCAAGCATTGTGCGTCCCGTTTAAGAACAGACAGATCATTATCAGCACTTTTAACTGTCTGTTGGTATGTGTTGCGAAAGACCAGCCAAAGTGGTTATCGCTGCACTGTGGAAATTATCGGATCATGAACGCGGGACAATAACTGGAACGAAGCACAAGAGACATTGCAATTCATGAATTGCATGCACATTCAGAATTCTTCAACCTAGTGTCTCAAGAGTAAATTGAGAATACATTTTTCATCTCTTTCTCAGTTTTCCCTTCGCACAATGACTATTCGGTCAACATCAACGTATGAAGTTCGCATCGAACGTATGCGAGATCTTAAGTTCTATACTGCTGCCCATTAAAATTACTAAAGCCTTTGACTGTGCTGACCACAGCACATTACACAGTCTAACATAACAGTCGCGACACTCACTGCTCTAAAAGTTGTTGCCGTTTGACAGATGGAGCGACACCAGCGCTCCAAGCGGCAGGTAAGGTGAACGTCAGACGCGTTGTAAGCATAATGTTTGTTTACATCCATTTCCTACGTAATTTCCGAATTATTCGAGTTATTTTCTTACCTCCAAGAGTTTGTTTAGTATCGGAAGGCATATAAGTTTCTATTAATGATTCTAAAATAAGCGCAAGTATGGACAAAAACCATTAATAGAGTGGCAAGCTACTACACATTCGTGAAGAAACACTTGTGACATTGGACAGAATTGCAGCTTACCACGTTCATATCAAAAGAATATAAACACACAGATTCACATGTAAGAAACACAGACATGTACCTTTACATGCAAAAGCGATCGACAGCTCGTTTATCGTTCTGTAGGCCTGCTGTGTGTGTCACTTGTGCCTGTTGCCACAAGTACGACCTTAATCTTTATATTATTCAAAGTGGGTAAAGCAACTGCCAAATAGTGACAGAAATTTGCTGAAAACATTGTAATGAGCTGATTACATTACATTTCACGAAAAACCAAATATTTGAATAATTTTCAAACAATCTGTCTGTTGGCACTTTCCTTGTCCCGTAATAGTTTCGCTCGATCTGCACATTCTGACACTTCACACGCTTTTGTAAGACATGAACAGCTGCACTTAATCTAACCACTCTATCGTCAAAGCACGTCTGTGGTGACGATTCGCACGAATCTGGCACTGATACATGGAGAGCTGAACTGGCTGCTTCTGAGTCATACGACTGTTTTACAGCTTTAGATTGACTGTCGAATCTTTGTGGCAGTTTCCTCTTCATCGTCAGTTGAGGTGGCTTATTTAGGATGTCAAACAGTGAGGGTACTGCATTCCACACGAGTTTGTTACTGTCTGCGTTCATGAACTGGTTTTCTTCGAAATGTAGCGGACAAAACCTAATATTATTATACGGGTAAACTGGGTCTTTCTTCATAAGGTCTTCTCGTCTGCTATTAACAAGCCATTTTCTGCTCCTAAAACGATTTTTTTTCTTTATTGTATTTCAATTCCCCATCGGGGCGGGCTGGCAGCAGCATATGCGCTGCTCTTCAGCCAAAAGACATAGAAAAAAACAATAGAAGACACTTAAAAACAGCAAAGGAGAGAATAAGGTGAACATAGATATAAAAAAAGGGGGAACATCATGGAAGGCAATAGACAAAAAAACGGGGTGACTGTAAAATGGAGATAAAAAACTGTTTAAAAGTAGCACACACAAAAAGCCACACACTGCGACGCTTAAAAGAACACAAGGCACAGTACGACAGGAGCATAAAGGTATCGACGGATGGCGTAGCACATAACGTAACACTGACGGCGAACCTCAAGGCAGTACACAATTAAAGTCACACCTCTTGACGCACACGAGAAACAGCACTAAACACAACACTGATGTGGCACACTGATGATGATCAATACAGAGGATCTGCCAGGCGCAAGGAGATGAGGGAGACCTGAAGAAGGCAGGGAGGGGAAGAGATGGGGGAGGTGAGTGGGGGGCGCGCGGAAGAGGGCCAGGTAGGGAGGGATGTGGGAAGGAGAGAGGCAAGTATGGGGTGCAGGGTCTCAGGGGAGGGAGGGGGGGAAAGGAGGAAAATCCGCTCCGGGAGAAGGAGGAAAGAGGAAAAGGGGACCCTGGGGAGAAGGGGGAGGGGAACAAGGCCAGGTTATAGTTGGAAGGAAGGGTAGATGTCACGGCGAAGTTCGTCATCCAGGAGGGGGAGGCGCTGGAAATTGCCCTGATGAAGGAGATGGAGGGTGTGGAGGTGGAGAGAGGGAGGGATACAGCGATAGAGGCGTGGCAACGGGCGGGGGGTGGAGAGGAAGGAGGAAACCAGAGGGTGGGGGGTCCTAAAACGATACATTCATCATTTATACACATATAGTTTGCAAGTGAATCCTGATGATACAGTTTAGTAACATGATGGTATATACCTCTCAGGGTCCTTAGGAAACGTAAAAACAGACAGCTGTGGTGTCTTCTTCCTGTTGTTGCTGCAATTTATTGCGCTAGAAACGCTCCCGATGGTATAAACCGTTGTATAAATCAAAATAATCAATCACTATTCGCTTTCACGATCGCGCCGAATTCACAGTTCAACCTACCAGCCGCTTGGGGCACTGCTGGCGCTGTAGGCAACAAAATCGAGGCGAAGTGTCGCGACTGTTATGTTAGACTGTGGCACATTATGGGAGGTGCTCAGAAAGAGGTCCAGTTCACCTAATTTACCTCACACAGAATTTATATTCTGACCGAGAAGCCACGGCGAGAACCATAAACAGAGCAATTATTGCGATGGTGTATAAGTTCTTAGTATTTTTCTCAAGTTTACCTAACACAAGAGACACACATAACAGAGACTTTAGTCATAAATAATGCATTCTTCTTCACTGTTTATAGCACTGTGGCAGCGGTGGAGTAACTTTTCGACTCAGCGACTGTGGAAATCACGCGGTTTTGATGCGAAGAACACGTCCTGCCGTATCCGGAGCGCATTTTCATCCGAAATGGGAGTTCCTTGAAGGCTGTTCGATAGAGAGCGGAAAAGGCAAAAGTCTGAGGGCGCAAGGTCAGGTGAATAAGGTGGGTACGGAATGACTTTCCAACCCAATTCCTGTATAGCGTTTATTGTCATTCTAGCAGAATACGGACAGTCATATCGTGGAGTAGCATCAATTTGTACAGTCTTCCTGGTCGTTGTTCTTGGACTGCGTCTGCAAGACGTCTCAGATGTGGGCAATAAATGTCAGCAGTAATGGTTACATCCCGGGGAACCAATTCGTATTACACCACACCGCCAGATGCATACCATTATCTTTCGAGCATGCCCGGAGGTCTTTGTACGGGGAGTTGCTGCTTTGTTTGGGCTCATCCATTCCTTCATTTTCCTTACTGACCTCCATTTTACAGCGTCCACAGCTCCACTCACTATCTACAGATGGCATAATGACAATATGTTAACTCAAATAGCAACAGCGAACTACAAATAAAAAGTGATAGTCGATAAATAAACCCATAGCAACCGGAATAGCACCATTCAAAACAAAGGCGCTACGAACTTATGCAGCAACCAAATAAAAAGGTCAAAAATCAGAAAGGAGCACGGCGAGGCTACGTATTGTCACCATATTTATTCAATCTGCGCGCAAAGTACATTATAGGGAATGCTAAGTGTGGTGTCACCGCCAGACACCACACTTGATAGGTGGTAGCCTTTAAATCGGCCGCGGTCCGTTAGTATACGTCGGACCAGCGTGTCGCCACTGTCAGTGATTGCAGACCGAGCGCCGCCACACGGCAGGTCTAGTCTAGAGACTCCCTAGCACTCGCCCCAGTTGTACAGCTGACTCTGCTAGCGATGGTTTACTGACTACATACGCTCTAATTTGCAGAGACGACAGTTTAGCATAGCCTTCAGCTACGTCATTTGCTACGACCTAGAAAAGCGCCATATTCTTCACGAATGTATTCTCAACTGATAATATTGTGAATCATGTACCGTCAAGAGCGACGTTCATCATTAATGGATTAAAGTTAAGTATGAAACTAATTACGTCCGCTTTCTGAATTCTAATTCCTTGTCATGTTCCAGACCTCACGTCAGTATAGTTCTTCCCTCCTCACGCCAGCCTGCGTGAGCTAAAACGCGTGCATTTCGGCCTCCTCTAGTAACACGGTGTTGGCTCTTCTGCCAACACTACACTAAGGGACGCCGGGTCAGATGAAGAAGAAGCCCACATTACAATAGCTGGATAAATAAAAATACTCTTAGATACGCAAATGTTACCATCCTGATGACGAGAAGTGAAGAAGAGTTAAACATCCTCTTAATGAAGGCGAAAGAAGGAAGTACAAAGGCTGGTATAATGGCAAATGTCAAGAAAAAGAAAATTAGGGCAACTGCAACTCTTACTTCATGGCATATAGGAACTCGTAATAGATGAACACAGGCTCTGTATAGTTTTCAAGGGAATCGAACTCCATTCTTCCTGCAAAATAGTGACAAGTTCAGATAATTATGTCGGAAGTGGATAGCGATTGCGCACCTTTGTCTCCACAGGAGACCAAAAAAGGCTCAATAATATGGATGATGATGACGATGATGTTTGGTTTTTGGGGCTTTCAGCTGGGCGGTTGTCAGCCCCCATACAAATTTCCAACCTTTGCTCAGTTCAAATTCGCCACTTTCATGAATGATAATGAAATGCTGAGGACAACACAAACATCCAGACATCTCGAGGCAGGTGAAAATCGCTGAACCCGCCGGGAATCGAACCCCGGACACCGTGAATAATATGGAGATCTGGTGACTGTGGTGACAAGAGGTGATGCTGGGCTTCATCAAATGGTTCAAATGGCTCTGAGCACTATAAGACTTAACTGCTGGGATCATCAGTCCCTTAGAACTTAGAACTACTTAAACCTATCCAACCTAAGGACATCACACATATCCATGCCCGAGGCAGGATTCGAACCTGCGACCGTAGCGGTCGCGCGGTTCCAGACTGTAGCTTGAGAACCGCTAGGCCACTCTGGCCGGCGCGGGGCTTCATCCTCGAGCTCGAAAAACTGGTCGTGGAGGATGCGAACTGTTTGAACAGGGGTCTGTCGTCTTCAAACTTGGCATCAGCATAGGGGAAGAATAAACATTCTGCAGTACGAAGGTCTCGATCAGCCAAAATAGTCACATTAACCCTTCGCAATAATGCGACCTCGCAGGGTAACCATGGGACCCATGGAATAACACGATACGGCTGTCCACATCATAACCGAACCACAGCCATGTTTCACTCTTGCTTGGGACGTAAATTGTGCCAGAAGCTGGAAAAAGCGTGGTACAAGACTCATCCGAGCAAATGACTTTCTTTCATTGCTCCACAGTCCGTGTTGTATGATTTCCGCATTTGCATCACTGACGAATGGGTTTGGAATTCCAGGTCGTCTTGCAAATTCCGACTTATGAAGCTACCTTTGTGTTGTTTTGGTGCTGACAGGGTTTTCGAGTGCGACATTCAGTTCTGCAGTGACTTTAGCGGCCGTCGTTCTCTAATGTTTTGTCACAATCCCCTTCGATGGCAGTCCGCCATCACCACACGAGACACGCTTTCGACCGCGTTGTGATTTAGAGGATAATAAGTTTCCGCTTTCGCTGAATGTGGTATAAATCTTCGATACTGCGGTGTCACCGCCAGACACCACACTTGCTAGGTGGTAGGCTTTAAATCGGCCGCGGTCCGCTAGTATACGTCGGACCCGCGTGTCGCCACTATGCCCGCATCTCGTGGTCGTGCGGTAGCGTTCTCGCTTCCCACGCCCGGGTTCCCGGGTTCGATGCCCGGCGGGGTCAGGGATTTTCTCTGCCTCGTGATGGCTGGGTGTTGTGTGATGTCCTTAGGTTAGTTAGGTTTAAGTAGTTCTAAGTTCTAGGGGACTGATGACCATAGATGTTAAGTCCCATAGTGCTCAGAGCCATTTGAGCCATTTTGTCGCCACTATCAGTGATTGCAGACCGAGCGCCGCCACACGGCAGGTCTAGTCTAGAGAGACTCACTAGCACTCGCCCCAGTTGTACAGTCGACTTTGTTAGCGATGGTTCACTGACTACATACGCTCTCGTTTGCAGAGACGACAGTTTAGCATAGCCTTCAGCTACGTCATTTGCTACGACCTAGCAAGACGCCATATTCAGTTACTATTCTGAACAGATAATATTGTGAATCATGTACCGTCAAGAGCGACGTTCATCATTAGTGGATTAAAGTTAAGTAGCAAACTAATTACGTCCGCTTCCGGAATTCTAATTCCTTGTCACGTTCCAGACCTCACGTCAGTATAGTTCTTCCCTCCTCACGCCAGCCTGCGTGAGCTAAAACGCGTGCATTACGGCCTCCTCTAGTAACACGGTGTTGGCTCTTCTGTCAACACTACAGATACGGTGCCTCTCGAAGCACAAACACTTCGGCTATCCCGGTTACAGAAGAACCCACTGTACGAGCACCAACAGTTTGCCCACTTCCGAATTGACTTAGATGTGACATAACGCACTCAAAACTAAACAGAACACTGTTGTGGCCAACTTGCAACGTATTGAGGACATTCACCGGTGCCGTTCGTGGTCAAATACAACAGCTCAACCTGCAGGCTTCGTTAGCATCTGTATTTATGTTAAAGTGTGCGTTTATAGCGGTGTTTCCATTCTTTTGTCCTACCCCTGTGTCTTGAGTCAGGAAATAAGCTTGTTTTCAGCGAGACAGTATCGACACGAACAGTATGAGGACATCTGAAGATCCACGGATGCTCAGCACGGCTGCCATTTTTACTGCTTCCCTTGGTGTGGCAGCAAACAAGGTCGCCCACGACCACACTGGACATAGGAGTGCCTTTTTATACGAATTTCGATACTGCATACAGCATTACTACGGACATATTCGCGTATGGACGCTCAGAGGTGATCGGACGGTGCCAAACTGCATTCGTCATCGTCTCACAATTCCAACACCTGGCGTGGTCGTATGTGTTGTCCTTTGCTACACAACTTGATCACCTATGGTTCGTGTATTAGATTATTTGGACAGTAGCCATTACACTTCTTACACGTTAAGTCGGTTGCTGTGCCCTGTTTACGAGATCTCTGCCATTTCTGAGTGAGAAATCCTTTGTGTAACCTCTTCTTGTAAACAGGCAGTAGACGGCACTACTGCTACCTACGTTGTGCGATAGCTTTGAAAAGATCAATACATGTAGTACATTTCAAGACAGCTTGACTTTTGTTGTGAGCTACCTCACTGGTTGCAGTTTTAATGGACAGCAGTGTAGAACCTTGGCTCTCGATTACATCTGCTGCGAATCTCATGCGTCGACGTTGGCTTAATAGTAACCGTGCCAAGAGAAGATTAACGAACACATTAGAAACGTATGCGCAGTTTGCTCTCAAAACAGTGGGTTGAAGAATTCTGAATTTGCATCTTACAGCAAGATACTGCATCACGTGACGTTGCTAGTACTGTTCTGGCCCACCAACATACGGTCAGAAGTCGACTGTTAGTCAGGTCGACACGTTCTCCAGGTCTCTTATCTAATGGAAACGTTTGGTCATGGGTTGCCGAGCGACTGGCATGGCAAAACTGGCCAGCCACTACTGGTGATGAACTGTGGCGTAGAACTGAAACAGCGTTTGACGTCCTGAATCTGTCATCCACGCTCGTTTTGTTTCGGAATCCAAATGAGAGCTATTGCTGTTGCCATCATTATATGATTCTTTGGTTATTTTCCTTGCGGCAGGTTTAGACTTCATAGCCCTCTAGGCTTCTCTGTTCTCTGCTTTCCTCTTCATTGTTTCGTAGCTTCCTTGAAGGTCGACTGACGTCTTTCAGCATCTGGTACCTTCTTCTGTCCTTCCCTCTCTACCCCGGAATAAAACCTTCAAGTGTCTCTACTAAGGCAATCTCGTCTGAAATTACGTTCTATCCGGTTTAGCTTCCTATTCTTCACTGTCAGCAACATCCTCTGACTCTTCTCAGTACCTCCCCATTCCTGACTTTATCAGTCCTGCTGATCTTCCCCATCATGCCCCATATTAACATTTCACAAGCTTCAATTCTCCTCTTGCCCCGCTTTCTCAGTGTCCATGTCTCTGCTCCGGAAAAGGCTGTGCTTCATATCAGGCATTTCCCTTGTCGCTTTCTTAATTGCGTGTTCAAATCACAACCTAAGAGTCTTCACTGCTTTTGAAATCCGCCTTTCTCACTTCGATGTCCTGTTACAATGCATATATTGCTGCCACAGACGTAGTAAATATTGCACATTTTTTACCCCTAAATCACCTACAAATAAAATTGTGTATTCTTTCTACTGTACTGTAAATCTCGTTATTTTCTATTTTTCGTGACGTTTAATTTTTAATGACGAGCAATGTAATTTTATTTAGAGAATATTTTTCTTAGGAACACATTCAGCCTAAATATATTCCGTGTTGTATCGTTTAGTTGTTCACGTATGAAAGATCCACAGGGTATTAGGTTACTTGAAACATGCAGTAATTCACGACACAGTACTCAAACCTGCCATCTCTAAGCAACCAAAAGCAGGCAGGAAGGAAGGAAGAGAGGAAGGAAGGCAGGAAGGTAGGTTCATCCTGTCGACGACGAGATCATCAGAGAGAAGATCACACAGGGAAAAGACGGAGAAGGAAGTAGGGCAGACGCTATTGAACCAACTCCGCATTTGCGTTATTCGATTTAGGGAAACCATGGAAAACGTTTTTCTTGCTGGCTGGATGGGTATGTAAATCGGCGTCCTTCCATGTGTGCCACCTCGCTGTATGCAGTCAAAAGAGCGGCATAGGAAAAGTCCTCGCAATTACCACGTAAGTTTTAAAGACTGCCCTATTGTGCTCAATGGTTGTTTCTATCGGTGCGTGAGAAACGACGCGGTGTTAGACAACTTCCACATCCAAGGAGGGGCGTGAAAGGAATATATCGATGAGATCAATCAATTGTGATGCACGCCAGAGATCTGAAGTCGTCGGGGAGGGGGGGGGGGGGGGGGGGGGGAGCAGACGAAGCAAAACCTAGCCCCCACTCGATGTCTGGTATGTAGACGTTTCGCTTGTTTCAGATTTTGACGCATTTCTAGAACTGTCTGTCTACATCTACATCTACATACTTACTGCCCAAAACACCGTAAGGCGCATGGCGGAGGGTACCCTGTACCACTACTAGTCATCACCTTTCCTGTTCAACTCACAAATAGAGCGAGAGAAAAACGACTGTCTATGTGCCTCCGTACCAATCCTAATCTCTCTGGTCTTATTTCAAGGACCTCATGCGAAATGTAGCAGAGCCGTTCGCCAGTCAGCCTGAAATGTCGGTTCTCTAAATTTTCTCAGTAGTGCACCACGAAAAGAACGTCGGCTTCCCTCCAGTGATTCCCATTTAAGTCCCCGAAGCATCTGCATAATATTTCCGTGTTGTTCGAACCTACTGTTAACAAATTTAGCAGCCCGCCTGTGAATTGCTTCGATATCTTCCTTTAATCCGACCCGGTGCAGATCGCAAACACTCAGCCAGTTCTCAACAATGAGTCGCACTAGTGCCCCGTATGCGGTCTCCATGAACCACATTTTCCTAAAATTCTTCCAATGAACCGAAGTCGATCATTCGCCCTCCCTACTACAATCCATACATGCGAATTCCATTTCATATTTAATCGACGTGACTGTGTCAAGCAGCACCCTACGAATAACATTATGGATTTGTTTCCCCCTATTCATCTGCATTAACTTACATTTTTCTACATTTACAGCTAGCTGCCATTCATCATACTAACTACAAATTTTTTCTAACTAATCTTATATCCTCTTACAGTTAACAGCGACACCTCACGGTACACCACGTTATCAGCGAACAGTCGCAGATTGTTGCTTACCACCCCCGTCCGTTCCGTCAGAATACACTGAACCTCCAAAGAAACTCGTATAGGCATGCGTATTCAAATACAGAGATATATAAAAAGGCAGAATACGGCGCTGCTCTCAGTGACTCCTATATAAGAAAACAAGTGTCTAGCGTAGTTGGTAGATCGGTTACTACTGCTACAAAGGCAGGTTATCAAGATTTAAGTGAGTTTGTACGTGGTGTTATAGTCGGCGCACGAGCTATGTGCCACAGCATTCCGAGGTAGCGATGAAGTGAGGATTTACGCTTACATTCATTTCACGAGACTACCGTGAATATCAGGAATCCGGTAAAACATCAACTCTCCGACACCGTTGCGCCGGAAAAAGATCCTGCAAGAACGGGATCAACACTGACCGAACAGAATCTTTCAATGTGACACAAGTGCAACCCTTCCTCGAAATGGCTGCAGATTTCAATGGTCGGCAATCAACAAGTGTCAGCGACCGAACCATCCAACGAAACATAATCGATACGGGCTTTCGGAGCCGAAGGCCCACTCGTGTGCCCTTGACGACTGCACGACACAAAGCTTTACGCCTCGCCTGAGCCCGTCAACACCGACATAGGACTGTTGATGACTGGAAACATGTTGTCTGGTCGGACGAGTCTCGTTTCAAATTGTATCGAACTGATGGACGTGTACGGGTTTGGAGACAACCTCATGAATCAACGGGCCTTGCATGTCAGCAGGGGACTGTTCAAGCTGGTGGAGGCTCTGTAATGGTGTGCGGCGTGTGCAGCTGGAGTGATATGGGACCCCTGTTACGTCTAGATACGACTCTGACGGGTGACACGTACGTAAACATCCATTCTGATCACCTGCATCCATTCATGTTCACTGTGCATTCCGTCGGAGTTGGGCAATTCCAGCAGGACAATGCGACACCCCACACGTCCACAATTGCTACATAGTGGCTCCAGGAACACTCTTCTGAGTTTAAACACTTCCGCTGGCCACCAGACTCGCCAGATAACATTATTGAGCATATCTGGAATGCTTTACAACGTACTGTTCAGAAGATATCTCCACCTTTTTATACTCTTACGGATTAATGGACAACCCTGCAGGAATTATGGTGTCATTTCCCTCCAGCACTACTTCAGACATTAGTCGAGTCCATGCCACGTCCTGTTGCGGCACTTTTGGGTGCTCGCGGGAGCCCTACACGATATTAGGGAGGTGTACCAGTTTCTTTAGCTTTTCAGTGTATTTCCGTCATTGTTTTTTCTATGTATAAACTGAGTAGGAGGGGTGTTCTCTTCTGCTCTTCTAGTTTGCTGTTGGTTCTTGTACAGATTGTATATTATCCGACTTCCCCTATACCTTACTCTTATTTTTCTCGGAGTCACGAACATTGTGCAACTGTTTATATTTTCGAACGCTTTTTTCTTGTCGACAAATCCTTTGAACGTGTCTTGAATTTTGTCGAGTCTTGTTCGAATTATCAATCCAACGTCAGAATTGTCTCTCTGGTGCCCTTACCTTTCTGAAAGGCAAAGTGATCTTCATCTAAAACATCTTCATTTTTCTTTTACATTCTTTTTACACTAGAAAGAGAAAAAAGAGTGAAATTTCGAAGTCAAAAAGAGCTTCTCTTCTGAATTTGGCACGTTCACGATGTCTATACGATGCGAAATACTGCAAACATGTCTTTACAAAATGGCGTGGGGAGATCAGGAAGGGCTTGGTTCTATAGGATGCTATTAAGATTCGGTTCTACTGGCATATTTGAGGGTGGTTTTGGGCTTTCCATTTTCGTGTAGTCGAGTGTTGGGCCTGAGATTCAATTTAGTCATACAACCCTAAATGCCAGCTTCCAACACACATTTGGTTAAACTGTAATTATGCAAGCCGACATTTAAGAATACAAGACATGAAAATTATTGCAATAGTTTCATTAACATCATCAGATGAGGATTCTTAAAAGCAAAAGAGTACTGTAGATGTAATGAAAGTTGAATAAATATTCATTCGCTTTGAGGAATATTAATTAATTTGTGAGTCGTTCTCTTCGTCTCTCTCTCTCTCTATTTGAGATTTTTAGTTTCAACGGCAAGCTAGCATTGTTGGGATGTGCTTAAAAATACACGTTGTACATGAGTAAAATCTTCTTCCTTATTATTTCTTAGCTTTAGTTCTTAACTCTTTACATTTAGATTAGGATCCAATTTCAGATCATTAATTCAAATGGGTATCATCCATAGTCATATTAATAGTGTCAATAAGGACGTAATCTTCTAACGAAATACGGTACTATTTTAGCTATTAAAGTAACCTACCTTCCAAAAAATATAGAATAGACGAATATCATTATTTCGAGAGGCAAGTACTTTTATGTATCTTGTGCAAAATATCGTTCTAGGAGTACAGCAACATGTCTTAAAAATCATCCAATCAGTTGTATGGAACATGGCAATTTCGGAGTCTTACGCACTCTTGAATAAAGTTGGGAAAATGAGCATGCTGCCGGGAATGCCATTATTGACACTTTGAACATTACTCTGAGTCAAAATCATTACCCTTCAACTTACGACTTGACAGATTAGGTATAATGGTAATAATTCTAGAAGCAACAAGGTGATAAAAAATAGCGACTGTCATGTATTTTACTAAAATTACTATCAGTTCCGCGTGCGACGTCTTGTACATGTACAGGAAGAGGGAAGAAGGTTGTTGCATCTGGCTTACGGAGACAATGTACGTGAGGTTGATCGGTCAGGACGAGTGAGTGGGTATCCAGTGCTGCCGTTAAATAACAGAACGGAAAATTATTTAAAATAAGGAGAATATAGTTCAATGTACGGTATACAGAGGGGCGCGCCTAGCGAGGAAGTTACCAGGTTGAGGCCAGTCTAGGAGGACGAACAGCTAGATAAGTGGACAATGGAAGGGGAGTCAGTTGGTGGCCGGTCAAGGAAAGCAGAGCTGGAGCCTCTGCCTCTCAAGAAAGATGTCTTTTCTGCTCGAGGTCTGCATCGCGAGAGAGAGAAGCAACTGTGCGTGTTGTGCACTGATGAATTATACAGCGTCCACACACGTGACCTGCATATCACGCACGTTATTGGCCAAAACCGATAGCGTAAATTCGCTAGCGATTTCACCAGTTGGCTCAGGGTGTCTCTTGTCAGCAGCTTTAACTTGAAAGAACTGCCTCGATTCTGAAAGGCAGGCAACTTCTGTCACATAGGCACAACGGAAGTTGTTCTGGGAGAAAACTTGTAATGATTTGAGTGGAGCCTTTGAAATATTTTTTTTTAACCAATTCCTTAAGTGTCCCTTAACTGGCCGCCACCCTGTATAGTCTGCAACGGTCAAGATAAATGAAATAAATAGTACTGGAATTAAATTTCACTTTGCAGCAGAGTGTGCGCTGATTTGAAGCTTCCTGGTAGACTAAAACTGCCTGTCGGCCTGGGACTCGAACCTGGGGCCTTTGTTGAGGGAGGGAAAGGGCTCTATCGACTGAGCTATCCAAGCACGACTCGCACCTTCGCTTCTCCTACCTTCCTCACTTCACAGAAATTTTCCTGCCTAACTTGCATAACAAACACTCTCGGAAGAAAGGAAATGACAGTCCCACGAGATATGCAGTAGAAATTCTGAGAAGTCTTGAAGGTAGAAGAGAGGTAATGGCGTAACTAACGCAGAGAGGACAGGTTGTGGGACGTGTTTGGATAGTTAATCCCGTAGAGCACGTGCCAACGATAAAAACGGTCCAGAATTCTAGTTCCAGTCCGCCACACAATTTTAATCTGCAGGGAAGTTTCAGATTATTTGTTGTTTCCCACAGTGCATGGGTATGATGGAATGCTACATTTAAGGCAGTTTTATTCTGAAACAATGAGTCTGGCATATCACTTATTTCAACTGTTACCATCTTGCCGCTCCACAGAGCTCGTGATGTTCGAAACTTTCATTCGAATGAGAAACGATAAATCTGGATAAAGCAGTTCTTCTATAAACTTACATAAATTGAACAGTAAAAACTTTCTAAATCCATGCTCGCATAAATAGTACATTATTTACAAAATCTCGGTTTCGACAGACCTTGCTGTTATCTTCAGATCTTCAAAACTTTTTGTTATACAATATGTTCATTTTGAGTTGGAACTCATGCCAAGTTGTCATGTAGATAAAATGTAGCACATTATACAAAGGTTTGTCGTAAATAAAACATTTAAAATCAAAAAGAATCTTATGAACATGACCATGTCTCTATATGAGGTCCAACTCCAAATGAACACATTTTACAACAAAATTTTTTTTTAAGATTTGAAGATGACAGCAACTCCTGTCGAAATCAGTTGTTTGTAAATGTAATACTTATGCGATCTTGGCTTCAGAAATCTTTTAGTAACTGCACTGAAGAGCCAAAGAAACTGGTACACCTGCCTAATATCTCACAGGGCCCGCGCGAGCACGCGGAAGTGCCGCAACACGACGTGGCATGGACTCGACTAATGTCTGAAGTAGTACTGGAGGGAACTGACACCAAGAATCGTGCAGGGCTGTCCATAAATCCGTAAGAGTCCGAAGGGGTGGAGATCTCTTCTGAACACCACGTTGCAAGGCATCCCAGATATGTTCAGTAAGGTGCATGTCTGTAGAGTTTGGAGACCAGCGGAAGTGTTTAAACTCAGAAGAGTGTTTCTGGAACCACTGTGTAGCAATTCTGGATGTGTGGGGTGTCGCATTGTCCTACTGGAATTGCCCAAGTCCGTCGGAATGGACGAAGAACATGAATGGATGCAGGTGATCAGACAGGATGCTTACGTACGTCCTGTCAGAGTCGTATCTAGACGTATCTGGGTCCCATATCACTCCAACTGCACACACCCCACACCATTATAGAGCCTCCACCAGCTTGAACAGTCCCCTGCTGACATACTGGGTACATGGTTTCATGTAGTTTTCTCCATACCTGTACACATCCATCCGCTCGATACACTTTGAAACGAGACTCATCCGACCAGACAACATGTTTCCGGTCATCAGCAGTCCAATGTCGGTGTTGACGGGCTCAGGCGAGGCGTAAAGCTTTGTGTCGTGCAGTCATCAAGGGCACACGAGTGGGCCTTCGGCTCCGAAAGCCCATATCGATGATGTTTCGTTCGACGGTTCGCACGCTGACACTTGTTGATTGCCAAGCATTGAAATCTGCAGCAATTTGCGGAATGGTTGCACTTGTATCACGTTGAACCATTCTCTTCAGTCATCGTTGGTCCCGTTCAGGCAGGATCTTTCTCTGGCCGTACGGTGTAGAAGATGTGATGTTTTACTGGATTCCTGATATTCACGGTACCCTCATGAAATGGTCGTACGGGAAAATCCCGACTTCATCGCTACCTCGGAGATGCTGTCTACCATCACTCGTGTGCCGGTTATAGCACCACGTTCAAACTCGCTTAAATCTTGATAGTCTGCTATTGTCGCAGCAGTAACCGATGTAACAACTGCGCCAGACACCTGTTGTCTTATATAGACGTTACCGATCGCAGATCCGTATTCTGCTTGTTTACATATCCCTGTGTTTGAATACTTCATCCGTATACCACTTTCTTGGGACAGATCGCTCCTTCTGATCTCTCAACATAGGAAAATTCGGTTATGCTAATCGCGTTATGTCTTTAGATATAGCACACTTTTTACAAGAAAGAATCTTCTGCAATTCAAACATGAGTTTTCATGGAGGAAGCCTCTTTTTATCAACACTTCTTATATGAAACAACGTGATTCTCGTATTTTAATGAAAGAATACAGAATGAGGTTAATATTCCAGTGTTAATGCCATGCCGATGGAAAGCACATTGCTCCTCTTCTAGGATGAGTGTCGCAACACTTGCATTAGATATCTGTTCTTCATTTTCTGTCTCTGATAACAGCATAGGCTTATTCGAATACGTTTATACCATGTACGACTTTGGTGCGTAAGGCTGTAAATACGGTGGCCATGGCATCATGTGCTGCCCAGATATTGGAAATGAGGCAGAATGGTAGGGATCTGTAATGTCAGACCACACGACTTAAAATACTTTAAATGGAATTATGCTCCTGGCCGCAAAATAGCCCCAGAACAAGACAAGATACTTTCCACTGGCCTGTATATGAAAGTTTGCTTTTTTGTGCATGTCGCGATGGATACTGAAACATAAAGTGCAGGCAAAAATTTTTAAAGGACGAAACAATGAAAATCACAAGATCTATCTTTATTTTCTGTTCAAAGCGTTTTAATCCCAAAAATAACTTTATGAGAAAAATGAATTTATGACTTATATTAAACGTCGTTTATAAGATCATTAAAATAAAATAATCCGGTAAGCAAATCAATGTTTAATATCATATTTCACAATCCTGCTCAATTTTACTTTCTGTCTCTATTTTTTATTTTTGTTAGGCATAACAACGTGAAGGGCACAACGCACTTTGGACTTAACACCCGTTATGCAACCAACACAGCTGTAGAGGTAGGTAAATTGAATAATAATCCTTAACACTATAAGTTTAAAGGGAAGGTACGGGAAATCTGCAAGGGAAGCATCATAAACTTCAGTAAATCTGTGGGTAAACTGAAAACCTTAATTTTAATGTAATGGGAAAAATATGCAATCCTTAATGAGTGTAAAAAAAAGAGGTAAAATAATAATCGTTAGCCTTGACTGAAGGACGATTTTTGTTGTGAACTTATGGTTAATAACAATTGAGTACTCTGATTTGAGTGTAGCAGGAAAAGAAAATAATATTGGGAGCCATTAGCACAAATCTTCGCTAGCAGAGAAGCGATTTATGAGTAGATCATGGTTTCTAAAGAAGCTTACCACACTGGAAGAAATTTTTTTACCGCATCTTTTGCTGTGTTACTGAGTTACAGTGTCCTCTTATCACTACTTCCTTACAGATTATAATAATATCTCAATGAATTTGGACATTCGGTCACGTATATCCTAACTTGTATCTAACATAAAAATAAAGTTTGAGGGATTTTGTTACTGTACAAGGAAATGCTTGATTTATCTATGCGAAATGGACAGGTTAACGATGCAAACTGCTTCAGAGGCTTATTAGAAGGAGTAAATTTTGCTCACTACATAGATGAGAAAATCATAAGCTTATCGAGTTGCTTTCAACCTCCATACCGTTAAAGAATCAAGTAGTCGACAATACTAACAACTTCTTGCCAGGCCTGTTAGTGGGCTGAGTGATAGAACAATATCGGTTTGACCTGAAGAATGTTATGTTGCGTGTGAAGGGGCACAGCTTTTTCTACAGAGAGCGACGTCGAAGCTGTGGCCTAGGGGACAGTACGCAGTGGTCGAAGAAATAAATGCAAGTTCGCACGTGGGCGTGCGGAAATGTGGCTACAGAACAGTCTCCTGTTTGGTTGTGATTGCGTTATGTCGCAGCTGAGTAATTTCGCAGAAGTGCAAATTGTTGGTGTTCGTATGACGGGTGTTTCCGTAACCAAGAGTGCCGAAGTTTTTGGCGTTTCAAGAGGCATCGTATCGAAGATTTATATCGCATACAGACAACGCTGAAAAATGTCATCAGCTAAGTCACTACGCAGACGAAAATTTGTGTTGAGTGATCGTGAGTGACGTTCAATGAAGTGGATTCTGACGAAAATAAAGAGGATGACAGCTGCAAAAGTCACTGTAGAACTGAATGTCGCATTGCCAATTCTACAAAGGGCATTCAAAAAGTTTTTCACAGTCTTCTCTATCTTTTTTATTTTTTGCTGGAGGAGAATGAAATTTTTTGTGAACATACTTGGCATTTAGCTATACAGTGAGCCTACTTAAGACAGCCTCCGTCGGCTGTGACGCATCTGGCCCAACGTTCTTTCCGTGATGTAAATGCACCTTGGTAAAATTGTAAGGATTGACTTTTACACCATCGCTTGACACAGTAAATAAGGTCTTTCTCACTATCAAATGTTTTACCGCGCAGGTGGGCTTTCAGACGACCAAAGGGGTTAAAATCAGCCGGAGCCAAGTCCGGACTGTGAGGAGTATGAGGAACAATTTTCCAAGCCATTTTCCTGGTTTTCTCCTGCCTCATAAGGGTTGTATGGGGTTTGGCATTGTCAGGGTGTAGTCTGATGATCTGACCCTGAAGCTGTGGTCTGTGGGTCTTGATGGCACGTCGCAGCTTGTACAATGACAAACAGTAATGGTTCCAGTTAATTGTGGAGCCAGGTTCCAAAAAGTCAATGAAAATGACACCACACTGACCCCAGAAAAAGGAGGCCATCACCTTTCGGCCGGCTGTTCGTGAAAGTCTTAGTTTCTTCTTCCGAGGGGAATCTAGATGACGTCACTCCATGGATTGGGTTTTGTTCTCAGATTCGGACAAAAACAACCATGTTTCATTGTTGGTAATGACGCCGTCAGAACACTGTTTCCACTTTTCAGTAAAGGTCTTCATGAGTCCCTCGCACGCATTCTTCCTCGTCGTTTTCATTTCTCTAGTCAATAATCTAGGCACCCATCGTACACAGATTTTTCTGTACGCTAATGACTGTACCAGTGATACCACACAACCCAATGACAAACGAGTCATTTCAGCAAGCTGTCGTGTCGTCACACATCTGTCATTTTGGATGATTTGATTAATAGTCTCCTCATCCACATCACTCGCTGCCGTCGATGGTCTACCGCATCGTGGATTGTCCATTAGAGAGGAATCACCTTCTTTAAATCTCTGCAACCACCGCTGGATACTGCTGCGATCCACTGTGTCCTCCTCATAAACAGGGAGCAACTTCCTGTGAATCGATGTGGCAGAGTCATCGCCGGTCTTGAAGAGGAACTCCATCACCGACCGTCGTCGCAACCTGACATCTACTTCATGGTCCATCATGGCTCACCTGTAAATAAAAGAAAATACTTTTATATACCAACTTATAGCTAAATGTTCCAAGTACACTCCTGGAAATTGAAATAAGAACACCGTGAATTCATTGTCCCAGGAAGGGGAAACTTTATTGACACATTCCTGGGGTCAGATACATCACATGATCACACTGACAGAACCACAGGCACATAGACACAGGCAACAGAGCATGCACAATGTCGGCACTAGTACAGTGTATATCCACCTTTCGCAGCAATGCAGGCTGCTATTCTCCCATGGAGACGATCGTAGAGATGCTGGATGTAGTCCTGTGGAACGGCTTGCCATGCCATTTCCACCTGGCGCCTCAGTTGGACCAGCGTTCGTGCTGGACGTGCAGACCGCGTGAGACGACGCTTCATCCAGTCCCAAACATGCTCAATGGGGGACAGATCCGGAGATCTTGCTGGCCAGGGTAGTTGACTTACACCTTCTAGAGCACGTTGGGTGGCACGGGATACATGCGGACGTGCATTGTCCTGTTGGAACAGCAAGTTCCCTTGCCGGTCTAGGAATGGTAAAACGATGGGTTCGATGACAGTTTGGATGTACCGTGCACTATTCAGTGTCCCCTCGACGATCACCAGTGGTGTACGGCCAGTGTAGGAGATCGCTCCCCACACCATGATGCCGGGTGTTGGCCCTGTGTGCCTCGGTCGTATGCAGTCCTGATTGTGGCGCTCACCTGCACGGCGCCAAACACGCATACGACCATCATTGGCACCAAGGCAGAAGCGACTCTCATCGCTGAATACGACACGTCTCCATTCGTCCCTCCATTCACGCCTGTCGCGACACCACTGGAGGCGGGCTGCACGATGTTGGGGCGTGAGCGGAAGACGGCCTAACGGTGTGCGGGACCGTAGCCCAGCTTCATGGAGACGGTTGCGAATGGTCCTCGCCGATACCCCAGGAGCAACAGTGTCCCTAATTTGCTGGGAAGTGGCGGTGCGGTCTCCTACGGCACTGCGTAGGATCCTACGGTTTTGGCGTGCATCCGCGCGTCGCTGCGGTCCGGTCCCAGGTCGACGGGCACGTGCACCTTCCGCCGACCACTGGCGACAACATCGATGTACTGTGGAGACCTCACGCCCCACGTGTTGAGCAATTCGGCGGTACGTCCACCCGGCCTCCCGCATGCCCACTATACGCCCTCGCTCAAAGTCCGTCAACTGCACATACGGTTCACGTCAACGCTGTCGCGGCATGCTACCAGTGTTAAAGACTGCGATGGAGCTCCGTATGCCACGGCAAACTGGCTGACACCGACGGCGGCGGTGCACAAATGCTGCGCAGCTAGCGCCATTCGACGGCCAACACCGCGGTTCCTGGTGTATCCGCTGTGCCGTGCGTGTGATCATTGCTTGTACAGCCCTCTCGCAGTGTCCGGAGCAAGTATGGTGGGTTTGACATACCGGTGTCAGTGTGTTCTTTTTTCCATTTCCAGGAGTGTATATTCACAAAAAATTTCATACTCCTCCACCAAAAAATAAAAAAAAATAGAGACGACTGTGCAAAATTTTTTGAACGCCCTTTGTATCAGCACTGGAAAAACACCGAGTGAGCTCCGTAAGCAGGAAATTGCAGGGCGAGATGGAATTCAGTCATGAGTGATGCAAGTGCCTGAAACAGGAAAACGGGCCGCCGAAGTCATGAAACCTGGACTATGGAGCAATTGAAGAAAGTTGATCGGTTGAATGTTGCTGCGAACTGTTTTCAACTTCTGGTGAAAGAGTGAAAAGTGGCGGTCGTTCGGTGTTAGTTTGCCCAGCCGTATTGTGGTATTCCATGGTCCCCCAGACTTCTCTGCAAGGCTGCATTACTGCCAACGATTATGTGACCATTTTGACTAGTCAGGTCAATCCGATGGTATGATGTTTGTTCCCAAATCGTGATGCTGTGTTCCCAGACAACAGGCTTCCTGTTCACACGGCTCGCATCGTCCAGGACTAGTTTTGCGAGCGCGAGGGTGAATTGTCACATCTCACCTGACCACTACAACGACTAGATCTTGAGGGCATCACAACAATTTTTTCTCGGTAATGTTTCACCACTCTTTTAATCACCGAAGATTTGGACAACACCTTCGTCGATTACAATGGAATGTAGCCAGTACGTATGCGGCTCGGATGACACGAACCATATCACCATCAACTGCACTTGGTGACCCCAAGAAAAGCTATTTTACTGCAGTGTCCAGTGAGTTGTGGACAATAATTGTTCAATGTGGTCCCAAGTCGTGGGACGGTACTAGGATATGAGTCGTTTGTCGTGTTCTGAAGACTGCTTGATGCATTTCTCTCCAATACGCTCTTGGCAGAAACGGCTGCTTGACACCCACACTCAAATCAGCGGCGAACCTACCCAGAACGTTGATAGCCCCATATAGGTCAGTGAAGCTGATGTGATGCCTGTCAGCCCAACACTGGTGCTCGTCTCGCGCGGAAGTTAACGCATGTTGAAACGTTCATGGATATTTCCGTGCATGGAAACTCGAGAGGTAATCGCGGTCTGATCATGGATTTTTCAGTTTTCATTTTAACGTAACCTTCACGTGTCAACGATGTGAGGAGTCGCCAGAAACGACAAGTGGTCCTGATCCCACGTTAACTGTAGCTTCACTTTTTCAAATTTGGTAGCTGGGTAGGTTACCGACACCAACGTCGCCCAACTGACATCCGATTAAAGGACTTGCCCCAGGCCAATGAGCCACATGAAATTATTATTATTATTATTATGCTGCGACCCATGCTTCCTGCGGGTATTATTATCCCACGTTCAGTGCCGTTTACGTGGCAATATGCTGCGATGTTCACAACACACCTTTCTGTGCCAGATAGCCGCAGCATTCAGGCACCATACACGGCACATCTTCACATAAGACGAACATCCTCGTGACTTTTAGCCACAGTTTATCTTCTGGTGTAGAGAATTTTCTAGCTGCGAACGGTGTGTGATACGTAAACACTTTTACAGTATTTTTGGAAAATAATGATATAATGCTTTGAGGTGCTGTGTTAGTATGTGTGCGTGGCACTAATACTAGATTTGAGATTCTACGACATATTTTCAAGAGATAAACAGTCTTAGTTGCAAAATAGGCTTTGTTATTTTATATTTTACCATGTTTAAGGCATCTTCAGTTTGGCTTACTAAGAAGAGTACAAATGTTTCCTAGAAAATGGCAAGACTCCTATTTAGTAAAACTTTGAACTACCAATGTAAATATTAAAACCAACATACTTGCATGACAGGTGTTAGGCACATACGTTGACGTCCCTGCAAATGTTTTAGCAGGCAATCATCGCTGTCTGTACTTTAAGAACATTGCGTAGTGCCCCTTAAAAGTAAAATAAATGGAATGTAATAGTCGAAAGTATTCAGAAGCCAGTAACTTATCTTCTACATCAAAGACACCAATACACGCAACTTACTGATATAAAATAGGGTTGAGTATACGGGAAATCACTTTCAAAATACATAAAAAAATTCAGCGGGTAGTTACCCTTTTAGGAGACTTCGCACAGTGTCCTATTAAAATAAAACGAATCAGAAGATAGCCAAAACGGCATTCAAGGCAAGTTGTCTGTTTATGCCTCTAAATTACGTCCTAAAGAATAAGGAGGCAGTAGATTAACTTGCAGAGCATATGGTACAGTCCAAAGGACATCAGATATGGGATCAGGCTTACAGTAATGCATCCCAAAATGTAAACATGTGAGAAGTGCCGTTGTGGATGTTCTGGCCGCACAAATAACACTTGGCATAGCTACCGTTCTCTGCTCACAGCAGATGGCGCCGTGGGAAGAAAATTACGACTGAGGAATTTTAATAGAGAACTGTAGGGTGAGTTACAAAAACGAATAACTGAAAACTAATCAGATTCCTTTTTAAAACTATAGATAATATGTTTATATAAGTCAGTTTAAATGAGAAATAGTGAGTAAAGATTTAGCAATTAAAACATATCAGGTATACACTATAAGCGCAGGGGAGTAGAAGTGTACGAAAGAACCTTGGAAAGTAATCGAAACATCTGTATCGCACGTCTGCCTCTCCACAAATACAGAGTTAGGACACAGGTACACTGGAAACGTGTCGCACGATAAGTAGATGCCAAAAAATATTCAGAAGCAACAATAAAGCAGCTGAACGTTGCGCTAAGTCACAAAACAGACTTCAGCTGAGGTGGTGATACAATATATTGTTTCGGGCTTCGTATCTCAGAAGTTGATTGAATGTCTGACGTGGCCGAAACTTAAATTGAAGAGCAAAAGATGCTTGCAAAACGAAGAAGACCGCTCTCATTGTCTCTGTGGCGCGGTCCAGTAGCATCCTATCAGTCACGTAATTGTGCTGTTTTCAGTCACGTGACTAGACAGCTTCCCACAAGTAATCTCATGCCAAAATGTATTGTTTTTTTGTGAATGAGAACATTAATATTCTCTTCGAATGAACTGGTGCGCACATTTCTATACTCTTATCTACCGATCAAGTGACATTATTGGCTCAGTCTAATCTGCCGGTTGAAGCCGGAGTTAAGAGGCGATAAGTAAAGCAAACAGTTGTATAACAGCAGGTGTAGCGCCTGCGGGACTCCACAATCTGCGCACGCAGTTGTTTCATCGCATCCTTTGTCTGCGGGACCGATTCTGACCGATATAATCGTTCCTGCCTGCCATCGAAGCATTCCTGCTTGCCCGACAGAGATAAATGAAAACGTCCATTAAACACGAAAGACCACAGCACTGTAATTACCGTTGTTATCCGACTAGACACTAACACTGACAACGTGTATTGAGCACTTCCTGTATCAAGATATAACTGCCTGTCCTCGAAGAGGTGATGAGGACGGATGTAGTTTGATGGAGAGTTTCATAAGACCTTAGATGCTGAGCGTTTCAATTTGGAGGCTATTTAACATAACGGTAATTTAAATAGAGTTGTTGGCTGGCCATTTGCAGTTCACTTTATGTAACAACAAAAAATATTTATTTCAGTAACAGAAGTTATAAGATTTCGTAATAAAAAAAATTGTTCTATGCGAGGATTTGCCAAGAAGCAACGATTTCAGATCGCTTTCAAAATAACTTAGCTATTCTTCAGGCATTTTACGCCATTAAGTGACCAATCGAACAGCAAGTTGTGCGTTTCTCACCATCGAAAATAACTATATTATTTGGAAACAGTGCTAAACAATTAGGTAACGACCGCAATAGGACGCTTGGATGTACTGTGTGTAATACATCGGATTATTTATGACAAACTGTATGAGAAATTTGCGGGATGCGTCATGCATGATGTAACACCCCTTTTATTTCGTGAACGGTTCGACCGTAGCAGCAGCGCGGTTCCGGACTGAAGCGCCTAGAACCGCTCGGCCACAGCGGCCGGCACCACACTAAAAAAAAAGCATACTTGTATCGTTGTCTCTGTCCAGTTGAGAGGTTTACAGCAAATGTTACAACTCACAGGAGAACGTAATGGTGCTCTATATTAACCCTCTCAACTGGACAGAGACAACGATACAAGTATGCTTTTTTTTTAGTGTGGTGCCGGCCGCTGTGGCCGAGCGGTTCTAGGCGCTTCAGTCCGGAACCGCGCTGCTGCTACGGTCGAAAGTTCGGTCCTGCCTTGGGCATGGATGTGTGTGATGTCCTTAAGTTAGTTAGGTTTAAGTAGTCCAAGTCTAGGGGACTGATGACCTCAGATTTTAAGTCCCATAGTGCTTAGAGCCGTTTGAACCATTTTTTAGTGTGGTGGTATAATTTTTAACAATATTCAACAGCTCTTGAAATGATGAGTACAGTCATATAAAGCTTGTTAATGCTGGGTTTGAAATTTTTCTCAAAAAAGCCCAAGTGGGCCTTCCGTGCCAGGCTCCGTCTTTGTACCAAGTCCTTCGACTATGTAATTTTTTCTAAGTGAGCTGTACACTTCAGTATGAGTTCTTACACACAATATAAAGTTTTCCTTAGCCCCTTCTGATACGCTAGAAGTTAGCATATAGTTCGCTCTACAACGATGGTTGTTGTTGTTGTTGTGGTCTCCAGTCCTGCGACTGGTTTGATGCACCTCTCTCTGCTACTCTATCCTGTGCAAGCTTCTTCATCTCCCAGTACCTACTGCAACCTACATCCTTCTGAATCCGCTTGGTGTATCCATCTCTTGGTCTCCCTCTACGATTTTTACCCTCCACGCTACCCTCAAATACTAAATTGGTGATCCCTTGATGCCTCAGAACATGTCCTACCAACCGATCCCTTCTTTTAGTCAAGTTGTGCCACAAACTCCCCAATGCTGTTCAATACCTCCTCATTATTTATGTGAGCTACCCATCTAATCTTCAGTATTCTTCTGTAGCACCACATTTCGAAAGCTTCTATTCTCTTTTTGTACAAACTATTTATTGTCCATGTTTCACTTCCATACATGGCTACACTCCATACAAATACTTTTTGAAACGACTTCCTGCCACTTAAATCTATACTCGATGTTAACAAATTTCTCTTCTTCAGAACGCTTTCCTTGCAATTGCCAGTCTACATTTTATATCCCCTCTACTTCGACCATCATAAATTATTTTGTTCTCCAAGTAGCAAAACTTCTTTACTACTTTAAGTGTATCATTTCCTATCCTAATTCCATCAGCATCACCCGACTTAATTCGGCTACATTCCATTATCCTCGTTTCGCTTTAGTTGATGTTCATCTTATATCGTCCTTTCAAGATAATGTCCATTCCGTTCAACTGCTCTTCCAAGTCCTTTGCTGTTTCTGATAGAATTACAATATCATAGGCGAACCTCAAAGTTTTTATTTCTTCTCCATGGATTTCAATACCTACTCCGAATTTTTCTTTTGTTTCCTTTACTGCTTGCTCAATATACAGGTTGAATAATATCGGGGATAGGCTACAACCCTGTCTCACTCCTTTCCCAACCAATGTTCCCTTTCATGCCCCTCGACCCTTATAACTGCCATCTGGTTTCTGTACAAGCTGTAAATAACTTTTCGCTTCCTGTATTTTACCCCTGCCACCTTAAGAATTTGAAAGAGATTATTCAAGTCAACATTGTCAAAAGCTTTCTCTAAGTCTATAAATGCTAGAAACGTATGTTTGCCTTTGCTTAATCTATGTTCTCAGATAAGTCGTAGGGTCAGTATTGCCTCGGGTGTTCCAATATTTCTACGGAATCCAAACTGATCTTCCCCGAGGTCGGCTTCTACCAGTTTTTCCATTCGTCTGTAAAGAATTCGCGTTAGTATTTTGCAGTCAAGACTTATTAAACTGATAGTTCGGTAATTTTCACACCTGTCAACACTTGATTTCTTTGGGATTGGAATTGTTACATTCTTCTTGAAGTCTGAGGGTATTTCGCCTGTCTCATACGTCTTGTTCACCAGATGGTAGAGTTTTGTCAGGACTGGCTCTCCCAAGGCTGTCAGTAGTTCTTAGTAGTAATCAACGATGGTATGTCGTACAAAACTGGACCACGAGAAAATAAGTCTTATTTCTTGTTAGTAGCGTAGGCCCATCACCTTGCTGCATATAAAGTGTGGCGTTCTGCCCACTCGTCTCTTATAGGGTGCCTAAAGGATGTTGCTTTCTCGGATAGCTATACAACAGTTCAAGCAAATCACACTAATAGTTTTTATTACAATGAAGTAGATTGACAATACTTTGGTTTACAATGTCGTTTTCCAAGTATTGGCGACATGCGAATAATCAAAGTCTTTCTCTATGTAGAATGTCCATGCAAGTAATGGATGTGGATCACAAGTAACAGCTCGTCTAGTGGTCTCTTCTAGTCCAGGTCTACTAGTGTGTGTCTTCTACTGTCCGGTCTACCAGTGTGCGGCAGAGGCTGGCAGAGCGGCGCTTATATTCTCTTCGTATAGCGGCCGCTCCTGTCGTGGGGCGGTCCTAGTCAGCGAACTATTGCCTGACGTCGTCTCACAGCCTTCTCTGCTCTTGTGTTTTTCATCTTCGTGCCAGTGTTTGTCGTTACGCCATAACATAAAGAGCCTGGCATGAATACCCCACTTTACGGCGTTAACACCGTAATGGCAGATCCAGGTCACTTTGGCTTCCACTTTTATCACATTTCCCGGATACTTTTGAGAAAAGTTTCATCGCCAACATAAACAAGCTTTAAATCACTATAAACATCATAGTTCTCGATTGCCGTTAAAAACAGATATCGTTCCATTTAAATAACAATTACTTGCTCCATTAATGAAGTTGAGTTAGGACTATTAACTACGCAGCAAAACCATGTGCTTCTCTCTGTGTTATCTTGAACCGTAGGCACTGTATGCAGTGCTGACATAATCACCATTAGCCACTTTACATCCTCTGCTAGATAAAGGCAGCGGTCGAACATTTCCTGTATCCAGAAAGGCCCGTACAGGACCTGCAACATGCGGTCGTACACTATCCTGCTGAAATGTAGGGTTTCGCAGGGATCGAATGAAGGGTAGAGCCACGGGTCGTAACACATCTGAAATGTAACGTCCACTGTTCAAAGTGCCGCCAATGCGAACAAGAGGTGACCGAGACGTGTAACCAATGGCACCCCATACCATCACGCCGCGTGATACACCAGTATGGCGATGAAGAATACGCGCTTCCAATGTGCGCTCACCGCGATGTCGCCAAACACGGATGCGACCAACATGATGCTGTAATCGGAACCTGGATGCATCCGAAAAAATGACGTTTTGCCATTCGTCCACCCAGGTTTGTCGTTGAGTACACCATTGCAGGCGCTTCTCTCTGTGAAGCAGCGTCAAGGGTAACCGCAGCTATGGTCTCCGAGCTGATAGTCCATGCTGCTGCCAACGTCATCGAACTGTTCGTACAGATGGTTGTTGTCTTGCAGATGTCCCCATCTGTTGACTCAGGGATCGAGACGTGGCTGCACGATCCGCTACAGCCACACGGATAAGATGCCTGTCATCTCGACTGATAGTGATACGAGGCCGTTGGGATCCAGCACGGCGTTCCGTATTACCCTCCTGAACCCATCGATTCCACATTCGGCTAACAGTAATCGGATCTCGACCAACGAGAGCAGCAATGAAATGAAATGTCGTGTGGCTAAGGCCCCCCATGGGGTAGACCGTTTGCCTGGTGCAGGTCTTTCGATTTGACGCCACTTCGGCGACCTACGCGTCGATGGGGATGAAATGATGATGATTAGGACAACACAACACCCAGTCCCTGAGCGGAGAAAATCTCCGACCCAGCCGGGAATCGAACCCGGGACCTTAGGCTTGACATTCCGTCACGCTGACCACTCAGCTACCAGAGCAGCAATGTCGCGATACGATAAACCGCAATCGCGATAGGCTACAATCCGACCTTTATCAAAGTCGGAAACGTGATGGTACGCATTTCTCCTCCTTACACGAGGCATCACAATAACGTTTCACCAGGCAACGCCGGTCAACTGCTGTTTGTGTATGAGAAATCGGTTGGAAACTTTCCTCATGTCAGCACGTTGTAGGTGTCGCCACCGGCGCCAACCTTGTGTGAATGCTCTGAAAAGCTAATCATTTGCATACCACAGCATTTTCTTCCTGTCGGTTAAATTTCGCGTCTGTAGCACGTCATCTTCGTGGTGTAGAAATATTAATGGCCAGTAGTGTATATTACTTTTGAGCAGAAGTGAACAGCAGCTCATACTTTACCTTTTTTTAGTAGTGCTATTAATTTTTGTGGTAAGAGTTTGAGTATTTTTCGATAGTTTGTGTTGAGTGAGTTCAACTACCTGCGTTATGGATGCGTCACCTGTGGTTCAGAAAATTATTGGTTGAAGATGGGTAGGGCAGGGCCCACTGTGTACAGATGCAGAAGAAAGTTGTTATGGCGCAAAGTCAAGCGCCGGCACGCCAGTCGAGAACGACAAAGAAGAAAAGGCTGCGAGAAGGGGTCTGACAGTAGGGCGCTGACCGACCTCCCTTCCAGGACGACAACGCGACAGCAGCGACCGCTAGGTAAAGAGAATATAAGCGCCGCGCCCGACTGGTGGCAGCCCAGTTCAGTAGCAGCTTCAAGATTACCCACTTCTATAGCAGTGTCAACGATAGGCACTTGGATAGCATCGCTCTACGTTAGGTACTTCGATAGCAGGTCAGGAAAGACTTTTGTCAGTTTGAGGTCAGAAGTCACTACAAAGATAGATTATTTCGTAACGGGCCCTATGCTTGCGACACATCTGTGTAATTGCCAAAGTTAAGTACTGTATGTGATTCATCATCATTTTCTTTGGGCCTTTGTCCCTCTTCAACGCGGGGTCGGCATTGCTGCTATGGATTTATCAGTGTTAGTGTCAGAGGGTGGTCAGGCACTCTTCCTGTCGCCACCCAGAACCTCCTGGGATGGTATTAGTGTACCCCACGTGTGTGTGTCCGGTGTAAGCCATGAAATAGTGCGAACGTTTTTCAAATGTCTGGGTGTCGTGTAACTGAGACAGGACGTGGGGACCAGCCCGGTTTTCACCTAGTGGGATGTGGAAAACCGCCTAAAAGCCACATCCAGGCTGGCCAGCATACCGGCCATCGTCGTAATGCGCCGGGCAGATTCGATCTGGGGCAGGTGGGCCTACCTGAGTCCAGGAAGCAGCGCATTAGCGCTCTCGCTTACCCTGACACTGCAAACAACAGAGCCCAGTTAGAAGAGAAAGCCAGTGGATTACTACAAACAATTACTCAGTGGTGTCACAACAACAAACTCAGGATAGCCGAAAACAAAACAACATACAATTTTCTGAAAGGATCACTCCAAAGGAATCCTTCGGTTAAAATTGGGGACACAAACATCAAACGAGCACGCATTACGCGCTATCTTGGGGTACACATAGATGAAAAATTGAATTTCCACGAACACATAAGACTGACAACAGACAAAGCAGAAAAAATACTCCACAAATTGGTGAGGCTAAATTCAAAACAGTACAGACTACCTCTACCAGTCATACGTACATACCACTGTGCGCTCTTCGAATCAGTACTCAGCTTTGCAGCTAGCACGTGGGCACATAGACTGAACGTGGTCACTAACAAAGCATCCGTCAGACGAGGGCAGAGAAGTGTCCTACTTAGGCTACCTGGAGCCTTCGGTACCACCTCAGCGGATGCACTGTGTGTGGTGCTCGGAATATGCCCCATAGATATCACGATCAAATACAGAGCTGCGAGGCACTGGTTAAAGGTGGGGAGACTAGATAAGGTACACACAATAACCGGTGTGCCCATAGAGACGATACGTCACCTTAAAAGTTGACGTTTGGATACATGGCAAGGTGAGTGGGATGTAACTGATAGGGGACGTAGGCTGCACGACTTCCTCCCTGACATAAGGGAGCGGTTGAGAATGAGACATATCGATCCCAGCCGCGGTATGGTACATTTCTTAACCGGGCGCGGACCTTATCCCACGCACTTAAACCGCGTGAGTCTGAGGCAGACACCTACATGCACATGCGGGGAAGAAGGTTCCCCAGAACACACTGTCTTTTTCTGCGGGCAATACACGAACAATAGACATACACTACACTTAGATTACACAGATACAGACATAGATATATACACAGCAATAAGAGGCGAAGAACAATGGGCACAATTAAACGCACTGACAAACAGTAATTCAAAAACAACACATGAAGAGTATATGCGGACACGACGTCACAGACATGCCTATGTGCAGCGTAACAGAAATCTCCAGAGGATGGACAGCGATACCCACAGTGACAGCGAAAACAGTGAAAATGAGGAGGAACAGGAGGAGGAAGCTGAGGTGTGACAGTAAATAAGCAAATTGCTGGCAATCTAGCCAAGAAAACACCAAATGCTGTACAAGGATGCGCACCTAATGTAGTTAATACATAGGATTAGTAACAAATAGGATAAGAAACATTATTTCTCTACTAATAACCATTTGTGTGTGTGTGTGACTGGCGGTCAACGGCACGATGAAACCATTCCGAGGTATTCACCGTCAATCACACTCGGTGATGGTACTAACATTTCTCTCATCTATCCTATCTTCTTTTTATATTCTTCTTAAAAACAACAAAATTTTATTTATATTTCAACCTCAAATTATTGTTATTTTGAATCATTCTTTGTAAATGTTGTAGATAAAACAAAAGGAAAGAAAACTGTAAAAAGATGAAAAACGAAAATTGTAAGATGTACGACCTGTTTTAAACATCAGGTAACAGGTCTATAATTTGGCAATAAATAAAAAAAATAAATAAATTACCCTGGCAGGTCTAGTACTGCCTTTGTTTGGTTGTAGTAAAACTCATTAATACGAGTTGTTTGATTGTTAGTCTAGCGAACCGAGTATGCAGGCTTCCTAGGCACAGCAAGATTGGCGACCAGGCTGGGACTGCAAGGAAAGTAGTCAATGTCCACAAATGGCTGGAAGCTGTGGACAGTTGCCATGTTTCAGGCTGCTGCTCTGGGCTGCAGTGGCGTTGTTGGGGCATCTGAGGCGAATGCCTTGGCACCTCTGGAGCCTATAGTGTCTGTTGGGAGCCCTGATATCGCTCTGATTCGTACGTCTCGGCCCATCGGCACATGCCTCACCATGGTTGGCGAAACGTGGGGGGAGGGGGGGGGGGGGGGTCGGGCGAGGAGTCGCGAATCTTAGGGCAGACGTCTTAAAAACACATTAGAGGTATTGCCTGCTGCCGAAAGTACTTCTGAGCTAGCATGGGACACCTCACCTGTTGTGCTTCTTTTTGTATGTTCGTCCCTATGATTGGAGGTTTAAGGGACTTCGGCCGTTCACTTATGTAATAAAATGGAACACCTACAGCCGTCCTTACGATTTTATTTATTACATGGTTACCAGTTTCGGTGCTTCAGTGCACCATCTTCACGCCTTAACTAACGCTTAGGGGGTTAACTCCAATCGTATATACGATTCATCAGTAGCCGACTTGCATGAACTGGTATGTAACAACGATGTTATGTCTCCGACCACCAACTACCAACACAGTAGATGGTTAGAGACACAACATCGTTATTACAGGTAGTCTGAGAAAGCCAATTCATAGATGTTTGCCACTGATGAATCGTGTATACGATTGGAGGAAACTCACTCAGCGCCAGTTAAGGCGTGAAGATGGTGCACTGAAGCACCGAAACTCGTGCCCTTATAATAAATGTCATCGTAAGGACGGTTGTAGGTGTTCCATTTTATGACGTGTTGGGTATGTGGCTGATCCTCCTCAGAGATGCGGACAAATGCAGAGGGTAGGATTACTTGTCATTGGGAGCTCCAACGTCAGGTGGTTAATAGAGCCCTTCAGGAAAATAGCGGGCAGGTCAAGAGAGAAGGCCAGCGCCCACTCTGTTTGCCTGCTGGGGGATTTTAACCGATATGTGGAGGAAGCTCTGCCGGCAGCAACTGCGCACGCTGGATGCACCACCTGCAACGAATGACGCCTGCTGCCTGGGTTCAGAGGCCATCATCGGCTCCTACAGGTGGCTGGCTGGTTTGGTGAAGACAACTAGCCTCGCCCACGGGATAGAAGCAGAGATATCGTTTTGCAGCATCGTTCCCAGGAGCGATCGTGGTCATTTGGTGTGGAGCAGAGTGGAAGATCCAAACCAGAGGCTCAGACGATTCTGCTACGATATCGGAAGCAAATTTCTCAACCTCCGCTTCTGGGCGGAGAACTGTGGAGTTCCCCTTAGCAGATCAGACATGCACTACTACGCAGGAAGCGACTAATAGAATAGCGGAGAACGTGTGGACTGCACATCTGGATTTTTTAGGATACATCTCTCCACATGCCCGGTTAGATGCCTTGCTATTCCAGAAAGGGTAGCATTCTTCATAGAAGATCGGAGAAAGAAAATGTATTTATGTAGTATAAGTTAATTTTCAGCAGCGTCTATGGAAATGTCCCGGAACTAATCTTACTTATGAACGGTAACAATGCCCACATAGTACTAGGGACAGATAGCTGGCTGAACCAGATGTCAATAACAAGTAAATTCTAAATCCCGACTGGAATGTGTATCACAACAAAACGTTGAGCGCTGGTGGTGAAGGCATGTTTAGAGACATAAAAAATACGAAAATATCTAGTGAGATAAATACAGATTTCAAATGCGAAATAATTCAGATGAATGCAAGTGTCAAAGATGGAACAATCGTGGTCATCGGATTCTTTTATACCCCTCTGTCTCGGCAGCAGTAGTGGCGGAACAGTTGAGGGGAAACTTGGAGAATATTTCGCATAAATTTCCTGGTTGTGTTATAGTTTTAGATGGAGATTTTAACTTAACAATTATAGACTGAGAAATTCAAGTGATTAGAGTGGGTAATAGGAAGGCTGCTGCAGCATCACTGAATGCGGCTGTAAATGGGAATACAAAGAAAGGCAGAAAGACCTTTCTACTTAGCAAAAGCGACAAGAAACTGATTTCAGATCACCTGAGACGTCAGCGCGAAAGTTTAATCTCTAGCACTAACAGCGTTGAGTATCAATGGACAAAGTTCGAGAGCATTGTAAAATACGCTTTAGACGCGTAAGTGCAGAGCAAAGTTATGAGAGATGGAAAAGGTCGCCGAGGTTCGATGTTAGAAAGCTGCTATGAAAGCCAGTAGAGCTCACTGCAAACTTAAACGCAGCCATAGCCTTACAGATAAAAAAAAATTAAACAAAATCAATATTAGCGCATGGAGAGCCACACGTGAAGCGTTCAGTGAATTCGAATGTAAAACTCTGTCTACCGACTTGACAGAAAATCGTTAGAGGTTTTGGTTTCATGTTAAAGAAGTGAACGCATCGAAGCCATCTGTCTTGACACTCTGTAACCATAACGGCACTGAAACGAAGAACGACATAACAAGGGTCGAAATGCTAAACGTCTTTTCTAAAAACTGTTTCACAGAGGAAGATTGCACTGTAGTGCTGCCTTTAAATCGGGGCACGAAGGACAAAATGGCTGATATCGAAATAAGTGACCACTGGATAGAAAAGCAGGTGAAACCACTCAAGAGAGGGTAGGCCACTGCATCTGACAGAATACTTATACAATTGTGCATAGAGTATACGAAGGAACATATCCCTCTTCTAGCAACAGTGTATCGTATGTCTTTGGAGGAGCGAAGCGTCCCTGATGATTTGAAAAAAATAACACAGATCAATCCTGTTTTCAAGAAATGTTGAACAGACGCACAGAACTATATGCCTATACGCTGATGTCGGTCGATTGTAGAGTTTGGAACATGTTGTATAACATTTCTGGATTCCCAAAATCTCTTCTGTAGGAACCAACATAGGTTCGAAAACAACGATTGTGTGAAAGCCAGATCACTCTGTTTGTCCAGGAGGCCCAGAAATCAGTAGATATAGGTACCCCGTCGGTGCGGTGTTCCTCGACTTCCATAAAGCATTCGATACAGTTTCGCACTGCCGCCTAATGAACAAAGTAGCAGCGTGTGGAATATCAGACCAGCTGTGTAACTGGATTGAAGAGTTTCTAGCAAACATAGTACAGCATGTCATTCTAAACGGAGAGAAGTCTTCAGAAGTTGAAAGTAACTTCGGACGTGTCCCATCGAAGTGTTTGTTATAGGACAATCACTTTCCATATACGTATAGTTGACCTAGTACACTCCTGGAAATGGAAAAAAGAACACATTGACACCGGTGTGTCAGACCCACCATACTTGCTCCGGACACTGCGAGAGGGCTGTACAAGCAATGATCACACGCACGGCACAGCGGACACACCAGGAACCGCGGTGTTGGCCGTCGAATGGCGCTAGCTGCGCAGCATTTGTGCACCGCCGCCGTCAGTGTCAGCCAGTTTGCCGTGGAATACGGAGCTCCATCGCAGTCTTTAACACTGGTAGCATGCCGCGACAGCGTGGACGTGAACCGTATGTGCAGTTGACGGACTTTGAGCGAGGGCGTATAGTGGGCATGCGGGAGGCCGGGTGGACGTACCGCCGAATTGCTCAACACGTGGGGCGTGAGGTCTCCACAGTACATCGATGTTGTCGCCAGTGGTCGGCGGAAGGTGCACGTGCCCGTCGACCTGGGACCGGACCGCAGCGACGCACGGATGCACGCCAAGACCGTAGGATCCTACGCAATGCCGTAGGGGACCGCACCGCCACTTCCTAGCAAATTAGGGACACTGTTGCTCCTGGGGTATCGGCGAGGACCATTCGCAACCGTCTCCATGAAGCTGGGCTACGGTCCCGCACACCGTTAGGCCGTCTTCCGCTCACGCCCCAACATCGTGCAGCCCGCCTCCAGTGGTGTCGCGACAGGCGTGAATGGAGGGACGAATGGAGACGTGTCGTCTTCAGCGATGAGAGTCGCTTCTGCCTTGGTGCCAATGATGGTCGTATGCGTGTTTGGCGCCGTGCAGGTGAGCGCCACAATCAAGACTGCATACGACCGAGGCACACAGGGCCAACACCCGGCATCATGGTGTGGGGAGCGATCTCCTACACTGGCCGTACACCACTGGTGATCGTCGAGGGGACACTGAATAGTGCACGGTACATCCAAACCGTCATCGAACCCATCGTTCTACCATTCCTAGACCGGCAAGGGAACTTGCTGTTCCAACAGGACAATGCACGTCCGCATGTATCCCGTGCCACCCAACGTGCTCTAGAAGGTGTAAGTCAACTACCCTGGCCAGCAAGATCTCCGGATCTGTCCCCCATTGAGCATGTTTGGGACTGGATGAAGCGTCGTCTCACGTGGTCTGCACGTCCAGCACGAACGCTGGTCCAACTGAGGCGCCAGGTGGAAATGGCATGGCAAGCCGTTCCACAGGACTACATCCAGCATCTCTACGATCGTCTCCATGGGAGAATAGCAGCCTGCATTGCTGCGAAAGGTGGATATACACTGTACTAGTGCCGACATTGTGCATGCTCTGTTGCCTGTGTCTATGTGCCTGTGGTTCTGTCAGTGTAATCACGTGATGTATCTGACCCCAGGAATGTGTCAATAAAGTTTCCCCTTCCTGGGACAATGAATTCACGGTGTTCTTATTTCAATTTCCAGGAGTGTAGGTAACATTGCAAGCTTCGTGACGATTTTCGCGAATGCTACTCTTGTATGCAGAGAAGCTACGACGCTAGAAAACTATGGAGAAACGCAAGAAGATCTGCAGATGATCGACGCTTACGAGAGCAGTGACAATTGACCCTCAACGTAAACAAATGTAACGTATTGCGATTACATGTACAGTAAGACCTTCTATCGTGTGATTACACAATTTCAGAACAATCACTGCAAGCAACTATTTTCGTAAAATATGCAGGAGTATGGAGCGATGGGGTGACGTCTTAAAATTAATCACGAATAATGCAGATGTCTGACTGAGATTCATTGGAAGAATCCTCAGGTATTGTTGTCCACCAACGAAAGAAGTAGCTTGCAAAACACTGGTTCGACTAGTACTTGAGTACTGCTCATCACAAAGGAATCCGTATCAGAACGGACCTATAGAGGAAATAGAGAAGATCCAAAGGAGATCATCGCGTTTCGGTACAGATATACACTGAAGCGTCAAAGAAACTGGTATAGGTATGCGTATTCAAGTACACATACGTGCAAACAGGCAGAATACGGCGTTGCGATCGGCAACGCCTATGTAAGTATCTGGCGCAGTGGTTAGATCAGTTGCTGCTGCTACAATGGCAGGTTATCAAGATTTAAGTGAGTCTGAACGTGGTGTTACAGTCGGCGCACGAGCAATGGGACACGGCATCTGCGAGGTAGCGATGAAGTGGGGATTTTCCCGTACGACCATTTCACGAGTGTGCCGTGAATATCAGGAATCAGGTAAAACATCAAATCTCCGACATCGCTGCGGCCGGAAAAAGATCCTGTAAGAACGGGACCAATAACCACTGAAGAGAGTCGTTCACCGTGACACAAGTGCAACCCTTCAGCAAATTGCTGCAGATTTCAATGCTGTGCCATCAACAAGAGTCTGCGTGTGAACCATTTAATGAGACATCATCGATGTGGGCTTTTGGAGCCGAAGAGACCCACTCGTGTAACCTCGACGACTTCACGACGTAAAGCTTTACGCCTCGCTTGGGCCTGTCATGAATGGCATTGGACTGTTGATGACTGGAAACATTGAAAGGTGGCTACACTGAGCCACAGCACCAGAGATTGCGCCAAAGAGTATTATTCTGCCGCCTCCACTGGCTGTGCTTGTCGAGATGTGGCAGTAGGCAGTGCTTGCTGAGAACTCGTAGTAGGGAGTGCTTGTCGAGAACTCGTAGTAGTCAGCGCTTGCTGAGATGTCGTAGTGGAGAGTGCTTGTTCCATGTTTTATGCAGTTGTTTGATGGGATAGACAGCAAATGTTGTTCTAATGGAGATATTGTAATGATCAGAGTGCTTTTCGTCAATATATATGAAGGTAACAAAATTCTCTGTTTTTTTTTCATTATTTTAATGTCGTAAATAATGCGTCATTACAGGTTCAGTCAACAAAGCATCTGGCTTGTGTTCTTGTATTAGAGTGTAATTCTGGTTTTCTTGCGCAATTATAGTATTTCTATTTTCTTTTAATTACTTCAGTATAAATGGTATTAAAAATTTCTTGTCTTGTTGAAGAAGAACCGTGCCAGATGTGTACGTTGAATCACACTCCCACACACAGAACAATTACACTCGTGTTTTGGTTTCGTAGGTTTTATAGTTGCTGGGGACTTAATTAATTAATTGTGTTAACGGAAATTTTCATTTCATTCTTGTTGTTGTTCTATGCAGTCAGATTGCGTACAAAAACTAGTCAGGGCCAACCGTTTACGAGACTGCGTAATCGGACATACAGCTACCAAAAAAATTAAAAATTATTTGCATTATATATAATTAAGCCCCCATGCAACATTTTGCCTGGTCGGACGAGTGTCGTTTTAAATTGCATCGAGCGGATGAACGTGTACGGGTATGGAGACAACCTCATGAAACCATGGACCCAGCATGTCAGCAGGGGACTGTTCCAGCTGTTGGAGGCTCTGTAACGGTGTGGGGCGTGGGCAGTTGAAGTGATATGGGACCCCTGACACGTCTAGATACGACTCTGACAGGTGCCACGCATGTAAGTACCTTGTCTGACCACCTGCATCCATTAATGCCCATTGTGCATCCGACGGATGTACATTGTGCAATTATAGCAGGACAAAGTGACACTCCACAAATCCAGAATTGCTACAGATTGGCTCCAGGAACATTCTTCTGAGCTTCAACACTCCCGCTGCCCACCAGACTCCCCAGACATGAACATTATTGAGCATATCTGAGGTGCTTTGCAACGTGGTGTTCAGAAGAGATCTCCACCCCTTCGTACCCTTACAGATTTATGGACAGCGCTGCAGGATTCATAGTGTCAGTTCCCTCCAGCACTACTTCAGACATTAGTCGAGTCCTTGCCACGTCGTGTTGCGGCACTTCTGCGTGCTCGCGGGAGCCCTACAAGATATTAGGCAGGTGTACCAGTTTCTTTCGCTCTTCAGTGTATTCAGTAACCGTGAAAGCATCACAGAGAAGATCAACCATCTCCATTAGTACACGCTGCAAGAGAGACGTTCTGCATCGCTGCGTGGATTATTGTTAAAGTTCTGAAAGCGAGCATTCATAGATGACATCTTCAACTTTTATAGTCCTGTCTTCCTCAGTTGCGTGTAATATTACGGTATATTAATAATTTTTACTTATGGACCGTCTGACAGCAACTGAATAAAACACAATTTTAGTGCCATACGCGTTTCGCCTTTATTTTCTGCAAGGCATCATCAGTGGCCCGGAATATGTACATATGTTAGCTATTTTATTTACATTTTTGTCATTGTGCTTATAGGTTATAAACAGTTCTGGTGGTTGGTATTTCCTATTAAGTAGTAATGTTTTGAACTGTACTTAGAGGTTGCGTGGACAATTTCCTACATATTACGCTCCTGTTGCATTTTTGGTGTTGTTCTTCTTCTTATGAACGCCAATTTGCGGTTTTTTCCCCATTCCACAACACTATGCACTGAACGCTTGTTTTAAAGCAATGTTTTGGTTTCTGTTGCCGACTGTCAAATGTTTTTGCCAAAGATCCAATGTTATTGCCAAACTTATGAGTGTAACTATTGAAGTATCTGTGGTCTGTTCGTGTATGCATTTGTGTGTGCGTTTGTGTGTGTGTGTGTGTGTGTGTGTGTGTTTTGGTGTGATATATATTTTTTTGTGCTGTGTGTGTGTGTGTGTGTTTTGGTGTGATATATATTTTTTTGTGCTGTGTGTGTGTGTGTGTGTGTGTGTGTGTGTGTGTGTGTCTCCAGATGATGTGGGGAAGAGTTATCTTTTTTTCATTATTTTTTGTTTTATGTTATCGTTTCCTTTACTAAGTGTAGTAGGGAGCCTGTGCTGATGTGTGTTTGTTCATTTATCACGTGTTTGTTTTCTGCTATGGCTTTCTGGATGTGGAAGTTTTCTTGCATTTGTATAAGATGTTTGTCATGGTTGCTTATTCTCATTATTTTCATTTCTTGTTCCATGTTTGTAGGATGATGGTTGTAGTGTTTTAAATGCTCTGCAAATGTGGAATGGTTTGTTTCATACTTCCAACATCTGATATGTTCTTTGTATCTTGTTTGAAAATTCCTGCATGTCATGCCTATGTATGCTGCATCACAACTTTGACATTCAAGTTTATATATTCCTGATTGTTGGAATTTGTCTCTCTTGGTAGCTGGCTGGCTTAGGTGTGATTGAAGGGTTTGCCCAGGCTTATATGCTATTTTGAAGCCCTGTCTCTTTAGGATGTTTGCAACTCTGTGTGTTAGTTTATGTGTGTAGGTCATGGTGTACCATCTGGTTCTTTTCTGTGTGGTGTTGTCATTGTGTGTGTTTGTTGAGTGTGTTCGTAAGTTTTCAGCTTGTGAGTTCTTTTGTATTGTGGAACTGTTGTGTTTGTTTTTCATTTGTGTTTTTACTTTTTGATTGAGCTTGTGTACCACATGTGTGTCATACCCGTTGTTCCTAGCTATTTGTATGATTGTACCCATTTCTTGTTCATAGTTTCACTTGCTGAGTGGGATTGTGTTTAATCTATGTAACATGTATCTTAGTGCTGCAGGTTTCTGGCTGTGGGGGTGGTTGGATGTGGAATGCCTTGCAGAAAATAAAGGCGAAACGCGTATGGCACTAAAATTGTGTTTTATTCAGTTGCTGTCAGACGGCCCATAAATAAAAATTATTAATATACCGTAATAATTCATAGATGAGTCAGCAAATATATTAGTTCCTCCTATGTATATATCGGGAAAAGACGATGAACATAAAATTAGAGAGACTCTAGAGCACACGGAGGCTTACCGGCAATCGCTCTTCCCGCGAACCATTCGGAACTGGATCGGGAAATGGGGGAAGTAGCAGTTGTACACAAAGTACCCTCCGCCACACACCGCAAGGCAGCTTGGTGGTGTAGCTGTCTATGTAGTAGACATAGGTGTCACTGTACTGTACTAAATGGGGGTGCCGCACTTTAACCACGATAAACACCCCCTTACCGTAACACCACCTCCTCGGTATTTCACTGTTAGCACGGCAAGTGATGGCAGGTAACGCTCTCCAGACATTTGTCAAACATAAACCATTCCATCAGACCGGCACAGAATGTAGCGTGAGTCATAACTCCAAATCACTAGTTTCCAGTCATCCACTGCCCGGTTTCGTCGCTGTTTACCCCACCTCGAGTGCCGTTTACAATGGCTACAAAACATGTGTCGCTTATGACGTATTGTTTGACCAATTTACCGCATTATTTTTAACCCCTACGAGCAATCATTGCTCAACTGGACTGTTGGTAGCACATTGGAACTCACGAGTGATTCCTTCCTACGATTTTTTACGACGAAGCTCCGCACTGCTCGACGGTCGCCATCCGTCAGTACCCGAAGTCTACTTGGTCTTGGTTCAGCTGGTGTTGTTCCATCGCGTTTCCACTTCACAGTCGTACCACCATCAATCAACGTGGGGAGTCTTAGAGCGGTTGAAATGTCCCTGGTGGATCTGCTACGCAGGTGACATCCAATGACTAGTTCATGTCGGAAGCCAGTGAGCTCTTTTGACTGACCTTGCTGTTACCGTTATTAATTTTTAAAAGCTTATGATTTCTGAAGAAGGCAATATTATTATAGTTGAAATCATGGTCAAGATTTAGTATAAACATAATTAGCGCAACTGTGGGCTGTTTTTCATTCGAAACGAAAACACAATACTCCCCACCTCCTTTTAGACTGGAGTGTTCATCTTTCGTGACATCTAGTGGTCAGTTCCGCATTACATAAGTGTGTCCGGATACTTTTGATCAGATAGTGTAGACGTATTTCGTAAGTGATCAGATTCTTGTCGGGTCTTCAGCTGGATCAAACTGTCATCTGCACACAATATTTCCGCGGCCCACCTGGCTGCCATCATCATAAGACAAGATCTAAACTGCTTTCACCGATAACTGATTCAAACCGTGAACGGCGGAACCTTTACATGTAGCGAAAATACGAAAGCGCATGCGCTAGAGTAAATCGTTGTTGATGCCTCCTGGCGCAAGAAGAATTGCAGCGCCTCCAGTGGTGAATACTGTCAAAACGATATATCTTTAAAGATTCCTATAGCCAGCCGATTCAGATGTCGTTGTTTCTTCATATCAGTTATCGGTGGGAGCGACTTAACTTTTCTCACTTGGTGATGGCGGCCACGTGGACCGCGGAAATATTGTGTGCAGATGACAATTTGATCCGGTTGATAACCGGACAAGAATTTGATCGTATTTAATAATTACTTTCATATTGCACACATGAACACATGATTTGATCATCCGTAATGAAAAATAACATTATTAAGGACAAAACTAATATTTCATTTGTGACAGCTGTGTTACAGTGTCACAACTGCACTAGCAAACGGCAAGGTTCAAATCTCTTTCCTGACATCCTGACATGTTTTCTGTGGTCTCCTTAAATCTCTTCAGGCAGGTGCCGTGTTGGTTCCTTCGGATAGGACGCGACCGATATCATTCCTTACCTCTCTCCAACTTGAGCACGTGATCTGCTCTAGTGACGTCGTCGGCGTTGTGTTAAATCATAAACGTGCTTCATCCTTCCGAGGTTCGCACTTCGTACCATGCCATATAAGTGGACTGAAAGGTATTTCAAATGGACTTATGAGTATACGGCAGAATACCTGAAATCTATCCCATGCTAAGGGTTTATCAGTTCGTAGGATCTGAGCCACTCAACACGCGAAGGAAAATAACTGCCAGCAACAAGGCACTTAAGGTGAGAGAGAAAGTGTGCATCTACTGTGTGGCCACGAAGCTCCAGGTCAGACAGTCAAGTAAGCGAACAGCTGCATATAAACAACTCAGGTACGAACTGGGTCAGCTGAAAAAGCAAAGAAAAAGCTGCGGTACATCAAAACACCGCTGTTATAAAATGCTTACCGCCTGTCTTCTCTCGACGCTACTTGAATACTTTAAGGGGCTCCGGAAAGGCTCAAAATCATGAAAAGTTCAATTTTTACTTTTTTGCGTTTTCTGAATCTGCAGACTATTACCTTTTAATAGATATATAATTTATTCAATTCCGAAGACTACAACTATTTTTAAATTTTTTTTGAAATGTGTTCTACATGGGCGTGACCCACTGTGGCGCTGTTAAACTGCTGTCAAATGGTGTTATTATTAACGTCCGTGTTCATCAGATACATTTTAGTGATGTGAGATAAAGTATGTGTTGTGGCTAACCTGTGATGGTTCAATATATATCGCTGGTGTGATTGTCGATTGTTTCATGTTTATTTACTCTGTCGTTATCTCGAAAATATTCGTAATTAATTCTGTTTCTTGAGTCTCTGTTTTGTTGAAGTATAATAATGAGTAAAAGTAAAGTTATTAGAAATCCTCTGAAGGCTTTTAAGAAAAGGAGAAATGTTGGAAAGCCAAAGGTATGTGTTATTACTGTAAACAATAAAGACGATAACCAAGTGAGTGAACCTAACCTCTCAAGTACACCTGCCCATAGCAGTCAAAGCGGGAAAGAAAATACTTCACAGAAGAAGCTTGGTTCAATGAGTGAAAACTATGAATGTTTTATGGGCGAATCGGATGTGAATGAAATATTTGATATGTCGGTTCTCAAAGGAATTTTTTCAAACTGTGTAAGATGTATTCATTGTAGTGAAGTTGGTCTGGAACTCTCCATAATAAAGCACGTAGGACTTGCTAGTGAAATACAACTGAAATGTGATAAGTGTTCATACATGACCACCTTTTGGAACAGTGTTGCAGTAACTGCAACTGAAGAAAATGGTAGCAAAATCTACGAACACAACAACGAGTGATGCTTGCTTTAGACAAGGAACGCCTTTGGGCTGCAGACAGGGCTGTAAAGAGTCTAGAAATACAAGCAAGAGTAAACAGGAGGAGGAACAAGAGGAAGCTGGAGGAGGAGTTTGCAGAGGATGAAGATAATCTATCCTATGGACCTGGAATGCACTAAAAAGTTAATCCAATCTTTGCCGCTCGATTCCCAAAACTTTTATTTTCTCATACTAATTACATGTCTTCTAAGGATCTTCCAAACATATTTGTTTCAAACTTTCAGTAAATGTTACACAGTACCTTCTGCATAATTTAACACAGCCTTTTTCCAAAAAACTGTATATTTTTGAATATATAAATAAAAAATTGCAAAAAAATGTTGTGAATTTTCATTACAATTGAAAAAAAAAATCATCTTTAATAACCGAACTAAAATTTTGTAAAATCCCTGTGTTAAGTTGTAGCCCATATTCCAATAAATAATCTGTAAAAAGTTCAACTTCCTACCTCAAATACTTTGTGAGGAAAGATGTAATTCATAAGCGTTATTTTAACATTGCAAGTATAGGGCGTTCCGGAGCCCGTTAACATATTTTACACTGAAATATAAAATTTAACAGAAGCTGTTAGTAATCAAAGAGCGGGAGTTGTACACTGTCCTGATGTTAATGTACTACAAGATGTCTGACTGACGTGATACGCGTAAAATCCTTAGTGGAAGAACATCCGTGAGTCGCCGTAATTGATGCATCTTGGATTTAAATCTCCTCCTTGACATAAAACAGCACGAAGATATTTCTGAAACCACATCTTATATGTTGGGTGGTTTTTAACTAAGTAACGCATGCTCATAAGTTAGTTAAGGAAGTCTATCAGTGTTGGATTTCTGTTCAGTACTATGCAGTGTACATAATTCCCGCTAGTCATGTGTAGCTATTAGTTTTTGAGTCTGCATTTAGCTTCCATTCTGCTTGTAAAACATCTGCAAAGTTTACTTTTTCCTTTGAGGTTCTAATTATCATAGCCAATGTTTTCCTGATCCAGTTCTTTATATTCGACCATGTGCGGCAATGATTCCACTAAATTACACGGTTCGCAGTATGGCGTTGTTCTTGGCTATATTATGTCTAGCCTCTCGCCGGTTGGAATCACTTTTCGCAATACCAGGCCGCGTTGATGTTGGAATCAAGCATTCAGGTATTAACATCCTTAAAAACATTTTCCCAGTTCCTTGCGTGATACTAGTGGGGTTCTTCCTACGGTTTTTCGTTAGTGCGTGTTCTATCTTACTGGTGATGCGCTGTCACATGTTGGTTTCTATGTGTAATATCCACGTACATATTTCAGCTCGGGAGTGACACTGCGCGCATTAATTAGACAGACATGTTCTTTGGGCTAACATCATAGAAAGTTCTTGCGAGATACCATCATTGTCACTCTATAGCAGACTAGAGGTGCAAGCTACAATGAGAACGGAATAATAGTGCATATTTGAATAGACAGACACCAGGAACTGGCAAGGGCAAAACTTACTCACAAAGCGAAGCTGCACACGCGGAGAAGACATTGAGCGAATTCGGCGTGTATCAAATCAAGATGTATATTTCACTCTCACCTTGTAACCAGTTCTTGAAGAAAAGTTGAATATATTGTGACACTTGTGGTCCATAATTCAGTTTTAATGGTTGTTCAAAAAATGTTCAAATGTGTGTGAAATCTTATGGGACTTAACTGCCAAGGTCATCCGTCCATAAGCTTACACACTATTTAACCTAAATTATCCTAAGGACAAACACACACATCCATGCCAGAGGGACGGGTCTAACCTCCGCCGGGATTTAATGGTTGTTACTTGAAGGAATACGTAATACTAAGAATAGGGTTTCTTACCTGTAGTCACTTTCAACTTTTTCTTAAAGTGGTTTATTTTCTAGCACAGTCATACTCGTATATAATTTCAGCAAGAAACTACGGACTGCGACCGCCATTAGTCATCTTGAGATCATAACAAGGAAGCAGTAGTTCACAGTAGTAAATCTTATCTTCCACACAATACTGTCACATTAAATTAATTATTTGTTTTCGTGGATTAATTAGCTGAAATGAAAAGCATGTATCACCTCCTCAACTTTCAAGACAAATCTCTCAACGAAACTAACGAAACCATGCAGAGAGGCAATACAGAAGAAATTTCATTGACAAATAATCGAAAAAGGCACTCGATTACTTCAGAGCATTAAAATAGCCTGGAAATATTGTATGATGAGATTAACTTGTTCAGATGAGACTGGATCTTCGAGGATCCTCCCTGTTTCACATAAAAGCTGCTCCCTGCTGTTCTGTTAGCCTGAGCTTTCGGTATGACACATATTCTTCACTTTATGATTTCTTCCTTTTCCCAAACACGACAAAATTCATCAATTTTGGACATTCTTAGGATGACAATAGGTCGTTTCCTACAACGAGGCATTGCTAAAAGCAAACTCTTAATATTTTACCTTACAAGTATTTAATAGCTGTGACGAACTGCCTCTGTATTGACACGAAGTTACTTCGCAATGACAATGAAAATTTATTGTACAAGTCACTTCACTGTTGATAATGCTTTGGACCATGTATATCGAAATTTTATTCCTATTGTTCTCAGGCTTAAACCTTTAAATTTTTTCAGTATGAGTTTTCTCCAGAGAATGTTTTGCATTTTGTAGTTAGTAATAGTTTTATAGTATAAGAAAAGATGAATCTACGTACACTTCCAAAAAATTATATACGTAAGCAGATACAAATATACTGATATACACAGATACAAGTATACAAATGTACGCTGAAAAGACAAAAGTCATAACATCGTACTGGACTTACTGTTGGCCGGCGTTGCCGCTCGACTTGGCATGGACTCAACAAGTCGTTTGAAGTCACCTGTAGAACTATTGAGCCATGCTGCCACTATTGCCGTCCATAATTGCTGAAGTGTTGCCGGTGCAGGATTTTGTGCACCTACTGCCATCTCAATTATGTCCCATAAATGTTCTATGGCATTCATATCGGAAGATCCGGGTGGCTAGATCATTCGCTCGAATTGTCCAGAATGTTCTTCAAACAAATCACGCCCAATTGCGACCCCCATGACATCGTTGTTTGGGAAACATGAAGTCCGTGAATGGAAATAGTCCCCACGTGACCGAACATAACCACTTCGAGTCAAAGATCGGTTCAGTCGGACCAGAAGATCCAGACCATTCCATATCAACGCAGCCCACCCCCATTACGGAGCTGCCACCAGCTTGCACAATGCCTTGTAGACAGCTTGGGTCCACGGCTTCGTGGGGTCCGATCCAAACTTAAACCCTACTGACATCGGCACTCATCTGAGCAGGCCACAATTTTCCAGTCGTTTAGGGTCCAACCGATGTGGCCACGAGTCCAGGAGAGACGCTGTAGGCGATGTCCTGCTGTTAGCGAAGGCTTTCGCGCCCGTCTTCTACTACCATAGCCCATTAACGCCAGATTTCGACGAATTGTCCGAACCGTTACATTCGTCGTATGCCCCATAAGAATGGAAAAGAAAATTGAGAATGCGCTAGGTGACGATCAGTTTGGCTTTAGGAAAAGTAAAGGGACGAGAGACGCAATGCTGACGTTACGGCTAATAATGGAAACAAGGCTAAAGAAAAATCAAGACAATTTCATAGGATTGTCGACCTGGAAAAAGCGTTCGACAATATAAAATGGTGCAAGGTGTTCGAGATTCTGAAAAAAGTAGGGGTAAGCTATAGGGAGAGACGGGTCATATACAATATGTACAACAACCAAGAGGGAATAATAAGAGTGGACCATCAAGAACGAAGTGCTCGTATTAAGAAGGGTCTAAGACAAGGCTGTAGCCTTTCGCCCCTACTCTTCAATCTGTACATCGAGGAAGCAATGATGGAAATAAAAGAAAGGTTCAGGAGTGGAATTAAAATACAAGGTGAAAGGATATCAATGATACGATTCGGTGATGACATTGCTATCCTGAGTGAAAGTGAAGAAGAATTAAATGATCTGCTGAACGGAATGAACAGTCTAATGAATACACAGTATGGTTTGAGAGTAAATCGGAGAAAGACGAAGGTAATGAGAAGTAGTAGAAATGAGAACAGCGAGAAACTTAACATCAGGACTGATGGTCACGAAGTCAATGAAGTTAAAGAATTCTGCTACCTAGGCAGTAAAATAACCAATGACGGACGGAGCAAGGAGGACATCAAAAGCAGACTCGCTATGGCAAAAAAGGCATTTCTCGCCAAGAGAAGTCTACTAATATCAAATACCGGCTTTAATTTGAGGAAGAAATTTCTGAGGATGTACGTCTGGAGTACAGCATTGTATGGTAGTGAAACATGGACTGTGGGAAAACTGCAACAGAAGAGAATCGAAGCATTTGAGATGAGGTGCTATAGACGAATGTTGAAAATTAGGTGGACTGATAAGGTAAGGAATGAGGAGGTTCTACGCAGAATCGGAGAGAAAAGGAATATGTGGAAAACACTGATAAGGAGAAGGGACAGGATGATAGGACATCCGCTAAGACATGAGGGAATGACTTCCATGGTACTAGAGGGAGCTGTAGAGGACAAAAACTGTAGAGGAAGACAGAGATTGGAATACGTCAAGCAAATTATTGAGGACGTAGGTTGCAAGTGCTACTCTGAGATGAAGAGGTTAGCACAGGAAAGGAATTCGTGGCGGGCCGCATCAAACCAGTCAGTAGACTGATGACCAACACAAAAAAAAAAAAAAAAAAAAATGCCCCATATTGATTTCTGCAGTTATTTCAAGCAGTGTTGCTTGTCTCTTAGCACTGACAACCCTGTGCAAACACCACTGGTTTCGGTCGTTAAGTGAGGGTCATCGACCAATCCGTTGTCGTGGTGAGAGGTAGTGCCTCAAATTTGGTATTCTCGGTACACTCTTGACTCTGTGGGTCTCGGAATACTGAATTCCCTAACGATTTCCGAAATGAAATGTGCTATGCGTTTAGCTGCAACTACCATTCCTCATCCAAAGTCTGTTGATTCCGATTGTGCGGCCATAACGACGTCGGATATCTTCTCACGTGGATCAGCTGAGGACAAATGACAGCCCCGTCACTGAATTGCCCTTTTATACCGTTTTTGCGCGATACTACTGCCATCTGTATAAGTGCTATCCCATGACTTGTCACCTCAGTGAATGCATCAGGAGATGAATACGTGATAGCGTTAACAACGTTGCGCCAAAGAAAGTCGTTCATCAAAAATATCTGTACAAAAGCGTACATGTTACATCTAACAATCATCATTTTTAAAGTTAATGAAGAATACTAAGTTTAAGGGAACTGTGTAAATGTACACTGCTGGCCACCGTAAATGCAACACCAAGAAAGACAAGAGGTAGCACAACAAAATTTATTTTGTAGATAACATGTTGACCAAGTATCAAATGATTACGTTTACAGACGTCTGTGACGTGGTTCCTGCCAGAATCAGTAACCAGAGTAGCCGCCATTGTTGGAGATCACCGCTGCCACACGTCTCAGCATTGAGTCAAAGAGACGTTGGATGTGTTCCTGGGGTACAGCAGCCCAAGCAGCTTCCACACATTGCCAAAGATCATCTGGTGTGGCAGCTGGGGATGTAATCTGGGTCACTCGTTGAGCAACCATGGACCACATGTTTTCTATCGGCGAAAGATCAGGAGAGCGAGCCGGCCAGGGAAGCAATTCAATCTGGTTATTGACGAGGAACCCTTGGACAATGCGGGCCACGTGTGGTCGCGCATTATCTTGTTGAAATATGGCTGTGGCCGAGCCCTGAAGGTAAGGAAGGACAACTGGCTCCAGCACCTCGGATATGTAGCGCCGGCTATTTAAAGTACCGGCAATGCGTACTAGAGGCGTGCGAGAGTAATATCCAATACCGCCCCATACCATAATACCCGGTGCAAGACCAGTGTGGCGGTGCATAATGCAGCTGTCCAGCATCCTCTCTCCACGGTGTCTCCACACTCGAATCCGACCATCGTGCTGCTGCAGACAGAAGCGTGCCTCGTCAGTAAAGACAATGTCATTCCATTCTGCCGTCCACATCCGTCTGTCATCACACCATTGGCGACGGAGACGTCTGTGGTTCTGCGTCAGTGATAGACGAAGCAATGGACGTCTTGCGGACAGACCACTCTGCTGTAAACGGCGTCGAATGGTACGCGCAGACACTGGATGATGCGTTACAGACGCAACGTGCTGTGCTATGGTTCGGGATGTCACTGAGCGATCCGTCACCGCCATGCGCACAATTTGCCTATCAGCACGTACAGTGGTGCACCGAGGTGAATGCGATCGACCACGTCGGTCCGTCGTACCCTCCTGCATCCAACGGTCACATATCCGCATTACAGTTGTTTGGTTTCGTCCAACACGACTAGCGATTTCTCTGTATGATAATCCACAATCTCGGTAAGCCACTATCCTTCTTCTGTCGAACTCGGATACTTGATCAAACGATGTTCGCTGTTGTTTACGAGGCATAACTGATCGTCTTGTGAAACAACCACAAGGTAAACACACTTGCCGAACGCACACTCGTCGAAATCGCCAAGCCTTAAATGGCGCTATGAGGTGGCGCCACAGGCGCGCGTAATGTGCGTCTGCGCTGAAATTCTAATCAGTTGCATATCTCATCGCTGCAAACCCATGGTGTAAATTTCACTTGATTCGGATGCTTCCTTCAGTGTGTTGCATTTACGGTGGGCAGCAGTGTAACTAAATTATTTTTTAGGAAGCATACCTCAATCGATAATGAGGGAATCCTTACAGGATCAATTTGTTGTCCATCTGTCCTTCTGTCCGCCTGTTAAGACCCCTTTTCTGAGGAAAGGGTAGAGGTATCGAGACTCACGTCACAGTCACGGTCGCTTGGCGGTAGAAAAAATTAAAGCTTCTAAGTCGAATCAGTCACAATCTACGGCCATTTATGTCACATATTTTGATATAAACTCACTTAACAAAACCTATAGATGAACTGTACTATGAAATCAAAAGTATCCGACACCTGGCTGAAAATGACTTACAAGTTCGTGGCACTCTCCATCGGTGATGCTGGAATTCAGTATGGTGTTGGCCCACCCTTAGCTTTGATGGCAGCTTTCACTCTCGCACTCATACGTTCAGTCAGGAGCTGGAAGGTTTCTTGAGGAATGGCAGCCCATTCTTCAAGAAGTGTTGCACTGAGGAGAGGTGTCGATGTCAGTCGGTGAGGCCTGGCATGAAGTCGGCGTTCCAACACATCCCAAAGGTGTTCTATAGGATTCAGGTCACTCCACCACAGACCGTGCATTATGAACAGCGTGTTGAAAGATGCAATCGCCATCCCCGAATTGCTCTTCAATAGTGGGAACCAAGAAAGTGCTTAAAACATCAGTGTAGGCCTGTGCTGTGGTAGTGCCACGCAAAACAACAAGGGGTGCAAGCTCCCTCCATGAAAAACGCGACCACACCATAACACCACCACCTCCGAATTTCACTGTTGGCACTACACACGCTAGCAGATGAAGTTCACCGGGAATTCGTCGCCATACCCACACCCTGCCATCGGATCGCCACATTGTGCACCGTGTTTCGTCACTCCACACAACGTTTTCCGACTGTTCAATCGTTCAATGTTTATGCTCCTTACACCAAGCGAGGCGTCGTTTGGCATTTACCGGCTTGATGTTTGGCTTATGACCAGCCGCTCGACCATGAAATCCAAGTTTTCTCACCTCCCGCCTAACTGTTATAGTACTTGCAGTGGATCTGATGCAGTTTGGAACCCCTGTGTGATGAACTGAACAGATGTCTGCCTATTACACTTCACGACCATCTTCAACTGTCGGCGGTCTCTGTCAACAGACGAGGTCGGCCTGTATGCTTTTGTGGTGTGCGTGTCCCTTCACGTTTCCAATTCAGTATCACATCGAAAACAGCGGACCTATGGATGTTTAGGAGTGTGGAAATCTCGCGTCAAACGTATGATACAAGTGACACCCAAGCACTTGACTAAGTTCGAAGTCCGTGAGTTCCGCGGAGCGCCCCATTCTGCTCTCTCACGATGTCTAATGACTACTGAGGTCTCTGATGACCTCGTTGTCGACGGGACGTTAAACGCTAACCACCACCACCACCACCACCTGAATGCATTTTCAAAATGAAGTACGTCCATCGGGTTGTCACTGAATAAGTAATGAACCGCATGGCCTCGGATCCATGTTATGTTACTGGTTTTGGGCCGTCGCCGAGAGTCGCCATAATGCTGCGGGCCATTGGGTTCGTAATTGGAAGTACCCTTGCGACGAGCGGGATGCGCGGCGCTAGGTAGACATTGGCATACTGCGTCTTCTGGAGGATGTTCGAAGTCCGCAGGAGGCAATCTGCTATTCCTGCTCTAACAGTGCAGGAGGTTCCTATAATTGTGGGCTGTCGAACGGGTTATATCGTTCGTGAAGTCTAAGCCGAAGCATCTCATCCAACCGCTTACCCGTAAATAGGCGAGGCAGAAAAGTGGCAATCCCGGCGCGATACGCGTTGTGGCTGACTTTTAGAAGTTAATGCTGCTACCCGAAGCGGCCCTGTAGGTCATGAGCTATTCCATGGCGTTTCTCATATTGTCACTGCCACGGAGGACCAGCATCAAGTCGTCTGCGTACGCAGTTCGTCGGAAGGTGGCGATACCAAGCTTCATTCCAATCAGTCTGTAACGTATACCGCATGTTGCCTGACGGTACTTAAAAGTACCAGTAAGTTTGACTCTCATTATTTTCTCGTGGTGCAGTTTCGTGATCTGAGAGCCTGTCGGTACGTAACAGTAACTCTGCTCTACTGTTTCATAGATTTTATTGTGCAATACATAGACCTCTCTGGCGGTCAGAGCTTGAAATTGTTTTTCGCGCGCTGCTGTGAAAACAGAAGATTGTATGTGCTTGTTTCCATGGTGTTGCCTGAATTTGTGCGCAATTTATTGAAACTTCCGTTGAGTTTTCCATTGTATGTACTTACCTTCTTTGTTTTTTTTATAATAGTTTGAACCATTACGTTACAAGTGAATGAGATAAAGTGGAAAACATATAGCGGACTTATTAGTACCGTCAGGTTGTGCGAACACTTTATTGTAGCAACAATGCGTTACCTCTCACTAGTTGTTCTGTCCACTTTTTCTCACACAGAAATCGGTAAATACATTTGCCTGTGGAACAATTAGAACAAACAGGAAAGGTTTGCCAGGGAATTTACCTAAAGAAAAATGTCTAAATCAAATCACAAAGAGTCATCTTTAGACCTAACAGTATTTCAATGGAAGGAAAATAAAGTAGTGTATTTTGCGTCAAACTTCCATGACACTGAACAGAGCGTAGTGACAAGAAAACAGAAAGATGGAACTAGTATGACTATACCATGTCCAGTTATTGCATGTGATTACAATAAAAACATGGGTGGTGTGGATCATGCAGACAGATTACGTTCAAATTATGGCCTTGACAAGCGATCAAAGAAATGGTGGCACCGTCTCTTCTGGGGAGCACTAGAAATTGCTTTTGTCAATGCTTACGTCATTTTCAGTGATTTGCATGGGGCACTGCCACTGCTGTAATTCAGGCTTGCTTTGGCACTAGGGCTAATGAATGAACAGCAAGTGTCAAATCTCAAAAAGAGAAACTCTGGTAAAGATGAAATAACTCTCCCAAAGAGAAGAATGGATAAATTTTCTGTTCCGAAGGATGTACGTCTTGGCAATCGAGGAAACCATTTTGTAGTGTTCAGTTGTAAAAGAGGACGATGCGAAATGTGTGCGAGAAGTAAAATTCAGTCGAGACCACATTCACAATGTAGTACATGTAAAGTGTATTTGTGCTGCAATGAGAAAAAGAACTGTTTCCTACAATTTCACGAGGTATCACTAAGACTAAATATGTGATATGTATAGCTAAGTTACTATGTATTGTGAAGTTGCTCTAGAATAAATTTATGCGAAATTTGAAAAAAAAATTCAGAAATATCATATTTCTGTTAATTAATTTTCTAAAGTAAAAATATTTAATGTTTATGTGGAATAAAGTACTAGTTATAAAAATTGGAGCAATTTTCTGCGCATGTTGTGATTCTGTCCATGGAGTCTGACGGTACTTCTGAGTACCAGGAGAGAAAAAAGTTGTGAAAAATAAAATAAAATTTTACAAAAAATCCTACCGCCATTTGAGGCCACAATAGCATAAATTTTGCAAAGGAAATGTTAAAAAGTAAATTTTTTCTTATGTCAGGAAACAAAGGGTTAAAATGGACGCATGTAATATCGTCGACAATGTGCAGCCCTGGCGCGCTGAGTGGCGAATCAGGTCGACCGCCGTTAAACGACCGTTAACGAGCACCCTCGATGACGCATCACGAAGTAGGCGCATCATTGCTTCGATAATGCGATCCAGGTATGGCACGCTCCGGAGAAGTGTGGTCAAGAATGAGTGGTCAACTCTGTCAAATGCTTGACTAAAATCGACGGATGCCAAGCGCACCTAGTATGCGCCGAACCTTCGCCAGTGTTATCATGGCCGGCCGGTGTGGTCGAGCGGTTCTAGGCGCTACAGTCTGGAACCGCGCGACCGCTACGATCGCAGGTTCGAATCCTGCCTCGGGCATGATGTGTGTGATGTCCTTAGGTTAGTTAGGTTTAAGTAGTTCTAAGTTGAAGGGGACTGCTCACCTCAGAAGTTAGGTCCCATAGTGCTCAGAGCCATTTGAACCATTTTCGTGATCATGTCTCTGTATCGGCGCAGAGCTGCGCTAATGTTGTGCGCACACTCCAACGATACTTGATCCTGCAAAGTTACATATTGTATCGTACTCCTGAGAAGCGTAGCCATCAAGCTAGTGAAGATTTTCATGTCACTATGCAACAACGTCAAGGGTCGGTAATCACTGATTAGGATTCACCATTCCGTTTATGAATAGGCACTATCAGGCCTTCTACGAAAGTTACAGGGAATGGAACATCTGGAGATATCAGTTTTTAACATACGAGGGCAGTTCAATAAGTAATGCAACACATTTTTTTTCTCGGCCAATTTTGGTTGAAAAAAACCGGAAATTTCTTGTGGAATATTTTCAAACATTCCCGCTTCGTCTCGTACAGTTTCATTGACTTCCGACAGGTGACAGCGCTGTACGGAGCTGTTAAAATGGCGTCTGTAACGGATGTGCGTTGCAAACAACGGGCAGTGATCGAGTTTCTTTTGGCGGAAAACCAGGGCATCTCAGATATTCATAGGCGCTTGCAGAATGTCTACGGTGATCTGGCAGTGGACAAAAGCACGGTGAGTCGTTGGGCAAAGCGTGTGTCATCATCGCCGCAAGGTCAAGCAAGACTGTCTGATCTCCCGCGTGCGGGCCGGCCGTGCACAGCTGTGACTCCTGCAATGGCGGAGCGTGCGAACACACTCGTTCGAGATGATCGACGGATCACCATCAAACAACTCAGTGCTCAACTTGACATCTCTGTTGGTAGTGCTGTCACAATTGTTCACCAGTTGGGATATTCAAAGGTTTGTTCCCGCTGGGTCCCTCGTTGTCTAACCGAACACCATAAAGAGCAAAGGAGAACCATCTGTGCGGAATTGCTTGCTCATCATGTGTCTGAGGGTGACAATTTCTTGTCAAAGATTGTTACAAGCGATGAAACATGGGTTCACCACTTCGAACCTGAAACAAAACGGCATCCAGTGGAGTGGCGCCACACCCACTCCCCTACCAACAAAAAGTTTAAAGCCATACCCTCAGCCGGTAAAGTCATGGTTACAGTCTTCTGGGACGCTGAAGGGGTTATTCTGTTTGATGTCCTTCCCCATGGTCAATCGATCAACTCTGAAGTGTATTGTGCTACTCTTCAGAAATTGAAGAAACGACTTCAGCGTGTTCGTAGGCACAAAAATCTGAACGAACTTCTCCTTCTTCATGACAACGCAAGACCTCACACAAGTCTTCGCACCCGAGAGGAGCTCACAAAACTTCAGTGGACTGTTCTTCCTCATGCACCCTACAGCCCCGATCTCGCACCGTCGGATTTCCATATGTTTGGCCCAATGAAGGACGCAATCCGTGGGAGGCACTAGGTGGATGATGAAGAAGTTATTGATGCAGTACGACGTTGGCTCCGACATCGACCAGTGGTATGGTACCGTGCAGGCATACAGGCCCTCATTTCAAGGTGGCGTAAGGCCGTAGTATTGAATGGAGATTATGTTGAAAAATAGTGTTGTGTAGCTAAAAGATTGGGGAATAGCCTGGTGTATTTCAATGCTGAATAACACAACCCCTGTTTCAGAAAAAAAGTGTTGCATTACTTATTGAACTGCCCTCGTATTTCTGTCCAGCACAGCTCCGACAGCTTGAACGCCAGATAAAACTCCAGAGGGAAGCTGTCTCGTCCTGGGGTCTTATTGTCCGCTCCTCTGTGGATGGAACCTGTGGGATACCTTTTGTCACGCCCCCTATCAAGTCCGCTTCCAATGCCTGCGATATTGGGCCGTGGATCAACCCAGAGACGTTTGCAACGATCGCCGGATCCAGTTGCCGCGCCGAATACAGTCGAGCATAACGCTTATGAAGAGACTTGGCTACATCCCGTGTCGGAATTCGACGGTGGACGGGTCGTAGCCTATCCAGATTTTGGTTTATTGTTGCGTGGTATTGCCGCTTACACTGTGCGGGATCCCACGACTTAGTAAGGCATCGATGGGTTCACGAGGGCCAAACTAAACGCCACGGAGGATCTCAAAGGGTCTGCGCAATTAGCGCCCGACAGGACAGTCATATCACTCTCTTGGCCGTCCAGGACAGTACAGCAACATCGCGACCTTCTGTTAGGAGACGGCCCCGGTATCCATATGGGTAATGCGACAATGTGTGGAGTATCTCGGACTGTCACCATGGCGACCATTGTTGCGAGTTACCTTGATGTGGCGTCTGGCAGTGGTGCAGCCAAACGACGTCATGTCGTCTTTTCAAAGGAGTCCGAGTTCCGGGTGCAGCATAACGATGGGCATACGCGCTTGTGGAGGCTCCAAAGAGAACGAACGTTGGCTTCTGGAGACTCCAAAGAGAACGAACGCTGAAACTTCCTGGCAGACTAAAACTGCATGCCGGGACTCGAACCTGGGTTCGGGTGCTGGTTCGAGAGACTGTATTAGGCTGGGAAGATGTTACAAATCAGTGAAAACTCTCTGCAGGGCGAAAATTCATTCTGGAGAACCAACATTGGCAGATAGCGATCGTCGCCGTGAGACGGGTCCGGCACCTCTTGTGATGGTGTTGCATTTTAATAGGCAGTAGTATACGTAGTATATGGATCAGTCTAGGGAAAGGAGTAAGACAAGGATGCTGTTTATCACCTACTATTTTCAACCTGTACTTGGAAAATATGATTGACCAATGCTCATTAGCTGACAAAGGAGTAGAAATTGGAGGAAGAAGAGTAGGGTGCTTGAGATTTGCTGATGACATGGTCCTTCTAGCCACAGGGGAAAAAGAATTACAGGATTTGGTGGACACCATTGCAACTAACGGAAAAAAATATGGAATGAAAATTAACACAAATAAAACAAAAGTATTGGCAATAGGAGGAAATAAGGAAATAAAAATTGTGCTGAATGGAGAAACACTAGAACAGGTGCAAAATTTTAAGTATCTTGGAAGCAGGATAGACACCGACTGGAAGTGCACCACAGAAATTAAAACAAGGATAGCAATGGCAAAAGAGGCGTTTTATAAGAAAAGGAGAATCTTCTGCAGCGGTATGGACAGGGAACTCAGAAAGAGACTCATAAAATGTCTTGTATGGAGTGTTCTTCTATATGGCGCTGAAACATGGACTATGAGGAAAAAAGACAGAGAAAGGCTGGAGGCTTTTGAGATCTGGACATGGCGGAAGATGGAAGGAATAAGTTGGATGGACAGAGTAAAAAATGAAGAGGTACTGAGAAGAGTGGGAGAGAAAAGGCAGTTACTAGATGTAATAAAGAGAAGAAAAAGAAATTGGATTGGGCATATATTAAGAAAGAATGACGGACTGATAAAAACAGTTTTAGAAGGTTATGTAGAAGGGAAAAGGAAGCGAGGAAGGAAGAGATTCCAGATACTGGATGACATGATGGACGGTACAACATACAGCAGCCTTAAGAAGGAAGCAATGGATCGCAGAAAATGGAGAGGCAAAGGACCTGCTAATATAGCAGATAACTGATGATGATGAGTATACGTCGAAATGGGCCGAGTTAGTTGTTGAATATGATTGAATCCCGTAAACTTCCCAAATCTTTAGTTAGTGAAATGAGTGAGTAAACTCAACACGTACAATTTTGTTGTCCATGATCAAACTGGGGTGGAAACCGTAAAGGAAATAACCGTCCCGGCGGAGGAGGTTGATCCGTACAGGAAAAAGGCATACGGCCGAGCAGCGGCGCGCGTATCTTGGGCGTAACGGTAAACACGGGCTCCTTTATCTCGCACATGCAAACAGCTCTCCTGTCTGGCTAAGCACAAAGATCGAGATACGGCCGCCAGATACGCTTCTGTGAATTCCGATAAGCTACGGAGCAGGCCGGCGACACGAAAACACGGATGACGTCATCGCGGAACCGCCGTGGAATCATCCGTTTCTCTCGATAGCTATACGTTTCCCTGCTCTTGCGAATTTAGTGGCAATCGCTCTTCCTGCGGCGCACTACGTAAACCTGTTAGTGCCTCCCGCTGGAGTTTGTCGAGTATCTCTATTCGCAGTACGAGGTGCATTCAAGTTCTAAGGCCTCTGATCTTTTTTTCAAATTAACTACTCACCCGAAATCGATGAAACTGGCGTTACTTCTCGACGTAATCGCCCTGCAGACGTACAAATTTTTCACAACGCTGACGCCATGATTCCATGGCAGCGGCGAAGGCTTCTTTAGGAGTCTGTTTTGACCATTGGAAAATCGCTGAGGCAATAGCAGCACGGCTGGTGAATGTGCGGCCACGGAGAGTGTCTGTCATTGTTGGAAAAAGCCAAAAGTCACTAGGAGCCAGGTCAGGTGAGTAGGGAGCATGAGGAATCACTTCAAAGTTGTTATCACGAAGAACTGTTGCGTAACGGTAGCTCGATGTGCGGGTGCTTTGTCTTGGTGAAACAGCACACGCGCAGCCCTTCCCGGATGTTTTTGTTGCAGTGCAGGAAGGAATTTGTTCTTCAAATCATTTTAGTAGAATGCACCTGTTACCGTAGTGCCCTTTGCAACGCAATGGGTAAGGATTACGCCGTCGCTGTCCCAGAACATGGACACTATCATTTTTTAAGCACTGGCGGTTTTTGGTGGCGATGAGTCTATGTGCTTCCATTGAGCTGACTGGCGCTTTGTTTCTGGATTGAAAAATGGCATCCACGTCTCATCCATTGTCACAACCGACGAAAAGAAAGTCCCATTCATGCTGTCATTGCGCGTCAACATTGCTTGGCAACATGCCACATGGGCAGCCATGTGGTCGTCCGTCAGCATTCGTGGCACCCACCTGGATGACGCTTTTTGCATTTTCAGGTCGTCATGCAGGATTGTGTGCACAGAACCCACAGAAATGCCAACTCTGGAGGCGATCTGTTCAACAGTCATTCGGCGATCCCCCAAAACAATTCTCTCCACTTTCTCGATCATGTCGTCAGACTGGCTTGTGCGAGCATGAGGTTGTTTCGGTTTGTTGTCACACGATGTTCTGCCTTCATTAAACTGTCGCACCCATGAACGCACTTTCGACACATCCATAACTCCATCACCACATGTCTCCTTCAACTGTCAATGAATTTCAATTGGTTTCACACCACGCAAATTCAGAAAACGAATGATTGCACGCTGTTCAAGTAAGGAAAACGTCGCCATTTTAAGTATTTAAAATAGTTCTCATTCTCGCCGCTGGCGGTAAAATTCCATCTGCCGTACGGTGCTGCCATCTCTGGGATGTATTGACAATGAACACGGCCCCATTTTAAAACAATGCGCATGTTTCTATCTCTTTCCAGTCCGGAGGAAAAAAATCGGAGGCCTTAGAACTTGAATGCACCTTGTACAATGAAGATGTCGTGACAACTGAAAATTTGTGGCAGACTGGAACTGAAACCTGATTTACCTGCTTTTTGCGAGCATCAGCCTGAACACTTTTTATTGTTAGTTTCTCCATCCTCCCTTACAGCCCTTTCTTGCGCTCGCCAGTTGACCCTGTCCATTGTGTTTCCTCTCGGTAGCGTTCCTGATATCGGGGCGGGTACTCCTACATAACCAGCTGGAAGCACTCTTTATACTACGAAACGAAAGCATCCTCAGCGGATCTTCTGCACTCAGTCTATTGTAGCTCAGCCCACATATCCAATTGAGTAATGAGCTGGCAAACGTTTAAATTAAACCTAACTGACTGTAAACCCTTTACACATAAAAGTAGAGGTAATAAATAAATGTCGTGTGACTAGGGCCTCCCGTCGGGTAGACCGTTCGCCGGGTGCAGGTCTTTCGATTTGACGTCACTTCGGCGACTTGCGCGTCGATGGGGATGAAATGATGATGATTAGGACAGAAGAACACCCCGTCCCTGAGCGGAGAAAATCTCCGACCTAGAATCGAACCTGGGCCCTTAGGATTGACGTTCTGTCGCGCTGACCACTCAGCTGCCGTGGGCGGACAAAGTAGAGGTAACCTAGCCTCTTTCTGTAAGACCCGAATGATATTAATTTCACCTGACCATGCTTCAGCAATTTAAAAATAGAGTCGAGTAATAATATTATTTTGTTTTACCTCACCATATATTTATAATGTTTTTATTTCCCATTTCTTATTATTTATTAACTTTCCTCAAGTACACACGTAAATATATAATTTTAATTATTTGAAATTATTAGTCCATGCTGAACTTCATTCTTTGGTCAGTGTGCTAGCTTTGTTAATTTCGTGCTTTTTTTTTAATGTCACACTGTCAAGCTAGAGACAGCATATGAATGAACAAAAACGAAAAGGAAACGTAAATTTAAAGACGCTGCCATTTTAATGCATGTGGCACATTTTTCTATTGCAGGTAACTATTTTTCTAAGAAGTTTCTGATATGTTACATTCATATTAGTACCTTTCTATTCCTGGAGGTGTGTAATGTACTCTCTTTTAGAAAGAAAATCGCTTGAAAATTACCTAAAAGGCAGAAAGCAACTAAGTACCAAAATAAAATAAATACTGCAGAACAGGAAAAATGCCACTTCCTTTTTTTCAAAAAACAATAATAATTGTCAAATAAATAAAACGTAATACCATATGTGTATAGGAATGCTAACAATCAGTTTCTTGCTATAGAAGTGGAAATGTTAAAAGACTATTAAAATGTTTCACTTCTCCATGTATCTGCGATTTAAAAATATAGTTAAAATGAAGTAACAAAAAACAAAATAATTTTTTAAAATAACCAGTGACTTATAATCTTATTTGGCCGGAAAGGAAAGCAATCGTCCTCTTTCTCTAGGACTTGAACTGAGGTTCAGTTCCACATTCAGCAATGATTTAAAATGTTTATGTTTCGTATTTTAAGAAGGTGCTGCGCCACAGCTCATAATCATTATCGACAAGAGCTGCCGATGAAGCTTCTCTATTGAACAACCTGTTTCGGTCTACAGACCATCATCAAGTTTCATTGATGATGGTTTGTGAACCGAAACAGTTCGATAAATAAAGAAGCTTTATCGGCAGTTCTTGACAGTAAATCATGATGTTTAAGTATTGACCTGTTTACTACGGAGTGAGAGATACAATTAGGTATCGTTGGAATTTCTTTGAGTATGCCTTGACCAACTTTCTTTTTACGTTCCATTGTTGCTGGTGTCGATACGTTTGGAAATCCAGCATGTCCCGGTTGATGCAAAGTTAATATGCAATGGACTAGGTATGGGTTGTACCATGCATATGTGTGATGCTTATCAGCGAGGTAGAGGTACCAGACCGGCTGTAGGACAACACGCTCCGCTGCGGAGTTTGGGGCGACCTAGTGATTGGAGCCAGTTTTTTCCCCGTCCACGACCTAATTGCGTTTCGGTCGGAGCATGTGAATCTACGAGCAGGATCATGCTGTAAGTGGCATGCAAGACGCATGTAGTCTGACATCGTGTGAATATCTTACAATTTGTCTCTTGTTGGCGCCTTTTTGAAAAATATCACCCAACCACATAGACTTGACTTTTAACGGTAGAAAGTTGTTGTGGACATTTAGCCATACTTTTATTCAATCCGATGTTTGAATTTTTTTGTGAAGTTCGTGAACTGGGGGGTGTTGGAACCCATGTCGGTGAAACTGGCCGTGGTGTGACGGAGGGACTTCGCCAACATAGCTATCTCATAACAAGTACTTCTGTGGTGGGATCCGTTGGGCTATGTGAGGACTCCTCCATACATCAAACTTTCCCTGTCAATGATGTTTCTACAGTTCTACGTATGATTTCTGTACATTGTAATCCGAGGAGCATGTAAGAGTAGAACCTTTTGGGGAGCGGCTTTGGTGGAGAAGCGTTGGTTTCCCCTCACAGACATACATTGCGGCTGCTGCATTACCCACCGATTTGCACTTTAGGTAAATCTGTCACCAAGCCGAAGACTGGTGTGAACACAACAGCGCTTTAAGAGGCACGATCGTGTATGAGGTGGTAAGCCGTTGTCTTCCTCCGGTCTTTGAAATGTGTTACTGACTCAGTTTAATGTGTATTGCGAATCATGGTGCAACTCGATATTTTTCACATTAACAACCGTTGCCAGATGCGACTGAAGTGATATGCGACGAATAAAAGTAGTAGGACTACGGCGAATCGAACACGGGCCCTTAAAATCTGCAGTCTGGCCGTTTATTACTGTGACACCGAGACACAATTCAGGAAAAAGGCTAAGGTAACAGTAGTCGTGAAACCAGGCAAATAAAGATCTCAGCATGCTAACCTTAAGCATATCTGTCTGTTCACCATGACAGAAATTGCTGGAGAGGCTAATTCTCAGTTGCATCCGAGAGGTCACCAATAAAATAATTTCTGTCAAACAGGATGGTTTCGGGTGATAACACAACATTGGTTGAATCTGGACTTCAGAGAGGCCTCGGATCGGCTACAGTCTACGTGGATCTCACCGCAGCTTACGATACAGTGTGAAGAGAGGCTTGGTGATGTAGTTCCATGGCAGAAGATACCAAGTTTACTTAACAGTGTCATTCTCTGATGGATGTTTTCAATTTTCCTGAAGCTATCAAAGGAGAAGGTTGTAGACGTTGATATTTCTCGTCTCGATTAATCGAGACTCAAGCGCATCCGGCTGGAACAAGGGGGAGATGGCCCCATCTAGAAAAAGTGGGGTTACTGTGGAAGTCCTGGATGTGAAAGTCGAGAAAGTGAAAAGACAACAAGTACTACGAAGTGCCTACGTCAGGCTTTTAAAGGTGGTTTGACTTCCATTAAGTGGCATCTAATACTGCGATCTGGTTAATTTAAACAATTGAGAGGCACCCACATGCCTTGCTCATACTGTGGCATCAAGCAGTCAGGCCTGCAAGATGAGTGGTCTGCCAAGCGAGTGGATTCATTCTTATTTATCGAGTAACATGAACTCTCGTACTCACAATTAAGTTACAAATTATCCTCCTATGTGAATAATACGCAACGGAAACGCACATCTGACTATCAGTAATTTACAGAACTCTGACTGTTCACTACACACTGGCAATACCACATTTTCTTTTTTTATTTAACGGCTTTTATCAACACCTGGCCGTCGCACTGAATATGAGTGGTACACGCATTATAAATTCTGGATATCATGACAACATACAATTCGAAGGAATAGGCCACCAATCTTTTTCTTTTCACTATCTTATTTATTTCCATAAATTCTATAACCTAAACACACAAATTCTATAACCTACAACAATAACACATGAGAAATTCCGCCCAGTGGGCATGGCTTTACATTGGTGATTCTCTACCTTATGGTCTCGTAATTATTTAACGCTACAGTGCACTTTCTGGATAGGATGATGGATCTTTTGCTATATCTCACACTTCGACTCTCACAACCATCATCACGAAACTTTCCTCCAGACCGAGCGGTACAAAAGGAACACGCATAACCCACTACCTCTGAAACTACCTTGCTACTCTCCCATGCAAACCACATATACTTAAATTACATGACATACACCACACTGCAACATGAAATACAAGACAGGGAATAGTCACAACATTATCACTTTCAGCTTTCCCACTTCAATTAATATTTATCCCAGTTTCACACGACACTGCCCCACTTCGTAATTCTACTTTCCTACTATGAACTCTGGAGATATATGCACGTCTTCCTGTGCAATGCAAGCCAAGTGGGGTTGCTGGATAGACGGCTGACTCACCTTGTTTCTCTCTCAGAGTGTTATAGTTTGAATCAAGCGTCACACGGAAACATATCTCGCAAAGTAATATTAAGAACATATTCATCACACACACGAGTCCTCAACTGATACCATGGACGAGTACTTCTCTTTATCCTTTGTCTCATACACAGATTGAGACTCACACAGTACTCACAACGTGGAAGTACTCGCCTCTAATTTCAAGTCCTGCACACGCTATTTCTTAAATATTTCAACTTATAGTACACACGCTAGTAATTCAGCTTAACTTAAGCACACAGAAGTATTTCAACTTATTGCTACACGTGCTTTCATTGTGACCGTTGGTCACTTCCAAAGATTACTACGATCCCATTAATATTACCTGCCTGACATTTAATTCTCCCCACAAAAGTTCCTGAAATAGAGAAATTATTATTTCAAACTACTCTTAAATATTCCACATGCATACCATGTCTCCACTCTTTTGTCTTTACGGAGCACAACCTAGACAGGTCTTACCAGCACAAGATCCAGCGGCAGACTGCTGAAACATGGCCGTTCTTCAGGTCATCTCGCACCTCTGTCGAGGTGGGGGAAGACCATGCTACTGTATTGGTCAGCCACATTTCAGGCGCTCAAAGCTCCAGTAAGTTTCATCTCTTTGGTTCCACCAAAGGTGGCTAAAGGATCGTCTCAAAGATGATCATATATTCACATTCACTATCTGCGGTTAGCAGACGACCATACATTCATTCATTTCACAGATCTCACAAAACTGGATGTAGGGATTTATTTTGTGGGAGTGCACATGTGATCAATTAAATAAATAAATTGTCATTCTTTCCCACATTGGTATCCTGCTTCGCTGTATTAACTGAAATTGAGTTATTATTAGAAAAAAATGTGTTGTTCTGACAAAAATAATGAAGTATGTTGTACCTATTTTCAATGTCGGGCAGTACTGTACCCTTTCACAAGTACCTGTAAATAAATTGTGTATGTTCTTTAATGCCATAAGATAATTATTCTAACACTCACACCGAGGTGACAAAAGACATTGGACAGCGATGCGCACATGTACAGACGGCGGTAGGATCGCGTACACAAGGTGTAAAAGGGCGCTGAATTGTCGGGATTGTCAATTACGATCAGGTGATTCTTGTGAGAATGTTCCCGACGTGATTACGGCCGATCGACGGGAATTAAGAGACTTTGAGTGCGAAAAGATAGCTGGAGCTAGACGTATGGGACGTTCCATTTCCGAGCTGCACAGAGTCAAGAGAGTACCGAGAATGTCAAATTTCAGGCATTGCCTCTCACCACGGACAACGGATTGCCCCGAGAGCAGCAGCGTTTGTGTAGAGTTTTCTGTGCTAAGAGATGAGCAACACTGCGTGAAATAACTGCGGAAGTCAATGTGGGACGCACGACGAACGCATCCGTTCGGGCAGTGCTCCGAAATTTTGGAAATTTGTGGTAAGTTCCTATGGGAACAAACTGCTGAGGTCATCGGTCCCTAGGCTTACACACTACTTCATCTAACTTAAACTAACTTACGCTAAGGACAACACACACACACGAATGCCCAAGGGAGGACTCGAACCTCCGACGGGGGGAGCCGCGCGAACCGTGGCAAGGCGCCTGAGACCGTACGGCTACCCCGCGCGCAATGCTCCGGAATGTGAACTTAATGGTCTGTGCCAGCCGATGACCGACGCGAGTGACTTTGCTAATAGCGTGACATCGCCTGCAGCACCTCTCCTGTGCTCGTGACCTTATCGGTTGGACCCTAGACGACTGGAAAACCGCGGGCTGGTCAGATGAATCCGGATTTCAGTTGGTAAGAGTTGACGGTAGGATTCGAGTGTCAGCAGGACCCACGGAGCTACGGACCCAAGCTGTCAACAAGACACTGTGTAAGTTGGCGGTGGTGCCATAATGGTCTGGGCTTTCTTCATATGGAATGGACTGGTCCTCTGGCGTGACTGCACCGATCATTGACTGGAAATGATTAAGGGTTCGGCTACACGGAGAACATCTGCAGTACTTCACGTTCCCAAACAAAGATGGAATTGAAACTTCCTGGCAGATTAAAACTGTGTGCCCGACCGAGACTCGAACTCGGGACCTTTGCCTTTCGCGGGCAAGTGCTCTACCAACTGAGCTACCGAAGCACGACTCACACCCGGTACTCACAGCTTTACTTCTGCCAGGAGAACTTCTGTAAAGTTTGGAAGGTAGGAGACGAGGTACTGGCAGAAGTAAAGCTGTGAGTACCGGGTGTGAGTCGTGCTTCGGTAGCTCAGTTGGTAGAGCACTTGCCCGCGAAAGGCAAAGGTTCCGAGTTCGAGTCTCGGTCGGGCACACAGTTTTAATCTGCCAGGAAGTTTCATATCAGCGCACACTCCGCTGCAGAGTGAAAATCTCATTCTGGAAAGATGGAATTTTTATGGATGATAACGCGTCATGTTGGGACATTCTGTACAATTCGAGCGGACGATTTGGTCGTCCAGGTTCCCTGACATGAAACACATCGAATATTTATGGGACGTAATCGGGAGACCCGCATCTCGTGGTCGTGCGGTAGCGTTCTCGCTTCCCACGCCCGGGTTCCCGGGTTCGATTTCCGGCGGGGTCAGGGATTTTCTCTGCCTCGTGATGGCTGGGTGTTGTGTGCTGTCCTTAGATTAGTTAGGTTTAAGTAGTTCTAAGTTCTAGGGCACTGATGACCATAGATGTTAAGTCCCATAGTGCTCAGAGCCATTTGAACCATTTTTCGTAATTGGGAGGTCAGTTAGTACACAAAATCCTGCACCGGCAACATTTTCGCAATTGTGGACGGCTATAGAGGCAATATGGCTCAATAGTTTTGCTGGAGACTTCCAAGGACTTATTGAGTCCATGTCACGTGGAGCTGCTGCACTACGCCGGGTAAAAAGTGTTCCGACACGATATTAAGAGGTATCCCATGACTATTCTCACTTTAGTGTATATCATTTATGGTTTCCCATCTTCATTAACTTTATCTGCATCAATATATTCATTTCATTTCACTCCATCTAATTTAGTGGATGTATGTTCCTTGTGGGACGGTAAGCCTCAATCCTTCACCAAATCCGTTCCTCACTTCAACATACCCCGGTGTAGGAGGTTGCTGTCTTGGGAACTAATACACGGAAACACCAGTGACAGAGCAACGTTGAGTCAGGCCTGGAAACATCCTCTGCTTAATGGCTAAGGTGACTCTATGTGAAAAGCATGAGATCCAGATGCGAGCCCTAGTCTGGGACAAATTTTCTGTTTCCATTATATATTCCTCACATTGTAAGTTCAGGATATGTGAACGGTTTAGCCTGATAGCATTTCTTGTCGTAAGGTGCCACTCCTTTCAAAACTATACTCGAATTTTCGTACAGAATTACGAACACAGTTTATGTCCTGAAATAGATTGCCAGACAGTGAATATGGTCCATTGATAATGCAGTTTGACGTTTCTACATCTACATCTAAATCCATACTCCGCAAGCCACCTGACGGCGTGTGGCGGAGGGTACCTTGAGTACCTCTATTGGTTCTCCCTTCTATCCCAATCTCGTTCGTGGAAAGAAAGATTGGCGGTATGCTTCTGTGTGGGCTCTAATCTCTCTGATTTTATCCTCGTGGTGTCTTCGCGAGATATACGTAGGAGGGAGCAATATACTGCTTGACTCTTCGGTGAAGGTATGTTCTCGAAACTTTAACAAAAGCCCGTACCGAGCTACTCAGCGTCTCTCTTGCAGAGTCTTCCGCTGGAGTTTATCTATCATCTCCGTAACGCTTTCGCGATTACTAAATGATCCTGTAATGAAGCGCGCTGCTCTCCGTTGGATCTTCTCTATCTCTTCTATCAACCCTATCTGGTACGGATCCCACACTGCTGAGCAGTATTCAAGCAGTGGGCGAACAAGTGTACTGTAACCTACTTCCTTTGTTTTCGGACTGCATTTCCTTCGGATTCTCTCAATGAATCTCAGTCTGGCATCTGCTTTACCGACGATTAACTTTGCATGGTCATTCCATTTTAAATCGCTCCTAATGCGTACTCCCAGATAATTTATGGAATTAACTGCTTCCAGTTGCAGACTTGCTATATTGTAGCTAAACGATAAAGGATCTTTCTTTCTGTGTATTCGCAGCACGTTACACTTGTCTACACTGAGATTCAATTGTCATTCCCTGCACCATGCGTCAATTCGTTGCAGATCCTCCTGCATTTCAGTACAATTTTCCAATCTTGCAACCTCTCGATATACTACAGCATCATCCGCAAAAAGTCTCAGTGAACTTCCGATGTTATCCACAAGGTCATTTATATATATTGTGAATAGCAACGGTCTTACGACACTCCCCCATCATCCGCAAAAAGCCTCAGTGAACTTCCGATGTTATCCACACTCCCCTGCGGCACACCTGAAATCACTCTTACTTCGGAAGACTTCTCTCCATTGAGAATTACATGCTCCATTCTGCTATCTAGGAACTCTTCAAGCCAATCACACAATTGGTCTGGTATAGCTATAGGAGAACCTGAAGCCTACGCAGAGCGCAAAGACGGGGGTGGGGGGTGAGGGGGAGGATGTTACTCTGAAGGACACAATTGAATACTGAGTATGAGCAGGGACTGTAAATTACGTACTACACAGCCCCATAGTATAAAAAATCGAATTGTATATGTCTAGTCTGTGCAAGGACAAACGTTTTTGTTCTCTGTTACCTACGTTGCCTAATAACTTGAAAACATAGACCTGTGTGGTGAATGTGATGATTCGCAATTCGCTGCCGGATGTCTCGGACAAACGATCAGGGTTAATTTACCTGAATTACTGAAAATTTCTAACAAAAAATAATTGCCAACGGGGTACGCCTGAGCAAAATGTAACCTAGACATAAGAAACACGTTTTCCATGAAATTAAGCCGAAAAATTCAAACAAGAAGGCAAAATACACGTGATAGAAAGCTGATCGATGGAAGGAGGAAGTACAAAAATGTTCCGTGAAACTCAGTAATACAGAAATACAAGTCGCTGAGGGATGAAATAAATAGGAAGGGCAGGGAAGCTAAGACAAAATGGCTGCATGGAAAATGTGAAGCAATCGAAAAAGAAATGACTGTCGAAAGGACAGACTCAGCATACAGTTAAGTCAAAACAATCTTCGGTGGTATTAAAAGCTAGGGTGGTAACATTAAGAGCAAAGCGGGAATTCCACTATTAAATGCAGACGAGAGAGCGGATAGGTGGAAAGAATACATTGAAACCCTCTACGAGGGGGAAGATTTGCCTGATGTGATAGAAGAAGAAACGGGAGACGATTTAGAAGAGATTAGGATCCAGAATTAGAATCAGAATTTAAGAGAGCTTTGGGGGACTTAAGATCAAATAAGGCAGAAGGGATCGATAACATTCCATCAGAATTTCTAAAATCATTGGAGGAAGTGGTAGCAAAACGATTATTTATGTTGGTGTGTAGAATATAGGAGTCTGGCGACATACGATCTGATCTTCGCAAAAATATCATCCACAAAATTCCGAAGACGTCGAGAGATGACAAGTGCGAGAATTATCACACAATCAGCTTAACAGATCATGCTTGCAAGTTGCTTGCAAGAATAATATAAAGAAGAATGGAAAAGAAAATTGAGGATGCGCTAGATGACGATCAGTTTGGCTTTAGAAAAGGTAAAGGCACCAGAGAGGCAATTCTGACGTTGCGGTTGATAATGGAAGCAAGACTGAAGAAAACTCAAGATACGTTCATAGGATCTGTTGACGTGGAAAAAGTATTCGACAATGAAAAATGGTGCAAGATGACCGAAATTCTGAGAAAAAAAGGGGTAGGCTACAAGGGAGAGATGGGTATTATACAAGAATCGAGAGGTACGACCAAGAACGGCCGGCAGCTATGGCCGAGCGGTTCTAGGCGCTTCAGTCCGCGCTGCTGCTACGGTCGCAGGTTCGAATCCTGCCTCGGGCATGAATGTGTGTGATGTCCTTAGGTTTGTTAGGTTTAAGTAGTTCTAAGTCTAGGTGACTGATGACCTCAGATGTTAAGTCCCATAGTGCTTAGAGCCATTTGAACCATTTGACCAAGAACGAAATGCTCGGATTAGAAAAGATCTAAGACAGGGAAGTTGTCTTTCGACCCTATTGTTCAGTCTGTACATCGAAGAAGCAATGATGTAAATAAAAGAAAGACTCAGGAGTGGAATTAAAATTCTAAGATATGAATGATACGATGCGCTGATGACATTGCTATCCGCAGTGGAAGTGAAGAACTACATAATCTTCTGAATGGAATGAACAATCTAAGGAGTACGGAGTATGGACTGAGATTAAATCGAAGAAAGACGAAAGTAATAAGAGGTAGCAGAAATGAGAACAGCGAAAACCTTAACATCAGGATTGATGGTCACGAAGTAGATGAAGTTTAGAAATTGTGCCACCTAGGCAGCAAAATAACTAATGACGGACGGAGGAAGGAGGACATCAAGAGCAGAGTAACACTGGCAAAAAGGACATTCCTGCAAAGGGAAATCTACAAGTATCAAACACAGTACCTATGAGAAAGTACGTTTATAGCGCAACAGTGTATGGTAGTCAAACAATGACTGTGGGAAAACTGGAACAGAAGAGAATCGAAGCATTTGAGTTGTGGTACTACAGACGAATATTGAAAATTGGGTGGCCTGATAAGGTAGGGAATGAAGAGGTTCTGTTCAAAATCGGAAAGAAATATTTGAAAAACACTGAGAAGGAGAAGGGACAGGATGATAGGACATCTGTTAAGACATGAGGGAATGACTTCCATGGTACTAGAGGATTCTGTAGAGTGCAAAAACTGTAGAGGAAGGCAGAAATTGAAATACATCCAGCAAATAATTGAGGACGTAAGTTGCATGTGCTGCTCGGAGATGAATAGGTTGGCACAGGAAGGGAATTCGTGCCGGGCCGCATCAAACCAGTCAGAAAGCTCATGAACCGCCGCCCCCCCCCCCCCCCCCCCGCTACAGAAAAAAAACAAGTGGTAGATCAAGGTAGAAAGGTATAACACAATGAATTAGCGCAATCGAAATGTATAAGAGACCCAATGTAATACACAACCGTATTCCATGTCTAGGTTGGCCATTGTTGTTATGAAAAAACATCTCGGCAGCTTACCGAACACCACTTCAGAACATCATAGTTGAAAAATAAGTTTACGGTTGGCATAGTATCATAATCGTGAATGCGTCAAGCTGTTTGTGAGTGACTTGAATTTCCAGACGTATAGCACAGGGATGGATTCCTATAACCACGTGTTATGAAGCAACTTAATGTGAGATCAAAGTCGGAGCATTCTTCTCGTTAAGTCTGCATTTAAGAGACAACAAGAAAAAGACACTATTTTACCTGACCTGGATCCCAATCATACGAATCCATCTAAAATGCTCGCTGCCTGCTGGATTAATCTACATCTGCTGCTCTGCCAGTGGGTTCTTTGCACCGCCTTCAGACCTTCAAACTATTTCCCTACCGTTCCACACTCGAACAGCGCGAGGGAATAATGAACATTTATAGCTTTCCGTGCGAACTGTGATTTCTCTTATTTCATTACGTTGGGGTGATCATTTCTCCCTATGTAGGTGGGCACCAAGAAAATATTTTCGCACTCGGAGGAGCAAGCTGGTGGTTGAAATTTCGTGTAAAAGATATCTCTTCAACGAAAAATGCTTTCGTCTTATTGATTGCCATCACAGCTGGGGTACCTTATCCATGGCACTCTCCCCCTACTTCGCGATAACACACAACGAACTGCCCTTCTTTGAACTTTTTCTATGTGCTTCAAGAATCCTATTACGTAAGGATCCCGTACTACAAAGCACTGCTGAAGCAGAGGCAGGAAAGCATGGTATAGGAAGGCTCTTTAGTAGATCTGTTGGATCTTCTAAGTGTCCTGCCACGTAGTCTATGGGTCGGCTACCCCATAACAATTTCTGTGATCGTTTCAACACATGTTGTTTGTAATTGTAATCGCTAGGTATTTAGCTTAAATGACAGCCTTTAGAGCTGTGTGATTTATGGTGTAACAGAAATTCAGCATCATACGGAAACAATCTAAGAGTGATGCTTGCGTCGTCTCTTAAATTGTTTTTTATCGGTAACAACTGAGGACCCGCAAGACTTCTTGGGGGACGCTAGATGTCACTTCTATTTTAATCGATGACTTACCGCCAGTTACTGAGAACTGTGACATTTCTGACAGGAAATCACAATTCATACCGTATTGCATAGGCATCCAGGTTGATTAGTAGCTGCTCGTGATGGACGGCGTGAAGTGTCTTCTGAAAATGTAGAAATATGTCGATCGCACTCATTATTTTCTTGTGATTAAAGAGTTACGTTTCACAACGGTATTTTCTGAATCCGTGCTGACTGTGCGTGAATAGATCGTTTTCTTCGAAGTAATTTATGATGTTCGAACACTGCATACACTGATGAACCAAAACAGTATGACCATTACCCATCAGGTGGTGGCGTTGAGGGCATGTGAAGCGGTAACAAAGTACATAAGCGGAGCAGACGCGGGCGGGGAATCACCCTAGCGAAGATACGGGCTGCAAATGGGAAAATATGTTGAGATAAGCGACTTTGACAAAGGGCAGATTATTATTATGCAGAGCCTCTGAACAAATATCTCGAAAACGGCGAAGCTGGTGGATTGTTTACGTGCTACTATGGTAACCATCTACCGTAAAAGGTAGGAGGACAGTGAAAGTATAACTGTTGTGGTTGTGGTCTTCAGTCCAGAGACTGGTTTGATGCAGCTCGCCATGCTACTCTATCCTGTGCAAGCTTCTTCATCTCCCAGTACCTACTGCAACCTACATCCTTCTGAATCTGCTTAGTGTATTCATCTCTTGGTCTCCCTCTACGATTTTCACCCTCCACGCTCCCCTCCAATACTAAATTGGTGATCCCTTGATGCCTCAGAACATGTCCTACCAACCGATCCCTTCTCCTGGTCAAGTTGTGCCACAAACTTCTCTTCTGCCCAATCCTATTCAATACTTCCTCATTAGTTATGTGATCTACCCATCTAATCTTTAGCATTCTTCTGTAGCACCACATTTCGAAAGCTTCTATTCTCTTCTTGTCCAAACTATTTATCGTCCATGTTTCACTTCCATGCATGGCTACACTCCATACAAATACTTTCAGAAATGACTTCCTGACACTTAAATCTATACTCGATGTTAACAAATTTCTCTTCTTCAGAAACGCTTTCCTTGCCATTGCCAGTCTACATTTTATATCCTCTCTACTTCGACCATCATCGGTTATTTTGCTCCCCAAATAGCAAAACTGCTTTACTACTTTAAGTGTCTCATTTCCTAATCTAATTCCCTCAGCATCACCCGACTTAATTGAACTACATTCCATTATCCTCGTTTTGCTTTTGTTGATGTTCATCTTATATCCTCCTTTCAAGACACTGTCCATTCCATTCAACTGCTCTTCCAAGTCCTTTGCTGTCTCTGACAGAATTACAATGTCATCGGCGAACCTCAAAGTTTTTATTTCTTCTCCATGGATTTTAATACCTACTCCGAATTTTCCTTTTGTTTCCTTTACTGCTTGCTCAATATACAGATTGAACAACATCGGGGAGAGGCTACAACCCTGTCTTACTCCCTTCCCAACCACTGCTTCCCTTTCATGTCCCTCGACTCCAAATTCCCTACTTAGCAGTATAAAGTATAACTACGCGCTAAATAATTGGACGTCTACGACTCTTCACAGAACGTCGATTAGGAAGCTTGTCTGCTCTGTGAAGTAGGATAGATGTTGATCTGTGGGATCTATGCCGACTGAGAACGGCCGGCCGGCCGGAGTGGCCGAGCGGTTGTAGGCGCTACAGTCTGGAACCGCGAGACCGCTACGGTAGCAGGTTCGAATCCTGCCTCGGGCATGGATGTGTGTGATGACCTTAGGTTAGTTAGGTTTAAGTAGTTCTGAGTTGTAGGGGACTGATGATGACCTCAGAAGTTAAGTGTCAAACTGCTCAGAGCCATTTGAACCATTTGAACACAGAACAACGCTGGCGCACGCACAAATGCTTTGTAGCACACTGTGCATCGCACATTGTTGAACATGGAGCTGCGTAGCAGACCACCGCTACGTGTTCACATATTGACCCAAAAACATCCCTCAATTGCGATTGCAGTGGCCACGGGACTATCGGGATTCGACCCTAGATCGATGGGAACGTATCGGCTCTTGGGGTGGATCAAGTTTTTCCTGCCCTAGGTCGATGGTCGTCTCCACAAACGCTGTCATCGATGTGAACGGCGGCTCGAAACGTGCAGCGCGCCACAGACGTTCGTAGGAGCAGAATTATGCTGTGATAGACATTCTCCCGCGCTTACATGGAACTTGTGGTAGATACTGAAGACACGCTGACAGCTGCGAACCATTCATGATTGATGTCTTCCCCGACGACGATGTCATCTATTAGCAGTATAATTGTCCTTGCGTCGGAGCCAGAACCGTGCTACAGTGGTTTGAGGAGGTTATAGTGAACTCACGTTGATGCCTCGGCGACCAAATTCACCTGATGTAAATCCTTTGGACCCCATCCGGGCAGCTATCGGGCGCCATTACCGCGTACGCCAGTCAGTGGCCCGTTATTTACGCGAATTACATGACCTGTGCGTAGACATCTAATGCCGCATCCTTCCACAAAACTACCAACAAACTGCAGGATCCCTGATACGCAGAATCAGTGATGTAGTTTGTTCCAAAGATGGACAAACGAGCTATTAAGTAGGAGGTCATAATGTTTTGACTCGTCCGTTTAAGTTCCAACCATTTCAAATTTGGCACCGTAGTTTTCTGGTTGAATGCGCCCACATTAACCTCAAGCCAGATTTATGAATATTGCTTGCTACTGCATGCTGGCCATGCCGAAATGTGAGACAAGAGTGCCTTTGTATTTTAAATGCACGGTGGAACTAAACGAATGATGTGTGCGCAGCGCTCTCATTGGTCGGCTCTGGTCGAAGCTTTGGCCTTGCAGTAAGAGAAGCCATCACTTCCTTGTTTTCAGAACGAGATTTTCGCTCTGCAGTGGAGTGCGTGGTCTGGCACACAGTTTTAATCTGCCAGGAAGTTTCACTTCCTTGTTTTGGCAAAGATGCGTCGTCATCACGGAGGAGGAACAACAATTGACTATCTGTGAATCAACAAGTGACTTATGCAGAGAACTGTGCAGATCCGTGATGTGAAAGGCACTCACTACAAAACGGCCACCTCTCAATGTTATTGCATCTTCAGTGAATTCTTTCGCCTCGATTCTTTCCTTCCTTTAATGTGTTTAATTCAGTTCATACCACAATTTTATTCTGACTAAAAGCGTTGTCAAGAATTGTGCGGCTCTTATTTGAAGCATTTCTACACCACATCTTAAGCTTGTATGGTAAGTAACCAACCCAAAACAGAGGAGCAATACTGAGGAATTAATCAGACGAGTGAAACTTCCTGGCAGATTAAAACTGTGACTCGAACTCGGGACCTTTGCCTTTCGCGGGCAAGTGCTCTACCATCTGAGCTACCGAAGCACGACTCACGCCCGGTCTCACAGCTTTACTTCTGCCAGTACCTCGTCTCCTACCTTCCAAACTTTACAGAAGCTCTCCTGCGAACCTTGCAGAACTAGCACTCCTGAAAGAAAGGATATTGCGGAGACATGGCTTAGCCACAGCCTGGAGGATGTTTCCAGAAGCTGTGAGTACCGGGCGTGAGTCGTGCTTCGGTAGCTCAGATGGTAGAGCACTTGCCCGCGAAAGGCAAAGGTCCCGAGTTCGAGTCTCGGTCGGGCACACAGTTTTAATCTGCCAGGAAGTTTCATATCAGCGCACACTCCGCTGCAGAGTGAAAATCTCATTCTGGAATCAGACGAGTGTTTTGCGAGCGAGATCTTTCATTGCTGGATTATATTTTCTAACGATTTTTCTAATGAATTTAGCGTGGTATATACTCTACTCAAAACTAAATGTTACGATCGCCTAACTTAACTTGCTAGGGCGAAATCACCAAAGCGTTTAGCGCTTAGCCGGCCGCTGTGGCCGAGCGGTTTTACGCGCTTCGGTCTGGAACCGCGCTGCTGCTACGGTCGCAGGTTCGAATCCCGCCTCGGGCATGGATGTGTGTGATGTCCTTAGGTTAGTTAGGTTTAAGTAGTTCTAACTGCTAGGGGACTGATGACCTCAGTGCTTCGAGCCATTTCATGTTTTCGTTTATCGCTTATGGATGACTAGTGCGCAGTGAACATGGTGTAGTCAAATGAGGAGCCTGAGATAGGACCGGAAGCTAGGCACGTTGCATCCATTAAGTACCCTTGAAGATTGTAGTAATGCTGTGTATAGCATGATAGCTTCTCTAGCACAGCAAAATGTTATTAATTCAACGACATCCGAGAATTTTTTCACGTTGTCTCCAACAAAAAAACCTTACTAACATTACTGCGCAAACTTCAATATATTTACGTGATGGAACTGATGAAAAAATCACAAGTAGCAGTGAAGTGGCTATTTCGTGACAGCAATCGTTGGTGTGTAAATGGTTCATCTAGGACACAACTAAAGAACTTTAATGTATTGCTGCTTATTGGACAGCCATAGATCCTTGATTCACAAAGTAAACTCGACAGAAATCTTTAGCACCTGAAGCGATCGACTTCTGCAGTTAGCAGCGAATTGATAACGGTTTCTACTTTTTACCTGGAGTCTGTCAGTGAATGTTATCTCTGCTTTCATCTACCGCTGTAGTCTACAAGCCATTACTGATCTTCTACCTTCTACAGTTAAAATGTATAAAACAATGGGATTAAAATACAATAAAGGATGAGTTTCGTTAAAGCTGTTACTGTAAGGACACACGTGGCGACGATGTGACTGAATCAGTGGTGTACACTCATGCTCATAAATTAAGGATAATGCTGATACATGGTGAAACAACGCTCTGGCGGGCGGTTTGCGGGTTTAAATCATCTGGGGGTATGACCATGCGGTGCATTTGACCTGCGGTCGTCGCACGGTGGCGCCGGCAGCAGTCCACATATGCAGAGGTGTGTCGGTGCATGTCAGAGTACGGTCGGCGAGTAGGTGTGGAGACGTTTTCAGACGTGCTAATGGTGACTGTGTTGAAAATGGCTCAAAGAACACATATTTATGAAGTTATGAGGGGTAGAATACAAGGGCGACAGGGGGCTGGTCAAACACGGGCCCTCTGTGTGCCACAAAGTGTGATCTCAAAATTATGGCAACGACTCCAGCAGACAGGAAACGTGTCCAGGCGCTGCAGTACGGGACGTCCACAGTGTACAACACCATAAGAAGACCGACATCTCACCATCAGTGACCGCAGACGGCCACGGACTACTGCAGGTAGCCTTGCTCGGCACCTTACCGCAGCCACTGAACAGTTGTCTCCACACACACAGTCTACAGACGACTGAACCGGCATGATTTATTCGCCCGGAGACCTGCAAGGTGCATTCCACTGACTCCTGGTCACAGGAGAGCCCGTAAAGCCTGGTGTCTAGAGCACAGTACATGGTCATTGGAACAGTGGTCCCAGGTTATGTTCACGGACGAGTCCAGGTATAGTCTGAACAGTGATTGTCGCCAGATTTCCTTTTGGCGTCAACCAGGAACCAGATACCAACCCCTTAATTTCCTTGAAAGGGTCGTGGTTTGATGGTGTGGGGTGGGAGTGTGATTCGTGCACATACACCCCTGCATGTCTTTGACAGAGGAACTGTAACAGGTCAGGAGTATCGTCATTTTGCACCAGTATGTCCGCCTTTTTCAGTGGTGCAGTGGGTCCCACCTTCCTCACCGAGCTGCCATCGTGGAGGAGTACCTTCAAACAGAAGATATCAGGTGAATGGAGTGGCCTGCCTATTCTCCAGACCTAAGCCCCATGGAGCACGGGCTGGGTTCAAATGGCTCTGAGCACTATGGGACTTAACTTCTGAGGTCATCAGTCCCCTAGAACTTAGAACTACTTAAACCTAACTAACCTAAGGACATCACACACATCCACGCCCGAGGCAGGATTCGAACCTGCGACCGTAGCGATCGCGCGGTTGCACACTGTAGCGCCTAGAACCGCTCGGCCACCCCGACCGGCCCCATCGAGCACGTCTGGGATGCTCTCGGTCGATGTATCGCTGCACATCTTCAAACCCCTGGGACACTTCAGGAGCTCCGACAGGCACTGATGCAAGAATGGGAGGCTAAACCCCAGCAGCTGCTCGACCACCTGATCCAGAGTATGCCAACCCGTTGTGCGGCCTGTGCACGTGTGCATGGTGGTCATATCCCATATTGATGTCGGGGTACATGCGCAGGAAACAGTGCTGTTTTGAGGCACATGTGTTTTGGGACGGTTTTCTCAATTTATCACCGATACCGTGGACTTACAGATCTGTGTCGTGTGTGTTCCGTATGTGCCTATGCTATTAGCGCCAGTTTTGTGTAGTGCCATGTAGTGCCACGTTGTGTGACACGACATTCTGCAATTATCATTAATTTATGAGTGTAGATGACGTTGCTCCTGACAGACTCTTGGGCACCTCCATGGAGGGATGAATCGCTGTGTCTGTGAACGGAGAGAGATGCTGGGCTGGAAAGTGTCTGGTAAGGGGGGACTAGAACAAGGAGTACCGAAGGTAGAGTTACGGTGGTCAGGAGGCCGCGATTGGCATCGGAATCTTGGTGTAAGGGGGTGATGTGAGGCCAAGGGCTAGATGGCAGCACTGGAACTCTAAATCTGGAACAGAGAGCCTGTTCAGGTATCCTACTGATAGAATATTAAGAAAGTGCTGGGGAATGGAGATGCGAGACGATGTGTTGGTATTAGTGAGCAGAAGCCTGTGATTGGACAGCATTGCGGAGACAGTGGACTTTTGATCATTAGGCTTACGGGATGTATAGGATTTGCGAAGATTTTCAGCTAGCTTGTGGAATGGGACACTCTAATGAGCTGGTAATATTTTGTTACTTCAGCACTGTTGCCTTACAGTGTAGTATACCATTTTTCCCATCCGACAGTAAATTTCACGAGAAATTTACTTAGCAGGGTGTTAATAAGAATGACAGTACTGCAACAAACAAATTCATTTGTACAGAGTGTTTCCGTAAGACTGTGCCAAAATGTAACAGGGCATAGAGAATGCCCCACAGAACAATTTGGGGTGGGGAATCCGGGGTCGGAGAAGCCAGCTTAAGGAGATATGAAAGTAAACTTGTCTACCATTTTGTCTAGCATTACTGTTTTCCACCTTATTTACAGCTAATTTGCGTACAAGTTTACACGTACTGGTCTGTTTATTTACATGTACATTGTAATTCTTCAGGCTTTCCCGGCGATCCAATGACATGTTGGGTTGTCGGGTGTTCTGCCGGATATCAGCGTCGCACTAGCACGATATTTCGGTCACGTAGCTCGTAATCAGGTCGCACCTGATGAAGGTTACGAGCTACGTGACCGAAATATGGTGCTAGTACGACGCTGATATCCGGCAGAACACCCGACAACCCAAGATGTTACATGTACATTCTTAATTTCCTGCGAGAAACCAACGAGGACGAGCCTGATTACTACGCAGTCATGATACAGGTTTGTTTACTTGTGGTTCGTGCAAGGAGGTCTATCTGAGCTGATGGAGAACGTACTTTCGGCTGTTCGTGAGAGGATATGGATACAACATGAAGGTGCACCGCCTCACTTCAGTGCGGATGTCCGCAACCATCTCAACGCTGTATTGCCTGGTCGCTGGATTGGAAGGGAAGATCCTATTCCAAAGCCTGCGATGTCTCCTCGCTTGAATCCCCTTGATTATTCCCTATGGGGATATACAGGGTGTTTCAAAAATGACCGGTATATTTGAAACGGCAATAAAAACTAAACGAGCAGCGATAGAAATACACCGTTTGTTGCAATATGCTTGGGACAACAGTACATTTTCAGGCAGACAAACTTTCGAAATTACAGTAGTTACAATTTTCAAAAACAGATGGCGCCGCAACTGATGTGAAAGATATAGACGACAACGCAGTCTGCGGGTGCACCATTCTGTATGTTGTCTTTCTGCTGTAAGCGTGTGCTGTTCACGCAAGTGTGCTGTGGACAACATGGTTTATTCCTTAGAACAGAGGATTTTTCTGGTGTTGGAATTCCACCGCCTAGAACACAGTGTTGTTGCAACAAGACGAAGTTTTCAACAGAGGTTTAATGTAACCAAAGGACCGAAAAGCGATACAATAAAGGATCTGTTTGAAACATTTCAACGGACTCGGAACGTGACGGATGAACGTGCTGGAAAGGTAGGGCGACCGCATACGGCAACCACAGACGGCAACGCGCAGCTAGTGCAGCAGGTGATCCAACAGCGGCCTCGGGTTTCCGTTCGCCGTGTTGCAGCTGCGGTCCAAATGACGCCAACGTCCACGTATCGCCTCATGTGCCAGAGTTTACACCTCTATCCATACAAAATTCAAACGCGGCAACCCCTCAGCGCCGCTACCATTGCTGCACGAGAGACATTCGCTAACGATATAGTGCACAGGATTGATGACGGCGATATGCATGTGGGCAGCATTTGGTTTACTGACGAAGCTTATTTTTACCTGGACGGCTTCGTCAATAAACAGAACTGGCCCATATGGGGTACCGAAAAGCCTATGTTGCAGTCCCATCGTCCCTGCATCCTCAAAAAGTACTGGTCTGGGCCGCCATTTCTTCCAAAGGAATCATTGGCCCATTTTTCAGATCCAAAACGATTACTGCATCACACTATCTGGACATTCTTCGTGAATTTGTGGCGGTACAAACTGCCTTGGACGACACTGCGAACACCTCGTGGTTTATGCAAGATGGTGCCCGGCCACATCGCACGGCCGACGTCTTTTAATTTCCTGAATGAATATTTCGATGATCGTGTGATTGCTTTGGGCTATCCGAAACATACAGGAGGCGGCGTGGATTGGCCTCCCTATTCGCCAGACATGGACCCCTGTGACTTCTTTCTGTGGGGACACTTGAAAGACCAGGTGTACCGCCAGAATCCAGAAACAATTGAACAGCTGAAGCAGTACATCTCATCTGCATGTGAAGCCATTCCGCCAGACACGTTGTCAAAGGTTTCGGGTAATTTCATTCAGAGACTACGCCATATTATTGCTACGCATGGTGGATATGTGGAAAATATCGTACTATAGAGTTTCCCAGACCGCAGCGCCATCTGTTGTTGACAATTGTAACTACTGTAATTTCGAAAGTTTGTCTGCCTGAAAATGTACTGTTGTCCCAAGCATATTGCAACAAACGGTGTATTTCTATCGGTGCTCGTTTAGTTTGTATTGCCGTTACAAATATACCGGTCATTTTTGAAACACCCTGTATAAAGTCACTTGTGTATGAGACCCCAGTGGATGCGGAGATGGAATTACTTGCCAGAATTGTAGCTGTCTGTGCTGTGATTCGAAACACAACAGGGATATTTGTCAGGGCGCCTCACAGTCTTGTTCGCCGATGTCATGCTTGCACTGAGGTTGACGGCCATCAGTTTCAAGATGTTTTGTAAGATACAGTACAAATGCTACGTTCCTTGTATCAGTGATGGAATTTTACAGTTAACTGTAACTAATGTAAATAAAAAAGTACACAGGAATGTGAATTTATTCCTTTTTACCTCATTAAGCTGGCTTTTCTGAACCCAGGATCCCTACATCAAATCGTTCAGTGGAGCGAACTATACGTCCTGTCAAATTTTTGCGCGCTCTTACTGAAAGACCCTTTATACAGGGTGTTACAAAAAGGTACGGCCAAACTTTCAGGAAACATTCCTCACACACAAATAAAGAAAAGATGTTATGTGCACATGTGTTCGGAAACGCTTAATTTCCATGTTAGAGCTCATTTTAGTTTCGTCCACCTACGCTCAATGGAGCATGTTATCATGATTTCAAACGGGATACTCTACCTGTGCTGCTAGAACATGTGCCTTTACAAGTACGTCACAACATGTGGTTCATGCACGATGGAGCTCCTGCACATTTCAGTCGAAGTGTTCGTACGCTTCTCAACAACAGATTCGGTGACCGATGGATTGGTAGAGGCGGACCATTTCCTTGTCCTCCACGCTCTCCTGACCTCAACCCTCTTGACTTTCATTTATGGGGGCATTTGAAAGCTCTCGTCTACGCAACCCCGGTACCAAATGTAGAGACTCTTCGTGCTCGTATTGTGGACGGCTATGATGCAATACGCCATTCTCCAGGGCTGCATCAGCGCATCAGGGATTCCATGTGACGGAGGGTGGATGCATGTATCCTCGCTAACGGAGGACATTTTGAACATTTCCTGTAACAAAGTGTTTGAAGTCACGCTGGTACGTTCTATTGCTGTGTGTTTCCATTCCATGATTAATGTGATTTGAAGAGAAGTAATAAAATGAGCTCTAACATGGAAAGTAAGCGTTTCCGGACACATGTCCACATAACATATTCTCTTTCTTTGTGTGTGAGGAATGTTTCCTGAAAGTTTGGCCGTACCTTTTTGTAAACACCCCGTATACACTACTGGCCATTACAATTGCTACACCACGAAGATGATGTTCTACAGACGCGAAATTTAACCGACGGGAAGAAGATCCTGTGGTATGCAAATGATTAGCTTTTCAGAGCATTCACACATGGTTGGCGCCGATGGCGACACCTACAACGTGCTGACATGAGGAAAGTTTCCAACCGATTTCTCATACACAAACAGCAGTTGACTGGCGTTGTCTGGTGAAACCTTGCTGTGATGCCTCGTGTAAGGAGAAGAAAGGCGTAGCATCACGTTTCCGACTTTGCTAAAGGTCGGATTGTAGCCTATCGCTGTTGCGGTTTATCGTATCGCGACATTGCTGCTCGCGTTCGTCGAGATACAATGACTGTTAGCAGAATATGGAATCAGTGGGGTCAGGAGGGTAATACGGAACGCCGTGCTGGATCCCAACGGCCTCGTATCACTAGCAGTCGAGATGACAGGCATCTTATCCGCATGACTGTAACGGATCGTGCAGCCACGTCTCGATCCCTGAGTCAACAAATGGGGACGTTTGCAAGACAACAACCATCTGCACGAACAGTTCGACGACGTTTGCAGCAGCATGGACTATCAGCTCGGAGACCATGGCTGCGGTTACACTTGTCGCTGCATCACAGGCAGGAGCGCCTGCGATGGTGTACTTAACGACGAACCTGGGTGCACGAATGGCAAAACGTCATTTTTTCGGATGAATCCAGGTTCTGTTTACAGCATATGATGGTCGCATCCGTGTTTGGCGACATCGCGGTGAACGCACATCGGAAGCGTGTATTCGTCATCGCCGTACTGGCGTATCACCCGGCGTGATGGTATGGGATGCCACTGGTTACACGTCTCGGTCACTTCTTGTTCGCATTGACGGCACTTTGAACAGTGGATCTTACATTTCAGAATGTTACGACCCGTGGCTCAACCCTTCATTCGATCCCTACGAAACCCTACATTTCAGCAGCATAATGCACGACCGCATGCAGCAGGTCCTGTACGGGCGTTTCTGTATACGGAAAATGTTCAACTGGTGCCCTGGCTAGCACATTCTCCAGATCTCTCACGAATCGAAAACGTCTGGTCAATGGTGGCCGAGCAACTGGCTCGTCACAATACGCCAGTCACTACTCTTGCTGAACTGTGGTATGGTGTTGAAGCTGCATGGGCAGCTGTACCTGTACACGCCATCCAAGCTCTGTTTGACTCAATGCCCAGGCGTATCAAGGCCATTATTACGGCCAGAGGTGGTTGTTCTGGGTACTGATTTCTCAAGATGTGTGCACCCAAATTGCGTGAAAATGTAATCACATGTCAGTTCTAGTATAAAATATTTGACCAATGAATACCCGTTTATTATCTGCATTTCTTCTTGGTGTAGCAATTTTAATGGCCAGTAGTGTATATTCATTACTGCGACTATTATTATTATCTACAGGATATGTACTGTATTTTGCACATTTCAAAGTGAACTGCCAATAAAGTCTCTAAGACTGTCTGGTTATATGTAACTACATTCTACTTGATAAAATAAAAGTATTAATAAATAAATAGGAGAGAAGTTATCGTTGAAGGCATATATTTGCGACTTCCTGCTGATGGTGGACGCAGCTATCGTTACGAACAGAAAATAATTCACAAACAGCTTCGTCGTCTCGTTCAGCACATGTGGCCGTGCACCACTAGGACAGTCAGCTTCTTGTAACCCGCTGTGTTCGAAGCCTGTCAGCTGCTGATAAATGTGCCTTACGTCGTCGCAGGACGTGGCGTGACACACGACGTACTCGTGCATCTCAAGCTATCAGCTTGAGTATTCGTAGTATGTGAAAACAACACGTGTGGGCTCCTCAGGCGGGACGTACTCAAACGACGTGAACTTTGAAATAACAACGGATTCGTTGAAAAAAGAAGCGAAATCACGGATTCATTGCAACGGAGTTTCTTCTGAGCCTCAGGCTAAAACCTGCCGGCCGCTGCGGCTGAGCGGTTCTAGACGCTTCAGTCTGGAACCGCTCTGCTGCTACGGTCGCAGGTTCGAATCCTGCCTCGGACATGGATGTGTGTGATGTCCTTAGGTTCTATGCCTAGGGGACTGATGACCTCAGATGTGCTTAGAAACATTTGAACTAAAGCGTGATACCGGTCTCTCCATTGGTATTTGCACAGTTTGCACTTACAGAGTGTAATAACACTATCGGTAAACATAAATACTATTATTGAAGTAAAAGAAAGTGTTAAGATGAAAAACTAACACCTGCACAAGAAGTACTGCTTTTGCGTAATATTCCAGTGCCGAGGGCACCTTCGGTGCCAGCAACGTTTTTGGGACGCAAATCGGTGCTCACTGATTACCGTCCAATGGCCTTCATTACACGCTGCGCAGTGGCTTGTGGACTACAGTGGTAGATGAAAGCGGAGATAATGTCACAGACTGACTCAAGGACGAAAAATGAAAACCGTTATCGATTAGCTGCTGGCTGCAGACGGTACTCGCTTCACGTGCTAGTTACTTCCTCGTGCCACCGGTCTTCGAGGTTGCTCCGTGAGTCAAGGGACGACGACTGATGTTAGCGTTACGTCAAAGCGCGGCACTTGTTTTGGAGGTGAACTATTTATACACTAACACTCGCGGAAATTGCATTCATTTGGTTTTTCCTTCTGAACGATAAAAAGTCAACGGTAAGTGTGGAGTAATGTATCAGCCACTTGTGACTGAGATTGAACGGAAGTGTCGCAAGTGTGCCCAGCTACCTTCTCTCTAGTGTGACCGACAGGTTCAGTTTGCAACCAGCGGTGTGGAAACGTCAAAAGACGCTGGAAATGTGACTTATCGACGTCGAGCAAGTCAGTCAGTTCGAACGGCGCAGAATGGTCACTGGGAAATGGGGGTTGCCTTTTATCTCGTCCACTGCTGCGGTACAGTGTACGGCTCTGTTTATTCTCCTGGATCTAGGCTGGACGTCTGCACAATCCGTCCCCTTCTTTATGTCGACAGTTCTACGCCACTACCACCAGCTCGACTGGAAGCACGTAATAAGACAATCTGTATTGTTGAGCACCGTTGCGGGTGGAAGAAAGTCTGATGGTTTGGCGTGCCACACTGTTATCTGCCGTATGTAGCTATGTACGAGAATGAGAAATATTTAGTCAATCAAGAAATACACTACTGACCATTAAAACTGCTACACCAAGAAGAAATGCAGATGATAAACGGGTATTCATTGGACAAATATATTATACTAGAACTGACATGGGATTACATTTTCACGCAATTTGGGTGCATAGATCCTGAGAAATCAGTACCCAGAACAACCACCTCTGGCCGTAATAACGGCCTTGATACCCCTGGGCATTGAGTCAAACTTCGATGGCGTGTACAGGTACAGCTGCCCATGTAGCTTCAACACGATACCACAGTTCATCAAGAGTAGTGACTGGCGTATTGGGACGAGCCAGTTGCTCGGCCACCATTGACCAGACGTTTCCAGTTGGTGGGAGATCTGGAGAATTTGCTGGTCAGGACAGCAGTCGAACATTTTCGGTATCCAGAGAGGCCCGTACAGGACCTGCAACATGCGGTTGTACATTATCCTGCTGAAATGTCGGGTTTCGCAGGAATCGAATGAGGAGTAGAGCCACAGGACGTAACACATCTGAAATGTAATGTCCACTGTTCAAAGTGCCGTCAATGAGAACAAGAGGTGACCGAGGCGTGTAACCAATGGCACCCCATACCATCACGCCGGGTGATATGCCAGTATGGCGATGACGAATACACGCTTCGAATGTGCGATCACCGCGATGTCGCCAAATACGGATGCGACCATCATGATGCTGTAAACAGAACCTGGATTCATCCGAAAAAATGACGTTTTGCCATTCGTGCACCCAGGTTCGTCGTTGAGTACACCATTGCAGGCGCTCCTGTCTGTGATGCAGCGTCAAGGGTAATTGCAGCCACGGTCTCCGAGCTGATAGCCCATGCTGCTGCAAACGTCGTCGAACTGTTCGTGCCGATGGTTGTTGTCTTGCAAACGTCCCCATGTGTTGACTCAGGGACCGAGACGTGGTTGCACGATCCGTTACAGCCGTGCGGATAAGATGCCTGTCATCTCTACTACTAGTGATACGAGGCCGTTGGGATCCAGCACGGCGTTCCGTATTACCCTCCTGAACCCACCGATTCCATATTCTGCTAACAGTCATTGGATCTCGACCAACGCGAGCAGCAATGCCGCGATACGATAAACCGCAATCGCGATAGGCTACAATCCGATCTTTATCAAAGTCGGAAACGTGATGGTACGCATTTCTCCTCCTTACACGAGGCATCACAACAACGGTTCACCAGGCAACGCCAGTCAACTGCTGTTTGTGTATGAGAAATCGGTTGGAAACTTTCCTCATGTCAGCACGTTGTAGGTGTCGTCACCGGCGCCAACCTTGCGTGAATGCTCTGAAAAGCTAATCATTTGCTTATCACAGCATCTTCTTCTTGTCGGTTAAATTTCGCGTCTGTAGAACGTCTTCTTCGTGGTGTAGCAATTTTAATGTCCAGTAGTGTAGTTTCTTCTAAGATCTTCAGTATGGCCCAGCGGAGGTTAGTGTCATCGGCTATGGTAGCTGAAAAGAGTGTGCTTTTCTCATAGGGATGGTGTTAAGCTTTTCCTCTCCCACAGAGGCCTCGCTGAGTTACAGACATACGCATCTGGCTATAAGACTGCAATCACTGGACCGCTGTTAATAATGCTTACATGAAATTAGATCGCGATTGCACATCTCTAGGTGAGCTGTATAAAATTGTGGCTTCAATATCGCTAAATTGCCCTTATGAAATAACTGTAAGAACTAGAACGACTTGGAATAATGGTAATGCACAGGACGCATTTGAAAGGACGACGGTCCAAATACCCCCCGACGTTCCAGATTTAGGTTTTCTGTAATTTTAGTAAGAAGTTTAAGTGGAATGCTCGGGATAGTTCCGTTGAAAAGACACATCTGATTTCTTCCCCCTCTTTCCTCAATCAGAATTTAGCCCCGTTTCTAATGACCTCTTCGTCGACAGGATGTTAAACCCTAGCCTTACTTGTCTTTCTGAACTGTCAGGTAAGTCCTGGTGTCTGAACAGTGCTCACAGATTGGCCAGCTTCATCATACTCCTCTGAAATGAAGACAAAGATATTTGAATTGACGGATTCCGCTACTTTCTTGCCGAGCTCCAGAAGGTAAAGGCGTATTCTGGATGCAGTCTGAGACTATAATGGTTTACAGACGCGATTACTTTTAGAATTATGCTACTGATGTCTCGTTGATAACTAGCTACCATCAGTGGCATACTTTAATCACTGTCAATATCATTACTGATATTCCACTTCGTTTTGCATTTTAAATTGTAATGGTTGAAGTATCCTATGGAAATGGAAATGGGCGTTTGGCGCCATTGGTCGGGAGGCCCCTTGCAGGGCAGGTCCGGCTGCCTTGGTGCAGGTCTTACTACATTCGACGCCACATTGGGCGACCTGCGCGCCGGATGGGGATGAACTGATGATGAAGACAGCACAACACCAAGTCCCTGAGCGGAAAAAATCCCCGACCCAGCCGGGAATCGAACCCGGGCCGGTAGGACGCAATCCGTCACGCTGAGCACTTTTTTTTTTAATTTATCTCGTTTTGTCCGTTTTTGTTCTTTGTATCTGCTCGGGGCGGACGTCGCAAGACACCCGTTTCAGTTCGTCGTTGATCCATTTTTTTTTTTTTAATTACAGAGGGCAACTAACCCTCCGACCGAACACGCTGAGTTACCGTGCCGGCGTCCACTCAGCTATCGGGGCAGACGAAGTAACATATTAAAAAAATGTAACTCAGCATAATCGTATTCCGAATGTAGCGCAGTGACGACCTTATAGTGAAATAAAGTTCATTCACTACACAGACCAACGTTTATCGTCTCGGATGTGGACACTTTTAGCAACAGGCCTATTGAGAATCCTAACAACAAAGATATCATTCATGATTGGATAAACAGCTAGATTAGATTAGATTAGTACTTGTTCCGTAGATCATGAATACGACACTTCGTAATGATGTGGAACGTGTCAGGTTAATAAAAGGTGTTTATACAAGATATTACATTACACAAAATATTACATGACACTTAATTTTTTTCTGGTGTTGGGGAAATTATCCACTTACTATATCCAAAAATTCATCTAAAGAGTAGAAGGAGTTGCCATTAAGAAATTCTTTTAATTTCCTTTTAAATGCTATATGGCTATCCGTCAGACTTTTGATGTTATTAGGTAAGTGACCACAGAGTTTTGTGGCAGCATAATTTACCCCCTTCTGAGCCAAAGTTAGATTTAACCTTGAGTAGTGAAGATCGTCCTTTCTCCTAGTGTTGTAGCCATGTACACTGCTATTACTTTTGAATTCGTTCGGATTGTTAATAACAAATTTCATAAATGAATAAATATATTGTGAGGCTACAGTGAAGATTTCTAGCTCTTTAAATAAGTGTCTGCAGGATGATCGTGGATGAGCTCCAGCAATTATTCTGATTACACGCTTTTGTGCAATGAACACTCTTTTACTCAATGATGAGTTACCCCAGAATATGATGCCATACGAATGCAGAGAATAACAATAGGCGTGGTAAGCTAATTTACTCAGATGTATATCGCCAAAATTTTCAATGCCCCTGATAGCATAAGTAGCTGAACTCAAACGTTTCAGCACATCCTAAGTGTGTTTTCTCCAGTTCAACCCCTCATCAATGCATACACCTAGAAATTTTGAATATTCTACCTTAGCTACCAAATTCTGATCGAAGTCTATATTTATTAATGGGGTCATTCCAAAATGGTTCAAATGGCTCTGAGCACTATGGGACTTAACTACTGAGGTCATCAGTCCCCTAGAACTTAGAACTACTTAAACCTAACTAACCTAAGGACAACACGCACATCCATGCCCGAGGCAGGATTCGAACCTGCGACCGTAGCGGTCGCGCGGTTCCAGACTGTAGCGCCAGAACCGCTCGGCCACCAGCGGCCGGCGGGTCATTCCATTTACTGTGTGGAACTGTTCTACAGTCGCATTACTGCTAAAGATTATGTGACCATTTTGGTTGATCAGGTGCATCCCATGGTACAATATTTGTTCCACCAATGGTGATGCCGTGTTACAAGGCGATAGGCGTCTGTTTGCACAACTCGCATCGTGCAGAACTGGTCTTACGCGCACGAAGGTGAATTATCGCATGTGTCCTGGCCATCGCAGTCTCCAAATCTCAATATTACTTACACTTTGTGGTTTACTCTGGAGAGAAGCGTGTGTGATCACTAACAGGGTGTGACGTGAAAAGAGGTGTGCGCCCATTTTTACGTAATTTGACGATAGTATCAGTGGTATAATGGACGCTATAATACTATTTCTTTTAGTGACGCGTTTCGATTTATACATCAGCAGATTAACCTGAAAAAAAAAAAGAATCGCAATGAGCCACAAACCATAAGTAGAGCAACAATAGTAGTTAAGAGTCCACTAACAAGAAATTAATAAAAAGTGCAGTCTGAAAACATACCAAGGGTAAGGAATCAAATATTTCATCCATAAGACAATGCGCCATTGACCAATTACGGCGATTGCACCTTCTAGGAAGACAACAGGGCCGCCAGGTGGCTGTGCTGGTGAACATTGATACATAATTATTGTAGTCCGACGAAGAATGATGGCCGGCCGCTGTGGACGAGCGGTTCTAGGCGCTTCAGTCTGGAACCGCGCTACCGCTACGGTCGCAGGTTCGAATCCTGCCTCGGGCGTGGATATGTGTGATGTCCGTAGCTTAGTTAGGTTTAAGTAGTTCTAAGTTCTAGGGGACTGATGACCCCAGATGTTAAGTCCAATAGTGCTCAGAGCCATTTGAACCATTTTGAAGCATGACGAAGTGCGACCTGGAGGTTGTATGTAACTACAGATGCACACCAAATCAAAAACAATAACATAGTAACTATCTTAAACGTAAAATCAAATTTCATAATGTAGGGGAGTGGAGGCAATAGGAGAGTACGCTAGGTAAGGTTCCAAAGGTAGAGCATTTAAGACTCAAATTGATATACATACACTGACCGCCTGTACATAGCATCAGGCTCAGAATATACGTTTACAATTTCTTTATGTACATAATTTAGCAGTGTAGGCTTCATAAGCAACGCTGGCCATTAGTGTAAAATGACATCATTGAATGGTTTGAAGTAGAGCACACAGCTGCAATGACATAATGTGAAAATACAGTCGATATGCCAGGCACCTTCCAGATGAGGGAATCTGAGGCTGGCTGAAGAGTGGTCGGCGAGGGCGGGGGCGGGAAGGGGAGGGGGAGAATCTGTCGGGAAGGAAGCTGACAAATGACAAATATAAATAAAACAAAATAATAGCATTTGTAAGTGGAATTGCAGAAATGTGCACAATGTTTTCACTTACGGATAGTAACACTGTTGGGTAAAGATGACTCAGATGGATAGAGCGTCTGCCATGTAAGCAGGAGATCCCGGGTTCGAGTCCCGATCGGGGCACACATTTTCCCCCCCCATGAACCATGGACCTTGCCGTTGGTGGGGAGGCTTGCGTGCCTCAGCGATACAGATAGCCGTACCGTAGGTGCAACCACAACGGAGGGGTAGCTGTTGAGAGGCCAGACAAACGTGTGGTTCCTGAAGAGGGGCAGCAAGCCGTAATTTTTCCCGAGGGCATGCAGCTTTACTGTATGATTAAATGATGATGGCGTCCTCTTGGGTAAAATATTCCGGAGGTAAAATAGTCCCCCATTCGGATCTCCGGGCGGGGACTACTCAAGAGGATGTCGTTATCAGGAGAAAGAAAACTGGCGTTCTACGGATCGGAGCGTGGAATGTCAGATCCCTTAATCGGGCAGGTAGGTTAGAAAATTTAAAAAGGGAAATGGATAGGTTGAAGTTAGATATAGTGGGAATTAGTGAAGTTCGATGGCAGGAGGAACAAGACTTCTGGTCAGGTGACTACAGGGTTATAAACACAAAATCAAATAGGGGTAATGCAGGAGTAGGTTTAATAATGAATAGGAAAATAGGAATGCGGGTAAGCTACTACAAACAGCATAGTGAACGCATTATTGTGGCCAAGATAGATACGAAGCCCACACCTACTACAGTAGTACAAGTTTATATGCCAACTAGCTCTGCAGATGACGAAGAAATTGAAGAAATGTATGATGAAATAAAAGAAATTATTCAGATTGTGAAGGGAGACGAAAATTTAATAGTCATGGGTGACTGGAATTCGAGTGTAGGAAAAGGGAGAGAAGGAAACATAGTAGGTGAATATGGATTGGGGGACAGAAATGAAAGAGGAATCCGCCTTGTAGAATTTTGCACAGAGCACAACATAATCATAACTAACACTTGGTTTAAGAATCATGAAAGAAGGTTGTATACATGGAAGAACCCTGGAGATACTAAAAGGTATCAGATAGATTATATAATGGTAAGACAGAGATTTAGGAACCAGGTTTTAAATTGTAAGACATTTCCAGGGGCAGATGTGGACTCTGACCACAATCTATTGGTTATGAACTGTAGATTAAAACTGAAGAAACTGCAAAAAGGTGGGAATTTAAGGAGATGGGACCTGGATAAACTAAAAGAACCAGAGGTTGTACAGAGATTCAGGGAGAGCATAAGGGAGCAATTGACAGGAATGGGGGAAAGAAACACAGTAGAAGAAGAATGGGTAGCTTTGAGGGATGAAGTAGTGAAGGCAGCAGAGGATCAAGTAGGTAAAAAGACGAGGGCTAGTAGAAATCCTTGGGTAACGGAAGAAATACTGAATTTAATTGATGAAAGGAGAAAATATAAAAATGCAGTAAGTGAAACAGGCAAAAAGGAATACAAACGTCTCAAAAATGAGATCGACAGGAAGTGCAAAATGGCTAAGCAGGGATGGCTAGAGGACAAATGTAAGGATGTAGAGGCCTATCTCACTAGGGGTAAGATAGATACCGCCTACAGGAAAATTAAAGATACCTTTGGAGATAAGAGAACGACTTGTATGAATATCAAGAGCTCAGATGGAAACCCAGTTCTAAGCAAAGAAGGGAAAGCAGAAAGGTGGAAGGAGTATATAGAGGGTCTATACAAGGGCGATGTACTTGAGGACAATATTATGGAAATGGAAGAGGATGTAGATGAAGATGAAATGGGAGATATGATACTGCGTGAAGAGTTTGACAGAGCACTGAAAGACCTGAGTCGAAACAAGGCCCCCGGAGTAGACAATATTCCATTGGAACTACTGACGGCCGTGGGAGAGCCAGTCCTGACAAAACTCTACCATCTGGTGAGCAAGATGTATGAAACAGGCGAAATACCCTCAGACTTCAAGAAGAACATAATAATTCCAATCCCAAAGAAAGCAGGTGTTGACAGATGTGAAAATTACCGAACTGTCAGTTTAATAAGTCACAGCTGCAAAATATTAATGCGAATTATTTACAGACGAATGGAAAAACTAGTAGAAGCCAACCTCGGGGAAGATCAGTTTGGATTCCGTAGAAACACTGGAACACGTGAGGCAATACTGACCTTACGACTTATCTTAGAAGAAAGATTAAGGAAAGGCAAACCTACGTTTCTAGCATTTGTAGACTTAGAGAAAGCTTTTGACAATGTTGACTGGAATACTCTCTTTCAAATTCTAAAGGTGGCAGGGGTAAAATACAGGGAGCGAAAGGCTATTTACAATTTGTACAGAAACCAGATGGCAGTTATAAGAGTCGAGGGACATGAAAGGGAAGCAGTGGTTGGGAAGGGAGTAAGACAGGGTTGTAGCCTCTCCCCGATGTTGTTCAATCTGTATATTGAGCAAGCAGTAAAGGAAACAAAAGAAAAATTTGGAGTAGGTATTAAAATTCATGGAGAAGAAATAAAAACTTTGAGGTTCGCCGATGACATTGTAATTCTGTCAGAGACAGCAAAGGACTTGGAAGAGCAGTTGAATGGAATGGACAGTGTCTTGAAAGGAGGATATAAGATGAACATCAACAAAAGCAAAACAAGGATAATGGAATGTAGTCTAATTAAGTCGGGTGATGCTGAGGGAATTAGATTAGGAAATGAGGCACTTAAAGTAGTAAAGGAGTTTTGCTATTTGGGGAGCAAAATAACTGATGATGGTCGAAGTAGAGAGGATATAAAATGTAGGCTGGCAATGGCAAGGAAAGCGTTTCTGAAGAAGAGAAATTTGTTAACATCCAGTATTGATTTAAGTGTCAGGAAGTCATTTCTGAAAGTATTTGTATGGAATGTAGCCATGTATGGAAGTGAAACAACGACGATAAATAGTTTGGACAAGAAGAGAATAGAAGCTTTCGAGATGTGGTGCTACAGAAGAATGCTGAAGATTAGATGGGTAGATCACATAACTAATGAGGAAGTATTGAATAGGATTGGGGAGAAGAGAAGTTTGTGGCACAACTTGACCAGAAGAAGGGATCGGTTGGTAGGACATGTTCTGAGGCATCAAGGGATCACCAATTTAGTATTGGAGGGCAGCGCGGAGGGTAAAAATCGTAGAGGGAGACCAAGAGATGAATACACTAAACAGATTCAGAAGGATGTAGGTTGCAGTAGGTACTGGGAGATGAAAAAGCTTGCACAGGATAGAGTAGCATGGAGAGCTGCATCAAACCAGTCTCAGGACTGAAGACCACAACAACAACAACAACAACATAGACGTATACAACGTAGGTCTCGTAGCCAATAGTAGTCATTACTGTAAATTAACAACATTATAATGAAAGGGAGTTTAGCATACAGAAGTACTTGCATAAAGTGAGCATACAACCGTAAACTGGCCACGGGCAACCAGCTGAGGGACGCTGAGGCTGGAGACTGGGTCGAGAGGAGAACAACGGAAACTGCCCGGAAGAAAGTTGGCTCAAGTAGTAACATATATAAGGAACATTCCAAAAAGATGACCGTAACTTTTATGTGCAGAAGGTAGGCCCGTTTCTGTGTAATTATTTATTCCTGTACTTTCAACATTGCAGCCCAGTCAGCAATCGTGATAGTCTGATATATAAGAGACTATCAGCCTCGATTGCGGTAGTGAAACCAACCTTTACCTAGACTTCAGCCCAAATAATGGAGCCTTCTTCAGAAGATTTACCTGAATCTATAATTTTTATAAGAGGACATGGTCTAGAATACGCCTATTCAGGCTGTTTTAGTTTTATTTCTAGACCATACCCTCTTAGACAAATTATAGATTAAGGTAAATCTTCTGAAGAAGTCTCAATTATTTGGGCTGAAACCTAGGTAAAAGTTGGTTTCATTACCGCAATCGAGGCTGATAGTTTCTTATAAATTATTTATTCCAATCGTTTTTATCCTACTGGGCTGCCTCCTGCGCATGAAATTACGATCATGCTTCAGGTTAGTCTGATGATTTATAAATCGAAACGCGCATTAAACAAAGTAGTCACAACAAAACCTGTGACTTCCATGTATTTTTATAGCGTTCATTATAGCACTGATACAACCTTCAAAATATAGTTTGATCGGTATCCATCTCCACCATCTTTACCTGTACTTGCCTCTATTTTGCATGAAAAATGGTGTAACACTATCTCGATATCTTGACAACTACACGGACCTGAATATATCCTTTCTGAAACGACTGGAAGCTGTTTAGAATGCCAATGGTTTTCCTACAGCATGTTAGACATGGTAATTTTTTGTGTTTATGGTGTTCCCATATCTTCGTCTACCACCTGGTTCAAATGGTTCAGATGGCTCTGAGCACTATGGGACTTAACATCTCTGGTCATCAGTCCCCTAGAACTTCGAACTACTTAAACCTAACTAACCTAAGGACAACACACACATCCATGCCCGAGGCAGGATTCGAACCTGCGACCGTAGCAGTCGCGCGGCTCCGGACTGAGCGCCTAGAACCGCTAGACCACCGCGGCCGGCTCTACCACCTGTACATACACTATTCCTAGAATGACAGCATGTCTAAAACCAAGTATCTGAATGTGTCGCGAATGGGAAGCTATTAGAGCGACGGTACGGATCGCAGACAGGGAACTCCTCTGAAATAAAGGACTGAGCCTGGGAATGAAAGGGGGAAGCTGCTCGGCTGCACGCATGCCGCAGTCATTTTCATTTACGGGGCCGAGCGAGATGGCGTTGTGGTTATCACATCGGACCTTCGACCATAAATATAATAGACTGGCCCTGACGTCATTTTCGTGGCTCCAACATCTCTGGGCTAAAGTCACGTGAATGTTGGCAAAACAGGGTTGTTTCGTGTTGCGCTTACGGCTGTACTCAGCGTTTTGTCGGGGGGAAATGGCATTACATTTCACGTGTGTTTCTATGATAGTGCAGATGCGTTTATTGAAATCTGCTGACGTGGCTTTTATATGTTTTTTACACTTGAAATAGAGTATCACGTAAATTAAAGTGTTGAAAGTGATGCCTGTAAAGTCAGACTCATATTACATTTTAGAAAGTATCTGTTAAAATTCGGTTACAGAAGTGGGTATAACTGTTTCTCGTTCCTACTCATAGGTTCCCTAAGGATGAAAACCGAAGGCAGCTTTGGATACAGGCCCTGAAACGGAAAAACTTTAAGCCATCTGCACATACGCGCCTTTTTGTATATACAAGTGAGATTATAATAAGGTAAGAGCACCTATAGTCAACACATTAAGAGAATTTTTTTCTAACTTCTAATACTATTAAATAAATGTAGGCTCCAAAATTATTTTCTGAAACTTCAAAGTCTCACCTTTCATCTAAAATATCATTTTTTTAAACTGGTAGTTTAAACTTTTGTAAAAATAGTAGGAACTGAACCTTTGAAGTGCACCTAAAATTGATACTCTAAAATGGACCTGCTCCTAAAGTCGACAATTTTGGCACCTATAGTTGACATAATTCCCACATACCATTTTCTTTTATAAGTGACCAGAGCTCAAAATGCGGCGAATCCAATGTTTAAAGTTTTGACACGAGCCCACTCGTACTGCTTAAAAGAATTTTAACGACATTTCACTTTAAGTGCTAGTTTATAGTAATTTCGTCCCGCTGCCCACCAGAGGGGCGTTCGGTGTATTTGTTAGATTTTATAAATGGTACTGTGAACAAATCCAGGTCAAATGTAGTTCTGACATAATTTTTCGCAAAGAAAAAAGTAATTTTTGTTGGAAGCGTTTGGCAGTCAATTGAAAAATGTGGAGAAAATACGATACAAACATCGGATGGCAGACCGCTGATTTGAAATCCCGCCACGTTTTGCCAACAGTCACGTGGTTTATGTTGGAGCCACACCAGCCCTATAGCTTCCGCACAGCAAGTCCAGTCTACTAGTATCTATGGTCGAATGATCGGACTCGCATTCGAGAGAACGACTGTTCATATCGATGCAGATTTAAGTTTCCAGTAACTTCCGTAGATCGCTTAAGATGAACGCCGGAATAGATCCTACGAAAGGGCACGGCCAGTTTCATTTTACATCCTTCTCCATTCTGAGCCTATGGTACGTGTCCAGTGACCATGTACTCGATGGGACGTTAAACACTAATCTTCCTTTCTTCTTCGATCTACGGAAAGTGGTTGAAGGTCGGTGAAAGTACGAGTAGACAACAATGTGTTGCACGACATAAAAGTTTTCTGGGCATGGTACCGCTTCATAATGTACGAGGGCAGTTCAATAAGTAATGCAACACATTTTTTTTCTCGGCCAATTTTGGTTGAAAAAACCGGAAATTTCTTGTGGAATATTTTCAAAAATTCCCGCTTCGTCTCGTATAGTTTCATTGACTTCCGACAGGTGGCAGCGCTGTACGGAGCTGTTAAAATGGCGTCTGCAACGGATGTGCGTTGCAAACAACGGGCAGTGATCGAGTTTCTTTTGGCGGAAAACCAGAGCATCTCAGATATTCATAGGCGCTTGCAGAATGTCTACGGTGATCTGGCAGTGGACAAAAGCACGGTGAGTCGTTGGGCAAAGCGTGTGTCATCATCGCCGCAAGGTCAAGCAAGACTGTCTGATCTCCCGCGTGCGGGCCGGCCGTGCACAGCTGTGACTCCTGCAATGGCGGAGCTGCGAACAAACTCGTTCGAGATGATCGACGGATCACCATCAAACAACTCAGTGCTCAACTTGACATCTCTGTCGGTAGTGCTGTCACAATTGTTCACCAGTTGGGATATTCAAAGGTTTGTTCCCGCTGGGTCCCTCGTTGTCTAACTGAACACCATAAAGAGCAAAGGAGGACCATCTGTGCGGAATTGCTTGCTCGTCATGTGGCTGAGGGTGACAATTTCTTGTCAAAGATTGTTACAGGCGATGAAACATGGGTTCATCACTTCGAACCTGAAACAAAACGGCAATCAATGGAGTGGCGCCACACCCACTCCCCTACGAAGAAAAAGTTTAAAGCCATACCCTCAGCCGGTAAAGTCATGGTTACAGTCTTCTGGGACGCTGAAGGGGTTATTCTGTTCGATGTCCTTCCCCATGGTCAAACGATCAACTCTGAAGTGTATTGTGCTACTCTTCAGAAATTGAAGAAACTACTTCAGCGTGTTCGTAGGCACAAAAATCTGAACGAACTTCTCCTTCTTCATGACAACGCAAGACCTCACCCGAGAGGAGCTCACAAAACTTCAGTGGACTGTTCTTCCTCATGCACCCTACAGCCCCGATCTCGCACCGTCGGATTTCCATATGATTGGCCCAATGAAGGACGCAATCCGTGGGAGGCACTACGCGGATGATGAAGAAGTTATTGATGCAGTACGACGTTGGCTCCAACATCGACCAGTGGAATGGTACCGTGCAGGTATACAGGCCCTCATTTCAAGGTGGCGTAAGGCCGTAGCATTGAATGGAGATTACGTTGAAAAATAGTGTTGTGTAGCTAAGAGATTGGGGAATAACCTGGTGTATTTCAATGCTGAATAAAACAACCCCTGTTTCAGAAAAAAATGTGTTGCATTACTTATTGAACTGATCTCGTATAAAACTCCTGCTGCTGGAGAAAAACCAACGTTTCGGCCACTGTTGTAGCAGCCTTCTTCGGGCGACCCAGAAGAAGTCCATACGCCAACTGAGCACTGCTCAATTGCAGTCAAGTCTTCGAAGGAAGCACTTGAGAATTTACGTCATTCGGAAACATAAGGCCCCACTATGCCAATACCGATTATTTTCGAGAGGTGCATATTGGCACCTGAAAACGGGATAATGAATTCCTGCAACTGGTAGCGAAAATAAAAGAAAGTAACTTCTCAAGTACACGACTGTTTGACGAATTTCGTTGTTTTTGACATCCCAATGTACCATGTCCTCAATGGATCCACAGAAAGGTCTGTCAGGCTGCTGATTGCCACAATCTTACGAATATCAGGCTGTTGTCGCCTCAGATTACCAGAATGTTACTATAAAAAGAAAACGGGCTAAAATTTCAGGATCTCCTGGCTGCTGGAAAGACAATTTTGTCCCTAAGTTCTTAGTGGCTTGGTTGCTCAGTCTTGAAGTTTCAACTACAGACCATAATATCTTTCGATTCTGGCTTGCTTTCACCCCTGGCTATGACTTGTGTGTATAGAAAATCTGAACTGGCACAGTAGATGGAATTTTACGTTAAGATACAATGATGACTGTCTGAAAAAAGAAAAAAAAAACAGTTGTCGGGTCCAGAGTTGGAAAAGACGTGCCACTCCCAATAGGATGTTGCACCGTAGCTTTCAAACCAAAATTCTCACTACGAACTGTTTTATCCTCTCATTCTATACCTTAGTTATACTATGTATTCGACGGAGTGCGATTTATTTTGTATGAACAGTATAGCTTACTTCGCATATTCCTAAGAATTTAAATTTAAAAAAAAAAAATCGCATTTGAAGAATGATCAGTTTTTGAAACCGAGCGAGGTGGCGCAGTGGTTAGCACACTGGACTCACATTCGGGTGGACGACGGTTCAATCCCGTCTCCAGCCATCCTGATTTAGGTTTTCCGTGATTTCCCTAAATCGCTTCAGGCAAATGCCAGGATGGTTCCTTTGAAAGGGCACGGCCGATTTCCTTCCCAATCCTTCCCTAACCCGAGCTTGCGCTCAGTCTCCAATGACCTCGTTGTCGACGGGACGTTAAACACTAACCACCACCACCACCACCAGTTTTGAAGATTGGGTAATACGACTCTTATCAGGCTAATGGCTTTAATTTATTCCTGCGCGTGTCCCTTTATGGTAGTCGCAAATAATAAATGCATGCAAGCCAACAAAACCTCATTGACTATTATCAACAAGAAATACCCGGTATATAAAATAAAGAAGCACTGTAGACTTCTATCTATGCTCTCATCTTAGTGCAATCCGGAGGACGGGTCCATTGTAACGGAAAACGAGTGTCCTTCGGGTCTGCTGCCTGCTGACACGTACTCTAGAGCAACTTCCGACACGCGACCCAAGCTGCACGCTATCTTTCACTTGCGCTTCTAGTAAGAAGCCATTCCGTTTTCACTGACACCAAAGAGCCCAAACCAAAGCTCCCCATCGACGATGTTCGGCAAGTGGTAACGTCTAGCGTAATCAATTTTCGAAAGAAACTCTACAACAGAAGTAATTTTTCTGTGGTGCCTTTTGTGATATAACTGATTGGCGAACACAATCATAGGTATATCGACGGTTCATAAAAAGAAGAAATATTGAGAAGCGCGTAAAGCAATTTATCAGCGTGTGTCTACGACGGGTCGATCCTTAGACGAAGTCTTCACCTAAATCCATATTCTGCAAACCAGTGTGAAGTGCGGATATTAAGAGTTTCTTCCCCTTCCATTCGCTTGTGAAGCGCCGGGAGACGGGCTGTTTAACTCTTAAAGTGACGAAAGGTTTCTTTTTCAGCATAACAGTGAAATACAGGGCGTCCAAAAGACACCCTACAGCTTCAATGCATTATACACTACTGGCCCTTACTATTGCTACACCAGGAAGAAATGCACATGATAAACGGGTATTCATTGGACAGATATATTATACTAGAACTGACATGTGATTACATTTTCACGCAATTTGGGTTCATAGATCCTGAGAAATCAATACCCAGAACAACCATCTCAGGCCGTAATAACGGCCTTGATACGCCTGGGCATTGAGTTAAAAAGAGCTTGGATGGCGTGTACAGGTACAGCTGCCCATGCAGCTTCAACATGATACCACAGTTCATATAGAGTAACGACTGGCGTATTGTGACGAGCCAGTTGCTCGGCCACCATTGACCGGACGTTTCCTGTTGGTGAGAGATCTGGAGCATGTGCTGGCCAGGGCAGCAGTCGAACATGTTCTGTATCCAGAAAGCCCCGTACAAGACCTGCAACATGCGGTCGTGCATTATCCTGCTCAAATGTTTCAAATGTAGGGTTTAGTAGGAATCGAATGAAGGGAAGAGCCACGGGTCGTAACACATCTGAAATGTAACGCCCACTGTTCAAAGTGCCGTCAATGCGAACAAGAGGTGACCGAGACGTGTAACCAATGGCACCCCATACCATCACGCTGGGTGATACGCCAGTATGGCGGTGACGAATACACGCTTCGAATGTGCGTTCACCGCGATTTCGCCAAACACGGATGCGACCATCATGATGCTGTAAACAGAACCTGGATTCATCCGAAAAAATGACGTTTTGCCATTCGTGCACCCAGGTTCGTCGTTGAGTACAACATCGCAGACGCTCCTGTCTTGTGATGCAACGTCAAGGGTAACCGTAGCCATGGTCTCTGAGCTGATAGTCCATGCTGCTGCAAACGTCGTAGAACTGTTCGTGCAGATGGTTGCTGTCTTACAAACATCCCCATCTGTTGACTCAGGGGGTCGATACGTGGCTGCACGATCCGTTACAGCCATGCGGATAAGATGCCTGTCATCTCGACCGCTAGTGATACGAGGCCGTTGGCATCCACAACGGCGTTCCGTATTACCCTCCTGAATCCACAGCTTTCATATTCTGCTAATAGTCATTGGATCTCGACCAACGCGATCAGAAATGTAGCGATACGATAAACCGCAATCGCGATAGGCTACAATCCGACCTTTATCAAAGTCGGAAACGTGATGGTACGCATTTCTCCTCCTTACACGAGGCATCACAACAACGTTTCACCAGGCAACGCCGGTCAACTGCTGTTTGTGTATGAAAAATCGGTTGGAAACTTTCCTCATGTCAGCACGTTGTAGGTGTCGCCACCGGCGCCAACCTTGTGTGAATGCTCTGAAAAGCTAATCATTTGCATATCATAGCATCTTCTTCCTGTCGGTTAAATTTCGCTCTGTAGAACGTCATCTTCGTGGTGTAGCAATTTTAATGGCCAGTAGTGTAGCATCCAAACTAATTAAAATATTCACACCATGTTCGGTTTATGTGACAAACAAACGCACAGAGTTTTGTTTGTGTGTGTTCCAGGTCGTCGCGAGTGAAGCATAATGATAACGATTCAAGAAAAGTCTCAATGTTCGGAATGGTTTATTCAGATCAATCAGGACACGCAAGTTCAAAGGAACTTCCGAACGTGGTTTAGGAAACGCCACCCTTGCGGTCGTCGATACGCCGGTGGCGCAGCAATTTTATGCAGACAGGAAGCGTTGAAGGGAAGTATTACACAGGACGACTTGGAACTAGAGAAGCTCACACAGATCGAATGGCTTTGACTTTTCAACGTTAACCGCAGAAGTCTGTTCAGAGGGCGTTGCAGCAGTTGCAAATACCTTGGGCGACCGTGCACCGGGTCCTTCGGAGTCGTTTGTAGATGTATCCATGCCGATTGCGACTGTTGCACGCATTTGAAACCAGACGACAAGACACGACGTTTGCAATTCGCTATGTTCTTCACAGAGGAGGATGGAAATTTTCTAAAAAAACCTAACATTTTCTCACGAAGAAACATTCCAGGTGTGTGGTAGGGTAAACAAACACAATGTTCGCACTGGGGCACAACCGAGAGGTATATGATAGCCTGAAAGTGAACGTGTGGTGTTATTTGATGGTTGGTCGTATTGTGGGACCATTTTTTTCTCGAAAGAAAAACAGTTAATTCTAAAATTTACATTGATATACTGGAGCTATCTCAGTTACCCCAACTGGCTGACCACCGAAACACATTCGTTTCCAAAAAGGTGGTGCACCACCACAATGGGCTCAGACTGTGCGAGATGTTCTACACCTGGTGTTTCCAGAACGTTGGATTGGCGGGGGTTGTCCAATTCCCTGGCCTCCTAGGTCGCATAACATTACACCGATGGACTTTTTTCTGTGGGTGTATGTCAAGAACAGAGTTTACCAAAAGTCTATCAACATCAGTGATTTAAAGAACCTAATCGTTGCTGCCATTGCCACACTCGATGCCGATATGTTGCACAAAGCGTGGATGGAGCTTGAATACGGGCTGGATGTTGCGCATGTCACTAAAGAGGCCCGTGTTGAAATTGATCGAATGACAAACACTTTGTGTGAAAGTCTATCACATAAGCTGAACATGGTGTGAATTAGTTTGGATGCTACAACACATTAAGTTGTACTGGACCTTTTGAGACACGTCAGTATGTATTCTTTGGAAATAATAGTGAATAAACCTGATCAATTTATTACGTGTTTCTAATTCTAACATGGAGCCGATTGTTGTTGTGGTCTCCAGTCCGAGGACTAGTTTGATGCAGCTCATCACGTAGAGCTGCATGTCCGTGGCAAAAGCAACGGCCGTACTTTCCCCTTGCTTTCAGCCGTTCGCAGTTGCAGCACTGCAAGGCCATGTTAGGTGATGTTAAAAGGCCAGATCAATCAATCGTGTAGACTGTTGCCTCTGTAACAATTGAAAAGGCTGCTGCCCCTCTTCAATGACTCAATGTTTGTGTGGCCTCTCCACAGATACACCTTTGTTGTGATTGCAATTACAGGACGACTATGTGTATTGTTAAGACACGAAAGTCTCCTTACCTTGGCATAGTCTATGGTTCATGAGGAAAATTACGAGGTATGGGATGCTAAATATCCATACTAATGAATCAAAAGCAAAAAAAAATATAGTCTAATTCCAGTGCTATATACACTGATTGAGCCGGCCGCTGGTGGCCGAGCGGTTCTAGGCGCTTCAGTCTGGAACCGCGCGACCGCTACGGTCGCAGGTTCGTTCTAAGTTCTAGGGGACTGATGACCTGAGATGTTAAGTCCCATAATGCTCAGAGCCATCTGAACCATTTTTTACACTGACAGAAAAAAACAGCATCACCAAAAAATAATTAATGTAGAGTAATCGAATTTCGGGAGTATATTTGTCTAGGCAACATACATAAGTGATTAACATTATAAGATCACAGGTTAAAGTACGCGCGAGATAAGCCATTGCAAATGTAAAATGTTGGTACATTAATAACTCGTGTAGTCGCCCTAATGTTGATGCAAGCATGCAAAAATGCATGCACTGTGTTGTACAGGTGTCAGATGTCAGTTTATGCCATGGAGTTCCATGCCTGTTGCACATGGTCTGTCAAACCAGAGGCGATTAATGGTGGTTGTGGATAACGCCAGAATTGTCGTCCGATGGTGCAACGTATGTGCTCGATTGGAGAAAGATCTGGTCATCAAGAAGGTCAAGCCAAAATGTCGAGATCCTGTAGAACATGTAAGTTACAACATCAATATGTGGGCGAGTGTTATCCTGTTGAAAAACACGCCTTGGGATGCTGTTTACGAATGGTGGCACCAGGCTGACGTACAAATGTACAGTCTCGGTGCGTGGGGTAACCACGAGAGTGCTACGGCCACAGTACGAAATCGCACCTCAGACATAACTCCAGGTGTAGGTCCAGCGTGTCCTTCTAACCAATATACGGCCATCACTGGCACCGAGGCAGAACCAGCTTTCATCAGAAAACACTACAAACCTCCATCCTGCCCTCCAATGAACTCTCTCTTGACACCACTGAAGTCACAAATGACGGTAGTTTGTGCGTCTGAGCCGGCCGGGGTGGCCGAGCGGTTCTAGGCGCTACAGTCTGGAGCCGTGCGACCGCAACAGTTCGTTGTGTCACTGTGGTGCCGACTGCTGCTCACATTGGTGCTGCATATGCGCCAGAGCCATACTCCAAAACATGGTTCCTTCTCACAAGGGAACCTCCCCATCGCACCCCACTCAGATTTAGCTAGAAGTTGGCACAGTGGATAGGCCTTGAAAAACTTAACACAGATCAATCGAGAAAACAGGAAGAAGTTGTGTGGAACTATGAAAAAAATTAGCAAAATATACGAACTGAGTAGTCCACATATGCAACTTCAAGGGTATTGTGCAGTCAGGAGTGCTGTGGTCCTGTGGTTAGCGTGAGCAGCTGCGGAATGAGAAGTCTATGGTTCAAGTCCTTCCCTGAGTAAAAAATTTACTTTCTTTATTTTCGCAAAGTTATGATCTGTCCGTTCGTTCATTGACGTCTCTGTTCACTGTAATAAGTTTAGTGTCTGTGTTTTGCGACCGCACCGCAAAACCGTGCGGTTAGTAGACGAAAGGACGTGCCTCTCCAATGGGAACAGAGAACATTTCATCGCAAGGTCATTGGTCAACCGATTCCTCCACAGGAAAACACGTCTGATATATTCTATACGATACTGTTGACGGCATGTGCGTCACATGACAGTAATATATTGTCGACCCACCTAACTTGTACACTTGGCGAATGGGTAAAAAGATTCTTGTACCTTGCCCGATTTAGGTTTTCCCGTGGATGTGATTATCACTCCCAAAAAAGTGATCGCATCGGACGGACAGATAATAATTGTCTGAAAACAAAAAATTAAAATTTTTAGTCGAGGGAAGACTTGAACCAAGGACCTGTCACTCTAGAGCTGCTTGCGCTAACCACAGGACCACGGCGCTCCTGACTGCAAATTACCCTTGAAGTTGCATATGTTGCACGTGGACTACTCAGTTCGTATATTTTGCCAATTTTTTTCATAGTTCCACATAACTTCTTCCTGTTTTCTAGATTGATCTGTGTTCAGTTTTTCAAGGCCTATCCACTCTGCCAATTTATAACTAAATCTGACGGGGGTGCGATGGGGAGGTTCCCTTGTCAGTAGTGCTACGTGGCTGTCCGGAGCCCGGGCTTCTTGTGACCGTACGTTCCCCTGATCACCGCTGCCAGCAATCGTGTACAGTGGCTACATTCCTGCCAAGTTTTTCTGCAGTATCGCAGCAGGAACATCCAGCTTCTCGTAGCCCAAATCACTACCTCGTTCGAACTCAATGAGGAGTGGTAACGACGTCTTTTTCGCCTTAAAGGCGTTCTTGGCCAACATGGACTCACCACGTCCAAACTCAAAAGGAACTATCGGTCATGACCGTTACAGCACGGTTTAAGGGAAACCTGATTTGTATCCTCATAGTGCTACTTGCACGAAACTGACATCGTCTTTCAAATGTAGAAACACCCCTACCAACTTTCGTTTATGTCGCACAACTCCTTCTTGGTGTCAGGACTTCTTTTCCGTCAATGTGTATTTAGCAGTGTTAGTTAAAATGAATCTGTGCATGAGGGAAACAGTCTAATTTGTCATCACGGGTGCACAGGGGAGCGATGCTTATATTCCTAGAATCTTCGCTATAAAAACGTCGTTATGACCCACCTGCCTGGCGCAAGTCATTCAACTGGAAGCCACTTCGTCGACTACCGTGTCCCTACTTCATCGGCTCCCGGCGTACCCAGACGGTCACCCATCCAAGCATTAACCGGGCCCGAAGTTGCTTCCGTGATCGGGCGGGAACCGGTGTTTCCTACGTGGCAACGCTGTTGGACAGAATCTTCACTTCTTCTTGAAACTTTTTAAGTGAGCATTTTTACGGGATAGCTTACGTCCGTCTTCAAGTGCCTACCAGTTCACGTATCTCAGTAATGCCCTCCCGACAGGCAAAGAAATGTACGACCATTCTGCCGCCCTTCTTCGTATACTTTCAGTATCCTCTAACACTCCTATATGGTATGGGTACAAAACATTTAAGCACTGTTCTAGGATGGGTCGCATATTCCTAAAATCATTAAAAATCACCTAAGACCACTACCATAAACAGAAAAATTTTTCTTCCTCCAGAAAAATTTCGGGTCTGAAAGGGTTAAGCACTGTTCTAGGATGGGTCGCATGTTCCTACATAGAATTATTTCATTTTCCCAGTATCCTACCAAGGCTATAACCTGCTTTACCTGCGACTGAACCTTCGTCATCATTCCATATACGATACGAGTGAACACTGACTTGTCACCTTTGGAAAAAACAAAAAATGTTCTTCGCTTTCTATTGGAAACAAAAATGTGCGCATGGGGGAAGTAATAGGTAAGAATTTAAGATTTTTTAGTTTTTGAGCAGAGGACTGTGTGTCTTTGTCGTGTACCGATACGGTAAAGCATAAGAAAGCTTGTTACAATCCCCCTTGTTTCACTCTTTGTACATCAAAGTCCGCCTCCGTAATGTAGCGGTAGAGTTACTGCCGACCACGCAGGGGGCCCGGGTTCGATTCCTGGCAGGGGACTGGGTGTTGTGTGTCCTTCATCATCATTGACTCGCAAGTCGCCGATGTGGCGTCGACTAAAGAGTACTTGCAATACGGCGGCTGAACTCCCCCTCGTGGGGCCTCCCGGCCAACAATGCCTTACGATCATTTTATTTGTACATCAAAGATTTTCACAGCAATAAGCTTCCGTGTGGTTAAACGGGAAAGTTGTGGAATTGCTCAAGCTTACTGACTGGCTGAAACGCTTAGGTGAAAAAGTTCGGTCTAGAAACAATTTAAAATACGGTTTGAAGGTACGTGTAATTAGTTACTCTTTTAGCATTTAACTTGCAACTTAGGAAGAATGCTCGAAAATATTAACAACATTCTCTGAGCTCATTCATATCTGTCAACTTCGAAGTCAGAATATGAAGTGGAATGAATACGAGTACGGAAAAAAAAGGATGACAGTCCATTCGAAGCGTACAAGGAATTACAACGCAAATGAAGGAGACCAATAAGTTCTCGGACGCACTTTTTGTTTGTAAGTGAGGGTTTCATACTAAACCTGCTGGGAAGAGAGATTCAAGTGGAGGCCAATAGACTCATGTGGATTTCGGAACGCTTAATTTGATCAACATGAGAATTTCGCATTAGTTTTCGGTGAAGTATACGACGGCATCGATAAAAGACATCTCATCATTTTGAAAAATTTCAAGAATTGCTGCTCGAGAGGCTTGCTGAAGCAATATCCTGATACTTCTGTATCTCTGCATACAAGAAAGACCACGCGGAGAAGTGAGACTGGCAAAGACTCGTTGTGAGCGAATAGTGTCATGTTCAAAAAGTGGCTTGCGGAAAACACGTTGATTTAAGCATTTGTTTGGAGGGTGTTGTCTCCTAGCGTGGTGGCATTGGACTATCGTCATTCAAGCTATCATAAACAGAGATTTGTCTTTTTGAGGCCGTGCGCATTGCCACTATCTGAGAGAATGGTGGCGTGATTTAATAATAACTCACTGCAAAAGTCGCTGACGTCAACGGGGACCTTTTGTGCTCGACAGCGCAGGCCGTATCTTCGAAGTGACCTTATCAGAGAGAGAGAAAAAAAACCGACAAACACTTCAGTCTTTTCTGCAGCACTAGGCACTGACTATACTAAAACAACAGCATAATGTTTCTTTTTCGTTGAGAGCGTATTTTCTCATCGTTTCTTGTTCTTAGAACGTCCATCTTTCGCTGGTTCTATTTTTTGGTAATGTGACAATACCTCTGAAAAAAACTGAAATTAGTTTTTGGGCGCAGACTACAGTGCTAACTAAGACACGCTCATAGGATTCGTCGACCCAGAAAAAGCGCTCCACGGTGTAAAATGGTGCAAGATGTTCGAAATTGTGGGAAAAATAGGGATAAACTATACAGAAGATGGGTAATATAAAGTATGTACAAGAACCAAGAAGGATAAATTACAATGGAAAACCAAGAACGAAGTGCTTGGATTAAAAACAGTGTATGACAGCGATGCAGCCTTTCGCTCTTACTGTTCAATCTATACATCGAAGGATTAATTCTGTCGTACGAACATCGAAATGGCAGATATTGAGATAACCGATTGTGGAATTGAACAGCAGCTACAATCGCTTACTAGTGGTAAGGCTTCAGGACCAGATGAGATACCTATAGGATTCTATAATTATGCGAAAGAACTTGCTTCCCTTCTAGCAGTAATTTATTGTGTAGACCGCTTGATCAACAAAAGGTACCTAAGACTGGAAGAAAGCGCGGGGCATTCCCGTTTTTAAGAAAGGCCGTAAGATAGATCCACACAATTATAGACCTATATCGTTGACGTCAAACGGTTGTAGAATTATGGAACATGTTTTATGCTCAAGAATTATGACGTTTTTGGAAAACGAACATCTCCTTTATAAAAATCAAAATGGATTCCGCAAACAGAGATCCTGCAAAACTCAGCTCACTCTGTTCCTCCATGAGATCCACAGCGCATTGGACAACGGCGCTCAGGTTGATGCCGTGTTCCTTGATTTCAATGAGGCATTTGACACCGTCCCGCATTGCCGCTTAATGGAAAAAATACGAGCTTACAGAGTATCGGAGCAGACCCGCGATTGTATTCAAGACTTTCATGTAGGTACAACTCAACATGCCGCTCTTGTTGTTGTTGTTGTGGTCTTCAGTCCTGAGACTGGTTTGATGCAGCTCTCCATGCTACTCTGTCCTGTGCAAGCTTTTTCATCTCCCAGTACCTACTGCAACCTACATCCTTCTGAATCTGCCGCTCTTAACGGAACTAAATCGACAGATGTAAAGGTAATATCCGGAGTATCGCAGGGAAGTGTGATCGGACCGTTGCTGTTTATAATATATACTAATGATCTAGTAGAAAGAGTCGGATGCTCTTTAAGGCTATTCGCAGTCGATGCAGTTGCCTACACCAAAGTAGCAACGCCAGAAGATAGTAAGATTTTGCAGAACGACCCGAAGAGAATTCAAATGGCTCTGAGCACTATGGGACTTAACTGATGAGGTCATCAGTCCCCTAGAACTTAGAACTACTTAAACCTAAATAACCTAAGGACATCACACACATCCACGCCTGAGGCAGGATTCGAACCTGCGACTCGCGTGGTTCCAGACTGTAGAGCCTAAAATCGCTCAGCCACTGGGCCAGATGAAGAGAATTGATGATTGGTGTAGGCTCTGGCTGTTTACCCTGAAAATAAATGTAACATATTGCGCTTACATAGGAAAAGAAATCCACTACTATACAGCTGCACTATTACCCTCCGCCACAACCATTGGGTGGATTGCGGAGTATGGTGTACATGTAGAAAAGTTAAAGAATGCGATTAAAATTCAGGGTGAAGGGATACAAGGATAAGATCCGCTGATGACAATGATGTCCTCACCGAATGCGAAGAAGAATTTCAGGATTTGTTGGATGAAATGAACAGTCTAATGAGTATAGAATATGGCTTCAGAGTGAACTGAAGAAAGACAAAGGTAGTTAGATGTAGCATAAATGACAGCAGCAAGCAAATTAACGCCAGAATTGGTTGTGACGAAGTTGAGGAATACTGCTACCTTGCAAGCAAAATTACGCATGACGCACGAGGCAAGGACATAAAAAGAGGACTAGCATAGGCGAAGATGGCGTTCGTAATCAACAGAAATCTACTGCTATAAAACATAGATCTTAATTTGTCAAAAGAATTTCTGAGAATGTACATTTGGAGCATAGTATTGTACGCTAGTGAATCATGGACAGCGGGAAAACCAGAACAGAAGAGGATCGAATCGTTTGAGATGTGGTGCTGCAGAAGAATGTTGAAAGTTAGGTGGACTGGTAAAATAAAGAATAGGTGGTTCTCCGCAGAACCCGCGAAGAACGGAACATATGGAATATAATGACAATAAGAAGGGACGAGACGATAAAACATTTGTTGCGATATCAGGGAACAACGTCTACTAGAGAGAATTGAAGACGGTGAGAGCTCTAGGAGAAGACAGAGATTTTGGGAAAAATTTACTAATCAGGCCTACCACCGACTGGTTTAGAAAGTAAAATGCATTTGTCTTTCGTGGTGGTGCACTAATACTTTGAAATATGTTCTGGGTTAGAGTCCTGTACGTGTGTGCATTTTAAACGTTTAGTTATTTAGCGTCTTCTCCTTCCTGGCCGGTGGGAGTGGCCGAGCGGCTCTAGGCGCTACAGTCTGGAACCGCGCGACCGCTACGGTCGCGGGTTCGAATCCTGCCTCGGGCATGAATGTGTGTGATGTCCTTAGGTTAGTTAGGTTTAATTAGTTCTAAGTTCTAGGGGACTGATGACCTCAGAAGTTAAGTCCCATAGTGCTCAGAGCCATTTGAACTATTTGAACCTTATCCTGTGTCTCCATGGGGTCGACGAGTTATTTCAGATTTGCCATTGGTAGTGGTAGTTCGTGGCCGGATGCTCTTCCTCAACACCCTTCCTGACGCTACCGAGCTAGTTGGGCGCCCGCCCCCCTCCCCCCACTTGTACGGAATATTTGTGTACCCCATCTGTCTGCGTCTCGTGTTGTGTCATTTTCTACTGAGAGAACGTTTTCTAAATGCTTGTGCACAGTACATTTGAGGCGGAACATGGGAGCCAGCACAGCATATACCAAGCCAGCTGTGAGAAACCACCTAAAAACCACATCCACCTGGCCAGCGCTCCAGAGCTCGTCGTTAATCAGCTGGTCGGTTGAGATCCGGGATCGGTGCGCCTCCCCGTGTCTCAGTGCGCTAGGCTATCCGGGAGAATGTTCGTTACAATTAGATGAAGAAGATAGCCTGCAGCTTTCTTCAGATGCTCCGTATCAAGCTGAGCGACTCCTTCACGACTAGACCCCGCAGAACTATTAAATTACGGGAATGTTGATTATTACTTCTCACCTGCTGTTCCAAACAGCCCCAGTCATTTTCTGTGAGTCTGCGGTAGGGTGACCTAGTGGACTAGTCAGGTGTCTATATGGTGCTTGGGCGTTCGCAAACTCACGATGTCCAATCTCAAACTAACGCTCACCGGCGTTACAGCGTCCATTTGAAGCAAATCTGATTTAGTGCCACTACTAGCGCCACTCTTACCGACTTGAGCGAAACTGGAATAGACATCATATTTCAGATGTAGAAATATGCCTACCAACTTCCGTTTATTTCACACAAGACCTTCTTGGTGCTGCGATTTTTTTCCCGTCAGTTATTTGTTGGAAATACACTGCTGGCCACCGTAAATGCAACACCAAGAAAGACGAGAGGTAGTACAACAAAATTTATTTTATAGATAACATGCTGACCAAGTATCAAATGATTACGTTTACAGACGTCTGTGACATGTGGTTCCTGCCAGAATCAGTAGCCAGAGTAGCCGCCATTGGTGGAGATCACCGCTGCCGCACGTCTCGGCATTGAGTCAAAGAGTCGTTGGATGTGTTCCTGGGGTATAGCAGCGCAAGCAGCTTCCACACGTTGCCAAAGATCATCTGGTGTGGCAGCTGTGGATGTAATCTGGGTCACTCGTTGAGCAACCATGGACCACATGTTTTCTACCGCGAAAGATCAGGAGAGCGAGCCGGCCAGGGAAGCACTTCAATCTGGTTATTGACGAAGAACTTTTGGACAATGCGTGCCACGTGTGGTCGCGCATTATCCTGTTGAAATATGGCTGTGGCCGAGCCCTGAAGGTAAGGAAGGACAACTGGCTCCAGTACCTCGGATATGTAGCGCCGGCTATTTAAAGTACCGGCAATGCGTACTAGAGGCGTGCGAGAGTAATATCCAATACCGCCCCATACCATAATACCCGGTGCAAGACCAGTGTGGCGGTGCATAATGCAGCCGTCCAGCATCCTCTCTCCACGATGTCTCCACACTCGAATCCGACCATAGTGGTGCTGCAGACAGAAGCGTGCCTCGTCAGTAAAGACAACGTCATTCCATTCTGCCGTCCACATCCGTCTGTCATCACACCATTGGCGACGGAGACGTCTGTGGTTCTGCGTCAATGGCAGACGAAGCAATGGACGTCTCGCGGACAGACCACTCTGCTCTAAACGGCGTCGAATGGTACGCGCAGACACTGGATGATGCGTTACAGACGCAATGTGCTGTGCTATGGTTCGGGATGTCACTGAGCGATCCGTCACTGCCATGCGCACAATCTGCCTATCAGCACGTGCAGTGGTGCACCGAGGTGAATGCGATCGACCACGTCGGTCCGTCGTACCCTCCTGCATCCAACGGTCACATATCCGCATTACAGTTGTTTGGTTTCGTCCAACACGACTAGCGATTTCTCTGTATGATAATCCACAATCTCGGTAAGCCCCTATCCTTCCTCTGCCGAACTCGGATACTTGATCAAACGATGTTCGCTGTTGTCTACGAGGCATAACTGATCGTCTTGTGAAACAACCACAAGGTAAACACACGTGCCGAACGTACACTCGTCGAAATCGCCAAGCCTTAAATGGCGCTATGAGGTGGCGCCACAGGCGCGCGTGATGTGCGTCTGCGCTGAAATTCTAATCAGTTGCATATCTCATCGCTGCAAACCCATGGTGTAAATTTCACTTGATTCGGATGCTTCCTTCAGGGTGTTGCATTTACGGTGGCCAGCAATGTAGTTGTCTACATTTTTCTGGCTTGGTACGATAAATAAATAAGTAGTTGGTTAGGATCATTTTACAACTGCTATCCCTACGCCGTATTACTTGTCTGCAAGTGGTACATTAATCCTTATTGATACGTTAGACTGACCGTGTTGATACATCAACAAATCCGGCAACTTCGTTCATTCTACGTCGATCCATCTTCCTGCGTTGATTTCACACCCTCGACTGGCAAATTCACACCACTTCACTGCCGTGTCTAACATCGGCGGTGGAGAGTCACATAAAAGCTAGGTAAATGATCTGCACCGTCTACAGTGCTCCAAAGCGACCGGTGTAGTGTTTTGAGGAGGGGATAACTAATGTTTTGATATTTCGTCTTGTGAGCAGGTCCGTACAGGGTGGTCCATTGATCGTGACCGGGCCAAATATCTCACGAAATAAGCGTCAAACCAAAAAACTACAAAGAACCTATCTTGTCTAGCTTGAAGGAGGAAACCAGATGGCACTATGGTTGGCCCGCTAGATGCCGCTGCCATAGGTCAAACGGATATCAACTGCGTTTTTTTAAAAATAGGAACCCCCATATTTTATTACATATTCGTAAAGAAATCTGAATGTTTTAGTTGAACCACATTGAAAGTTTACCGTCTTACCTCCTTGCCTAGGGACGCCAGATGAAAGTTGATGCGGTCAAGCCCTGAATCAAAGTTGCGCAACGGATAACTGGGGAGGGGAGCTTGAGAGCGCTACCTAGAGAGCGTGCTCTTCCTGTACGATACTAGGCAAGGGGCTGGAGGGCTCACACGCTGATGCGTGGGTCCCTGCATTGTATAGCTTTTATTTTAAATAAATTCCTTTAACTTGACTTTCTTTGTGATTTTTAAGGTATGTTAAAGATTGATGACAGTTGATTTCCTATTTATTTTAAACATTATCACTCGACTTTACAGCGATAGCAACAATTGTTTCAGTTTACAGACATTACAATTTTACAATTTATAGCTCGGGTATGTTATATACTAATCTGCACGCACATTTCTACGGGTAAGACAGAATTGCGTTGGCCAAATGTATACCACCAAAGTCTCCCAATATTTTACATAGGACATTCACTATGTGAGGAGGATAACGGGCAAACTGGGGACCGGATGCTTTAACACAGGGGGTCAAATTTCCGGAATTAAAAGAGCACATTCATTACCTCACACAATCCGAAGCTGGAAATAAAAGAATTAGTACAAATATTCAAATACCTCTCTTCCATGCGTGAACATCGAGACAGACGCAGTGAGGGCACGCCTGCTCACCTACCCGTCTTCTGTAACACTCCCAGAATATGGCGGGCACCCGGAGGTCTTCCTGGGCCCCGGTGGAGGGGGTGGTCGAACCACTTGGCCGTGACCAACCTCTCCACCCCAAATCTTGTGACACTGGAAAGTCTTTGACTTTTACCTGCCTGTGCTATCTCTCTGATCCCCTAGCCAGGAGTAAGGTTGGCACTACTATGCTACAGAACTACTTCCCAACAAAGATTTGGCCACGCTTTACGGAAAGGTGTGAGGAGGATTAGGAAAGTTCATGTGCAGATTCACATCCACGTACAAGACATGCATAATACACGACACATATAAATACGTATTATGAAGCCTGACACATTTGTTTCCACCCGTCCACATGGGTTCTGTTGCACCCGCGGCCGGCCGCGTCGTGTAATAAAATTGGCTGCGGAGCCGCCTCTGTTTGTATTTCCCGGTGCGAGCGAGCAGCGAAACCTGCTGCTTATAGAGCGGAAACTACTGTACCGTTTCAACGTTTTTCGCTTTGTGATAGATGGCGCTGTAATAGTCACAAACATATAGCTTACAATTTTAGACGAACAGTTGGTAACAGGTACGTTTTTTAAATTAAAATACAGAACGTAGGTACTTTTGAACATATTATTTCGCTTGTTCCAATATGATACATGTACCTTTGTGAACTTATCATTTCTGAGAACACATGCTGTTACAGTGTGATTACCTGTAAATACAACATTAATGCAATAAATGCTCAAAATTATGTCCGTCAACCTCAATGATTTGGCAATACGTGTAACGACATCCCTGTCAACAGCGAGTAGTTCGCCTTCCGTAATGTTCGCACATGCATTGACAATGCGCTGACGCATGTTGTCAGGCGTTGTCGGTGGATCACGATATCAAATATCCTTCAACTTTCCCCACAGAAAGAAATCCTGGGACGTCATACCCGGTGAACGTGCGGGCCATGGTATGGTGCTTCGACGACCAATCCACCTGTCATGAAATACGCTATTCAATACCGCTTCAACCGCTCGCGAGCTATGTGCCGGACATCCATCATGTTGGAAGTACGTCGCCATTCTGTCACGCAGTGAAACGTCTTGTAGTAACATCGGTAGAACATTATGTAGGAAATCAGCATCCATTGCACCATTTACATTGCCATCGATAAAATGGGGACAATTATCCTCCTTCCCATAATGCCGCTCCAAATATTAACCCGCCAAGGTCGCTGATGTTCCACTTGTCGCAGCCATCGTGGATTTTCCGTTGCCCAATAGTGCATATTATGCCGGTTTACATTACCGCTGTTGGTGAATGACGCTTCATCGCTAAATAGAAAGCGTGCAAAAAATTTGTCATCGTCCCGTAATTTGTATTGTGCCCAGTGGCAGAACTGTACACGACGTTCAAAAGTCGTCGCCATGCAATTCCTGGTGCATAGAAATATGGTACGGGTGCAATCGATGTTGATGTAGCATTCTCAACACCGACGTTTCTGAGATTCCCGATTCTCGCATGTTTGTCTGCAACTGATGTGCGGATTAGCCGCGACAGCAGCTGAAACATCTACTTGGGCATCATCATTTGTTGCAGGTATTTGTTGACGTTTCACATGTGGCTGAACACTTCCTGTTTCCTTAAATAACGTAACTATCCGGAGAACGGTCCGGACACTTGAATGATGTCGTGCAGGATACCGAGCAGCATAAATAGCACACGCCCGTTGGGAATTTTGATCACAATAGCCATACATCAACACGATATCGACCTTTTCCGCAATTGGTAAACGATCCATTTTAACACGGGTTATGTATCACGAAGCAAATACCATCCGCATTGGCGGATCGTTACGTGATACCACGTACTTATGCGTTTGTGACTATTACAGCACCATCTATCACAAAGCGAAAAAAGTGGCCCAACTAAACCATTCGTATTTCTTTACGCACTACACGAATATGTAATTAAAAATGGGGGTTCCTATTTTAAAAAAATCGCAGTTGATATCCGATTGACCTATGGCAGCGCCATCTAGCGGGCCAATCATAGTGCCTTCTGGTTTCCCCCTTCAAGCTAGACGAGTTTCGTTCTTTGTAGTTTTTTCGTTTGATGCTTATTTCGTGAGATATTTGGCCCGGTCACTATCAATGGACCACCATGTATATGTGTGTGTGTGTGTGTGTTTGCACACCAGTGTGTTGGTTGTTTTAGCACAGTTCAACCACTTGTACAAAATTTTGCAAATGCACCGCGAATTATAGCACAAACTTTCGCATATCAGATCAGACAAGCAGAGCGTGAAGCGGTTGGCCAGGTCCACGCCTCGGCGGAACGGGATAGGTGTAAGGAGTCTAAATCAGGTATGATCTATTATTGGTTGTTCCTTAGGAATTCTTTTATAACTTTGTTTGATATTTCATTTGCAAATTTATTCAGGATTTGGAAGTGGTCCTCTTGCCTGAGCAGGTGGTACGTGTCATAATTGGGTAGTTGTTGTCTTAAATGTGCCGCTACATCGTCGAAGAGGTGGCACTCATACACCACATGGTCTGGGGTGCCTGGTGTGGCCCCACAGTCACACGTTGGTGTAGCCCGCTTCCCAAACCGGCATAGGTACGCCGGGTAGGGTCCATGTCCGGTACGGAAGTGCAGCAGTCAAATGGTTCAAATGGCTCTGAGCACTATGGGACTCAACTGCTGAGGTCATTAGTCCCCTAGAACTTAGAACTAGTTAAACCTAACTAACCTAAGGACATCACAAACATCCATGCCCGAGGCAGGATTCGAACCTGCGACCGTAGCGGTCCTGCGGTTCCAGACTGCAGCGCCTTTAACCGCACGGCCACTTCGGCCGGCTGTAGCAGTCCTCTTGGTGGCTTAAAGTATTGTAGCTGTAATCGCCCCATGATGTAGGGCAGCAATTCGTATGTTCTACGACCCGTTTCATCGCTGTCCCACTGTTGCTGCCGTAACTCCTCCACCCTACGTTTAATTTCTGATTTGTTCCCCACGTGAATCTCCATTTATTCGATTATTTTATCCGTCTTCTCCTTTCTTACCCAATACCACGCCGACTGTTCCCTAATCTTTATATCAAGGGGACAAAGTCCCATCAATACTAATAATGCTCCCCCTGGAGTTGTCCTGTATGCCCTTACAGAGCGCAGGAGCATATTACGCTGAACTCTTCTTACGGCCATGGCAGGTATGACCCTCGTGAGCCTGTAGGCCCAGACTCTTGATCCGTATCCTACAATTGATGTCAGAATGCTATTGTGGTAGAGTTTTATTAACTCTGGTGGCAGGTAGAATCGTTTGTGGCCAATCCCAATAAAATTATTGAGCGTTTCTAGAGATCTTTGCGTCACGGTGTCAACATGTGATGTATATTTCCACATCTCATCGACGACCACACCTAAGTATCGGGCCTCATGGTGCCGAAGAATTGCTGAGCTGTCTATTCTTAGTATCGGGTTCCTGAAAAGTTGTCCCTTTAGAAGTAAATAAGTGGACTTTCTTGGTGAAATCGTCATTTTTGGTAGTGTGGCACCATGTTCTCTCGAGCGGTTTTAGGCGCTTCAGTCTGGAACCACGCGGTTGTTACTGTCGCAGGTTCGAATCCTGCGTCGGGCATGGATGTGTGTGATGTCCTTATGTTAGTTAGGTTTACGTAGTTCTAAGTTCTAGGGGACTGATGACCTAAGATGTTAAGTTCCATAGTGCTCAGAGCCATTTGAACCATTTTTGAACCATGTACTCAGGACGGATATGACCCTAGCGATTTTTGGCTCCAAGTCTTCGGGGCTATGACCGCCAACCAGCACATCGTCGCTGTTCTGCAGGTTATCCAAGAGGAGTTCCATGTTAATGTCCCGAAAGAGTGGCCCCAGGACAGAGCCCTGTGGACAACCCTTTGTGATGTTTTTACTGATTCTCCCGCTAGGGGACGATAGCCAGAACTCCCTATCCTCACAACAGCTCCTAAGACAGCCGTATAGCGGCCCTGGACACTCCTTCTCCCGCAGGCGGGAGAAGAGCGAATGCCATCACAGGTTGTCAAAGGCGCCACTTTTATCCACCATGGTGCCGACAACGTATTTGTGTGGGGCTGAGTCACAGACCTCCGCGGTCAGGGCGATGTTCTGAATTATTTCCCATAAATGTTCGATGGGACTAATGTCGAGCTGGGTGGCGAAATAATTCAATCGAATGGTCCGGAATGTTATTCAAGCCAGTCGCAAACAACGGTGGCCCGTCGATATGGCGCATTGTCATCCATAAAAATTCCATCTTTGTTTGGCAACATGAAGTCCATGAATGGCTGAAAATGGTATGCAGGTAGCCGAACATAACGATTTCTAGTCGATGATCGCTTCAGCTGGACCAGAGAACCTGGTCCATTCCACTGATTGCTGTTATTGTTTCACGCTTTGTTGCTTCTCTGTTAGCACTGCTAACTATACGCAAAAGCCTCCACTCTTGGTAGTTAAGTGAAGGCGGCACAACTGCGTTGTCCGTGGTGAGAAACAATTCCTGAAATTTGTTGTCCAGGACACACTCTTGACGCTGTGAATCTCGAAATATTGAATTCTTTGACGACTTCCGTAATGGATTGTCCTTATGGACGCGGAAAGAAATCCGAGAATGTTTTATACAACAGCATCGTCGCGAAACACTTCGCTGTCGTATATCAAAATATTTCATTAAACATTTCGTTAGCAAGAAGAGCTCAATTAAATGGGAACCTCTGATTTCCTCAGAGGAACTACCATAGCATTTACGGACACCATACAAACTTAAGTCTGAATGGCAGACAAAGATTTTAATCCTGATCTTCTGAGCTCGATTCCAGCGCCTCGCAATGTAAAAAGCAACAATTCGGCGTTAAATGTGCATGCCTCCCTTAATATTGCCGATGTCGAAAGCTCGGTAACGCAAATACATCTACATGACTACTCTGCAATTCACATTTAAGTGCTTGGCAGAGGGTTCACCGAACCACAATCACACTATCTCTCTACCATTCCACTCCCGAACAGCACGCGGGAAAAACGAACACCTAAACCTTTCTGTTCGAGCTCTGATTTCTCTTATTTTATTTCGATGATCATTCCGACCTATGTAGGTTGGGCCCAACAAAATATTTTCGCATTCGGAAGAGAAAGTTGGTGACTGAAATTTCGTAAATAGATCTCGCCGCAAAGAAAACCGTCTTTGCTTTAATGACTTCCATCCCAATTCGCGTATCATATCTGCCACACTCTCTCTCCTATTACGTGATAATACAAAACGAGCTGCCCTTTTTTGCACTCTTTAGATGTCCTCCGTCAATTCCACCTGGTAAGGATCCCACACCGCGCAGCAATATTCTAACAGAGGACGAACGAGTGTAGTGTAAGCTACAGCTGATAACGGAATACTATGCTGGTGGAAGAACCAGTTTCTCGGAGCACACCGTATATTGCAAGTTGTTCCAAATGAGACTCCACTGTTGAGACTTATTTTTTGTCCCATAGCTGAATCACCGACATCATAAATTGTGATTTCAGGCGATACGGTAACATCCTGAAAGAGCAACATAGCGAAGGAAACGAGTTTGCAAATTGTTCCAAATGAGACTCCACTGTGGAGACTTATTTTTTGTCCCATAGCTGAATCACCGACATCATAAATTGTGATTTCAGGCGATACGGTAACATCCTGAAAGAGCAACATAACGAAGGAAACGAGTTTGCAAGCAGCGTGCTATAAATGAGTACTTGGTTCCGGCAAAAGAAACCGTGACGAGCATCTATAGTGTAAACATTTTTATGCATTGTCTTGTAATGATGCAACTGGGCGATAGTTAAAAAGAGTTAAAGCGCCAGGAACTACGTCGGTCTATCACAGCCTCTGCTTCCAACATCACAACTAAGTTGGCTCTAAAGCTACTGGTGAGCAGTGGAAGCGCGTGTACAGCGGCTCAGACACTGGACTATTCAAAGATGTGCTCAAAATCGCTTCTACAAATGCTCACAACAGACCACAAGAGACAAAGAAAAGTCATTTCATCTGAACTGTTGCAGCAATTTGAGGCCAATGCAGAGGTCTTTCTGTCACGGATCGTTGTTGTTGTTGTTGGTGGTAGTGTTGTGGTAGTGGTCTTCAGTCCGAAGACTGGTTTATGCAGCTCTCCGCGCTGCTCTAGCGTGAACAAGCCTCTTCATCTCCGACTAACTACCGCAATCTACATCCTTCTGAATCTGCATACCGTATTGATCTCTTGATCTCCCTCTACAACTTTAACCGCCCCTCGCCCCCATTCTTCCATCCAACAATAAACTGGTGATCCCTTTGACGTCTCAGAAAGTGTCAAAACAACCGATCCTTTCTTTTAGTCAAGTTGTGTCACAAAGTTCTTGTCTCCCCAAACCCATCCTCATTGTCCGCCTCTATAGCTGAGTGGTCAGCGCGGCAGAATGCCGTGCGAGGGACCTGGGTTTGATTCCCTGTGGGGTCAGAGATTTTTCTCCGCTCGGGGGCTGGCTGTTGTGTTGTCTTCATCATCACATCATCCTCACCGACAGGCAAGTAGCCGAAGTGGCGTCAACTCGAAAGACTCACACCACGCGGACGGTTTACACGACGTGAGGCACTAGCCACACGACATTTCATTTCACTCCTCATTACTTACGTGATCTAAGCCCGTACGCCTAGCCGTGCGATCTAACGCGCTGCTTCCCGAACGGGAAGGCGTGCAGGTCCCCGGCACGAATCCGCCCGGTGGATTAGTGTCGAGGTCCGGTGTGCCGGCCAGCCTGTAGATGGTTTTTAAGGCGGTTTTCCATCTGCCTGGGCGAATGCGGGCTGGTTTCACCTGTTCCGCCTTAGTTACACTATGTCGGCGATAGCTGTGCAAACACTATCTCCACATACGTGTACACCATAATTACTCCACCACGCAAATATTCGGGGTTACCTTCGTCTGGTACGAGACGTTGCTGGGAGGGGGGGTTTCCACTGTCCACTGGGGGTCGAATCGCACAATAATCCTGGTTTCGGCGAGGGGCGGCGGTGGGGTGGGTGGACTGCTGTGGCCTGTTGTAGGGTTGTGTACCTCTGAGGGCTATGAATATGCAAAACACACACGTGGTCTAACCTCAACTTCAGCATTCTTCCGTAACAGCACATTCCAAAAGCATCTATTCTCTTCTTATATAAACTGCTAACCTTCCATGTTTCATTTCCATATGTTGCTACAGGGTGTTTCAAAAATGACCGGTATATTTGAAACGGCAATAAAAACCAAACGAGCAGCGATAGAAATACACCGTTTGTTGCAATATGCTTGGGACAACAGTACATTTTCAGGCAGAGAAACTTTCGAAATTACAGTAGTTACAATTGTCAACAACAGATGGCGCTGCGGTCTGGGAAACTCTATAGTACGATATTTTCCACATATCCACCATGCGTAGCAATAATATGGCGTAGTCTCTGAATGAAATTACCCGAAACCTTTGACAACGTGTCTGGCGCAATGGCTTCACATGCAGATGAGATGTACTGCTTCAGCTGTTCAATTGTTTCTGGATTCTGGCTGTAGACCTGGTCTTTCAAGTGTCCCCACAGAAAGAAGTCACAGGGGTTCATGTCTGGCGAATAGGGAGGCCAATCCACGCCGCCTCCTGTATGTTTCGGATAGCCCAAAGCAATCACACGATCTTCGAAATATTCATTCAGGAAATTAAAGACGTCGGCCGTCCGATGTGGCCGGGGACCATCTTGCATAAACCACGAGGTGTTCGCAGTGTCGTCTAAGGGAGTTTGTACCGCCACAAATTCACGAAGAATGTCCAGATAGCGTGATGCAGTAATCGTTTCGGATCTGAAAAATGGGCCAATGATTCCTTTGGAAGAAATGGCGGCCCAGACCAGTACTTTTTGAGGATGCAGGAACGATGGGACTGCAACATGGGGCTTTTCGGTTCCCCATATGCGCCGGTTCTGTTTATTGACGAAGCCGTCCAGGTAAAAATAAGCTTCGTCAGTAAACCATATCGCCGTCATCAATCCAGTGCACTATATCGTTAGCGAATGTCTCTCCTGCAGCAATGGTAGCAGCGCTGAGGGGTTGCCGCGTTTGAATTTTGTATGGATAGAGGTGTAAACTCTGGCGCATGAGACGATACGTGGACGTTGGCGTCATTTGGACCGCAGCTGCAACACGGCGAACGGAAACCCGAGGCCGCTGTTGGATCACCTGCTGCACTAGCTGCGCCTTGCCCTCTGTGGTTGCCGTACGCGGTCGCCCTACCTTTCCAGCACGTTCATCCGTCACGTTCCCAGTCCGTTGAAATTTTTCAAACAGATCCTTTATTGTAACGCTTTTCGGTCCTTTGGTTACATTAAACCTCCGCTGAAAACTTCGTCTTGTTGCAACAACACTGTGTTCTAGGCGGTGGAATTCCAACACCAGAAAAATTCTCTGTTCTAAGAATAAACCATGTTGTCTACAGCACACTTGCACGATGTGAACAGCACACGCTTACAGCAGAAAGACGACGTACAGAATGGCGCACCCACAGACTGCGTTGTCTTCTATATCTTTCACATCACTTGCAGCGCCATCTGTTGTTGAAAATTGTAACTACTGTAATTTCGAAAGTTTGTCCGCCTGAAAATGTACTGTTGTCCCAAGCATATTGCAACAAACGGTGCATTTCTATCGCTGCTCGTTTAGTTTTTATTGCCGTTTCAAATATACCGGTCATTTTTGAAACACCCTGTATATTCCAGTAAAGTTGTAAATAGCCTGTCGTCCCCTTTATTTTACCCCTGCTGTCTTCAGAATTCCTAAGAGTTTATTCCAGTCAGCATTGTTTAACGCTTTCTCTAAGTCTACAAACGTTGTAAACGTAGGTTTGCCTTTCCTTAACCTGTCTTCTAAGGTAAGTCGTATGGTCAGTATTGCCTCATGTGTTCCTGCATTTCTCCGGAATCCAAACTGATCCTCCTTGAGGTCGGCTTCTACCAGTTTTCTGTTCTTTGTACAGAATTCGTGTTAATATTTTGCAACCATGATCGTGGCAAGTGGCGAAAGCTGTGTCCATCACTTTGCGCCAGAAACAAAAATGAAGTAATCCACGAACAAATAAGCGCATTCAGAATATGATACCACAGTGAATGATGAGAGACGGGAGTACAAACTTCACAACAGAATTCCTAAATTCGCTCAATGCTTCCGGTATCCTCTCGCTAAAAACGCTTATAGTCAGCATCATAGGACGGGAATAGTAACTGGAAAAGAAATAGGCAAGTCACTATTTATAACACTAATTTCACCCAGTTCAGTTAATTTTCCAGTCATCTATAAAAGGTACAAATTTCCGCTCAGATTAGTATGCAGTGTGACTGTCAATAAAGCACAAGGACAAACATTCCACTGTTGCGAAGTGAATGTAAAGGAGTAATATTTCTTGCACAGGCAGCTATACATAGCGTGTTCACGTGTTGGAGAATCCCAAAACTCATTCCTATTTGCACCTGATAGCAAAACACAAAATATAATTTATAACAGTGTACTAGAATAATTTAGATGCTATACAGATGATATATTTAATTGCACCTCTTCCCAGTTCAGAATACAAATGGAAAAGACAAAGTGAAACGAGTCCTTTTCATCTAGTAACACAATAAAATATATGAGTACTTATTACTGAAAACTGAGGATCTGTTAAGGGACTATCAATTTGGCTCTGGGAAATGTACGAGGTGCATTCAAGTTCTAAGGCCTCCGATTTTTTTTCTCCGGACTGGAAAGAGATAGAAACATGCGCATTGTTTTAAAATGAGGCCACGTTCATTGTCAATACGTCCCAGAGATGGCAGCACCGTACGGCAGGTGGAATTTTACCGCCAGCGGCGAGAATGAGAACTGTTTTAAATACTTAAAATGGTGACGTTTTCCTTACTTGAACAGCGTGCAGTCATTTGTTTTCTGAATTTGCGTGGTGTGAAACCAATTGAAATTCATCGACAGTTGAAGGAGACATGTGGTAATGGAGTTATGGATGTGTCGAAAGTGCGTTCGTGGGTGCGACAGTTTAATGAAGGCAGAACATTGTGTGACAACAAACCGAAACAACCTCAGGCTCGCACAAGCCGGTCTGACGACATGATCGAGAAAGTGGAGAGAATTGTTTTGGGGGATCGCCGAATGACTGTTGAACAGATCGCCTCCAGAGTTGGCATTTCTGTGGGTTCTGTGCACGCAATCCTGCATGACGACCTGAAAATGCGAAAAGTGTCATCCAGGTGGGTGCCACGAATGCTGACGGACGACCACACGGCTGCCCGTGTGGCATGTTGCCAAGCAATGTTGACGCGCAACGACAGCATGAATGGGACTTTCTTTTCGTCGGTTATGACAATGGATGAGATGCGGATGCCATTTTTCAATCCAGAAACGAAGATCCAGTCAGCTCAATGGAAGCACACAGATTCACCGCCACCAATAAAATTTCGGGTAACCGCCAGTGCTGAAAAAATGATGGTGTCCATGTTCTGGGACAGCGAGGGCGTAATCCTTACCCATTGCGTTCCAAAGGGCACTACGGTAACAGGTGCATCCTACGAAAATGTTTTGAAGAACAAATTCCTTCCTGCACTGCAACAAAAACGTCCGGGAAGGGCTGTGCGTGTGCTGTTTCACCAAGACAATGCACCCACACATCGAGCTAACGTTACGCAACAGTTTCTTCGTGATAAAAACTTTGAAATGATTCCTCATGTTCGCTACTCACCTGACCTGGCTCCTAGTGACTTTGGGCTTTTTCCAACAATGAAAGACACTCTCCGTGGCCGCACATTCACCAGCCGTGCCGCTATTGCCTCAGCGATTTTCCAGTGGTCAAAACAGACTCCTAAAGAAGCCTTCGCCGCTGCCATGGAATCATGGCGTCAGCGTTGTGAAAAATGTGTACGTCTGCAGGGCGATTACGTCGAGAAGTAACGCCAGTTTCATCGATTTCGGGTGAGTAGTTAATTAGAAAAAAAATCGGAGGCCTTAGAACTTGAATGCACCAAAGATGGCGTTACGACGTTGCGCTTATAGTTGAAGCAAGATTTTAAAAACATCAAGGCTCTTTCATGGGAATTGTCGACCTGAAAACGAAATGTGCGTGTGGCACTTTTAAGAGGAAGACGCCTTCTGGGGAGTTTTGCCGCCTGGTTTAAATCGTTGTATTTGTAGTCACTTCGGCGTCGGCGGCGATGAAACGATAATGAGGACAACACATACAAACACGCACTAGAGAGCTGAGAAAATTCCAAATCTCGCCAAGAATCGGACCCGGGGCCTCGTGAATGAGTGTCAGTAATGCTAACCGCAAGATTGTCGAGCTGTACGAAGGTTTCGAGAATGTCCATCGGCGCGAAAATGTTCGAAAAATACGTGCAAGGGATGGAGGAAGGGTGTTAGTGTACAGCACGTACAAAAAGCAAAACGGAACATTTTGAATGGAAAACCAAGAACGAAGTGTTTGGATTAAAAAGCACGTAAACAGGAATACAGCCCTTTCCCCCTACTGATCAATCTATACATCGAAGAAGTAATAACAGAATAAAAAAGGTTCAGGAGTGGGATAAAAATTCAGTGTGAAACGTGATCAATGATCAGATTCGCTGATGACGTTACTATACTCAGTGGGAGTGAAGAAGAATTACAGGACGTACTGAATGGAATGAACAGATTAATGAGAAATAATGTGGATCGAGAGTAAGCGAATGAAGACGAAAGTGATGAGGAGTTCCGGATATCATGGTTGAAATGGTTCAAATGGCTCTGAGAACTATGGGACATCTGAGGTCATCAGTCCCTTAGATTTAGAACTACTTAAACCTAGCTAACATAAGGACATCACACACACCCATGCCCGAGGCAGGATTCGAACATGCGACCGTAGCAGTCTCGCGGTTCCGGACTGAAGCGCGTAGAACCGCTCAGTCACAGCGGCCGGCTCCGGATATGAAACTGGCGATGAACTTAACGTAACAACCGATGACCACGACGTAAACAGAATTAAGGAATTCTGCAACATTGCAAGCAAAATAACACATGACAGACGAATCAAGGAAGACATAATAGTTGGATTAATAAAGAGGGAATTCTTGGCCAAAAGAAGTGTACTAGTGTCAAACGTAGGCCTTAATTTGAGGAAGAAATTTCTGAGAATGTACGTTTGGAGCACAACATTATGCGGTAGTGAATCAAATGGTTCAAATGGCTCTGAGCACTATGCGACTTAACTTCTGAGATCATCAGTCGCCTAGGACTTAGAACTAATTAAACCTAACTAACCTAAGGACATCACGCACATCCATGCCCGAGGCAGGATTCGAACCTGCGGCCGTAGCGGTCGCTCGGCTCCAGACTGTAGCGCCTAGAACCGCACGGCCACTCCGGCCGGCGGTAGTGAATCATGGAAAACCGGAAAAGAAGAGATTTTAAGCGTTTGAGGTGTTGTACTATAGAAGGATACTGAAAATTAGGTGGACTGATAAGAAATGAAGTAGCGAGGAAAGGAACAGTTGGAAAGCACTGACAAGAGAGAGAGAATGACACGGCATATGTGAAGACATCAGGGAATATTTAGATGGAGCTGTAGACGGTGAAAACTGTGAAGAAAGAGCCTGGTAAACGTCAAACAAATAATTCCTCGACGTTGGGTGCAAAAGCTAGATTAATATGGAGCAGTTAACACAAGACAAGATGGTGTGATAGGTAGCATAATATCAGTCAGAAAACTGATGACACCCTTCCGCCTCCCCCCCTCCCCCCACCCTCCGCGAAATAGAATATTTCTGAAGAGGGACGCAAGTATATCAGCGCTATAGGCTCTATCTAGAAAATGATCTTAATAATGTGACGATTAGACGCACGTCGTCAGGTTGCGCAATATTGTGGTCCGTCGTTTGCGAGCGCAGGTATTGATTAGCCCGCCTCGTTGGCACGGACTTTGGGTACGCACGGCAAGGATGCAGCGCGAACCGCTGCAGTTCCGCCTCTCTAAATGCTCCCCTCATTGTTTCCCTCCGTCCTCCAGCTCGCCCGTCCTTTTTTTCCCCGTCGTTTGCGGGCGTGAGCAAAGAGAGCGGCGAGTAAAAAGGCTGCCACGTGGCGACGGATTTAAACTTTATAGCGTCGCGAATGTCGCCGGAATGCCGTAAGCCGCGGCTTGCCGTCACCGCCGAAAGAGACTGCAGCACGGGAGACGAGCGCAGCATGTCCACGCGTGCTCTGGGAAAAGCCGAGCCGGCCTGCCTCGCTGCTTTCCCCCCACACTCAAAGACACGATACTGATTCAGCCGTTTATTGTTTCTTATACAGGGTGGTCCATTGATAGTGACCGGGCCAAATATCTCACGAAATAAGCATCAAACGAAAAAACTACACAGAACGAAACTCGTCTAGCTTGAAGGGGGAAACCAGATGGCGCTATGTTTGGTCAGCTAGATGGCGCTGCCATAGGTCAAACAGATATCAACTGCGTTTTTTTAAAAAATAGGAACTCCCATTTTCATTACATATTCGTGTAGTACGTAAAGAAATATGAATGGTTTACTTGGACCACTTTTTTCGCTTTGTGATAGATGGCGCTGTAATAGTCACAAACGTATAAGTACGTGGTATCACGTAACATTCCGCTAGTGCAGACGGTATTTGCTTCGTGATACATTACCCGTGTTAAAATGGAACGTTTACCAATTGCGGAAAAGGCAGATATCGTGTTGATGTATGGCTATTGTGATCAAAATGCCCAACGGGCGTGTCGTATGTATGCTGCTCGGTATCCTGGACGACATCATCCAAGTGTCCGGATCGTTCGCCGGATAGTTACGTTATTTAAGGAAACAGGAAGAGTTCAGCCACATGTGAAACGTCAACCACGACCTGCAACAAATGATGATGACCAACTAGGTGTTTTAGCTGCTGTCGCGGCTAATCCGCACATCAGTAGCAGACAAATTGCGCGAGAATCGGGAATCTCAGAAACGTCGGTGTTCAGAATGCTACATCAATATTGATTGCACCCGTACCATATTCCTATGCACCAGGAATTGCATGGCGACGACTTTGAACGTCGTGTACAGTTCTGCCACTGGGCACAAGAGAAATTACGGGACGATGACAGATTTTTTGCACGCATTCTATTTAGCGATGAAGCGTCATTCACCAACAGCGGTAACGTAAAGCGGCATAATATGCACTATTCGGCAACGGGAAATCCACGATGACAGTGACAAGTGAAACATCAACGACCTTTGCGGGTTAATGTATGGGGCGACATTATGGGAGGAAGAATAATTGGCCCCCATTTTATCGACGGCAATCTAAATGGTGCAATGTATACTGATTTCCTACGTAATGTTCTACCGATGTTACTACAAGATGTTTCACTGCATGACAGAATGGCGATGTACTTCCGACATGATGGATGTCCGGCACATAGCTCGCGAGCGGTTGAAGCGGTATTGAATAGCATATTTCATGACAGGTGAATTGGTCGCCGAAGCACCATACCATGGCCCGCACGTTCACCGGATCTGACGTCCCCAGATTTTCTTACTGTGGGGAAAGCTGAAGGATATTTGCTATCGAGATCCACCGACAACGCCTGACAACACGCGTCAGCGCATTGTCAATGCATGTGCGAACATTACGGAAGGCGAACTACTCGCTGTTGAGAGGAATGTCGTTACACGTTGAAACACTTATGTATTCAGTACCAGCGATGGCGAGACATGACAGAATCTCTGACCAGAGAGTTATTTATCGTGGCTAGTATGCGCTTGACCGCGCGTGAGTGCAGTAGTTGTACGTAGCGAGTCGCGAGAGCATGTAGTTCAGTTGCGAGTCGGAAGTTGTGTGTGAGGAGTCGGTGGGCGTTGACATTGGTCTCTGGTCAAGGTTCGGGACGAGGTATATTGTTAAATAAGGTAATGAAGCAGCATTGCGCTCAGCCAATAACATCTGTTAGTTGTAATTAATTTGTTCAAGAAATGCCCCAATAATAATTTTGTTTTCAAAGCAATCTTTTTTAAGAAAAGAATCATTCCAATTGAAACAATATTTCCTTTGCTTTTCCTCCCAGAATCAATTTATCAGATTAATTACTGCACAGGGCCTAAGGTCAGCGATGCTGCCCTTCAATTTATCAGATTGATCTTAACGTTAATTTTGTGGGGACTTAACATTTTTGCACATTTTTATTATCATTGAGTTTTATTACTGTGGGAAGCTAACATTTGGCACTATTCGCAATTCTATTCCATTCTTTTCATTTTCATATTTTTACGGGGAGGTTACACGTATGGCTCCCATTTAATATTTAATAAATAATTTTCATTCATTTTTTGTGGGGAGGTTACAACGTGTTGCCAAATGCATTGAGGTTGACTGACATCATTTTGAGCATTCATTGCATTAATGTGGTATTTACAGGTAATCACGCTGTAACAGCATGCGTTCTCAGAAATGATAAGTTCACAAAGGTACATGTACCACATTGGAACAACCGAAATCAAATGTTTAAACGTACCTACGTTCTTTATTTTAATTAAAAAAAAACATCTTCCTGTTACCGACTGTTCGTCTAAAACTGTGAGCCATATGTTTGTGACTATTACAGCGCCATCTATCACAAAGCGAAAAAAGTGGTCCAACTAAAACATTCATATATCTTTACGTACTACACGAATATGTAATAAAAATGGGAGTTCCTATTTTAAAAAACGCAATTGATATCCGTTTGACCTATGACAGCGCCATCTAGCGGGCCAACCATAGCGCCATCTGGTTTCGCCCTTCAAGCTAGACAAGTTTCGTTCTTTGTAGTTTTTTCGTTTGACGCTCTTTTCGTGAGATATTTGGCCCGGTCACGATCAATGGACCACCCTGAATACACTGCATGACAAAATAGAAGTGAAGCACCCGTAAGAGGAGCTGGAAACGAAATGAAACTTCCAGGGTTGAGAGAGTATGTGGCATTATTTTAGTGATTACAAAGTCAACTTGGCCGTATCAGCATGACGTTTGACCCACCTCTGACCTATGTGCATGCACTGATTCGGTCGGGAAGGGTGTCATAAAGCCGCTGAAGCCTCTCCTGAGGCGAACTGACCCACAAACTGGAGTAACTGGTCCTTGAGATGCTGGGTACTGTTACTGCTGGGACGGAGTTGAGAGCTGGTTCCACACACGGTCTATCGGAGGCTGATATGGGGATGTTGGTGGCCGCAGGAGAACATCAGCATCACGCGGACAGTTCATAAAAGCACATGCAATGTGTGGACAAGGATTGTCCTGTTGAAAAACAGCATCACGATATTACTGCAGGGAGGTAACGTATGAGGACGCATGATATCAGTGACGTACTATTGTACTGAGAGAGATAGCTCAGTGACTACCAGCCGCGACCTGAATACACCCGTTAGCTCACCACGCCATGCCGCAAGGAGTAATGCCGTCGTTCCTCTCCAGATCAATGGAAGACTGGGACCTCTCTCCATGTCGCCGCCATTGTCGCCGACTATGGTCATCGGGGACAATGGAGACTAGGAATTCGTCGCTGGAAATATGGCAGCTCCATCCATCGGCAGTCCATGCTTCCTGATCACGGTACCGCAGTCTGTGTTGTGGTGTTAACAGCAGCCTACGCATGGAACGATTATTCCCTAAGATGGCTGCTGCTAGCCTCCAACGCAAAGTGCGGGATGACGAAGAATGTTGCAGGTACTCCGTTACATGTTCTTCGATGGCAGGTGAAAATTTGTAGGGGCTACGGTGTGCTTGATTCACAATACGATGATTCTCCCTTTCGGGGGGGGGGGGGGGGGAGGGGGAGGGGGGGGTGTCATATGTGGTCGACAGGAACCTTGTCGACGAGTACACCTGACTGGTATCCCCATGTAGTCCAAAATCAGGCCTCTGTCACATTTAATGTCTCTCAAATCTGGATAATGCACGTTTCGACCATCTGGCCAATTGGAGACCTACCATGAAGCCCGTCTGTGACTCTGTCAGATGCTGATAAATAAACTGGAAGCAATCTTTAACGCATAAACTTTTCTATGTGGTGACCGGTTTTGATCTTATTATAAGATCATCTTCAGACCTACAATGAACAAGAATCCTTATAAGGACGAAATCGTACATATATAAAACAGTAAATAACGCTGATATACCATAGATGTCTGCCGGAGGTGTTGGAGCATGGAAACCTCTTGCTTGTCGCTGGTGGTGTACTGCAACGTGAAGGACGCCAGCTGCTAATTAAATAAATACTTGAAGCCGCGCCCACCGTCTCCGGCATAACATCACGGATGGTCAATCACGTAAGTTGCATTTCTGCCGCTTAAGAAAGTAACGTGGTAGTTACTATTAAGTCATTATTACCATCTATAGAACATATAAAACGAGTTAAAATCTTATTGCTTATAAAATATAGTGTAAAAAGGTAATTACTGCGACCTAAATAGTGTGGCCCTCTATCATGTATTGTTATCGACCAAAGCAAAGATTATAACAAGGATGCCACTCTAGTAACCATGGCTACCTACTCGCCTTTCTAGGGCCAAAGAGGCTATATGTGGGGAAAATGTCCGGCTCGCTCTAAGGTTGCCAGGGAGACCCAACGAAGGTCGATCAGTACATGATATGGATAAGTGGTATGCGCATGAGTTACTGGTACCATTAAAATTTTTATTGAAAGACATCTTGTCAAAATATATGTTACATCTAGAATGCGATATCAGTTGTGGAATGTAACAGAAATGTATAAAGTAAAAGCTATATTTCCGTTACTGTAGTTGGTCTGCATAGAACGCAACGTGATGGCTATCATGAGCGTAAAATTAATGACATTATGTCACTGAAGAACAGAAAAAACGACTGTCTGGACGGTCACGTCATGGGTGGACGAAATAATGTCTGCGTGATTAGCTGTCCATGACGTTGTACCGGAGACGGTGGGCGGGCTTCAAGTATTTATTTAATTAGCAGCTGGCGTCCTTTACGTTGCAGTACACCACCAGCCACAAGCAAGAGAGTTGCCAAGCGCCACCGCCTCCGACAGACATCTATGTTATATCAGCGTTATTTACTGTTTTATCTATATATGATTTCCTCCTTTATATGCTTATAAGGATTCTTGTTCATTGTAGGTCTGAAGATGATCTTATAATAAGATCGAAACCGGTCACCATATTAAAAAATTTATGCGTTAAAGATTGCTTTCAGTTTATTTATAATAATTATAGATCGCTGTTTCCTATAATAAGAACTATGTTCTTTAAAATGTTAGATGCTGATAATGCTGTCTCACACGAGTACTCGGAATCTCCATGACCTTCACAGTGATCAGTTAACATCTGATGCTGTTAATGCCCCAGGTCTGGACACAACACCATACATGAACAACATTCATGCACTGTGGTGGTCATTTTAACTCGTCAGAGACAATTGTAACTCTAATCATTTTCATACCTGCCGATGGTGTGTACTCCTGCTAAACTACATTGACATCCGACAGTTTCTGTCAGCAGTGTACATCTGATTCGTAACAGCTCAAAAGTAGCACTACAATTTTTTTCTGCGCATGTTCTTTGCTCTATATACAATTTCTTCCGTTTCTCCATGCCACAGCAATGTGCATGTGATTCTAGAGTTATCCTAACCTTCCACCATCCCGGACTGCTGTCAGCATGTGTGTGTGTGTGTGTGTGTGTGTGTGTGTGTGTGTGTGTGTGTGTGTGTGTGTCTTTCATCCCTCATACATTTGACAGTTGCTTGTCAAGCATATAGCTACTCGTCGTTAAACGTGACATGTTGCTTTTGTTTACACAAATGGTTCAAATGGCTCTGAGCACTATGGGACTTAACATCTGAGGTCATCAGTTCCCTAGACTTAGAACTACTTAAACCTAACTAACCCAAGGACATCACACACATCCATGCCGAGGCAGGATTCGAACCTGCGCCCATAGCAGTCGCGCGGCTCCGGATTGAAGCGTCTAGAACCATTTGGCCACAATGGCCGGCTTTTGTTTACGCCCATGCTCTCAAAGCGTTGCGCGAATCCCCTTCATCTCACCTGAATAATTTTTTCCTGACTTCTGTTTAGTCACCAGTCTTATGATGAAAATGAAATAAGGCGATTCTGAGGCAATTACATTACGAAATTGGACACTAAAAATAACAGATGAATTTTGTTATTTGGGTAGCAAAATAACTATCGAGTAGTGATGCGGAGAGAATTTTAAATGCAGTGTGAAAACAATAAGAAACGAATTTCTGAAAAAAAGAAATTTTGTAACACCAAATATAAATAAAAAGACCTTTCGGAAGGAATTTGTCTCGAGAGTAGTCTTGTACGAGTTGATACGTGGGTGTTACTTGTGAATTGCAGGAGAATGCTGAAGATTATATGGATGTATCAGTTAACTAATAAGGCGATAGTTTATCGAACTGTGGCGAAAAGAAATTTATGGCACATCTTGACTAAAATAAGGAATCCCGTAGATACCCTGACCTTCCACTATCCTGGCGTGCTGCCTGTGTGTACGGATAAATCGTAGAGGGAAGGCGTCAGTTGACTATAATAAACAGTTTGGCGAGGATGCAGATTGCGGTAGTTACGCTGAGAAGAAGAGGCTTGCACAGGATAGACGGTCTTCGGACTGAAGGCCACAACAACAACAACAACAGTCTTGTGACTGATTTGATCCTACAGTTTTTGCTCTCTATGGCTCCCTCTAATAGGGGACTGTTTTCAGCTCTTTAACAGAGGTTATCCATTTTTAAAAGAGAGCATTCGCTTTTTACGTGCTGCACTCTTGTTCTGGAATCACAGAAATTACTCTGGGAAAACAAGGTTTTTCACATATGAAAACATGCGTGAAAGTACAACATGATGATGTACCCAGGAACAAAGTGCTTCAATCGATAAATACTTGTTTATGACAGTCTGTGTGTATTAAATGGTGTATATGTTACATTATTATTCTACTATACACCAATAGTCAGTAAGTGAAATCAAATTGAGAGGAAGAAGCATTATCAAAAACCAGTTATAAGTTTAAAACTTTTTGAAGCAAAAGCCATGCGAAACTAACGCAAATATCCGTTTTGGAGACAGGTAGACTTGTTAAGACATTAAAGAAACTCAATTCATTTGCAAGTATCACATGTTGCATGGTAAGGACCTTCTTGTGTATAATTGTGCAAGATGTTGGGTGCCCAGCGAATATATAAACAGTTCTAAAAATATAGAATTTTACTCAACATAAAATTCTATAACTAAAGAATGAGGAATATATTCCAAATAGCTTTAATATATTATACAGCACTTAAATGTTTAGAACACGAAATATTTACAAATGCTGCACAGAACAGAACCTGTTTAACAACAACAGAGACAGTCAGAAATTTTGCAAAAACAGACATAATGGCTGATGGGATACCGCAATCACTGGTTATGCAATGTTATTTATAATCCGTCTTGATTGCAAAAATGTTTATTCACATGACCGGTTTCGGTTCCTCTAGGACCATCTTTAGATCTGAAACAATAATGATACTAATTTACTATTTCACAAATGCTAACATTTTTCATCCTATCCGATCAACATCAAATATACCAGAAGATACCTGCAGTTTACTTAATGCACATACTTAATACAGGTGGCGTCTGGTACATTTGTTACATTACATAGGCACATACTTAATGCACATACTTAATACAGTATGTGCATATGTAATGTAACAATGACGCCACGTGTTGGTAATAGTTTTATAATTAATATAAATGACGTGCATTTTGCCAACCAATTTTATGTGACGCAGCATGTGAAGATTGTTACTCTTGTAACAGAAACTGCAGGTATCTTCTGGTACATTTGATGTTGATCGGATAGGATGAAAAAGGTTAGCATTTTTGAAATAGTAAATTAGTATCATTCTCGTTTCAGATCTGAAGATGGTTCGAGAGGAACCGAAACCGGTCATGTGAATAAATATTTTTGCAATGAAGACGGATTATAATAAGTCAGAAATGGCGGAAATTGCTTATGACCGTCCCTACTGTGCATTCCGTCATGCCATTCTAAAATCAGTCCGTAGACAGAAGTACCAACCAAAAAAACCGCATATTGTATTCCTCGCCGGCCGCTGTGACCGAGCGGTTCTAGGCGCTCCAGCCCGGAACCGCGCTGTCGCTACGGTCGCAGGTTCGAATCCTGCCTCGAGCTTGGATGTGTGTGATGTCCTTAGGTTAGTTAGGTTTAAGTAGTTCTAAGTCTAGGGAACTGATGACCTCAGATGTTAAGTCCCATAGTGCTTAAAGGCTTTTGAACCTTTTTTTTGTATTCCTCTAGGTACAACGCTGTGCCCTATGGTGAAAGTTACTCCCTGGCGTCTTAGTCATATCCTATCGACCATTTCTTTCTTCTGGTCAGTATTTCCCACATATTGCTTTCGTCACCATTTCTGCGAAGGACATACTCATTTCACACCTTATTAGTGAGCTTAAATGGTTCAAATGGCTCTGAGCACTATGGGACTCAACTGCTGAGGTCATTAGTCCCCTAGAACTTAGAATTAGTTAAACCTAACTAACCTAAGGACATGACAAACATCCATGCCCGAGGCAGGATTCGAACCTGTGATTGTAGCGGTCGCGCGGTTCCAGACTGCAGCGCCTTTAACCGCACGGCCACTTCGGCCGGCCTTAGTGAGCTTAATTTTCGGCATCTTGTTACGTTACATCACAAACACTTTTTGATTCTCTTGTTTTCCGGTTGTCCCACACGGCCCATGATTTATTTCCACTGCTGTGCTCCAACCGTACATTTTCAGATTCCTTACCAAAATTACGGCCAATATTTGATACCAGTACGCTTCAGTTAGCGAGAATGCCCTGTTTGCCTGTGTTGGTCTGTTTCTCACATTCTCCTTGCTAAATACGTTATGCGTTATTTTGCTTCCAAGATAGCATAAACTCTTTACTTTTTCTACTAAATAGCTAACCTCTTGTCTACTACTCCTCATTATATGTAAATTTAAGGTGGAGAAGGAAAGAAGGAAAGGAAAGGGGAGGGATCATTGCTGTCAGCTGCTTAGGAACATAACGCGGAATAGACGGCGACGAGTGAAAATGTGTACCCCACACATTCGTATAATTTGATAGGTCTAGCTGTGCAATGAATCCACCTACTTCAGTGTGAATGCACAAATTCATCTGACCTCCTGTGGCAATCTCGGAAGAGCGTCTATAGAGGAAACGGACAGGGAATGCGGATGGGTGGTGCTCGATGGGAGTGCAGATCGGCCGTGAGGTGATCCGAGGTAGCCTGTCCAGTTGCGATAACACTGTGTCCCGGTTAGTGCAGTGGTTACCGCACCTGCCTAGTAAGCAGGAGATCACGCGTTCGAGTCCCAGTCCAGTACACATCTTCACTCGTCGCCGCTGATTCCGCGTGATGCCCCAAAGACAGACAAATGGCTCTGAGCACTATGGGACTTAACTAGTGTGGTCATCAGTCCCCTAGAACTACTTAAACCTAACTAACCTAAGGACATCACACACATCCATGCCCGAGGCAGGATTCGAACCTGCGACCGTAGCAGTCGCGCGGTTCCGGACTGCGCGCCTAGAACCGCTAGACCACCACTCCTCATTACTTTCGTTTTTCTTTGGTTTATAGTGTTCATTCCATTCAGTACTCCCTTTTTCTCCTGTAACACAATTTTCGTGACTCCGGCCAACCGGATTGAGTTTTTCCATAGTTTCCCTTAGTAGTTCAGGGCAAGCGCCGTGTTAGTTCCTTTGAAACGCAAGCAGTCGATTTCCATCTGTAATGACCTCACCGTCGAATGGTTGACAAATATTAATTTTCCTTTCTTCAGGGTTGTTCCATTAACACGTTCTCCTCCTCTCCCCATTTCACGATTCTGGAAACTTCCTGTTTTCGGTTAAAATAAAGGAAACAGGGAGGCACTACAAAGAAATTAAAAATGATGGAAGATCAGCGTTCAGCGTCCCCTCAGCGCTGAGGTTATCGGAAAAGGAGTTTAAGCAAAGGTTGGACAAATACGAGGCGGGAGATCAGGAATGGTTGCAAAGGAAACATTCCGAAAAGAAGTAAGATTAAGGTTTCACGTTCGGTCGCCAAGGTCATTGGAGGCGAAGAATCAGGGAAGTGTGAAGGAAGGAAATTGGCCGTGCCCTTTCAAAAGAATCGTCCCGGCATTCGACTTCATCTAGCACGGGTCCGCAGCTCATGGTCGTGCGGTAGCGTTCTCGCTTCCCGCGCCCGGGTTCCCGGGTTCGATTCCCGGCAGGGTCAGGGATTTTCTCTGCCTCGTGATGACTGGGTGTTGTGTGCTGTCCTTAGGTTAGTTAGGTTTAAGTAGTTCTAAGTTCTATGGGACTGATGACCATAGATGTTAAGTCCCATGGTGCTCAGAGCCATTTGAACCATCTAGCCCGGAATGGCCGGACGGGGTTTGAAGCCTTGTCCTCCGGAACACGCATCTAGGGTCGCCTCAGAACACGTCCAGCCAACCGATTCCTTCTTCTAGTCAAGTTGTGCCACAAATTCCTCTTCTCTCCAATTCTGTTCAGTACCTCCTCATTAGTTATGTGATCTACCCATCTAATCTTCAGTATTCTTCTGTAGCAACACATTTTGAAAGCTTCTATCCGCTTCTTGTCTAAACTATTTATTGTCCATGTTTCACTTCCATACACATACTCCGTACACATACTTCCAGAAAAGACTTACTGACACTTAAATCTATACTTCGTGTCAACAAATTTCTCTTCTTCAGAAACGTTTGCCTTGCTATAGCCAGTCTACATTTTGTGTCCTCTTACTTCGACCGTCATCAGTTATTTTGCTCCCCAAATAGCAAAATTCATATACTGTTTCAAGTGTCTCATTTCCTAATCTAATTCCCTCAGCATCAGCTGATTTAATTCGACTACATTCCATTACCCTCGTTTTTCTTTTGTTGATGTTCATCTTATATTCACCTTTCAAGACACTGTCCATTCTGTTCAACTGCTCTTCCAGGTCCTTTGCTATCTATGACAGAATTACAATGTCATCGGCAAACCTCAGAGTTTTTATTTCTTCTCCATGGATTTTAATGCCTACTTAAAATTTTTCTTTTGTTTCCCTTATTGCATGCTCAATATATTGATATTGATAAGACTGAATAACATCGGGGATAGGCTACAACCCTGTCTCACTCCCTTCCCAACCATTGCTTCCCTTTGATGGCCCCTCGACTCTTATAACTCCCATCTGGTTTCTGTACAAATTGTAAATATCCTTTCGATCCTTGTATTTGACCCCTGCCACCTTCATAATTTGAAGGAGAGTATTCCAGTCAACATTATCAAAAGCTTTCTCTAAGTGTAACAAATGCTAGGAACGTAGGTTTTTCTTTCTTTAATCTATCTTCTAGGATAAGTCGTCGGCTCAGTATTGCCTCCCGTGTTCCAATATTTGTACGGAATCCAAACTGATCATCCTCAAGGTCGGCTTTTACCAATTTTACCATTTGTGTGTAAAGAATTAGTATTTTTCAGCCGTCTTATTAAACTGATAGTTCGGTGGTTTTAACACCTGTCAACACCTGCTTTCTTTGGGATTGGAATTATTATATTTTTCTTGAAGTCTGAGGGTATTTCGCCTGTCTCATACATCTTGCTCACCAGATGGTAGAGTTTTTTCAGAGTTGGGTCTCCCAAGGCCATCAGTAGTTCTAATGGAATGTTGTCTACTCCCGGGGCCTTGTTTCGACTTAGGTCTTTCAGTGCTCTGTCAAACTCTTCACGCAGTATTATATCTTCCATTTCATCTTCACCTACGTCCTCTTCCATTTCCATAATATTGCCCTCGAATATATCGTCCTTGTACAGACTCTGTGGCCGAGCGGTTCTAGGCGCTTCAGTCCGGAACCGCGCTGCTGCTACAGTCTACAGTCGCAGGTTCGAATCCTGCCTCGGGCATGGATGTGTGTGATGTCCTTAGGTTAGTTAGATTTAGCTAGTTCTAAGTGTGGGGGACTGATGAACTCAGATGTTAAGTCCCGTAGTGCTTAGAGCCATTTGAACCATATTTTTTTCTACTTTCCCTTCTTTGCTTAGAACTGGTTTTCTATCTGAGCTCTTGATATTCATACAAGTGGTTCTCTTTTCTCCAAAGATCTCTTTAATTTTCATGTAGGCAGTATCTACCTTACCCCTAGTGATATGTCTCTGCATCCTTACATTTGTCCTCTAGCCATCTCTGCTTAGCCATTTTTGACTTCCTGTCGATCTCATTTTTGAGACGTTTGTATTCCTTTTTGCATGCTTCATTTACTGCATTTTTATGTTTTATCCTTTCATCAATTAAATTCAGTATCTCTTCTGTTACCCTAGGATTTCTACTAGCCCTCGTCTATTTACCTACTTGATCCTCTGCTGCCTTCACTATTTCATCCCTCAAAGCTACCCATTCTTCTTCTACTGTATTTCTTTCCCCTGTTCTTGTCAATCGTTCTCTAATGCTCTCCGTGAAATTCTCTACAACCTCTGGTTCTTTATGTTTATCCAGGTCCCAACTCCTTAAATTCCCACCTTTTTGCAGTTTCTTCAGTTTTAATGTACAGTTCATAATCAGTAGATTGTGGTCAGAGTACGCATATGCCCCTGGAAATGCCTTTCAATTTAAAACCTGGTTCCTCAATCTCTGTCTTAACATTATATAATCTGTCTGAAACCTTCCAGTATCTCCAGACCTCTTCCACGTATACAACCTTCCTTTATGATTCTTGAACCAAGTGTTATTTATGATTAATTTACGCTGTGTGGAAAATTCTACCAGGCGCCTGCCGCTCTCATTTCTTACCCCCATTCCATATTCACCTAATACGTTTCCTTCTCTTCCTTTTCCTACTATTGAAATCCAGTCCCCCATGACTATTAAATTTTCGTCCCCTTTTACTATCTGAATAATTTCTTTTATCTCATCATATACTCGTATTTCTTCAATCTCTTCGTCATCTGCGGAGCTAGTTGGGATATAATGTGGTGTCACCGCCAGACACCACACTTGCTTGGTGGTAGCCTTTAAATCGGCCGCGGTCCATTAGTATACGCCGGACCCGCGTGTCGCCACTGTCAGTGATAGCAGACCGAGCGCCACCACACGGCAGGTCTAGAGAGACGTACTAGCACTCGCCCCAGTTGTACAGCCGACGTTCATAGCAAAGGTTCACTGACAACTACGCTCTCATTTGCCGAGACGATAGTTAGCATAGTCTTCAGCTACATTTGCTACGACCTAGCAAGGCGCCGTATTCAATTGATAATTAATATTATGAAGCATGTACCGTAACGAGAGATGTTCTACAATTGTGGATTAAAGTTAAGTATTACATCATCTACGTACTTTATTTGCAATTCTCAAGATATTGTCCTGTTCCAGACCTCACGCCAGTCAGTGTGTAATTAAACGCGTGCATTTCGGCCTCCTCTAAAAACACAGTGTTGGCTCTTCTGCCAACACTACATATAAACTTGTAGTAATGTGGTAGGCGTAGGCTTCGTGTATATCTTGGCTACAATAATGGTTCGAATGGTTCAAATGGCTCTGAGCACTATGGGACTTAACATCGGAGGTCATCAGTCCCCTAGACTTAGAACTACTTAAACCTAACTAACCTAAGGACATAACACACATCCATGGCTGTTGTTTTTCTCTTGCTCTATTTGCAGGTGGAACAGGAGGGGGAGTGACGAGTAGGTAGAGGGTACCCTCCGCCACGCGCCGTACGGTGGCTTGCGTGGTATATATGTAGTTGTGCATACAGATGCGGTGCAGTCAAAAGATACGGCCGAATATGTCACATATTTTCACATTCCCAAACTCACTCATCAAAACCTACAGATCACGTGTCGCCAAGAATTAGGCTCGCGACATGCCCTGGCACTGGTGCCATAGCGCGCAGCCTAGCTGACTCAAGTTCCCCCACCGGTATGCCATGACGTCAGAGTGTGAGCAGGGGCAAGAGGAGAAACTGCGTACGCGCCACATTTAAGTGGCAGTGTAGTCGCACTGAGTGTAAGTTGGTTTTATATTTCACATTTCTCAGCATCATAGAGCAAAAACAAAACAAGTTTTCAGTATTATTTAATTATTTTCTATCAAAAGCCCTGCTCAATCGTGTATCACCAATTATAGAGGGAAAACTTGGAGAATATCAAGCTGGCTTCAGACCAGGAAGATCCTGCGCCGAACAAATTTTTAACCTCAAAACAGCAATGAACTATTTATCTACAAGGAGCAAGAAATATTTCATAACATTCATTGATTTCAAAAAAGCTTATGACTCAATCGATAGGGACACACTCATCAAAACACTTCGAGAATATGAAATAGATGAAACAACAATCACCATAATCAAAGAAACATTAACAAATACAAAGTAAAATTCCAAGGAGAAATTTCACGGCATTTCGAGGTCAAAACCGGCGTCAGACAAGGAGATGCGCTGTCCCCGGTACTCTTCAACTGTGTTCTGGATAAAGTCATTGCAGAATGGAGAAAACTCACGCAAAAACATGGAGTTGAGAAAGTCCAAATTGGAGGGAAGTGCTACAAAGCCATTGAAACCAACTGTTTTGCCTTTGCTGACGATCTCGCCTGTTTAGCTTACACACAAAAAGACACAATAAAACAAATAGAATTACTTAAAGAAACTGCTGAAAAAGCAGGCTTGCAAATTTCATTTGAAAAGACAGAAATCATTACAAATATCAAAAATCCACCAAAGAAAATAACTACGAAATACGAGAAAATACAGGTATCTAAACATTTTAAGTATCTTGGTGAACTAATTCAGCCTGTGGCAAAAGATCATCCAGCCTGCAGGGCTAGAATACGAAAACTAGAGACAGCAACTCACTACTGCAGACAAATGTATTAAAAAAATGTATATCCAAAAACTCAGACACTACCAGACTGTCATTAGACCACAGATACTATATGCATCAGAAACACTGGCAAATTTTACATACGCAGAACAGATAGAAAATCGTGAAAGAAGAATTGTGAGGACAATTCTTGGACACAGGAAAATAACAGATGATCAAGGCAAGCCTGTATACAGACTAAAAAGCAACAAAGAAGTGTATATGAAGTGCAGCAAAATTACAGACGAAATTAGAAAAAGAAGATGCTCCTTTTATGCTCACATCATGAGGATGAACCCGAATAGGCTTACAAAACAAATATTTTCGTACATTGCAAATCTAAAAAATAAAAATTTATGGTTTATCAACACAGAAAGAGATCTAAAATTAATGGACATAGATCAGGAAACAATATTTAACAGAAACCTTTTTAGAAAAAAACTGAATTCATTCACGGGTTTCGGTGTGAAAATTAAGAAGACTTGTGGAACTAAATGGTCTGAAGAGAGAAAAGCCGCCTTCAGCGCAAGAATGAAAGAAGTGTGGACTGAGAGAAAGAAGACTTCCCAGAAGCGCAAGAAATAACTGTTTTCGCGGTCTTTAACGGCCAAATTTGTATAATAATAAATAATAAATAATTATTTTCGGCGCTCTGAAACCGTAGTATAATTTTTATCTTGTACAAAATGTCGGCGTAAGGACAGACGCAGACAGTTTCACAGATTTTCGCACTCAGGTTGCATATAGTCATGACTTATTTAGTTTCATAATCGAAAAAATGTCTTACACACACATGTGTTGATCGAAATATTGTACCACTTTATCAGACGTAGACACTTTACCCGAGGAAAGCAATGTAGACGTCCTGGTAAGTTTTAACCTTCAAGATGTTAATGTTTAAAACGAGAATTACCATCCAGACCAATCAGCTACATGTGCACATGCACAGGGACACCTTCATCTGAAATATCTAACGGTCTCGAAAACAGCTCTAAAAAAAATGTAAGATTGTCAGTGTCCTGGAAACGTTTACGAAACTATCCTTGTAACTCTTTCAAGACCACAATGAATTCTTCAGACCTCACGTTTGCTTTGACGCCAGTGAGCGTACAGAACTCGAGCGTGTTTATCAGAATGTGTCTCTTCTACAACGCGATTTTCTTTCTAAATGCATCCTCGTCAAATAAGAAAGAAGTTGTTTCTTAGCTTGCAGTGTCTGGCTGTGGGCAGTGTGAAGTCAAGTCCACTAAAAATGCGAGATCTGCAGTCCATTCTGGACGTTCCAATTTCCTTCATAAATTCAACAGCAGCGTGTTTTAAATCGAAGAATCGTTCCATGCACGCCGCTTGAGTTAACCAACACGCTTCTCAGTAACGTATAAAGTCTCCATACTTTTTGTTCAGTTCCATCGAAAACTATTGGACATGACAGGGGACTTACGTGTGGACTACAGGAATTTTACTATTAGTAATTTCACTATTCATGCACTGCTTGCCTGCAAATTTACCACAAAGTATTTCTTGATGAACAGAGCAATGAATCCTATCCGTCGATCGTTCCATTTTTTTTTTTTTTTGCTCTTCCATTGTCAACTATATCTTTAAATTGTTTCTGCATGATATTGTAATTTTGTTCCGTAGCAAATAAGCAATACCTTTTTCTTACAGGGTGTTTCAAAAATGACCTGTATATTTGAAACGGCAATAAAAACTAAACGAGCAGCGATAGAAATACACCGTTTGTTGCAATATGCATGGGACAAAAGTACATTTTCAGGCAGACAAACTTTCGAAATTACAGTAGTTACAATTTTCAACAACAGATGGCGCTGCGGTCTGGGAAACTCTATAGTACGATATTTTCCACATATCCACCATGCGTAGCAATAATATGGCGTAGTCTCTGAATGAAATTACCCGAAACCTTTGACAACGTGTCTGGCGGAATGGCTTCACATGCAGATGAGATGTACTGCTTCAGCTGTTCAATTGTTTCTGGATTCTGGCGGTACACCTGGTCTTTCAAGTATCCCCACAGAAGAAGTCACAGGGGTTCATGTCTGGCGAATAGGGAGGCCAATCCACGCCGCCTCCTGTATGTTTCGGATAGCCCAAAGCAATCACACGATCATCGAAATATTCATTCAGGAAATTAAAGACGTCGGCCATGCAATGTGGCCGGGCACCATCTTGCATAAACCACGAGGTGTTCGCAGTGTCGTCTAAGGCAGTTTGTACCGCCACAAATTCACGAAGAATGTCCAGATAGCGTGATGCAGTAATCGTCTCGGATCTGAAAAATGGGCCAATGATTCCTTTGGAAGAAATGGCGGCCCAGACCAGTACTTTTTGAGGATGCAGGGACGATGGGACTGCAACATGGGGCTTTTCGGCTCCCCATATGCGCCAGTTCTGTTTATTGACGAAGCCGTCCAGGTAAAAATAAGCTTCGTCAGTAAACCAAATGCTGCTCACATGCATATCGCCGTCATCAATCGTGTGCACTATATCGTTAGCGAATGTCTCTCGTGCAGCAATGGTAGTGGCGCTGAGAGGTTGCCGCGTTTCAATTTTGTATGGATGGAGGTGTAAACTCTGGCGCATGAGACGATACGTGGACGTTGGCGTCATTTGGACCGCAGCTGCAACACGGCGAACGGAAACCCGAGGCCGCTGTTGGATCACCTGCTGCACTAGCTGCGCGTTGCCCTCTGTGGTTGCCGTACGCGTTCGCCCTACCTTTCCAGCACGTTCATCCGTCACGTTCCCAGTCCGTTGAAATTTTTCAAACAGATCCTTTATTGTATCGCTTTTCAGTCCTTTGGTTACATTAAACCTCCGTTGAAAACTTCGTCTTGTTGCAAGAAAACTGTGTTCTAGGCGGTGGAATTCCAACACCAGAAAAATCCTCTGTTCTAAGGAATAAACCATGTTGTCCACAGCACACTTGCACGTGGTGAACAGCACACGCTTACAGCAGAAAGACGATGTACAGAATGGCGCACCCACAGACTGCGTTGTCTTCTATGTCTTTCACATCACTTGCAGCGCCATCTGTTGTTGAAAATTGTAACTACTGTAATTTCGAAAGTTTGTCCGCCTGAAAATGTACTGTTGTTCCAAGCATATTGCAGCAAACGGTGTATTTCTATCGCTGCTCGTTTAGTTTTTATTGCCGTTTCAAATATACCGGTCATTTTTGAAACACCCTGTATGTGCCCCGTAATATACAGGGCGTTCGGAAATTCCTGGTACAAACTTTTAGGATTTGTATAGGGGAATGAGTTGGAACCCATGTCCGTAAACGTACTGTTTCCGTGCTATTTCAATTCAAAATATCATGTACTCACTCCTTTATACAAATCCTAGAAATTTGCAACAGGAATTTCTGAACACCCTGTATATTGAGATAGAGCAGCTACTGGACCTGTGAACGTCCTTCAACACCACGAACAAATAGGAATGGGTAAAGAGCGCTGACGTCACGATTCGGCTGAACATTACGAGAAGGACCGAGCAAAGCCGAGAGAGAGGCCGAGTCTTGGACAGCACGTGGCCCGCACACTCAGCGTGCGTGAAGTTTGGGACGCCGCAGCCGGCCCTGCTACGGATGAACCGTCGCTATACGTGTCAGACGTGGTGGTGTTGCGGTAACACGTGTGTTTGGAGGGAGAAATCGCGGAATCGAATTTCGGTCGGACTACGGATTTTTTCTTCCAGTATTCGTTTTAGCCTAGCCTTCACCTCTCAACGATGTGAGACGTCACCAGAAGCAAAACACGGTTCGGACTCCGCGTTAAGCTGTAAGTCCCCTTTCCCCGGCAGGATGTGGTAGGTTAGGCACAGCCAAGACGTCGGTATCCGATAGAAAGACTTGCAGAGGCCACTGAGCCATAGGAAATTATTATAATCATCTATGTACCTAACTAGCTTAGCGCCCTCTGCTTCGTTTGCGTAGACTTTTTTTTTGCTTTATTGAAATCGAATTTTAAAGGGGAAAAAACCACATTAGGAGGTTCAAAAAATCCGATTTCTTTCATTGCATAAATCGTTAGCTTAACTATCCAAGAACACGCTGTCAAAATTTCAAAGCGAATTCGCATTCGTTTAGATTTTATGAGCATAGAACTAAGTGCACATAGGGTGCAGAAGGAAATTCTTCCAGTAAATGAACATTTATCAAGGGATGAATTATTGGAGAGATGTTTAGGAGGCCACACACAAAATGCGAATGAAAGTTTTAATTCCACTATTTGGCGATTAGCTGCTAACCACTTACACTCCGGAATAAAAGTCGTATTTAGCAGCGGGCTTGTTCAGTGAAGGAAATTCATCCCTTCTGATGGTCATGAACGAGGAAGGAATTGTAGTAGGCACGCAAAGCTTCAATTATGCCGAACAAATGGATAGCCAGCGTGTGAGCCGGCACAATCGGCTTAGTTCATTGGAATCGAAGGAAGGAGGGAAAGCTCGTGAAGCACTGCTGCAAGCGCAAAACGAAGCCTATGAGGAAGATTAATCGGTGAGCATTTTACATTGTTGTTAACTTCCTTGAATTTCTAGTTTCCGAGAATTTATTTTTCAGGCTCCTTTATCTCGAAATGACTTTTTTTTTTTCAAATTTGCCTGCAGTGTAACTCAAAAAGTATAGAACCGATCATTATGAAAATTGATAGTATGATTCTTTGTAAAATTACGAATTATATAAACCAACTTGGGAGATGATATCATGATTTTTCTTTGCATAATTAGAGAAAAATCGTGAAAATCGAAGTAAATTGTTCCAACGCCTGCAAAATTTTTGATTTTCATTATTTTCACCATTATTGAGTTTCGTATTCAAAGAAAATAAGTTATTAATGTAAAATCAAGACCTTTTAGATTTTAGATGAAAATCTGAGTGGCTACACTGCGCGCAATTGGAGAACTGTACTCACAACATTCAGCGGACATCACAGCGTAACTTTGTTATTTTTGGCTGAAATTATGCAAACAAATTCACAATAACTGTTAGAAATATGAATGAAATGATGTCAGAATTTGATTAAATTCTAATTGATTCTTCCTACCCAAACAAATCCAAAAAGCAGTGTCAAACAGCCTCCTAATGTGGTTTCCCCCCTTAAGTTGTTCACGAATTGCAGCATCTTGTAAACTTTTCATGCTAATTAAGGCCATAGAAGCACGGTCTTTTCCGAACGTATTTCTCACCAAAAAGCGGTTTGATAGCTGGAGTACAAAACTTTTGTTATTCGTACATTTTGCATTCTTGTGGTGACATTTCCATAGAAACATTAATCCCCTAACACACATTTCTTTATTACCCAACCGAGTGAAATACGAATTTTCGTAGATTTACCTTAAAATTTTTTTTGATGATGATGAGGTCCCGTACTCCGAGGAGCGTAGGGGACGATGCGGGAGACAATATATGAAATATTTTCTGAAAATATTTCATCAGAATCAAACACGTATTTTATTTACACCCAATCGAGAAGCCAAATTAAGTTTCATACGTTTAGCTTTGAAATGCTTTCATAATGAAATAATTTCAAAAAACACTTCCTCCCCTATTTCACTCCCTTAGGCGTTGAATTTCTGAAAGAACTGAAACATTTATTTTTTTATTTGCAACCGAGAAGTCAAACGTCAATTTTTACAAATGTTATTTCAAAACCACTTTAATAGTCCATTAATAATTACTTATTTTAAAAAAGCCTTTCATTCACCATTTCACCCCCAACTGTTTAAATTTCCAAAAAGCTGAAACACGTATTTCTTTATTTCTGATCGAGAAATCGAGAAACCAAACACGAATTGTCCTAGGTCTAGCTTCATAGCGACGTATTAAAAAAAAAAAAAAAAAAAAAAAAAAAAAAAAAAAAAAAAAAAAAAAAACTTTTAATCACCTTTTTCACTCCCTTAGGTGCGGAATTTCGAAAAACCCCGTCTTAAATGACGCCTACAGTATAAGATCAACACTCTCATCAAATTTCAAGTTCCTATCCTTAGCGTTAAGTGCGGGGCGATGATGACCAGTTAGGACATTGCTTTTTATGTACGAGGGCTATTCGAAAAGTAAGGAACGATAGGATGTGAAATGGAAACCACAGTGAAAATCAAAACTGTTTTATTTGCAACAGTTAGCTACAACCACCAGCTACCTATCTCCATAGTCGCTGATCCGACTTAGACGTTTGTCGTAGCGTTGTACCAATTTTCCAATACCCTCGTTATAGAAGGCAGCCGCCACTGCTTTCCGCCAACTGTCTACCCTGTCCTACAGTTCGTTGTCTGTGCCAAAATGTTGTCTTCATAGCCAGTGGTTCATGTGAGCTGAGATGAAACCCAGAGGGAGACAATTACGGTCTGCATTGTGGGTAATCAAACATTTCCAATTGAAAACGATGCAGGACCATCTTCATTGCCCCTGCAGAATGCGGCTGAGACTCGTCTTGAAGAAGAAAACGCACGACAGTTATGTAGTGTGGGCTGCATAGCTTCAGGCGAAATTTCTGACTAGGCTTGTCGTACTTGGCTGGAGACACTATTGTTCTAGGTATCTTTATGTGCTCCCTGTCTGCGCAGAACTGAAAAAGAACGACGTAATGCGATTGTCGGGCATGCTACAGACACTGCCCGAGACACGTGTGCAAAATTTAATCGAATTTTCACTATGGTTTCCATTTCGCGACCGATCGTTCTTTACTTTCCGAATGTTGTTGTTGTGGTCTTCAGTCCTGAGACTGGTTTGATGCAGCTCTCCATGCTACTCTATCCTGTGCAAGCTTCTTCATCTCCCAGTACCTACTGCAACCTACATCCTTCTGAATCTGCTTAGTGTATTCATCTCTTGGTCTCCCCCTACGATTTTTACCCTCCACGCTGCCCTCCAATACTAAATTGGTGATCCCTTGATGCCTCAGAACATGTCCTACCAACCGATCCCTTCTTCTGGTCAAGTTGTGCCACAAACTCCTCTTCTCCCCAATCCTATTCAGTACCTCCTCATTAGTTATGTGATCTACCCATCTAATCTTCAGCACTCTTCTGTAGCACCACATTTCGAAAGCTTCTATTCTCTTCTTGTCCAAACTATTTACCGTCCATGTTTCACTTCCATACATGGCTACACTCCATACAAATACTTTCAGAAATGACTTCCTGACACTTCAATCTATACTCGATGTTAACAAATCTCTCTTCTTCAGAAACGCTTTCCTTGCCATTGCCAGTCTACACTTTATATCCTCTCTACTTCGACCATCATCAGTTATTTTGCTCCCTAAATAGCAAAACTCCTTTACTACTTTAAGTGTCTCATTTCCTAATCTAATACCCTCAACATCACCCGACTTAATTCGACTACATTCCATTATCCTCGTTTTGCTTTTGTTGATGTTCATCTTATACCCTCCTTTCAAGACACCATCCATTCCGTTCAACTGCTCTTCCAAGTCCTTTGCTGTTTCTGACAGAATTACAATGTCATCGGCGAACCTCAAAGTTTTTATTTCTTCTCCACGGATTTTAATACCTACTCCGAATTTTTCTTTTGTTTCCTTTACCGCTTGCTCAATATACAGATTGAATAACATCCGGGAGAGGCTACAACCCTGTCTTACTCCCTTCCCAACCACTGCTTCCCTTTCATGTCCCTCAACTCTTATAACTGCCATTTGGTTTCTGTACAAATTGTAAACTTTCCGAATAACCCTCGTATATACCTGTATATAGATTCAATGTATACGAAACCCTCAGAGCTGGAGTTCTACTCGCACATACCCGGTTTCTTTTCTTTCTTTTTTTCCTGACTGCAGTAGGAACTGATCTATGTTTACAATCAAGAGCGGGAGGCGACTACCTGTTGCAACGTTGCGCAAACGCGCCAATTTCGCGGAAGTGGAGCCGCCACGTCACCGGCTGCTCGGCGGCGTGTCGCGGCCTGGCTGTGCCCGCGGATGTGCAGCGACCCGCCTCTGCTTTAAAGCGAGGCGTCCGCGTGCGCAGAGTAGCGCAACCTTGCGGCCATCGCCTACTCCTGCCGGTACCCGGTACTACCTCGCCAAGAGCCAACCTCCCCATTGAGCGACTGTCATCAATGACCGCTAACCACACTTACGCGGCACGGTCTCAACTGTTGAAATTTGTTAACTGTTTTTCCTTATTTTTAAAATCCCGCAATGTTATTCATAATTGCGCAAGGTGCTCACTTGTGGACTTTGACCACTTGCTGCGTCATTGGATACGGCGATGCAAATGGCGTCATCCGAATTGAGTTCCCGGATTCCTCTCCCGGTACGGTATCGAGCAGCACTATCTGAAGTGCACACGAAACGAGATATGATAAACTCCAGCTTGGTGTTTTTTGTTCTTTTAATCAGAGAAACGTGACGTTGAGCTGTTGAAAATGTAGCAGAGTAGGCGCCATCAATGGGGAGATCCCGTAAGGGTGGTTACTAATACAGGCCAAGGAAGACGACGCCTTAGCTTAAGGACTGGGTTCGTGTCCAGGAGGGTCAGGGGGAGCTTGGGAGGGGTTTTACTACATTCACCTTCACTTTGACCATTCATGATGGCCACTGTGGCTGCAAATTTTCGCACTCCCCGCCACCAGAAACATTAATTATTGATTCCAAGTGAACGGACTATCACTTAATTTAGAAGAAAAACGGAACCCAGTCAAATCAGTAGGAGGCGGAATATACCCTCATCACTAGGAACAGAACAGAAAGGAATTGTAAGAACTGAGTGCTCAAGACTCTTGAGTGTGCATATTGATCATAATTTGACTTGCAAATTACGTAGTTTACATATCAAACTCTTGAGTTCAGCAAAATTTCCACTATGTTTAATTGCTGATGAAAGTATCGGAACGACGTACAATTGCAACGAAAAAGTATTGGCACACGTGTTGTGGACTGGCAAGACAGCCAATCCACGAGGACGGGAGGCCGAAGGGCACGCGTTTAAACTCACGCAGGCTGGCGTGAGGTCTGGAACAGGTAAAGTAATTGAGACTAGCAAGTAAAGTACGTAGCTTCTTGAATACTTAACTTTAATCCATAATTGGTGAACATCGGTCTGACGGTACATGTATCACAAGATAATTAGCAAATGATAATGGCGCCTTGCTAGGTCGTAGCAAATGACGTAGCTGAAGGCTATGCTAACTATCGTCTCGGCAAGTGAGAGCGTAATTTGTCAGTGAACCATCGCTAGCAAAGTCGGCTGTACAACTGGGACGAGTGCTAGGAAGTCTCTCTAGACCTGCCGTGTGTCGGCGCTCGGTCTGCAATCACTGACAGTGGCGACACGCGGGTCCGACGTATACTAACGGACCGCGGCCGATTTAAAGGCTACCACCTAGCAAGTGTGGTGTCTGGCGGTGACACCACAACACGTTTATATTTATCGTTGCTGGCTACAAACGCCGCACCTTCCGGTACACAACGCATGTACGTGCTGCCTCACATACCAGACGTTACAATTCTGCCCACAGTGCCTACCATTAACAAAGAAATGCAGTGTTAAGGCCAAACATGTATCTCCTCTGCACACAAAAAGCATTGGCACATAGCGTGGCTTCTCGGTATATTGCTGGGTTTTCAGGTACCGAAACGCCATCTGCTGACGCAATAGACACTGCGTGTTGTTGACGGCCCAGTCGCTAGTATGTTGCTGTATTGCGCGTTAGTGGTCAGTACGGGGCCGAAGATGAAGGAACATTCAGTGGCGTTGCGTGAGTGGTATTTCTCCACTCACAAGGGAGAAGCTATCGACAAATCGGAGCAGAGGTGTCTGTTACCTACACCACGGTACGAGCCATCGTTCATAAATATAAACAGACTGGAACAACAGTGAATAAGTGTCGTCCTGGACGTCCGAAAGTACTTACAACCCAAGAGCGTCGCCGTATCATCGCACTGGCTCGGAAGGAACCTGCTACAAGTGCAGCAACTATTGCTGAGTTTGTTCAGACAACGTCCGACACGACGGTTAGTGTTCAAACTATACGAAATGTGTTGAATGAGGCTGACATCAATCGACGTTCTCCCAGGAAAAAGCCATACAAATCGGAAATCAACCGGCAGAAACTCCTGCACTTTGCCAAGGACTGCATCAGCAAGTCGATGGAGTTTTGGAACATTGTGATATTTAGCGACGAATCGAAGTTCAATGTTTTTGGATTCGATGCATGAAAGAAAGTTTGGCGCAAGCCGAATACGCACCTCGACATCAAACACATGCATCACCACAGTCAAACACGGTGGGGGAGGTATCATGGTCTGCGGCTGTATGGCAGCGTTCGGCGTTGGAAATCTAGCTGCAATCCACGGTACAATGGATCATATGAGATACACCGGCGTGTTGCAAGTTAATTTACACGCTTGTGCACAGACTTTGGGCCTTACTGGGGTGCTTCATTTCCAGCAAGACAACGACCCAAAACATACCGCCATGAAAACCCGGGAATGGTTACTGTACAATGCCCCCAGAAGGGTTCTAACACCACCTCAGAGCCCTGATTTGAACCCCATCGAGAACCTGTGGGCTCATCTTGACACACAAGTCAGAAAAAGGCGTCCATCCGGTAAAAACGACTTGGAGAAAGTGCTCCTGGAGGAGTGGTCGAAAATTACCCCTGATATCACGCGGAATTTAATACAAAGCATTCCTGGGCGTACAGGTGCTGTTATAGATGCTAAAGGGATGCACACTAGCTATTAGAAGGTGAACATCAATGAAGAAAACGAACACACTGTCCGATTCATACGTGTGTGCCAATACTTTTTTGGATGCAGAAGAGCGATGTTTATTTTCGTAACACTGAATGTTACTTTACGGACGGGTGATTTGGACATATTTGTAATCTATGTACTGCAAGGTGGCACGTGTTTGGGTTCTGTTCTGAAATATACACTCCTGGAAATTGAAATAAGAACACCGTGAATTCATTGTCCCAGGAAGGGAAAACTTTATTGACACATTCCTGGGGTCAGATACATCACATGATCACACTGACAGAACCACAGGCACATAGACACAGGCAACAGAGCATGCACAATGTCGGCGCTAGTACAGTGTATATCCACCTTTCGCAGCAATGCAGGCTGCTATTCTCCCATGGAGACGATCGTAGAGATGCTGGATGTAGTCCTGTGGAACGGCTTGCCATGCCATTTCCACCTGGCGCCTCAGTTGGACCAGCGTTCGTGCTGGACGTGCAGACCGCGTGAGACGACGCTTCATCCAGTCCCAAACATGCTCAATGGGGGACAGATCCGGAGATCTTGCTGGCCAGGGTAGTTGACTTACACCTTCTAGAGCACGTTGGGTGGCACGGGATATATGCGGACGTGCATTGTCCTGTTGGAACAGCAAGTTCCCTTGCCGGTCTAGGAATGGTAGAACGATGGGTTCGATGACGGTTTGGATGTACCGTGCACTATTCAGTGTCCCCTCGACGATCACCAGTGGTGTACGGCCAGTGTAGGAGATCGCTCCCCACACCATGATGCCGGGTGTTGGCCCTGTGTGCCTCGGTCGTATGCAGTCCGGATTGTGGCGCTCACCTGCACGGCGCCAAACACGCATACGACCATCATTGGCACCAAGGCAGAAGCGACTCTCATCGCTGAAGACGACACGTCTCCATTCGTCCCTCCATTCACGCCTGTCGCGACACCACTGGAGGCGGACTGCACGATGTTGGGGCGTGAGCGGAAGACGGCCTAACGGTGTGCGGGACCGTAGCCCAGCTTCATGGAGACGGTTGCGAATGGTCCTCGCCGATACCCCAGGAGCAACAGTGTCCCTAATTTGCTGGGAAGTGGCGGTGCGGTCCCCTACGGCACTGCGTAGGATCCTACGGTCTTGGCGTGCATCCGTGCGTCGCTGCGGTCCGGTCCCAGGTCGACGGGCACGTGCACCATCCACAGACCACTGGCGACAACATCGATGTACTGTGGAGACCTCACGCCCCACGTGTTGAGCAATTTGGCGGTATGTCCACCCGGCCTCCCGCATGCCCACTATACGCCCTCGCTCAAAGTCCGTCAACTGCACATACGGTTCACGTCCACGCTGTCGCGGCATGCTACCAGTGTTAAAGACTGCGATGGAGCTCCGTATGCCACGGCAAACTGGCTGACACTGACGGCGGCGGTGCACAAATGCTGCGCAGCTAGCGCCATTCGACGGCCAACACCGCGGTTCCTGGTGTGTCTGCTGTGCCGTGCGTGTGATCATTGCTTGTACAGCCCTCTCGCAGTGTCCGGAGCAAGTATGGTGGGTCTGACACACCGGTGTCAATGTGTTCTTTTTTCCATTTCCAGGAGTGTATGTTTCGTTTAGCCTACAACCAGTAAAATGTAACTATGCCAGTACTTTTTGGTGAGATTGTACGTGTTGCCCATCGTCGGAAGCGTTTGATACAGAATAAGTCTTATTTACATAATAAATCTAAAACTAACAAAGAAATTATATAGCTTAAGTTGTGTGCTAATTTGCTCGTGGAGGGTCTGTTGGCGGAGTTGGGGGAGGAGGGTCGTGAGCGCGGTGAGTTTAAATAGTAACAACTGTTGTTGTTGTTGACCTTATGGGGCAGGGCACAAAATATTGCAGCCAGTTCTTTGTGTAGTAAAGAACGCAACCTGTGTTGGAAACATGTAGACTTTTTTGCAACATTTATTGTGACTATCTTCACGCATCACAAAAAATGCACATATTTTATTGTATAATTTATCTGTTAATTTTAGATTTACGAAGTAAATGGTATCGCTAAATAACAATTATTACGGACGCAAAATCGACTGATGACATGCAAAACATGCTCGAAACGCATCGCAATGTGTGAATTAATTAACTTATAATGAATGGTAGCAGTATGACGTATGTAATTATTACAGACAATCACAGTATCTGTACTTATCCTTCATGGTCACAATTAATGAGGAAGACGCCAAGCTTAAGATCTCCACTCTCAAAGGAAGATAGAGAAGTTACTAATCTCACAGTCTCATAACTGAAGACATGGCTACTAGGGGCACCGTGACCACTTTTAATACACGGAAGAACACAGACCATTTCTGAACTACTTTTTATGTTCACTTGCATTACCGGTTTAGACCTTTGTTACAGTCATAACGAGATCCGTATCTAATAAAAGAAGATAAAGCGGAACGATCGTACAGACCTGATTATAACGTGACATAAAAATACAGGGCTATTACAAATGATTGAAGCGATTTCATAAATTCACTGTAGCTCCATTCATTGACATATGGTCTCGACACACTACAGATACGTAGAAAAACTCATAAAGTTTTGTTCGGCTGAAGCCGCACTTCAGGTTTCTGCCGCCAGAGCGCTCGAGAGCGCAGTGAGACAAAATGGCGACAGGAGCTGAGAAAGCGTATGTCGTGCTTGAAATGCACTCACATCAGTCAGTCATAACAGTGCAACGACACTTCAGGACGAAGTTCAACAAAGATCCACCGACTGCTAACTCCATTCGGCGATGGTATGCGCAGTGTAAAGCTTCTGGATGCCTCTGTAAGGGGAAACCAACGGGTCGGCCTGCGGTGAGCGAAGATACGGTTGAACGCGTGCGGGCAAGTTTCACGCGTAGCCCGCGGAAGTCGACGAATAAAGCAAGCAGGGAGCTAAACGTACCACAGCCGACGGTTTGGAAAATCTTACGGAAAAGGCTAAAGCAGAAGCCTTACCGTTTACAATTGCTACAAGCCCTGACACCCGATGACAGAGTCAAACGCTTTGAATTTTCGGCGCGGTTGCAACAGCTCATGGAAGAGGATGCGTTCAGTGCGAAACTTCTTTTCAGTGATGGAGCAACATTTTTTCTTAATGGTGAAGTGAACAGACACAATGTGCGAATCTGGGCGGTAGAGAATCCTCACGCATTCGTGCAGCAAATTCGCAATTCACCAAAAGTTAACGTAATTTGTGCAATCTCACGGTTTAAAGTTTATGGCCCCTTTTTCTTCTGCGAAAAAAACGTTACAGGACATGTGTATCTGGACATGCTGGAAAATTGGCTCATGCCACAACTGGAGACCGACAGCGCCGACTTCATCTTTTAACAGGATGGTGCTCCACTGCACTCCCATCATGATGTTCGGCATTTCTTAAACAGGAGATTGGAAAACCGATGGATCGGTTGTGGTGGAGATCATGATCAGCAATTCGTGTCATGGCCTCCACGCTCTCCCGACTTAACCCCATGCGATTTCTTTCTGTGGGGTTATGTGAAAGATTCAGTGTTTAAACCTCCTCTACCAAGAAACGTGCCAGAACTGCGAGCTCGCATCAACGATGCTTTCGAACTCATTGATGGGGACATGCTGCGCCGAGTGTGGGAGGAACTTGATTATCGGCTTGATGTCTGCCGAATCACTAAAGGGGCACATATAGAACATTTGTGAATGCCTAAAAAGACTTTTTGAGTTTTTGTATGTGTGTGCAAAGCATTGTGAAAATATCTCAAATAATAAAGTTATTGTAGAGCTGTGAAATCGCTTCAATCATTTGTAATAACCCTGTACATACAACAAAATAATAAACCATCATAAAACAATTTATACGGCATTTATGCTAATAAACATAAAAAGTGAACCAGACTGTGTCTATCTTTCTTTGCAACTAGCAGTGTTTTAAGCGTTTTCTAAAACTCAACGGGAAGATCTGATGCTGAAGTCAGGGAACCGACGCGAAATATGAACCAAAAGGAATAAATCAGCTATAGCGAAACATATAAATGAAACAGGACACAGTGTTATAAAGTACTACATAGTTTAGAAAAGACCTGGAAAATGGACATCTTGGAAGAAATGGAAATATTCATCCATGGGCACATGGGGAATAACGAGATCCTGAACGAAATGACAGACTTCAAAAATTCACATTTCTTTTGCAATTTCACTACAGTACTCCTAGAATAAAATATACATAACATGACAGTCGTTTGACTCTAGCCCCAGAAATAGCTTAGAAATATGTAAAATAAATAGTTTATATCGTCATGTGTTTAATAATATTGTAACAGGTGCTTAATTTGTCGCGCATTTCGTCTACCTACATCAGTAATACGATAACAAGACGCGCAGAAGACATGTAAATATCTGACACCACATAGATCGACAAATCGATGGTCAAATCGAAACCAGCGGTATTTCGCCCGCCATCTTATCCACTGCACTGCAGAACTGTTTGTGATCGTGTTTCCAAGTTACTGCTATGTTAGTCACAATTTGTGAACAGTGACCAGGAGAGACACGGAAATGGAAAGAGCTCAGCGCATCACAATGAGACTGCCACGCCAGAAGAACGAAGTGAGTGACCGTTATAAAACATTTTCGCTCAAACATCAGTCCAGCTTCCAAAGTGACATCGCCTCTTACTAAGTTTTCTCTTCTTCCACAGGATGACCACAGTATTTACGAAAAGACTATGTAACATCAGTATAACCTTATTGTAAAGTTGTTTTTGTGTTGCCATTTAGCCTGAAGATGAGGGATTTCGTCGAAACATGTTGCTAAATAAATAAGTAATACAATAGCTGACAAAGTTTGTGACTGGTAGCAGTAATTAAAAAAAACCCTTACATAAGCTATTCTCTGCTGCGACGGGACTTCAGAAATCTACACATTATCACGATAGGCCAAGTAACTTTTATTGAATGCAGCGCTGCACTTCAGAGTGACAAGTCATTGTTTTTCAACATAGGCACCAAGTCTGTATGAGCAACACCGGGAGCGTCGTACCAATCGTTCAGTTCCTCGACTACAGAAATCTATACCTCGATCACGTATCAACTCAAGTACCGCTGTGCGAATGTCCTCTTCGTTGGAAACCCTCTTTCGCCCAGCTTGCCGAGAGGATGGAAATCGCATGGTGTAAGATCTGTACTTCCTGATCAGCATCAGCCACGCCTGCGCAGCCTTGGTCTCATTGGCTGAATGCGACACTGCATTTGATCCATATACCCCAGAATTTCGCGGTGAATCTGAGTGCAGTTTTGGAGCACACCATTTTTAAAGTACGTTTCCAGTTGCCTCACCATTTCAGTCGTACACTATGGTTCTCCTGTTATTCGCACCGCACCATAACTAGGGCGGTTAAGAGAATACCGATATATCGATACATGACTAATTCTTCCTTAAAGTGTCAAAAAAAAAAAATGGCTCTGAGCACTATGGTACTCAGCTGCTGTGGTCATAAGTCCCCTAGAACTTAGAACTACTTAAACCTAACTAACCTAAGGACATCACACACATCCATGCCCGAGGCAGGATTCGAACCTGCGACCGTAGCGGTCGTGCGGTCTTAAACTGTCGATATATACATCGGCTATACTTTACTCCCTATATATCAATATCAAAATGGCATTTTCGAGTGCCGATATTTATATTTTATGTTACATTTTTTCACAACTTTCGGTACATATTTGATTTGTTCTTTTGAAATTGAAATTCCCTGTGTGAAGGAGTCTTACTACTTTTTGAGCTTTCGTCAAGCATATGTGGCACAAAAGAAGTATATGTGGCACAAAAGAAGAAGTCCAACTGCACTGGGGTGTGGTGGTGTGAATGGAATAATAAGATATCCGATGTGAAGAAATAGCACACCAGTTGCGTTAAAAAAACAGTTTTTAACGAAACTAGTGTGCTATTTCTTCACATCGGCATTCTTCAAAAACAGTTGCTGAAAATGATGGACAAACATCGAAATGACAAGATTAGTCTTTGAGGTGGGCGGAGACGTGCGAGGGGAAATGCTGGCGTAATCGGCGCTACCAACTGAAGCTGCAACGTTTAGGTTAACCACGCAGTCTGGACACTACAGCTACTAGGTCGTTGGCGCTGGAAGAAATGAAAAAAAAAACAACAACAACATCAACAAAAAACAGGGAAGTCGACATGAAGAGTTCCGGACAAATCGCGTATGTAACGAAATAGAGTTCCGGACAAAACCGTTGTGTGACGAAATAAGAGTTTCGGACAAATCCCATATGTGACGAAATGAGTTTCGGACTAATCCCATATGTGACGAAATAGAGCGACGGACCCATCAGACACCTCTTAAAAAATGTTCAAATGTGTGTGAAATCTTATGGGACTTAACTGCTAAAGTCATCAGTCCCTAAGCTTACACACTACTTAACCTAAATTATCCTAAGGACAAACACACACACACCCATGCCCGAGGGAGGACTCGAACCTACGCCGAGACCAGCCGCACACGCCATGACTATAGCGAATTAGACCGCTCGGAGACACCTCTTATTGTGACATTTAAATGCAGTTACCGTTTTTAGCAAAGCGGTTATCACAAAGCGTGCACGTGCATCGTTTTCCTTTCAATTCTTGCTCTAAGAGAGATATGCATGTATTTTTAAAAATATGCACAATCCTAACCAGAGCCGTCTCTGCAGGAAATCCGGAACATTGACTCCATTCCGACAATGCGTCACCCTTGTGCTACATTGGTCTCAGCGTGGGACACCACGTCAAACTTAATTTCTGAAGTCACTATGTACACTGAGGTGACAAAAAATCAAGGGATAGCGATATGCACATATACAGATGGCAGTAATATCGCGTAGACAAGGCAAGAAGCAGCAGTGCATTGGCGGAGCTGTCATTTGTAGTCTGGTGATCCATGTGAAACGGTTTCTGACGTGGTTATTACCGCACGACGGGATTTCACAGACTTTGAACGCGAAATGGTAGTTGGAGCTAGACGCATGGGACATTCCATTTCGGAAAATCGATAGGGAATTCAGTATTCCGACATCCACAGCTTCAAGTGTGTGGCAAGAATTTCAAATTTCAGGCGTTACCTCTTAACACAGAGAACAGCAACGTCAAAAGGCCTTCACCTAACGACCGAGAACAGCGGCGTTTGCGTAGAGTTGACAGTGCTAACAAACAAGCAACACTGCTTGAAATAACCTCAGAAGTCAATGTGGACCTACGACGAGCGTATCCGTTAGGAAAGCGCTATGGCAGCAGACGACTGATACCGATGCGAGGGTCTTTGCTAACAGCACAACGCCGCCCTCAGATCTCTCCTGGCTTCGTGACCGTATCGGTTGGACAGTTCTAAACAATCTGCGTGGTTTCTGTTTGTTCTATATCGTGTCTCCCTACCACTTTCGCGCAACGACGCTCTGAGCGTGTTTTTTTTTTTAGGGAATTGACTAGTTTGAACCTGGGACCTGTTGCTGGTTAAGGAGACGCCAGACCACACATGACATGTAGAGTTCAGAAGAGTTCAGTGAGACTAGCCATGATATAACCAAATACTTAATGATTTCAGCGTCAGCTCCACTGCACTCCCTGTAAAAGAATCTTAATACTAACTGAATTTAGTGGAAGGGGTTCAAGGCTTTCCTATTTTTAGTTAGCTGGTAAAATAACGTCGAAAAAGCAGTTAAGTTTACCATTGGAAATTGTATTCTACTCACAAAACATTGTTTATAAATTGCACTATTGATAAAAGGAAATGTTTTAATACAGGATGGTAAAAACCGACTGCGTTCAACAAAAATGTGAACGAATATTCCCTGAGTGGGTTTCTAAGTTCTACAATGGAACGAAGGACGACCTATGCCATATCACATCTATAATCTAGATTTAAATTAAGTTTCACAAAAGAGAAAACTATCAAAATGGTCTACAGTGACCCTCAATTATCTTTAATTACTTATTTAACTTGTCGTAAATTACAGTGGCTGATGTGGCTTCTCAATAACTACATAACATAAAAATCATCGCTTTTCAGATTTTTACTTCAAGTGGCAAATGTGAACACCATGAGCTTTAATCGACGATCGACACTAGTATTACGCAAAAAGGGGGTGTAAGAGATGAGACTTCTGCAGTTCTGAGTGAAGCTTTATGCGCTGTTATGTGGCATCGCGTGCGTTCATTACCTTGTCGGTGTTCGTCAGGGGGCGGCGGGCAGCACAGCTCCGCTCACCTCGCCGTCTCCGAAGCAACTCTCCAGCAACTCTCTCCTAACTTCCCTTACTACAATTTACCGAAGTTGGTTTGAAAAAAAAAAAACTATCTGGCTGTGTTTTCATCTGACCAATCAGGGTCTCAATGTTAACGATAAGCTCCGCCTACAAAAATTCTGTCTATCCAATGAGAAACGTTATACTTTTCGTGGTGGCGCATGTTTTTAAAGTTTGCAACGTAACAGAGACGCGAAAAAGTCTCACGCTAAAACTTGCAGCTGGTGTGGTCCTTTTAGCGTTATCGTAAGATCTATACTGTTCTTCTGGAGGGCTCTAGCTTTTAACATTGGCTGGGCGGTGGTCCTGACGTAACAGAGACGCGAAAAAGTCTCACGTTATAAACTTGCGGGTGGTGTGGTCCTAGCAGTTAGCTGGTGAGGTGGGTGTCCGTCCGTCCCTTATCGTAGGGCCTTCTCGCTTAACACGGTTCTGCTCTCGGCTTCTGTTCCCGTTTCTCCCCTCGGAACTGCGTCTGTCTCACTGTGGGAAGGTATGACATGCATTTAGGCATTCTTGTGTTAGTCTGTGGTATTCCATTTGCTCACTCGTTACTCGTATTACTTTGGTTAATTTAATGTCACGATTTATTCGGAGCTATGTGACATACTACTGGATTTGCTTATCACGTCAGGGTTTTCATGGAAGGTGTTGGATTTGCCTGACACCTTACACAGTGGATAACTGGAAAAACGTGGCCTGGTCAGATGAGACACGATTCCAGTTGGTATGAACTGAAGGTATGGTTCGAGTGTGGCGCAGACCCCACGAAGCGATGGACCCAAGTTGTGAACAAGGAACTGTGCAAGCTGGTGGTGGCGCGATAGTGGTGTGCGGTGAGTTTGCTTGGAATGGAATTGGTCCTCTGGTGCAACTGATGGTTATGTTCGGTTACTTGGAGACCATTTGCAACCATTCATGGACTTCATGCCTCGAAACAACGATGGAATTTTTCGGATAACAATGTTCCAAGGCACTGGGCCACCGTTGTTCGCGATTGGTTTGAAGAACATTCTGGACAATTGGAGGGAATGATTTGACCACCCAGACAGACCGTCATGTGTCACATCGATCATTAATCGGACATAATCTAGAGGTCGGTTCGCGTGCAAAATCCCGCAACGGCAACACTTTTGCAATCACGGGCGGCTGTAGTGTGTAACCTCCCCGCAAAAAATTTTAAGGACAATAATTAAATGTTAAAATGAATAGAGCCAAGTGTAACATTCCCACAAATAATGTAAAAGACTATAATTACCTCCCCCGCAAATAATTTAAATGTCTATATTTGAGTGTTAACGGGAATAGAGCCAAATGTTGTTGAGCTCCCACAAAACATCGTTAAATTGAAATAAAAGCGACTGTACCTTCGCTACAAAAATATTGAAAAATAATGGCCCAATGTAAACTCGACACAAAAATTGAGAAATGAACATTAATCATTAAACCCACAATAATAGGGCAGCATCGCTGACCTTAGGCCCTGTGCAATAATTAATCTGATAAATTGATTCTGGGAGGAAAAGCATAGGAAATATTGTTTCAATTGGAATGATTCTTTTCTTAAAAAAGATTGCTTTGAAAACAAAATTATTATTGGGGGATTTCTTGAACAGATTAATTACAATTAACATACATTACATTATCAGATGTGCGCAATGCTGCTTCATTACCTTATTTAACAATATACCTCGTCCTGAACCTTGACCAGAGATGTAAAGGGCGCACGCCGCCGACCCATGCCGACGCCCGCTGACTCCTCACACACTGCTTCCGACTGAGTACAACTCGCAACTGCAGTCTCGCGCAGTCAAGCGCAGACTAGACACGACAAATAACTCTCTGGTCAGAGATTCTGTCATGCCTCGCCATCGCTGGTACTGTTTCAAGTGGCAGCGTGGTTCAGTATTCCTGCGAGGGACTTCCAACGACTTATGGTGTCCATGCCACGTCGAAAGATCCGACACGTTATTAGGAAGTATCACCTGACTGAGGTGACAAACACAGCAGTGTATATTTTCTTAGTTTCGCTGGCCACTTCTGGAAGTGCAAATTTCTTTACCCGCCAAGTTTGAAACCAATTGTTACATTGATGATTGTACTGTAATGGCTTACTATTCCCGTTAAATTTGGTAATTATGAAAAAAGTATTGTGGATTGTTCATTGACTACGGACATTTCTGTTGTGACTTGGCAAGACAGCCAAGTCACTACGAGAGGAAGCCGAATGGCACGCGTTTAAGCTCACGCAGGCTGGCGTGAGGTCTGGAACAGGACAAGGTAATTAATATAGCCAATAACGTACGTAGCTGCTGGAACACTTAACTTTAATCCACAATTGGTGAACATCGGTCTGACGGTACATGCATCACAAGATAAATAGCAAATGATAATGGCGCCTTGCTAGGTCGTAGCAAATGACGTAACTGAAGGCTATGCTAACTATCGTCTCGGCAAATGAGAGCGTAATTTGTCAGTGAACCATCGCTAGCAAAGTTGGCTGTACAACTGGGGCGAGTGCTAGGAAGTCTCTCTAGACCTGCCGTGTGGCGGCGCTCGGTCTGCAATCACTGACAGTGGCGACACGCGGGTCTGACGTATACCAACGGACCGCGGCCGATTTCAAGGCTACCACCTAGCAAGTGTGGTGTCTGGCGGTGACACCACAATTTCTGCTATCCACAATCACCGTATTGCAGCTGAAGCAAGCCAAATCACAATATTACGGTATATTGATAATTTTTTTTTTAATTTTTTTATTTTTTACTTATGAACCGTCTGACAGCAACTGAATAAAACACAATTTTAGTGCATACGCGTTTCGCCTTTATTTTCTGCAAGGCATCATCAGTGGCAGGTTGCGTAGACAGTTTCTTACATATTACGCTCCTGTTGCATTTTTGGTGTTGTTCTTCTTCCTATGAGCGCCAATTTGCTGTTTTTTTCCACATTCCACAGCACTATGCACTGAACGCTTGTTTTAATGCCAAAATGCAACCTGCCACTGATGATGCCTTGCAAAAAATAAAGGCGAAACGCGTATGGCACTAAAATTGTGTTTTATTCAGTTGCTGTCAGACGGTCCATAAGTTAAAAAAAAATATCAATATACCGTAATATTACACGCAACTGAGGAAGACAGGACTACAAAAAATTGTTCAAATGGCTCTGAGCACTATGGGACTCAACTGCTGAGGTCATTAGTCCCCTAGAACTTAGAACTAGTTAAACCTAACTAACCTAAGGACATCACAAACATCCATGCCCGAGGCAGGATTCGAACCTGCGACCGTAGCGGTCTTGCGGTTCCAGACTGCAGCGCCTTTAACCGCACGGCCACTTCGGCCGGCCAGACAGGACTACAAAAGTTGAAGATGCCAAATCACAATCTTTACACTTCAACTAAAAACATTTCATGCAAGTAGTACTGTTCTGATCGTAAATGAATCACTTGTAACCCAACTTTATCCGCTCTTTGTCGTTAGCTATTTCTCAATTGAAAACAGTAAATCACAGTTTAACAAGGGGCGTTATCAAGGTGTGGAATGGTCGTTGAGGTAGTTCTAGCAAGAGGGAAAAAATACGAGTATTACGTAATCTCTTTCTCGCATGCTTCAACTATGGATATCTCGTTATTAATGAGCATGTTTTACGTTTAGCGAAGCCCGTTGATATTTCATTCGCGCAGTTGGAATCATCAATTCGGAGGACGCAGTCGCAGATCCGCTTCCAGCTTGGTCTTAAGTTATACTGCAGTCTTGTGAACTATTGCTTCACAAGGAAGCCCGATGCACTTCGTACGAACTCCACACTTCGTTCGAATTGCATTGCACTCAAGTAATTCACAGCGCAAATCTCATGTACAAACAAGTAGATAGTTACCTTCCCTCTTTCTCAAACCCTCTCTTTTCCCTTTCGTTTTCTATCTTGATTATGTGAAGCAAGATGGTGCAGGACAAAAGAAGTTTAAATCCATGAGCGAATTAGTTCTACTGTTGTTTCGCCAAATCGCCTCAGAGGAATCTGAGGCTTGTTTGTTAAACCAAAAAAGTCCGATTTCCTGCGACATTCTTTTATAATCCATCACAGCGTTCGTCTCTACTAACCTCTACGTCATCGAGATGTTAAACAGTCTATTCTTGCTATGCTCTACAGCTACATCTACATTTGAATTCGTACTCGTCAAACTACTGTGTCACCATTATAAACCAATAAATTATTATTAAATATTATGCCGATCAGTGTGTTCCAGTTTCTATTGATTCAGCTCCTCCTTCACCCACACTGTCGAATTTCAACTTAGTTCGAGCGTGTAGTAATTTTTATATCTTTTCTGTGTTCTTTCTAATAAAGTGGAACAATTATGCATCATCTAGTTTTGAGCAATTGTCTTCCTCTCCAAGCTCTCTGTTTCTTAGCGTTTAAACTGTCGAATATGATCAGCTAATTTCATGATAAGGAAAATTTATTTTATGTTTAATTTTGTGCCGGGTTCCCTTCCTGGCGTCAAGCCAACTTAGGGGACGAAAGTCGACAGCATTTGCATAAACGAAGGGGGGAAACCGCCTAACAATCCCACTCGGACTTCCTGGTGTACCAGAATAACGAGAGCTCAGCTACCTCGCGGTTTCGATGCGGTGTGGCTCACCTCCCTAGCAGGCAAACTGGCTCGCTTCATGTTAAGCTGTAGGAGAAGACTTTTTTTTCGTTTGCAGGCAGTTCGTAAATAATTTTTCAAGTTTACAAATCATAGAGCACGGCAATTAGTCGTCCTTTGTTTTTGCTGGTTTTATTACGCAAATCCAGATTTCAGCTAGTACCTGTTGTTGTTGTTGTTGTGGTCTTCAGTCCTGAGACTGGTTTGCTGCAGCTCTCCATGCTACTCTATCCTGTGCAAGCTTCTTCATCTTCCAGTACCTACTGCAACCTACATCCTTCTGAACCTGCTTAGTGTATTAATCTCTTGGTCTCCCTCTACGATTTTTACCCTCCACGCTGCCCTCCAACACTAAATTGGTGATCCCTTGATGCCTCAGAACATGTCCTACCAACCGATCCCTTCTTCTGGTCAAGTTGTGCCGCAAACTTCTCTTCTCCCCAATCCTATTCAATACTTCCTCATTAGTTATGTGATCTACCCATCTAATCTTCAGCATTCTTCTGTAGCACCACATTTCGAAAACTTCTATTCTCTTCTCGTCTAAACTATCTATTGCCCATGTTTCACTTCCATACATGGCTACACTCCATACAAACACTTTCAGAAACGACTTCCTGACACTTAAATCAATACTCGATGTTAACAAATTTCTCTTCTTCAGAAACACTATCCTTGCCATTGCCAGTCTACATTTTATATCCTCTCTACTTCGACCATCATCAGTTATTTTGCTCCCAAAATAGAAAAACTCCTTTACTACTTTAAGTGTGTCATTTCCTAATCTAATTCCCTCAGCATCACCCGACTTAATTCGACTACATTCCATTATCCTCGTTTTGCTTTTGTTGATGTTCATCTTATATCCTCCTTTCAAGACACTGTCCATTCCGTTCAACTGCTCTTCCAAGTCCTTTGCTGTCTCTGACAGAATTACAGTGTCATCGGCAAACCTCAAAGCTAGTACCTAGCCATTATAAATGCACTATTGGCACCAGCCGAAATCTAGATTTGCGTAATAAAACCACCACAAAAAAAAAAGGTCGATTGAGTGCTGCGCTCTATCATTTATAAATTACATAACAGTCGCTGAGCGCACCCACTTTTCTAATGGAAGGTAACCTGATGTATGTTTCAAGTATTTTTAGATTAACTTGTCGCGAGCTTCCTATTTCTGTTGAAACATTACACCTCAGAGAGCTTACCTTTCTTCAAATCTCCCAAGTCTTTAGACACCTGATTACTTTAGGAATACCGTTATTTTCTATAGTAACTATACATTATGTGCAATTTTTAAGATGGAAGAACCTAGATTCCACGCAGGTATAAAAATTTGGCTTTATTGGCCTACGTGGTGTTGGGTGTAGGTAGATGGGATCAGAAAACTACAGCTTTCTTATCACTTTCATATCACTGCTTAGTCGCTATACTGAACGTTTTATTGAGACTCTGCTGTAAAGAGAAGCGTTGGGAGAACAGCTGTCATGAGACAATCGTGGTATTCGAAGGGTGCGTTTCATAATATTTGCGATCCAAAAACCAGTCAGGTCCCTAATTACCGCTATTGTCTTTATTATTCTAACTTTTATTAGAGAGTGGAAATAAACAACTTCGTTGTGCTATCGGTAACGTCGACAAATCATGCTTCTGCCTAGTTAGTAAACTGATCTACTGCAAATTATGTTTACATCCGTCTCAGATTTGTTAATCATTTACAATACACTAGCTACTTGATATAATTTACTAACCTTGTTAAATCTTTGCTAAAAGTGATTGTCTGCATAGCTGGGAGGAAACTACAATATTAAGTTAGCCACGCGCCTGGTATTATCACACTCAGACACACACCCACACACTCAGTCTGTCGTGCTGCGGCACTGTGCGAATTCCAGTCATCGGGCATTTACCTCAGCCATTCCCTGCGACTAGCTTTACATAACGCCACAACATATTGTTTTCCTGGATGGTGATTCCTCTTCACTTACGAATAGCATAATTTACTTTGAGTGTACTACTTTTGGGTCTTGAAATTATGTGAATCTTTTTGTAGACCTTGAACTCTCGATAGAGCTCTTCGGACGGCAACAGACGTCTACACAGCACGATTCTGATGGAACTATGTCATTCAACAAATTCTCATATCGAATTTTTAAAGGTTCCTCTAACTTCCTCTTGACATACTATCTGACAGAGAATAAGAATTTTCGTTAACTAACGGTATGGCTGTATTGTGTTGTGGAGTATATGTTACTATACTTTATTATAGAATAAGCTTTAAGACTCGTAGAGGTCTCGGGCCCGGCAGGCAGGCAGATTCCGACGGCCGGCTGGGGATACGGTGGATTTTTCCTCGCTCCTGGCCAGACTGTGGATGACTCACCTCTCCAGCGACCGAGAAAGAAAGCTGTCGCCCCACCTCCGCTGTAAATTTGCGCAGTTAGCTTCGTAACTTTCTGTGGGTGGTGTAGTCGTAATGCAGCGAACCTGTCGCCACCACGGGTAAGATCACTGCACAGCCATCCTGACACGTGTTCCCGCTAAATAAGTTGACCTGCATGCCGGAATGGTTCTCTCAAAATGGCCACGGCTGATTTCCTTGAGCAGTTTGTTTCCAGTGATAGCTAAAAGTGGTTCTAATCGCTCTGAGCACTATGGGACTTAACATCTGAGGTCATCAGTCCCCTAGAACTTAGAACTACTTAAACCTAACTAACCTAAGGACATCACACACATCCATGCCCGAGGCAGGGCTCGAAACTGCGACCGTAGCGGTCGCGTGGTTCCAGACTCAAGCGCCTAGAACCGCTCGGCCACAAGGCCGGCCCAGTGACAACAAAACTCCTTGTTAGGAGCAGGTGTATCCATTCAAGTTAGAGAATGCTTATAAGTATCGTGAAGTAATGTGTGTTCACACACGGTAAATATAGACTAGAAAAGTCTAGCGGGGTTGCTCAAAGTTATCAGAGTCATTTCGTCTTCCTCAGCCAACTGAGCTGTATGTATGGGCGCTTTTGGGAAGTGAATTTCAGTTGGAAGTACACACACCGGACCAAAAATTAGTCCCTCTGACACCTCACGGAACACTGAGTGCTACATTTCAGCAGCTGTTCCAGACTGTCCCAGACGATTTCTGTGGGATTAAGATCGTTTGCCTTAGCGATCCAGTTGACACGCGGCAGGATGTCTACGTGCTCGTCAAACAAGAAGAGATGCTGAAACTTCCACTTAAAAAAAATTATGAATTACTGTGCTGATAAACCTCTTACGTTATTTGATTTTCGGACAGCTGAGCAGAACTGAATGTAATCAGACATTTCTCTCTCTACTTATTCTGATCAACACTAAACTGACACACAATATTTTTAGCGCTACGCAGTCTGACTTTCAATAATCCCTACAAAAGAATGGCCCTGACTAACAATAACCTATATCTTTCATAAATCACTTACCTCACAAAAATCTTCGTTTCTCGAACTACTGGAATACAGCGAGCACCAATACTGCCAGCTAAACAAAAGATTCTAACTACTGAAGGCACTAACCACTGACTGGCATAGTTAGCAAATGAAAGATTTTGATAGAGAACAAACAATGTATTTACCTTAATAATTTTCAAAAATCATCATATGTATATCAGTTCATGATATACAGTATTACAAATTTACTCTTTCTGATGGACACACGCCCAGATCGTCAGCTCTCAAAATTCTGCCATCTCTCACCCCACCTCCACCACTGCTGGCGGCTCACCTCCAACTGCGCAACGCTACGCGCTGTTCACATCCAACTGCCCAACACTAGAATAGCGAATATTCCAACAATGCCAACCAGCCACATACTGCACACAGCACAGCCAGTGATTTTCATACAAAGCGCTACGTGACGTTACCAACATAAAACCTAAACAGCCTACTTACAATGTGACTGTCCCGTGAACTCGGTTTTTGTCAGCTTGGAAGCCGGCCGGAGTGGCCGTGCTGTTCTAGGCGCTATAGTCTGGAACCGGGCGACCGCTACGGTCGCAGGTTCGAATCCTGCCTCGGGCATGGATGATTGTGATGTCCTTAGGTTAGTTAGGTTTAAGTAGTTCTAAGTTCTAAGCGACTGATGACTTCAGAAGTTAAGTCGCATAGTGCTCAGAGCCATTTGAACCAAGCCATCAGCTTGGAAGGTGGGGATATCCACAGCATACTCATCGTGAAGACGTAGTCAATAGCAGGTCTCTGAAATGATTGAAATAAACATCCTGGTTCACGCTCATGGTAGCATGAGTGAGAGGGCCCAAGTCATCACAGAACCGCTTCCAGCTCGACTGCAGGCTCCACAAGTTAAAAGCCTCATCGGGATGTCAAATCGCGACTTTCTGTACCACACTACCCGCCACCACTCAGTTCAGTTTCTGCCCAGTTTCTGTGTTGTTTGGCCTATTGCAGACGTGCAGCTTTATATGCTACTGTGAGCAGCGGCCTTTTGCCAGGTACCCCATTCAAAATATCCACTGCATGCGATTCCATTTGCAACGTTCTCTCGGAAAACGGCTTGTGGTGCTATCGTCAATGCGTGACAGTTGTGTCCAGTCCCTGTAAATCAGGAAATTTTCGAGACTACTGCTTTTATGCTGTGTCACATGGCTGCACTATTTCTTGAAGAAAAGTTGGACAGTCCACTTTGATACGCCAGCAAATCGGGCAGCTTCATCGGTGTCGTCATGTGCACGTCCAAACACGATGGCTCCTTTCTGCCAATTAGTCATCCACGCGGACTCACGCTACTGTGCTGACTCATACAGCCGACTGACACATAAACACCCCATTCCACTGCCAGCTAAAGAGGGTCATATGATGGCTTGGTATCAGATGTGCACCATCTGTATCGTTCCAAAATGCCAAATTTGCTCTTTAATCTAGCGAGCATATGTGAGTTGCAGTATGCACTGATCAAAAGTTTCCAAACACTAACTAAACTAGGAGACATTAATACGGAGTGCTTAGATCTTTCCCCTTTAAGGTGGCTTGAACTCTGCTGGGAACGCTTTCAACGAGGTGTCTGGATGTATGTGGAGAAATGGCAGCCCATTCTTCCCCAAGAGCGGAGACCAGAGAAAGTAGTCATGTTGGAGACGTTGGGGTCTTGAGCGAAGTCGACGTTCCAACTCATCGCGAAGGTGTTCCGTTGGGTTCACGTCGGGAATCTGACGAGCCCAGTCTATTTCAGGAATGTTATTATCCGCAAACCATTACTTCACACACGTTGCCATGCTGATATATACAGTCACCGTCTCTGAATTGTTCCTCCGCTGTACGCAGTACACATTGCTGCAAAATGTCTTCGTATCGTTCCGTATTTAGCGTTTTCTCAATCATTATTGATACCACACTCTAACCACGAAAAACACACCCGTTTCATAACACCACCTCTTGCTTACTTCAAAAATGTTCAAATGTGTGTGAAATCTTATGGGACTTAACTGCTAAGGTCATCAGTCCCTCAGCTCACACACTACGTAACCTAAATTATCCTAAGGACAAACATACACACCCATGCCCGAGGGAGGACTCGAACCTCCACCGGGACCAGCCGCACAGTCCATGACTGCAGCGCCCCTGACCGCTCGGCTAATCCCGCGCGGCCTGCTTACTTCCGTGTTGTCAATAAACATGATTGCAGGTAACATTCTGCAGGCTTTCGACGAACCTAATCCCTTGTATCGGATTGGCACAGGGTCTAGTGTGATTCGTCACTCTAAATCACTTGTTTCCAGTCATCCACTAGCCAGTGGCGTCGCTCTTTACACCATCTCAAGCATGGCTTAGCATGTGGCTCATGAGGAGCTACTCGACCGGTGTACCCCCCTCATTTCAACTCCCTGCGCACAGTCATTGTGCTAGGTGGACTGCTAGTAACACTTTGGAACTCACGAGTGATTCCTTACGCTGATTTCATGCGACTTTTTTTTTTACAGCCACCCTCCGCAGTGCTCGAGTTTGCCTGCCCATCAGTACATACACTATGTGATCAAAAGTATCCGGACACCTGGCTGAAAATGACTTACAAGTTCGTCGCGCCCTCGATCGGTAATGCTGCAATTCAGTATGGTGTTGGTCCATCTTAGCCTTGATGACAACTTACACTCTTGCAGGCACATGTCCAATCAGGTGCTGGAAGGTTTCTTGGGGAATGGCAAGCCATTCTTAACGGAGTGCTGCACTGAGGAGAGGTATCAATGTCGGTCGGTGAGGCCTGGCACGAAGTAGGTATTCCAAAACATCCCAAAGGTGTTCTGTAGGATTCAGGTCAGGACTCTGTGCAGGCCAGCCCATTACAGGGATATAATTGTCGTGTAATCACTCCGCCACAGGCGGTGCATTATGAAGAGGTGCTCGATCGTGTTGAAAGATGCAATTGCAATCGCCATCCCCCCCCCCCCCCCCCCCCAATTGCTCTTCAACAGTGGGAAGCAAGAAGGTGCGTAAAACATCAATGTAGGACTGTGCTGTGATAGTACCACGCAAAGCAACAAATGGTGCCAGCCCCCTCCATGAAAAACACGAACACACCATAACACCACCGTTGGCACTACACACGCTGGCAAATGACGTTCACCGGGCATTCGCCATACCCACACCCTGCCATCGGATCGCCACATTGTGTACCGCAATTCGTCACTCCACACAACGTTTTTCCACCGTTCAATAGTCCAGTGTTTACGCTCCTTACACCAAGCGAGGCGTCGTTTGGCATCTACCGGCGTTCAAATGGCTCTGAGCACTATGGGACTTAACTTCTGAGGTCATCAGTCCCCTAGAACTTAGAACTACTTAAACCTAACTAACCTAAGGACATCACACACATCCATGCCCGAGGCAGGATTCGAACCTGCGACGGTAGCGGTCACGCGGTTCCAGACTGTAGCGCCTAGAACCGCTCGGCCACCCCGGCCGGCTCTACCGGCGTGATGTGTGGCTTATGACCAGCCGCTAGACCATGAAATCCAAGTTTTATCACCTCCTGTCTAACTGTCATACTACCTGCGATGTATCCTGATGCAGTATGGAATTCCCGTGTGACGGTCTGGGTAGATGTCTGCCTATTATACATGACAACCCTCTTCAACTGTCGGCGGTCTGTACGCTTTTGTGCTGTACGTGTCCCTTCACGTTTCCACTTCACTATCACATGGGAAACAGTGGACCTAGGGATGTGGAAATCTCGCATACAGACGTATGACACAAGTGATACCCAGTCACCTGACCACGTTCGAAGTCCGTGAGTTCCGCGGAGCGCCCCATTCTGCTCTCTGACGATGTCAAATGACTACTGAGGTCGCTGATATGGATTACCTGGCAGTAGGTTGACAGCACAAAGCACCTAACATGAAAAAATACGTTTTTGGGGGTGTCCGGATACTTTTGATCACATAGTGTATCTGCCGGATCTTTGTTAAACTGTCTTTGTTCCTTCGCGTTTCCACTTAGCAATCGCGTCACCAAAAGTCGCTCTTGGAAGGGTTTAAATGGATCTGTTGGATTTGCTACTTAGGTGACATCCAGTGACGAAGTCCACGTCGAAGTCATGAACTCTTCTGAGCGACCCAGTCTCCTGTTACTGCTTCTTTACTGATAACACAATACTCCCCGTTTGCTTTTATAATGACAGATTCACCTCTCGTGACGTCTAGTCCCCAGTCCCGCATTACTTAGGCGTAACCCGTTACTGTTGATCAGGTAGTCTATGAGTGACATACGATCACTTCTTTTCAATGTGGTGTAGAAACCTAGAGTGATTTTACATTACCTAGCTGTCCATTCTTGCAATCTTTTGTCTTTTCAGGTGTCACGTTGAATAATACCTTACTTAAAGAATTCATTGAATGATAAGTCGTCTCCTGTAAATTTATTTTAAGATGAAGCGACGACTTGGACTCCATCTTTTCCTGTATTGAAATTTTCTGAAAGTTTATGAATATGTTGAAACGTTATTTAAATGGGCCTATTATAAACAGCAACTACATATGTACACCGCCAAACGACTAAGATTAGTGGAAATTCGTTCTCTACCTACCCTGAGAAAAACGTATATTTTAAGTATTGTGATATAAATACTATACGAAACCGGAATAACCTCAAATTGATACACGTGTACACAACGTGCGAACTGCACACACATCGAAACACCACTGATTACATACAGATTTCCCGTTTTTCTAGTGTTGAAACAAATTACATGTAGACGCATCTTACTATGTGTGAGTTATTTTCAGCGATTATGAGCAATAAAATAGTAAAGCAAAGTAGTATGTACATTACTGCATAAACATATTTGAAAGGAGCACCAAGTTTTTATTAAGCTGATGCGTACGCCTTTAGTTACTTTCATCACGTATAGACACAGCTTATGGCGTTCGCTCATACGTAATGGCAAATACGATTCATTTTTTGTGTGTGAGGCATTTGCAGGACGAAACGAAAATTTGAGGACAGAAGTTATATCGGAAATACTATACATTCGGACAAACTTATAAATCACGCGTAATGGTGTGAAGCGGGAAATTTCAAGCTGGGTGTTTTAGGTCTTACAACACCTGTGCATCTGTATTTGAGCAGTAAAGTGATGCAAATGTAGTGAAAAATCAATAAAATTCTTTTGGGTATATGACCGCATTATAAATATGTAAAATTGTCCCATGCTGCGGCCACTGCTGGAAATGGCCTTTCTTAGGGTGTTGTGCTGACTGCTGAGCGAGAGAAACCACAGTTCTTATATGCTAGTGGAAGAAGCTGTTATCGTAACCTGATAGGACAATGAGGATCAAGAGGAGGTGCGTTAAACGTCCTTTGCTGGTGTCTGCTTTATTTCTTGCCTTTAGTCGAAACATGCGAATAAGAAACAAATGGCTCTGAGCACTATGGGACTTAACATCTGAGGTCATCAGTTCCCTAGAACTAGGAACTACTTAAACCTAACTAACCTAAGGACATCACAAACATCCATGCCCGAGGCAGGATTTGAACCTGCGACCGTAGCAGTCGCGCGGTTCCGGACTGAAGCGCCTAGTACCATTCGGCCACCACGTCGGGCACGAATGAGAAACAAACGGCAGCTGGGACGTAGCGGTGATTGAATGTTGCCTTGTGCAGACGGAGGTGTGGCGGTAATTTCTGTACCTACAGCCGCTATGGTCTCCCCTCGGCCTGCGTGTGTTGTTTGGCGAACGCTGTCCTTCCGTAGCACTGTTAGCCTTAGTAGCCAGGACGCTGGAAGTCTGTACCCGTATTCTCTGTTGACGGTGGCGATTCGCTTAGCTAGTTCTATCGCCTCTCTGATCTTCCTGCTCAAGGTAAGTGGCAGTTTCGCCAGAACCGTCTGAGATTATTTAAACATTGTCGTTTTTCCGCACTCATGCTGGTGTTCCGCCACCGCTAACTTGATGTGTTGTATCAGATGAATTTACGAGGTGTGGCTAGAAAAAAACCGGACTAGTACTGGTGAAACAATAAAACGAATGCAATAAGGCTGAAAGTCGCGTGGCCTGTCACGTGATTCTCGCTCCGCCTACTGCTCGAGTTTCGTCTGCCTCCTGCACTCAGTCTGCCCGTGGCGTCTGTTTTAAGTAGTTGACGTTTTGTCTGTGCGTCGGAAAATGTTGAGTGTACAGAAACAACAGCGTGTTAACATCAAATTTTGTTTCAAACTAGGAAAATCTGCAAGTGAAACGTTTGTAATGTTACAACAAGTGTACGGCGATGATTGTTTATCGCGAACACAAGTGTTTGAGTGGTTTAAACGATTTAAAGATGGCCGCGAAGACACCAGTGATGACACTCGCACTGGCAGACCATTGTCAGCAAAAACTGATGCAAACATTGAAAAAATCGGTAAACTTGTTCGACAAGATCGCCGTTTAACAATCAGAGCAGTGTCTGAGTTAACAGGAGTTGACAAGGAAAGTGTTAGGCAGATTCTTCATGAAAGTTTCAACATGAACAAAGTGTGTTCGAAAATGGTTCGCAAGTGTCTCACAATTGAACAGAAGGAACGCCGAAGAATGATTTGTTCTGACATCCTGGAAAACATTGAAAGTGATCCCACCTTCTTACAAAATGTTATTACTTGCGATGAATCGTGGTTTTTTACTTACGATCCCGAAACTAAACGCCAATCGATGCATTGGAAAACACCTGGTTCTCCACGACAAAAAAAGCAGGAATGTCAAAATCGAAATTCAAGGCAATGATGATTGTTTTTTTTTTTTTGACATCAAAGGGATTGTGCACATTGATTGGGTACCAGAGGGACAAACAGTGAATCAGCATTACTACATTAGCGTCTTGGCTACCCTACGTGAGCCGTGTACGGAGAAAACGGAACGATTTGTGGAGAAAAAAGTCATGGATCCTTCACCAAGACAATGCCCCAGCTCACAGTGCGTTGTCAGTGAAGACGTTTTTGGCAAAACACAACATTCCCATCTTAGATCATCCACCCTACTCACCTGATTTGGCCCCCTGTGACTTTTTTCTTTTCCCTAAAGTCAAGTCAGCTTTGAAAGGAACTAGATTTGAGACTGTTGAAGCAGTAAAAGAAAAAGCGACGGAAGTAATGTATGGACTTACCGAAAATGATCTGCAGCATTGCTATGAACAGTGGAAAATTCGTATGGAGCGGTGTAGAGACCGAGGAGGAGAGTACATTGAAGGAGATAACATGAAATTGTAAATAATCGTAAATAAATGTTTTTTCCAGCATCAGTCCGGTTTTTTTCTAGCCGCACCTCGTATCTTTCATATTCAGATATCCGTGTAGCAATCGGACGTCCTGTAGTAGTCCACACTCGCCGCCGATTTCATAGACTCTAGCAATATGTAGAATAACATCTTGCAATCGGTTGTGGTTGAGCATATGTAAATCCCGTACTCGTGTACATGAAACATGAGCGATCACCACTCAATGCGCGTCGCCATAGACGCCGCCATAGCCACCCCCACGCCATTCACCGCCACAGTCCCACCCGCAAGCCGTATTTCATATCAGCTCTGAAGATGGAGCTTCGCAGCTCCGCCCACAAATGCACCCCATCGCTGATCCTGTGAGCCTTCTTGACCAAAGCGCACACTACCTATGCTTGGGGTGATGGTGGGTGGAGGCGTGTTGATACCCATTTGTGCTGGTGGGCTTTCTATAAACGTTTGACGAAGTTTAGCATCAGACTTTCGGTAAACTTCCTCTTCGAGGAAAGGCAGCACTCCATTTCTTTCTATCTCCGAAGTCACAGAACGTATGGGCAAAATTCTCCGCCGAGCTGGTATCGAGTCAATCCTCCTAAGCAGCAAAAAAATTGAAGATAAAAGGTTTACCACTTCACAGAGCGGTGATACAGCAACTAATGTGTAGAATGAGGAGAACAAAACAGTCTTGGTTGCGATGTTGAAATTACTGTTTAAGCTGGCCGGAGTGGCCGTGCGGTTCTAGGCGTTACAATCTGGAGCCGAGCGACCCCTACGGTCGCAGGTTCGAATCCTGCCTCGGGCATGGATGTGTGTGATGTCCTTAGGTTAGTTAGGCCGCTGTGGTCTCGCGGTTCTAGGCGCGCAGTCCGGAACCGTGCGACTGCTACGGTCGCAGGTTCGAATCCTGCCTCGGGCATGGTTGTGTGTGGTGTCCTTAGGTTAGTTAGGTTTAAGTAGTTCTAAGTTCTAGGGGACTGATGACCACAGCAGTTGAGTCCCATAGTGCTCAGAGCCATTTGAACAGCCTTAGGTTAGTTAGGTTTAATTAGTTCTAAGTTCTAGGCGACTGATGACCTCAGACGTTAAGTCGCATAGTGCTCAGAGCCATTTGAACCATTTTTTTACTGTTTAATGAGTCATCAATGATGCGCGTTTCGCTTAATTCGGCGAATCTGAAGATGCCTTGAACTGGGCGAAACGCGTGTCATTGATGAATAAATAAACAGTAATTTCAACACTGTAGCCAAGACTGATTTCTTCTTCTCAAACGAGAAAACGTTCTTAGTTCAACGGAGGATGTAGTCGCCAAACTATATCCTGCTGGAGTCTACGAAATCGGCTGCGATTGAGGACTATTGTCCGATCCACGAACGATGGCGCTTCGCGCTTGTCGAGGCACAGACGGGGATTTCAGTACTGACGAGTCCAAACAACAGTTGCGGTATGCGCATGCGCGTGCTTTCCGCTTGATAAAAGCGTATATCCCGCATATTTCGTCTCCCGCGTGTTTCTGCAGAATTTATCATTTACCACCACTGTCGGCGATGAAAACTCGCAACGAATGGAATAGAAATTCACTAAACAACTCCCTATGGATTACATTTAATGCGCGCACGAGCTACGGCACTAGCGCTCACGACGCTACTGATCGCTCACTGGATTTCGGAGAACGCGTGATGTAGATGCGCAGAACAGGCCTAAGCTCGACCGACATAATGTATGTAGGCGCGACAGGGCAACCGATTGGTGCCCGAATATCTGAACACGAAAGATACATTCCTCTGAGACAACGCACAAAGTCAGCCGTAGTGGAACATCAGCATGAGTGCGAAAAACCGATAATATTTAGATAAGCTTGCGTACTGCCGAAACAGTCACTTACCTTGAGGAGGGAGATTAGAGAGGCGATAGAAATAGTTAAGCGGCATGTCAGCATGAGTAGAGAAGATAGGTGCAGACTTCCAGCGTCTTGTTGGCTACCAACACTAACAGCGCTATTGGACGACAACGTTCACAAAGAAACAAACGCAGGCGCGCGGGAGACCACAGGGGCAGTGGTTACGTACACACACACACACACACACACACACACACACACATACACAGCTTGCACGACTCAGCCAGCACCAGCCAGTATGTAAACAAACCGCTACGTCACATCTGCCACCTGTGTCTCATTCGCCAGATTCCATTGATGACAAGAAATAGCGCAAACACCAATAAAGGACGTCTTTTTTCACCAAGAACGAGAAATATAGCAAACGTCAATAATGGATGGCTAACACCCCTCCTCCCCATTCTCATTACCCTACCACATAACGGAACAGCTTCTTACACTACCTATATAAGTGTGTAACAACTAAGTTTCTTAGTCAAAATATCCACGGGTGTGCTGCCGGTCTACAGCGTCCAACGGGCACAATATTTCGGCGATCATACATGTCGCCGTCATCAGGTGAACTGACGGACTGAGCTCCTGTGAACGTGCCGGCACGGAGATCCGTGCGCTATGGATGCTCAGAGGGAACTGGGTTCGGTCGCGGCGGCGGCCGATTTAAATACCCTCCGCCCGCGGCGCGCTCCCTCCGCCGTCCGCGCCCCGCGCCACGGTCGCGCGGTGGAACAGATTGCGACGGCGTCTGAGATGACGTCGGAGTGATGGCTCTGTTCGCCGTGGTCGTCACAACTATACGCTTGCTCGATTTACTCTTGATTAACCCGATCGCTGGTTCCCAAGCCTTGCTAAGATTATAGCCACAGTCACGGTTTATGAGGTCGTCATTGGTGCGAATTTCGATGGCCTCTCTAACAACGCTGTCCCAATATCTCGACGTCTGTACCAGAATCCTCGTGCGGTCATATTCCATGGCGTGATTTTCCGACAAACAATGTTCAGCGACCGCCGACTTGCTCGGATACATCAGACGAGTGTGCCTCTGGTGTTCACGGCATCGATTGACACGGAATCTGGTACACGCCGGCCTTCCTCAAACCGAGGTCATCTTTGGCGCTCCCCACCAGTGCACGAGTTTTATTTGGAGGACAAAACACAGTTCCGACCCGGTGTTTCTTCAGAACGCGAGCGATTTTCCCCGAGAGTGCGCCTGTGTATGGAATAAGTGCAGTGCCTACCTCCTTCCTCGTGACTTCATCCATCTCAAGAGGTTGTGCTGCAGTGGTTGGGCGGAGAGCACGTTGAATCTGCCACTCTTAATTAAACGTAAACATGGTCCGTAACAGGCCGTTATGCGATGTTTACTTAATCGTGCGATTTGGGCTAAGCGTCTTTGTCTTGCGCATTTGTAACATCTGTATTTCATGTCTTTTCAAATCACTCTTAATTACAAGTATAAAGTTGCCATATTCCGTCATTTTACGAAACGATCTACACAACAATGACACCTTTTAAGATCGTATTCTGGACTTAGATCTGCGCCGGCCGAAGTGGCCGTGCGGTTAAAGGCGCTGCAGTCTGAAACCGCAAGACCGCTACGGTCGCAGGTTCGAATCCTGCCTCAGGCATGGATGTTTGTGATGTCCTTAGGTTAGTTAGGTTTAACTAGTTCTAAGTTCTAGGGGACTAATGACCTCAGCAGTTGAGTCCCATAGTGCTCAGAGCCATTTGAACTTAGATCTGCGTTCATTAAATAAACATCGCAATACAGCATACTACAAACCATGTTTACGTTTATTAAGCTTCTGGAGGCTGTGGATCCCTATAAATACAAAAAAAGTAAGAACTAAGTTTCTCTCATTCAGTACTCAGCACAACACCCTCAGCACGGCCGTTTGCTACAGTTGTCGAAACGTTGGGAATTTTGATTATTGACAATGCGGCTACATTCGCTGAAGAATTTTATTGACAGTGACAACGGCCTCGGAAGCGTTCACCAATACAGCGGAAAATGTGTATTCAGCAGAATAGGAGAGAGAAGACGAGACAATCGAGAAACCCGTTATCAAGCATACCGAAGCACTGTAATACATTGATCTGTTAACACGAGTACGCACGGCAAAATTCGTTTAACAATACCGTTGTTTACTTTCTGGGAAATAAGAGCCGTCGTCAGGAAAAAAGTAAATGAAAACTAGAAACAAAATTGGACACTTTATTTTCCTGGAAGTGAACTGAGAGCAAATGATATTCAAGTGTATTTTAAGCGTAATTTTGTTAAGAAGTTGTCACTTTCTGCCGAATACGCGTAAGTAATGTAACGGACTTTCGGAGGTTACATGTAGCCTGTTTTGTAAGTTGAGCCGGCCGAAGTGGCCGTGCGGTTAAAGGCGCTGCAGTCTGGAACCGCAATACCACTACGGTCGCAGGTTCGACTCCTGCCTCGGGCATGGATGTTTGTGATGTCCTTAGGTTAGTTAGGTTTAACTAGTTCTAAGTTCTAGGGGACTAATGACCTCAGCAGTTGAGTCCCATAGTGCTCAGAGCCATTTGAACCATTTTTTTGTAAGTTGACTAATTAGCGGTAAATGTAAATGTGATGTGACTAGGGCCTCCCGTCGAGTAGACCATTCGCCGGGCGCAAGTCTTTCGATTTGACGCTACTTTGGCGACCTGCGCGTCAACTAATTAGCGGTTTCCGGTAACGACACGTGTTATTTGAATTATCTATGTTTTTCCGTTATTCCTGCAGTCTCGGCTCCACTTTAACCCAGATAATAGGGAGCGCGTTGTATTGGATCTGTTGATAAACGCAATTATTGCAACACAATCCCCTGGAGACAATGGTATCATACATAATGAATTAGCACAAGTTGTCCTGGATAGTTGCGGGAAGTTGGTTGATAAAGGTCATATCCATATATACAGGTTAGAACAAAAAGGAAAGACCAAATGTTCAATTCACGTAACTCACGCACAGAATAAGAACATATTTACACGAGGCTGGGAACGTTTTCTTAGAAACGGTTGTCAGAACACAATTCCTACAAATCTTCATAGTTCGTGAATCACAGGAAACACAGGAACACGTACGTATAGGCTGACATGAATCTTCACGTAATTGTTGAAGTGTATCAACAATTTTAATCAATATTGTTAGCGACTGTTAGATTATTGTTAGATTATGTTAATCTACCCACACTCGTCCGAGAGCTTACAATGTTCTTCCCTTTTTTTAATTTTTATACACTCCTGGAAATTGAAATAAGAACACCGTGAATTCATTGTCCCAGGAAGGGGAAACTTTATTGACACATTCCTGGGGTCAGATACATCACATGATCACACTGACGGAACCACAGGCACATAGACACAGGCAACAGAGCATGCACAATGTCGGCACTAGTACAGTGTATATCCACCTTTCGCAGCAATGCAGGCTGCTATTCTCCCATGGAGACGATCGTAGAGATGCTGGATGTAGTCCTGTGGAACGGCTTGCCATGCCATTTCCACCTGGCGCCTCAGCTGGACCAGCGTTCGTGCTGGACGTGCAGACCGCGTGAGACGACGCTTCATCCAGTCCCAAACATGCTCAATGGGGGACAGATCCGGAGATCTTGCTGGCCAGGGCAGTTGACTTACACCTTCTAGAGCACGTTGGGTGGCACGGGATACATGCGGACGTGCATTGTCCTGTTGGAACAGCAAGTTCCCTTGCCGGTCTAGGAATGGTAGAACGATGGGTTCGATGACGGTTTGGATGTACCGTGCACTATTCAGTGTCCCCTCGACGATCACCAGTGGTGTACGGCCAGTGTAGGAGATCGCTCCCCACACCATGATGCCGGGTGTTGGCCCTGCGTGCCTCGGTCGTATGCAGTCCTGATTGTGGCGCTCACCTGCACGGCGCCAAACACGCATACGACCATCATTGGCACCAAGGCAGAAGCGACTCTCATCGCTGAAGACGACACGTCTCCATTCGTCCCTCCATTCACGCCTGTCGCGACACCACTGGAGGCGGGCTGCACGATGTTGGGGCGTGAGCGGAAGACGGCCTAACGGTGTGCGGGACCGTAGCCCAGCTTCATGGAGACGGTTGCGAATGGTCCTCGCCGATACCCCAGGAGCAACAGTGTCCCTAATTTGCTGGGAAGTGGCGGTGCGGTCCCCTACGGCACTGCGTAGGATCCTACGGTCTTGGCGTGCATCCGTGCGTCGCTGCGGTCCGGTCCCAGGTCGACGGGCACGTGCACCTTCCGCCGACCACTGGCGACAACATCGATGTACTGTGGAGACCTCACGCCCCACGTGTTGAGCAATTCGGCGGTACGTCCAGCCGGCCTCCCGCATGCCCACTATACGCCCTCGCTCAAAGTCCGTCAACTGCACATACGGTTCACGTCCACGCTGTCGCGGCATGCTACCAGTGTTAAAGACTGCGATGGAGCTCCGTATGCCACGGCAAACTGGCTGACACTGACGGCGGCGGTGCACAAATGCTGCGCAGCTAGCGCCATTCGACGGCCAACACCGCGGTTCCTGGTGTGTCTGCTGTGCCGTGCGTGTGATCATTGCTTGTACAGCCCTCTCGCAGTGTCCGGAGCAAGTATGGTGGGTCTGACACACCGGTGTCAATGTGTTCTTTTTTCCATTTCCAGGAGTGTATTTAAGAGAATGCTATACATGATCTGATAGGTGCCTTTGTCAGTGCGACAAAAACATATAGTATGAGAACTCCTCAATTTACCGTTAAGGCCCTAGAGGTAGTAAATAATGGAAGGGGAAGTTAAATGAAATGAAAATGAGACAAGCTACGAGGAGTGGCCACGCGGTTCTCGCGGAGTGGCCGCGTGGTTCGAGGCGCCATATCACGGACTGCGCGGCCTCTCCCGCCGGAGGTTCGAGCCCTCCCTCGGGCATGGGTGTGTGTGTTGTTCTTAGCGTAACTTAGTTTACGTAGTCTGTAAGTCTAGCGACCGATGACCTAAGCAGTTTGGTCCCTTAGGAATTCACACATTTTGAAAATGAGACGGGTGGAAAAAAAGAAGTAAAAAGTTTGCCGGCCGGGGTGGCCGAACGGTTCTAGGCGCTACAGTCTGGAACCGCAAGACCGCTACGGTCGCAGGTTCGAATCCTGCCTCGGGCCTGGATGTGTGTGATGTCCTTAGGTTAGTTAGGTTTAGGTAGTTCTAAGTTCTAGGGGACTGATGACCTCAGCAGTTATGTCCCATAGTGCTCAGAGCCATTTTTTGAAGTAAAATGTTTATTATTTCGTAAGTAAGGGCCGTAACTGTTGATACATCTATCCAATTATGAGATAAGGCGGTCTATGCCTTCACGGAAAAATGTTTGCAGCTACATACAGAAGCATGATTGTACCCAGGCATTCACCTCTTCATCCAGAGCAAATGTCTTTTTTCAGGGATCCAAAAATACGGAAACGGCATTGAGAGAGATAGCTACAGTTAACGCGCAGGAGTACGTGAACAGTTTACAATAACTGAAGCTCGGCAAAAAGTCCAAATGCGTGGGAATGTTTACGAACACTTATCATTCTGTTGTAGGATAATGTTCGCCCAGGTGTTGCCAAGATTGCTTCGAGTACACCGCAGACGCTTTGCCGAGAGGCCACTAAAAGGTGTCCACACAGTCTCGTTAATTAGTTAGTTGCGTACGTCATTTGTGTAATGACCCGTCAGCGTATCCGAAAGCGCTAATGCGCTGCTTCCTTGACTCGGGTAGGCGCGCCCGCCCCGAATCGCATCCGCCCGTCGGATTAACGACGCGGGCCGGTATGCTGGCCAGCCAGGATGCTGTTTTTAGGCGGTTTTCCACATCTCGGTAGGTGAATACCGGGCTGGTCCCCGCGTTCAGTCTCAGTTACTCGACTCGCAGACATTTGAAAGACTTTAGCAGTGTTCCATGGCTTACACTAGACACAGACAGCTGGATACACTATAGTTCAATTCTTTTATCTTGGTGGCTCGTGCATGCCCGCCCAGACGCGGGGGGGATTGCTGCGTTGCCAGTTGCACACGACGCACGCGCCAATAGAAGCAGCGCCATAGTATAGCATAGTTCGCAAGCTTACGTTTAGGGGGGAGCGCGCAGTTCATGAAGTAAAGCCACCACAGCCGCATTAACCCTTTCGCTGCTACAAAGACGTGCTCCCTGCATTCCGCGCTGTGCGCGTTTTTGTCACTGCACTGCTCGCCTGTGCAGACACATCGCGTTCCGACTGCTTTGACACTCTTATCAATCGATTCCACAAAAACTATTTGGCCCAAAAATTAGATTTTTACACATCTTCTTGACTGATACCTTCCCCCCATAAATGACTTAATTTTGTTTCGATGTTCAACGCAGTTATTATGCAGCATTAAATATAGTAAACCATTGCACGAAATTTTGAAGAGTTTGCAGAGGTAAAAGTCCATAGAGTATACTTTCCGGATGGTCGATTTTAGTTGCCACAATGTTGAGAATGAAATGTGGACAAGATACCTAAATTTCATATAAAATGTACTGTATAACAATAGCTCATTTAAGGACCACATAGGTGTCGTATGTAATATTGAGAAATATTCCGTCTTTTGCGACTGTAACAAAAGTTTTATTTACACTGAGCACGTTTGGCTTTATTTTAAAGCACTTCAATCAATCAAAATACATTAAACAAAACTGTGGTCTTAGAAAAACATTAGGACTTGAATATACCATCTATCAGTGAAGTGCTCTGAGCTATGTCAAATATGTGTGCCACACACAAACATCATTTATTTGCTAAAACACTGATCTGCCAACACAAACGTTGAATATTGTGTTACCGCAGCACAAAACTATGAAAGGTGACTTGGCAATGGAGGAGACAAAATACTGCCCACTGAAGATGCTTCAAAAGAGAGAAACGCGTCTGGTCTAAATAAGCCCCTTATTACAGTTGCAAGAAGAGGAATATATTTCAGTACCATTGGTAAAACTGCGACTGTGGAACAAAAACAAGAAAGAAAACATGAGTACCATTGTGTATGTGCCATACCTTTCCTTGATTGAAGTGCTTTAAAATAAAGCCAAACGCGTCCGGTGTAAATAATACTTTTATTACAGTCGCGAAAGACGGAATATTTCTCAATATTACATACGACACCTATGTCGTACTTAAATTAAGTGAGATATTGTTATGCAGTAAATTTTATATGAAATTTAGGTATCTTGTCCACATTTCATTCTCAACATTGTGGCAACTAAAATCGACCATACGGAAAGTATACGCTATGGGCTTCTACCTCTGCAAACTCTTCAAAATTTCGTGCAATGGCTTACTACATTTAATGCTGCATAATAACTGCGTTGAACATCGAAACAAAATTAAGTCATTTATGGGGGGAAGGTATCAGTCAAGAAAACGTGTACAAATCAAATTTTTGGGCCAAATAGTTTTTGTGAAATCGAATGATAAGTGTGCAAAGCAGTGGGAACACCATGTGTCTGCACAGGCGAGCAGTGCAGTGATGACAAAATCGCGTACAGCGCAGAATGCGGCGAGCACGTGTCTGCAGCAGCGAAGGGGTTAATGAAGAGACAAAGCACTAGAAATTTCAAAGAATTGCATTCAAACGAATATAATTCGTGAAGTAAGGCACTTCGATATTGTTTTTAAATAATGAAAATATTAAGTTGTGCACAAGGTTTGAATTCATAACCTTTCACGTAGCAGCCCAACAGCTTAACAGTTACGCTAACGCACCTCGTCCTGCTACATAATGCCATGAGAATTATAACACATCACGCAAAATACTGGCAAACACTGTTAGTATGACTCATGCTTCGTCGAAGTACAATAGGAAATAAACAATTACCGCTGTTCTTTATTGCGAAAAAGCGGTTCGTGAGATTGATACAAACACCTTTCCTTGCTATCGCCTGAATTAGGAGTCTTATTGCTTGTTTGGTTTAATTAATTAATAGAATATGAAGCAATTGGTATAAAGAATGCTTTTTCCAAACTTTCTATAAAAGAATGTCTGCTATCAAGACATTGCTTTTGTTCTATTACTTTATTTATGACTGAACGTTTCTAAAACTGAAGACACTCGTCCATGCTCTGCACTGCAGTCGAGATGTGGCAACGTCGTTCTCTGTTCATTGGCTGACTGTGTTTTGTGACGTCAGATGCGCAGAACGAACCTAAACTCGGCCGCCAACATAAATGACGCGCACTTTAACTCCGTCCTAGGAGTTCGAGTTGGCGGCAGGAAGGGAATCCAGCCACCCTCTACAATTTTGTTTTTTTTTTCTTTATTGATTTTCAATTCCCCCCAAAGGGGGCGGGCCGGCAGCAGCTTACTACACTGCTCTACAGCCTACAGACTTTTTTTAAATATAGGAAGAAGAAAGAAACAAGGAAAAACAAGCGATAAAATGGCGATTTAAAGTGTAAAAGTGCGTAAAATGGTGGAAAGTTAAAACAGAAAGCAAAAGGGGTTGGCAATGTAGATAAAAGGCACAGGAATCAGACAAGTAACATAGTAGACACACAATTAAAAAACGTGGCGACAGTCTGGTTTCTGTTCGCAAGTGATAAGAAGCACACCCAGCAACAGTATGATGGCTGTTCGCTACACTTCCCAAAAGACACAACACGGAGCACGCACTGGAAAAACACACTGTAAAACACTGCACGAAAAGGCGGCACAAAGATGGCACTCCCGATCCACGGCAGATGGTGGGGGGGGACCTGGAGTAGGGGGAAAAACAAGGAGGGAGGAGAGGAAAAAACGAAAAGGGGGGGGAACCAAAGAGGGAGAGGACTAATAAAGGGGGAGAAGGACAGACGCGAGAGGGAATGCGAGGAGGCAGAGGAGGGAAATGTAAAAGGACGCGGGGCAGAGAAGGGGGCAAAGAGAGGGGAGGTGGGGAAGAAAGAGGATGGAAGGGGGGGGAGAGGGAGCCCGGGAAAAGGACAGAGGAAAGGAGGGGGAGTGAGGATCAGAGTTGATAGGAGGGGTAAAGGGAGGGAGAGAGGGCATCATCCGGGAGGGGGAGTTGATGGAAGCCACCTTGGGAAAGGAGATGGAGGCTGTAGAGATGGAGGGTAGGGGGGACACCCTCTACAACTAATACTGCGAAATAGTAACACGACCGACCCCGCATTGTCGCGGGAATAAGGCCTCAAGGAAATGATGATGATACGTCATTGGTGTAGTATCACGCTTAGACACCATCCTACCGGCATAAACGCGGAACGGAATGGCGAGTTTTCCTCCAACGCCGATAGCGAGCGTGCGGGATCCGGCGGACCCAGTCGAGCATGCCCTCCGGGCCACACCTCGTAGCCCTGTGCATTGAGCGCCCTCTGCCGCCCCGGTATAGGAGCGCCGGCGGCAGCGAGTTTGCCCACTCACGCTCAGAGCCACAATGCTTCAGGGAGCTTTGCAGACGCCACCTGGTCGCGGCTCTGTCTTCGTCTTTTAGTACAGAGAGACTTTTCCTTGTCGATATTACACTAAGGAGCCAAAACATTATCACCATTGCCCACTGCAAGATGTAAAGCTGCCTCGTGGCGCTGTGGGGACGTGACGCTGCAAGGAAAGTATATAAGCGGACCAGAAGTTGAAAGGAGTCTACTGGGGCACACTTGTATGTGGCACCAGAATATGATGATAATACACACATAAAAAAAAATTGTACCACCTCGGTTCCACGAGTTCCTGAACCTTGTAACCTCCCCACAGAAATTTCGAAAGACAATATTTTGAATGACAATTATAATCGTGCTAAGTGTAACCTCCCAGCCAAAACAAAATTTAATGACAATAAATGAGAACTAGCAATCTGACCCAAATGTAAGCTGCCCACAAAAAATGTAAGACAATTCAATGATAATGAAATCTAGACTGGGTTGCCTCCAAACACGCCTCCGACGATTGTCTGGTTGAAGGCATATGCGACACTCATCGGCGAAGAGAACGTGATGCCAATCCCGATCGGTCCATTCGGCATCTTGTTCGGTACATCTGTACCGCGCTGCATGGTGTCGTGGTTGCAAAGATGGATATCGTCATGGGCGTCGGGATTGAAGTTGCGTATCATGCAGCCTATTGCGCACAGTTTGAGTCGTAACACGACGTCCTGTGGCTGCACGAAAAACATTATTCAACATGGTGGCGTTGCTATCAGAGTTCCTACGAGCCATAAGTAGCGGTCATCCACTGCAGTAGTAGCCCTTGGGCGGCCTGAGAGAGTCATGCCATCGACATTTCCTGTCTCTCTGTATCTCCTTCATTTCCGAACAACATCGCTTTGGCTATAATTTCATTGCTCCACGGCTCAGACTCTACGATCCCATTGCCCACTGCAATCGTAACTGACGTGTTGTTAGGCCAACATGGGAACACTGTGCGGTCGCTGCTGCAGAGCACCATCTTCAACAATGTGCACCGAACGCTGTGCTCTGAAACACTTGTGCCTGCATCAGAATTGTACTCTGTCGGCAAATTCGTCGCAGATCGTCACCTACCCTGCTTTATAGAGAGCAAAAGCCTCCCAACTCCGCGTTCTGTGCTGTATCGTCGATTTTCAACACATTACCGCTTCGTATATATATATACAGGTATAAAATACAGGGAGCGAAAGGCTATTTACAATTTGTACAGAAATCAGATGGCAGTTATAAGAGTCGAGGGGTATGAAAGGGAAGCAGTGGTTGGGAAAGGAGCGAGACAGGGTTGTAGCCTCTCCCCGATGTTATTCAATCTGTATATTGAGCAAGCAGTAAAGGAAACAAAAGAAAAATTCGGAGTAGGTATTAAAATTCATGGAGAAGAAGTAAAAACTTTGAGGTTCGCCGATGACATTGTAATTCTGTCAGAGACAGCAAAGGACTTGGAAGAGCAGTTGAACGGAATGGACAGTGTCTTGAAAGGAGGGTATAAGATGAACATCAACAAAAGCAAAACGAGGATAATGGAATGTAATCAAATTAAATCGGGTGATGCTGAGGGAATTAGATTAGGAAATGAGACACTTAAAGTAGTAAAGGAGTTTTGCTATTTAGGGAGTAAAATAACTGATGATGGACGAAGTAGAGAGGATATAAAATGTAGACTGGCAATGGCAAGGAAATCGTTTCTGAAGAAGAAAAATTTGTTAATATCGAGTATAGATTTAAGTGTCAGGAAGTCGTTTCTGAAAGTATTTGTATGGAGTGTAGCCATGTATGGAAGTGAAACATGGACGATAACTAGTTTGGACAAGAAGAGAATAGAAGCTTTGGAAATGTGGTGCTCCAGAAGAATGCTGAAGGTAAGGTGGGTAGATCACGTAACTAATGAGGAGGTATTGAATAGGATTGGGGAGAAGAGAAGTTTGTGGCACAACTTGACTAGAAGAAGGGATTGGTTGGTAGGACATGTTTTGAGGCATCAAGGGATCACAAATTTAGCATTGGAGGGCAGCATGGAGGGTAAAAATCGTAGAGGGAGACCAAGAGATGAATACACTAAGCAGATTCAGAAGGATGTAGGTTGCAGTAGGTACTGGGAGATGAAGCAGCTTGCACAGGATAGAGCAGCATGGAGAGCTGCATCAAACCAGTCTCAGGACTGAAGACCACAACAACAACAACCGCTTCGTCGTGGCTTCATAGTCCTTCAGCTGCTTTCCACAGACGCTCATATCAATAGCAACTGAACAGCCGACCAAATTAGCCTTTTCCGAAATGCTGGTTTCCAGGCGCCAGGCCACAATAATCCGTCTTTTGTCAAAGTCGCTTATGTCAGCTGATTTCCCAATTTGCAGCCCATATACACTAGGTGATCAAAAGTATCCGGACACCCAAAACATACGTTTCTCGTATTAGGTGCATCGCGCTGCCACCTACTGCGAGGTACTCCATATCAGTGACATCAATAGTCATTAGACATCGTGAGAGCAGAATGGGGCGCTCCGTGCAACTCACGGACTTAGAACGTGGTCAGGTGATTGGGTGTCACTTGTGTCATGCGTCTGTGTGCGAGATTTCCACACTTCTAAACATCCCTGGGTCCACTGTTCCCGTTCTTGTAGTGAAGTGGAAACATGAAGGGAAAAGTACAGCACAAAAGCACACTGGCCGACCTCGTCTGTTAACTGGCAGGAACGGCCGACATTTGAAGACGGTCGTAATGTGTAACAGGCAGACTATCCAGACCATCACACATGAATTCCAAGCTGTATCAGGATCCACTGCAAGTACTATAGCATTTAGGCGGGCGGTGAGAAAATTTGGATATCAAGGTGGAGCAGCTGCTCATAAGCCTCACATCACGCCGGTAAATGCTGAACGACGCCTCGCTTGGTGTAAGGAGCGTAAGCATTGGACGATTGAACAGTGGAAAACGTTTTGTGGAGTGACGAATCACGGTACACAATGTGGCGATCCGATGGCAGGGTGTGGCTATGGCGAATGCCCGGTGAACGTCATCTGCCAGCGTGTGTAGTGCCAACAGTAAAATTCGGAGGCGGTGTTGTTATGGTGTGGTCGTGTTTTTCATGGATGGGGCTTGCACCCCTTGTTGTTTTTCGCGCCACTATCACAGCACAGGCCTACATTGATGTTTTACGCACCCTCTTGCTTCCCACTGTTGAAGAGCAATGCGGGGATGGCGATCGCATCTTTCAACACGATCGAGCACGTGTTCACGATACACGGCCTGTGGCGGAGTGGTTACTCGACAATAATATCCCTGTAATGGACTGGCCTGCACAGAGTCTTGACCTGAAACGTATAGAACATCTTTGGCATGTTTTGGAACGCCTACTTCGTGCCAGGCCTCACCGACCGACATCGATATGGTTGCTGTTTTGGGATGGCATTATGTGGGGCCAACGTGGTCATGGAAGGCGCCGTAACGCCTGTACGATACGTGAATGCCATCCTCCGACAGATAGTGTAACCTTATTGTCAGCATACTGGCGAGGCATTCGTCTTCATGGACGACAATTCGCGCCCCCATCGTGCACATCTTGTGAATGACTTCCTTCAGGATGTGGACATCGCTCGACTAGAATATTCTCCAGACATGAACCCTAGCGAACATGCCTGGGATAGATTAAAAACGACGTGACCCAGCAACCACTCTGAGGGATCTACTCCGATCCGTTGTTAAGGAGTATGACAATCTGGATCAACAGTGCCTTGATGAACTTGTGAATAGTATTCCACGACGAATACAGGCATGCATCAATGCAAGAGGACGTGCTACTGGTTGTGTACAGCAATCTGGACCACCACCTCTGATGGTCTCGCTGCATTGTGGTACAACATGCAATGCGTTGTTTTCATGAGCAATAAAAAGGGCGGAAATGGTGCTTATGTTGATCTCTGTTCTAATTTTCTGTACTGGTTCCGGAACTCTCGGAACCGAGGTGATGCGAAACTTTTTTTGATGTGTGTATAATCGCTGGACTGTGTTTCTTGCTGCTCTATTGTATGAGTCTTCGTATGTTTGGAGAAAACAAGTTAAGCAGATCTCCTGTTTGCTATGTTAAATTGCCCGTTAATCATTTCTGTCCGACTTTCCTACGACGACAGTTGCTCCATCACATTCCACCCCACCTCTTCTTACCGTTGAGTACGAAATCGTAATGATGTGGAACTAGGCGTTTTACACATACAGCACAACTTAATTTTTAATTATGGGTAGATGCTGAACAGCTACAAAAGTCTTTTTTAAAAATATCTACAAATGTGGGCTAGTAAATCCTGGCCATCAGATTTTTACGTATTACAGTAATATAAAGTCCTCTACAAAACACGAGGAGTTGTCAAGGAGGAACATTTTTAGTTTGCTCTCAAATTTTACTTGCTATCTGCCACACATTTTATACCCCTGGGTAAGTTACCAAGAATGTTTGTTGCAGCACTGTGCACCACTGTTTGTGGTGAAGACAACCTTAATGTGGAGTAATGTATGCCATTTTTCCTTCTTATGTTGTATTTATTGTACCTACATCATTATTCCTTTTGAACTGTAGTGGATTATTTAAAAATTCTGTGAAGCATTAGTCAGAATGCCCAACTTTTTAAATAGATGTGTACAAGATGATCGTGCATGTGCACAACATATTCCACTTTTTTGAACAATGAAGACTTTCTTTCTTAAAGATGAGCTACCGCAGAACGTTATTCCGTTTGACATTCTTGAATGAAAACATGCAAAATATGTCAGCTGACTGACTTTTCTCTTCCCAGGATTTGTAATGATTCTAAGTGGAAATGTGACGGACCTAGGTTGCCTTAGGTATATGGCAGGTACTGGCTTGTTACGTAGTCTCTTCTCTACAGCTCCAGTTGGCTGGAAAAGAGCGCCTAAGAAAGTTCAAGACACCCCCATAAGATCTGTCGACCTAGAAAAATCGTGCGACAATCTGATACTGTGCAAGATATGTTCGAAATTCTGAGAAAAACAGGTGTAAGCTACAGGGAATGACAGGGAGTCCAATCTTTTCTCTAGACAAGAGAAGATCTAGATGAAGTCCTCAGAACAACGGAAAAAATTCCATGCAATCAGTATGGAATGAGAATAAACAAGAAAAGGACTAAAGTGATGGTATGCAGTACAGGAACAGAATATGAACCTTTGAGAATTGGAAGAGAGGAGCTGGAAGTGATAGAGGAATTTACTTACCTGGGAAGCAAAATCACAAGAGATGGCAGAAGCCGGAAAGAAATTGTGACCAGAATACAAAAGGCCAAAATTGCATTTACTCGAAGAAGGAACTTACTCACCAGCAACAACATCAGTCTGAAAATAAGGAAACGTATCATGACAGGTTTCGTTTGGTGCGTGGCCCTATACGGATGTGAAACTTGGACGATTGGAAGAGAAGAGAGAAGACGGCTAGAGGCCCTGGTGATGTGGTGCTATAGAAGGATGATGAAGATCAGCTGGAGAGACAAAGTAATAAATGAAGAGGTACTTAGAAGAGTACAGGAAACCAGATCTCTGTGGAGGCACACCCAAACAAGAAGAGACGAACTTGCAGGGCACATCCTACGACACAACAACATCATCTGAACCAATAGCAGGAGCTACTGAGGGAAGGAATCGGCGACTTTTCTCTTCCCAGGATTTGTAATGATTCCAAGTGGAAATGTGACGGAACTAAGTTGCCTTAGGTATATGGCAGGTACTGGCTTGTTACGTAGTCTCTTCTCTACAGCTCCAGTTGGCTGGAAAGGAGCGCCTAAGAAAGTTCAAGACACCCCCATAAGATCTGTCGACCTAGAAAAATCGTTCGGCAACATGAAACTGTGCAAGATATGTTCTAAATTCTGGGAAAAACAGGTGTAAGCTACAGGGAATGACAGGGAGTCCAACCTTTTCTCTCCGGTGCAGTGAAGATAGCAGTCCGGAAAGACTCCTTCTCGGGCCAGTTTGTAAGTCCTCCATGCTCGCCTTTTTCTGTATATGTCGAGCCAAGACGTCCTCTTCTAGAAGGATGAAGTGTCAGACTCCGATCTTTTGGCTTCTACTGACTTTCCGGACGTGATGAGAGCTCCTGGGCAGCAGTAAGTCATCATTGTTCCAACGATTCCAACAGTCTTCTGTCACTTTCTGCTGGAGCTTGAATATTTTTACTAACAAGGGGAGGCCGCCAATTGTGAAATTCAGATTCGATTCATACTGCGCATAATAAAAGCTCACGGCCAGAGGTGTAATGTGGCAAAGCACCAAGATGCACTTCTCAGCCGTTGTCGAGAAAATCGACGGTTAAAAGAAGCCGTTGCGGTGAAATACTCTCTACGATTAGTAATTGTCTACAGCGTCGTGGCGCAGCGGTAAGCGCTCGAGTTCGTAATCCGAAGGACGCCGGATTGAATCTCGCGCCATGCAACCTATCTTTTTTAGTATTTGTTTTTTGTAATTCAAATATATATATATATATATATATATATATATATATATATATATATATAATTCCCGGCAATCAGTTGCAACAATTACGCATATAATAAGTTCTTGAAAGTCGTTTGTGGTGGAAAAACTGGCAACTTCGAACATCATTACGTTTTCCGCAAACAAAGTTGTATTTCACAAATATTATCAATTGTCTTCATAATGTTAACCACGTATAGTTAACGGAAGACGTAGAAACGGTATTCCGAAACGAATACGTATAGCGTAAGTCAAACGTTGAATGGGCCGAAACGAGCCGCCGCATAACAGTGTAGTTGCCTGCTAACTTCGAAAGAAGGTAGATGGGTCCCTAGCGCAACTTATAACATCGTCGAAAATCAGTGCGGGCGTGAGAGCTTTGGTACACCCTGTTAAAAAAACGGAAAAATGGAGGCGGTACAATTGGAGAGCGATCCGCTTTCACCAACATGCATAAGCAATTCATTAATAGTTTATATATATATTTGAATTACAAAAAACTAATAATTAAAAAAAATTGCATGGCGCGAGATTCGATCCGGCGACCTTCGGATTACGAATCCGAGCGCTTACCGCTGCGCCATGACGCTGTAGAAAATTATTAATCGTAGAGAGTATTTCACCGCAACGGTTTCTTTTAACTGTCAATTTTCTCGACAACGGCTGAGAAGTGCATCTTGGTGCTTTGCCACATTACACCTCTGGCCATGAGCTTTTATTATGCGCAGTATGAATCGAATCTGAATTTCACAATTGGCGGCCTCCCCTCGTAAGTCGGAGGACTTTGAGGGCTCGGTACCTCTCAGTATATCTCCACCTACCCCCACCCCCCTACCCTCTTTACCAGCAAATAAACTGGTGTGAACTCGTTCTCATGAGCCTAGGAGACAAGTCTCCAGTTTAAAGTGATCTCTATGCTTCGAGCAGTTTGAAGTTTCTCTTTGTCCAGACTGCTTCGCCCGATTGCCTTTACGAAGGCATCGCTTTACTAAACCCACCATTCTTTCCCAAAAGGCTCCCCGCCAAGACGCACGTGGAGCTATGAATTTTCATGTGATACTACTTTGGGCGATATGATTATGAATTAGATCAGATGTAAGAGTTGCCCTAAGGTCCGGCATTTGTTGCTTATCTGTCTGAAGGGTCTTGGAGTTGTCACTGTAAAATGTTATGCGCGGCGCCTCGTCTGCTAACAAATCTTTGTCAACAAGAATTTATCTGCTGTGGCTCTAAGCTCAAAACGGATGGATCTGGATATTCCACAGGTAAACAGAACAGTGTAATGCTTAGTGACAAGGCTTCCAGTTTTAGAAAATAACAGTCCTATACAGCCTAATGAACTGTCAGGCGGTAGTGCAGTGTCTACATACCGCTTACTCTTTACGTATGGAAGTCATCGTATTGCGATGAGCTTAGGTTAGAATATCCATTCCGAACAAATTAATATGTTTGTACTGTTCTTTAAGATATATTTTCTACATTCTAAATTATTATTTATTATAATGTGAGTGAGCGAGGTGGCGCATCCTTCCCTAATCCGATGGGAGCGATGACCTCGCCGTTCGGTCCCCTCACCAAATCAATCAACCAACCACTTTTATGAGTGTACATCACAGAGATATTACATTTTATCGAGGCATACTTGTGTCACATATGCCAAATGGACAGCTAATCCTTTGCGGCATCCTTACAGGAGCTCACTACATTAAATTACTTCAGGGTAACACTTCTGAATAAAACTAATGGGGAATGTTTCGCACGATCTTCCACATTATATAAGGCAGCGTACCCGCGATATGCATTTGCTGACTAAACAACTGTGTTAAGAGTCATACGACCGTCTCCTAGCTTCGCTGAGTCATTTCAGTCAATTCTGAGCGATAAAGATGGCACGCGCTGGAAAATGCTCACTGTTAGATAGTCGCCTTCTCCGCACATGTACTCCATTCCCCCGCATTCATTCGACGAAGCTGAATATGTTGTTTGCTTTCCACGCCAACAGCCTTTCGCATTGGTTTGTGCATACTTCGTATGACGGTGACCAATGGAGTTTTGATCCTTACTTAGGCTGTTAAATTTTTTCTGTCTTTTACCATTACATATGTACAGTCTTGATAGAAAGGGAAACAACCTGTTCACATGACTAAGGAACTATCATGGCGTATTTGTGCGTGACTGTTTCTCAATTTCATTCTGTCTCCTTACAAAGTTTTCTCACAGTCAAATACAAAATCAGATACAAATTGTCAATTATAATGTCGCCTGGTTTTTGCAACAGATTCCTGCGTTTTCTCTTCCGGATATGAAGGGTCACTGCCTGTCTCGAATTTTTTACTGTTTTTCATTTCTTTTCATTTATTTACGGCATCATATGTAAATTTATGTATAAAATATGTTACGTGTTTATTTTCTGTCGTATGAGTGTTACACCGAGAGGAATCTATGTACACTCAGAAAAACAAGGAGGTGGTGATATTTGAAAGACATTGTCTTCTGAGAGGAGACGTAATAACGTTTATCCTAGGTGTTGGTAAAATGTACGAGAGGCATGAAAAGTTAGAGAGAGGTCATGTAAAGAGAGCGCAAAGAATCGGAGATCGAGTGACGATGTTTAAAAAGGAGAAGCGGTTCAGCTGATCACTGCCACAGAGAGTGTAACGTTGTGCAACTATTCAGAGCAAAGGAACAACACTAAATTTACGTATATAGCGGTAAGAAATGAAGAATTTGCAAACAGTGGCATTGTTAAAATTATTGTTCATGGTTCATACTCAATAAATTATCGCATCTTTGTTCAAACAAAAAATGAGTATGTAATATTATTTGAGCGAAATCGGTAACAGGATACATTTTTAGCATCTGCTCCATCTGAACATCCCGCTATACACTGTAAACTGCTCCGCTTTAATTTCCAGAAACTGCTGACAGAAATCTATTATTAATGTCAAATACGAACTTCGTGGAATACAAGAAAAAAGAGTCGTTATACTGGATACAGTACAGCGAAGGCAGAGACAGCAATCTCATCTACCATGCCAGATCGTCAGCTGGTAGAAATAGATTCGATGCATACATATTTTGCCAAACAGCGCTCACTGGACTCGGATTAGGAAGGATGACTGTTCAAACCATTCTCCGCCTATCCTGATTCAGGTTTTCCGTGTTTCCCTAAATCGCTTCGGGCAAATGCTGAGATCGTTCCTTTGAAAGGGCACGGCAGATTTCCTTGTCCAGTCCGAGCCTGGGCTCCGTCTCCAATGACCTCGTTGTCGACGGGACGTTAAACCCCTAATCTCCTCCACCAAACACCAGTGCGAACCAAATAAACCGTGGCAGTTATCAGTTCAGAATACAGTAAGTAATTAATTTGAAGTTGACATTTCAGTGTAAATACATCTTTCTCTTATTCTCTGAGAAAAGCTATTTATTTACAAGTACTCTCTCAGACGAAATTAAATGAACGTTTCTCATATTTACTTAGTCGTTCTGGAGTGGAGCTGACGAGGGAAAATATAATAAAGTGAGTGAAAGAATTAGATCTTTTAGCAGGCCGCATGGTATTGATAAATTTTCAGTACTCACTAATAAGGTCATTATCGAGGGGTCATACGTTCAATAATGTGTGGCATTAATAACTTTTATTTGAATGTATGCTGTCCCTACTTCCGGACGTGTCCCAAAGATCAAACACCACGCGGGATCCACAGCTGTGATACATATTATGCAAATTGTGGAGGGAGGAGAAAGAAAAGGAAAGGAACTAATGACATCGGCTGCATTGAGACGTTGTGTGGAATCAGCGGCGTCGAGTGAAATTGTCTGCCTGATCAGGACTCAAACCTGGGATCTCCTATTTATTAGGCAGCTGCGCTAATTACTGCACCAGCTAGCCACAGTGGTAATCTTACATGCCCGGACTATCTCGGCGCGCTCTCCTCCCGACTCAAATTCCTATTCTTGAGCCTAGTCCGAAAAAACGGATACCACATGGAATCCGTAGCTGTGATGCATATTATGTAAATTGAAGGTGGAAAGGGGGGAAAGAGAAGGAAATGAACTAATCATATCAGCTGCGTCAATTTAATAAGGCTCGGTTGCAAAATACTGCCGGCCGGAGTGGCCGAGCGGTTAAAGGCGCTACAGTATGGAACCGCACGACCGCTACGGTCGCAGGTTCGAATCCGGCCTCGGGCATGGATGTGTGTGATGTCCTTAGGTTAGTTAGGTTTAAGTAGTTCTAAGTTCTAGGGGACTTATGACCACAGCAGTTGAGTCCCATTGTGCTCAGAGCCATTTGAACCATTTCTTATTGCAAAATACTAACACGAATTCTTTACAGAAAAATAGAAAAACTGGTAGAAGCCGACCACGACAAATATCAGTTTTGATTCCGAAGTGTAGGAATACGTGAGGCAATACTGACCCTATGGCTGCTCTTAGAAGATAGGTTAAGGAAAGGCAAATCTACGTTTCTAGCATTTGTAGACTTAGAGAAAGCTTTTGACAATGTTGATTGGAATACTCTCTTTCAAATTCTGGAGGTGGCAGGGGTAAAATACAGAGAGCGAAAGGCTATTTACAATTTGTACAGAAAGCAGATGGCAGTTATAAGAGTCGAGGGGTATGAAAGCGAAGCAGTGGTTGGGAAAGGAGTGAGACATGGTTGTATCCTATCCCCGATGTTATTCAATCTGTATATTGAGCAAGCAATAAAGCAAACAAAAGAAAAGTTCGGAGTAGGTATTAAAATCCACGGAGAAGAAATAAAAACTTTGAGGTTCGCCGATGACATTGTAATACTGTCAGAGACAGCAAAGGACTTGGAAGAGCAGTTGAACGGAATGGACAGTGTCTTGAAAGGAGGGTATAAGATGAACATCAACAAAAGCTAAACGAATATAATGGAATGTAGTCGAATTAAGTCGGGTGATGCTGAGGGAATTAGATTAGGAAATGAGACACTTAAAGTAGTAAAGAAGTTTTGCTATTTGGGGAGCAAAATAACTGATGATGGTCGAAGTGGAGAGGATATAAAATGTAGACTGGCAATGGCAAGGAAAGCGTTTCTGAAGAAGAAAAAATTGTTAACATCGAGTATAGATTTAAATGTCAGGAAGTCGTTTCTGAAAGTATTTGTATGGAGTGTAGCCATGTATGGAAGTGAAACGTGGACGATAAATAGCTTAGGCAAGAAGAGAATAGAAGCTTTTGAAACGTGGTGCTACAGAAGGATGCTGATGATTAGATGGGTAGATCACGCAACTAATGATGAGGTATTGAATAGAATTGGGGAGAAGAGGAGCTTGTGGCACAACTTGACTAGAAGGGATCGGTTGGTAGGACATGTTCTGAGGCATCAAGGGATCACCAATTTAGTATTGGAGGGCAGAGTGGAGGGTAAAAATCGTAGAGGGGGACCAAGAGATGAATACACAAAGCAGATTCAGAAGGATGCAGGCTGCAGTAGGTACTGGGTGATGAAGAGGCTTGCACAGGATAGAGTAGCATGGAGAGCTGCATCAAACCAGTCTCAGGATTGAAGACCACAACAACAACAACTTGTAATGTGAAAATTGCTTCTTGCCAAATTTTGTGATTCTAGGTCAAGGGAAAATACCCTGTGGGTTTTGACGTGCGAGTTTTAGGAGTGTCAAAATCTGTGACATTAATGATCGTATCATGTGAATGCATTGACTTAGAAGATTCAATTTTCTTTACACCGCGAAGAAACTGTAGACCTTAGTATGTGTGATAGATTTCAGCTTGATACGTATACCCATTCCTGAGGAAAAGGGTGTTTTTGCGGACGGACAGATGGACGACAAAGTTATGCTACAACGGTTCCGTTTTTACCGACTGTCGTACGGAACTTTGAAAATGGTGTCTTGCATATGGCAGAATTCCACTTTTATTTATTATTATTTTTTTTTTTTAGGCAGGTTCGATTGCATCACGAAAGGCCGCATTGATCTGCGAGGAGCGCTGTGTTGATTGGCTCGGCCGGGCGGCGACTCAGCTCCCACAATAGCCGGTGGGTGGGTGGGTGGGTGTCGTTATTATTTTCCGCGCGCGTCGCGCGGGAGCGGCGGGCGGCTCCTCCGCTGTGCGGGGCTCGGCTCGGCTCGGCTCGGCGCGGCCGGGCGCAGCACGTGTGACCCACTTGCGGAGTGTACGCCGGTTTCACTTTCAGCGGCGGGCCGCGCGGCGCTCGCTTTCACGCGGATACGGTCCCACCGCCCAAACTCCGCGGATCTCTCTCTCTCTCCCTCCCCCCCCCCCCCCCCCCCCCCGTCACGCTGCCCGCCTAACAGCCGCGACGACCGCCCCAGACCGCCTCGGCTCCGACTGCGTAACATTGTCCCAGTAACGAGCAGGCCTTACTTAATTCCTCGTCACTGTCGAGAAGACCTGAGAGGACTAGACACGAACATTTCTGGGTGCCACGACCTTGATCCCTTTCAGGGCTTTCCAGTCTACACCGCCGGAAAAAAATGGTACAACCTTGTAAAGATTTCCTATTCATTCGAAATTTACACGACTGGCCAATAAAATTGCTACACCAAGAAGAAATGCAGATGATTAACGGGTATTCATTGGACAAATATATTATACTAGAACTGACATGTGATTGCATTTTCACGCAATTTGGGTGTATAGATCCTGAGAAATCAGTACCCAGAACAACCACTTCTGGCCGGCCGGAGTGGCCGAGCGGTTAAAGGCGCTACAGTCTGGAACCGCACGACCACTACGGTCGCAGGTTCGAATCCTGCCTCGGGCATGGATGTGTGTGATGTCCTTAGGTTAGTTAGGTTTAAGTAGTTCTAAGTTCTAGGGGACTTATGACCACAGCAGTTGAGACCCGTAGTGCTCAGAGCCATTTGAACCAAACACTTCTGGCCGTAATAACGCCCTTGATACGCCTCGGCATGGAGTCAAACTGAGCTTAGATGGCGTGTACAGGTACAGCTGCCCATGCAGCTTCAACACGATACCACAGTTCATTAAGAGTAGTGACTTGGGTATTGTGACGAGACAGTTGCCCGGCCACCATTGACCAGACGTTTTCAATTGGTGAGAGATCTGGAGAATGTGCTGGCCAGGGCAGCAGTCGAACATTTTCTGTATCCAGAAAGGCCCGTACAGGACCTGCAACATAAGGTGGTGCATTATCCTGCTGAAATGTAGAGTTTCGCAGGGATCGAAAGAAGGGTAGAGCCACGGGTCGTAACATACTGTTCAAAGTGCCGTCAGCGCGAACAAGAGGTGACCGACACGTGTAACCAATGGCACCGCATACCATCACGCCGGGTGATACGCCAGTATGGCGATGACGAATACACGCTTCCAATGTGCGTTCACCGCGATGTCGCCAAACACGGATGCGACCATATGATGCTGTAAACAGAACCTGGATTCATCCGAAAAAATCACGTTTTGCCATTCGTGCATCCAGGCTCGTCGCTGAGTACACCATCGCAGGCGCTCCTGTTTGTGATGCAGCGTCAAGGGTAACCGCAGCCATGGTCTCCGAGATGATAGTCCATGCTGCTGCAAACGTCGTCGGACTGTTCGCGCAGATGGTTGTCTTGCAAACGTCCCCATCTGTTGACTCAAGGATCGAGACGTGGCTGCACGATCCTTTACACCCATGTGGATAAGATGCCCGTCATCTCGACTGCTAGTGATACGAGGCCGTTGGGATCTAGCACGGCGTTCCGTATTACCCTCCTGAACGCACCGATTCCATATTCTACTAACAGTCAATGGATCTCGACCAACGCGAGCAGCAATGTCGCAATACAATAAACCGCAATCGCTGTAGGCTACAATCCGACCTTTATCAAAGTCGGAAACGTGATGGCACCCATTTCTCCTCCTTAAACGAGGCATCACAACAACGTTTCACCAGGCAACGCCGGTCAACTGCTGTTTGTGTATGAGAAATCGGTTGGAAACTTTCCTCATGTCAGCACTTTGTAGGTGACGCCACCGGCGCCAGCCTTGTGTGAATGCTCTGGAAAGCTAATCACTTGCATATCACAGCATCTTCTTCCTGTCGCTTAAATTTCGCGTCTGTAGCACGTCATCTTCGTGGTGTAGCAATTTTAATGGGCAATAGTGTATTATTACACAGTCTATATGGAGTACATGAAATGATAACATTTGCAGATCAATAGCACAAGCGGCGCTCAGGTACCAGGTATCGACCCTTGCTGAAACAACTCTGTTAGTTCGTGACGTAGCCTCCAGGGCGGCAATGTGGGTGCTGACTCTGGCTTCCAGTCTATCTTACAGATGGCGAATACTGTCCTAGGATACGTTATTCCATGACTGATCGACCAGTTCTCGTAGTTCTGTAAGAGGTGTTGGTTGACATTCTCCAGGAGTAGGAGCAACCATAGCAGCAGGAAGCCAAGAAGAAAAGGGAATTTGAGCTCTCTTAGTTATAGCTGCCAAACAATTAATATAGTAATAAGCTTTATTTCATCCCACCAAACCCCATAAAAGTTCAGATCGAGACAAGTTAGGAGGTCGTGCTGACCGGAAGAGTTGCTGCACATTTTGCAGATGAGTTTCACGAGCTGTCTCTGGGCGACCATAATCCTGTTATAGCAACACACCACCTTCCTGTTGCTTGTACTGAGCGCGGGCTGGTATCCCCTCCAGAAACAGCAAAGGTGAATAACAATTGTGGCTTATCAAACCCATACCAAACGCCAACGTGCGGGACCAGTGTGTCTTGGATGAATGCAGTCTATGAGACAGAGATCAGCAGATCTACATCGTACATGCAAACGAGCATCACTTGAATGCAGCCAGAATCTGCTTTAATCTCTGAAGACCATGGCGCGCCATTCCATCTTCCAAGTGATCCTCAGACGGCACCAGTCTACCGGTTCACGTCGGTGCAGTGCCTTGAGTAGAAGTCGGGCTAGAAGAGTGCGTACGCGTATTCCCAGTGCTAATAACGGGTTCACACGTCTGGGCTCACAACCCCTCCTATTTGTGCAACAATGTTCATGTGACCATTGATACCGGCATCGTTGCTCAACTGACGCAGCACGCCCAACTTGTGTAGCTATTCTATGATATGACCATTCGGCCACTTGGAAAGCCACAATTTGACCACTTCCAAACTCGCTCAGTTGGCGATATTAAGCACAAGTGTCTCTCCGGGCGTAGTTGCCTCCTCGCTTCACACGTTTGCGCCACACACAGCCTTCTGGCTGTAGGCATTGTCTATTGAAGGATGCACACAGACGGTGCCCTGATAGCTATGCCACTACGCTGTCTGTTGGGGAACCATTACCAGTACATGTAGTATACCACAGGTGGCAAATGCTGTCATCAGATCGCCGGCCGTGGCGGCAGAGCGGTTCTAGGCGTTTCAGTCTGGAACCGCGCTGCTCCTACGGTCGCATGTTCGAATCCTGCCTCGGGCATGGATGTGTGTGATATCCTTAGGTTAGTTAGGTTTAAGTAGTTCTAGGGACTGGTGACCTCAGATGTAAAGTCCCATAGTGCTCAGAGCCATTTGAACCATTTGTCATCAGATCAAAACTGACCTCCTCTTCCCAGGTGTGCCAATTTCTTTCCGGCAGTACATGTTTATACAATCTAAGGCAAAAAAAAGCGACGTACAATGAAGAAATTGTCCGAATGGGACGGAAATAGGTAGATGTGATGTACATGTACGGACAAACAAACGATTAAATTTTCATAAAAATTGGATGATTTATTCAAGAGAAAGAGTTTCACCAATTGAGCAACTCAGTAACGTGTTGGTGCACCTCTGGCCGTTATTCAAGAAATTGTTCTGTTTAGCATTGATTGACTGAGTTGTTGGATGCCCTCCTGAGTGATATTGTGCCAAATTCTGTTCAATTTTCGCTTTAGATTGTCAAAATCCCAAGCTGGTTGGAGAGCCCTACACATAATGCTCCAAACATCTTCAAATGGTGACAGGTTTACGATTTTGCTGGCCAAGTTGGGGTTTGGCAAGCGCGAAGACAAGCTGTAAAAAACTGACTTTTCATAAGCGGGATTCACAGTCACGTAAAACTTTTTGGAAGACATAATGTTTACGCCAGTGACTGTTAAACTTTTTATTTCCGCTATTGCAATTTTGGCCTTAGGCCATTATCAAGTGTAGATGTTTTGGCTTTAAGCCATGCCAGCTTTATACACGCTGACACATTTATATGACAACGACATATAAATGTTTCAGCGTATATAAAGTTGACATGGCTTGAAGCCAAAACATCTGCATTTGATAATGGCCTAAGGCAGAAATTGCAATAGCGGAAATAAGAAGTTGAACAGTCACTGGCGTAAACATGATGTCTTTCATATAAGCTGTAAAAACTCTTCTTGAAATCTGAGCCCAGAATGGATTGCCATGAAGTGCAACAAAATGGGGCTAGAACACCTCGGCTGTATTGACGTGCTGTAAGTACGCCGCGGATGACAACCAAAGTGTCCTGCTATGAAATGAAGTAATACCTTAGCCCCTCACCCCTGCTTGTCAGGCCTTATGGTGGGCGACAATCAGGCTGACATCCCACCGCTGTCCAGGTCATCTCCAGACGAGTCCTCAGCCTATAATCTCAATGACTAGACAGGAATTGTCTACAGTGATGATCCCCTCTTAGAAATGAGCCACGATGACCAGAAGTGTCTGCAGATACTCCGGAGGGCGCTGGGATACCAACGTGACTGTCGCCCGCCAAACGAGCCGATTACCAAGATCTTGGGTGCCACTTCATCTCATAGCACGATACCTTTGGTTGCCAGCGCAGCACGCTTACAGCACAGAGGTAGGTCGGCGACATTCTACTTCCCGTTTTGTTGTCCTTCATGGCAAGTCACCCTGGGCTTACATTTCAGCAAGATAACTGCCCGCCCGTACATACCAAGGATTTCTGCTGCTTGTCTTCGTGTTTGACAAACGCTGCTTTGGTCACTAAGTTCGCCACGTCTTTCCCCACCTGAGAACATTTGGTGAATTATGTGCGAGGCCTCCAACCAGCTCGGGATTCTGACACTCTAACGCGCCTGTTGGACAGAATTTGGCACGATATCCCTCAGAAGGACATCCAACAATTATATCAATCAGTGCAAAGCCGCATAACTGCTGCATAAGGGCCAGAAGGTGGCAGTGGTAAAATATAGGGAGCGAAAGGCTCTTTACAATTTGTACAGAAACCAGATGGTAGTTATAAGAGTCGAGGGGCATGAAACGGAAGTAGCGGTTGGGAAGGGAGTGAGACAGGGTTGTAGCCTATCCCCGACGTTATTCAATTTGCATACTGAGCAAGTAGTAAAGGAAACAAAAGAAAAATTCGGAGTAGGTATTAAAATCCATGGAGAAGAAACTTTGAGGTTCGCCGGTGACATTGTAATTCTGTCAGAGACAGCAAAGGACTTGGAAGAGCAGTTGAACGGAATGGAGAGTCTCTCGAAAGGAGGATATAAGATGATCATCAACAAAAGAAAAACGAGGATAATGGAGTGTAGTCGCATTAAATCGGGTGATGCTGCGGGAATTACATTAGGAAATGAGACGCTTAAAGTAGTAAATGAGTTTTGCTATTTGGGGAGCAAAATAACTGATGATGGTCGAAGTGGAGAGGATATAAAATGTAGACTGGCAATGGCAAGGAAAGCGTTTCTGAAGAAGAGAAATTTGTTAACATCGAGTATAGATTTAAGTGTCAGGAAGTCGTTTCTGAAAGTATTTGTATGGAGTGTAGCCATGTATGGAAGTGAAACGTGCACGATAAATAGTTTAGACAAGAAGAGAATAGAAGCTTTCGAAATGTGGTGCTACAGAAAAATGCTGAAGATTAGCTAACTAATGAGGAGGTATTGAACAGAACTGGGGAGAAGAGAAATTTGTGGCACAACTTGACTAGAAGAAGGGATCAGCTCGTAGGGCATATTCTGAGGCATCAAGGGATCATCAATTTAGTTTTGGAGGGCAGCGTGGAGGGTAAAAATCGTAGAGGGAGACCAAGAGATGAATACACTAAACGGATCCATTCGCTCCCAGCTTCAGACAGTGTTGGCTTCGGTCACACAGATTGAGGCTGTTGCCAATGGCCATCACTGTGGCGGTCCGAATGGGGGTTTGTCGGGGACGGCCAGCTCGTCCCACGCATCCCCCGATCGGACTACCACTGTGGCTGCCCGGGATACTGCCCACATTGAGGCTGATCCCTCACCTGTGGTAGAGTGGGAGGTCGTCTCGAGGTGTGGCAGGGGGCGAAAGACATACTGGAGGGCTCTCCAGTTTGTCTGACGAACCGGTTTCAGGCTCTGTCTCAGGCTGATACTGATATTCGGCCGGACATGGCTGCTTGTGCTGTTCCAGAGGTTGCCCCTCAGTCTGCAAGATCCGGGCGGTCGCAGAGGGTGGGCTTACTGGTAGTTGGGAGCTCCAACGTCAGGCGCGTATTGGGGCCCCTTAGGGATATGGCAGCATGAGAGGGGAAGAAAACCAATGTGCACTCCGTGTTCATACCGGGGGGAGTCATTCCAGATGAGGAAAGGGTCCTTCCGGATCCCATGAAGGGTACAGGGTGCACCCATCTGCAGGTGGTCGCTCATGACGGCACCAATGATGTGTGTCACTATGGATTGGAGGAGATCCTCTCTGGCTACCTGCGGCTATCTGATTTGGTGAAGACTGCCAGTCTCGCTAGCGGGATGAAAGCAGAGCTCACCATCTGCAGCATCGTCGACAGGACTGACTGCGGACCTTTGGTACAGAGCCGAGTGGAGGGTCTGAATCAGAGGCTGAGACGGTTCTGCGACCGTGTGGGCTGCAGATTCCTCGACTTGCGCCATAGGGTGGTGGGGTTTCGGGTTCCGCTGGATAGGTCAGGAGTCCACTACACGCAACAAGCGGCTACACGGGTAGCAGGGGTTGTGTGGCGTGGACTGGGCGCTTTTTAGGTTAGATGGCCTCGGGCAAGTATAGAAAGGGCAACAGCCTCAAAGGGTGCGGGGCAAAGTCAGGACATGCGGGGACCAAGCAGCAATCGGTATTGTAATTGTAAACTGTTGAAGCTGCTTTGGTAAAGTACCGGAACTTCAAGCGCTGATAGAAAGCACCGAAGCTGAAATCGTTATAGGTACAGAAAGCTGGCTGAAGCCAGAGATAAATTCTGCCGAAATTTTTACAAAGACACAGACGGTGTTTAGAAAGGATAGATTGTATGCGGCCGGTGGTGGCGTGATTGTCGCTGTTAGTAGTAGTTTATCCTGTAGTGAAGTAGAAGTGAATAGTTCCTGTGAACTATTATGGGTGGAGGTTATACTCAACAACCGAGCTAGCAGCATTAGTGGCAGAACAACTGAGAGAAAATTTGGAATACATTTCACATAAATTTTCTCAGCATGTTATAGTCTTAGGTGGAGATTTCAGTTTACCAAATATAGACTGGGACACTCAGATGTTTAGGACGGGTGGTAGGGACAGAGCATCGAGTGACATTATACTGAGTGCACTATCCGAAAATTACCTCGAGCAATTAAACAGAGAACCGACTCGTGGAGACAACATCTTGGACGTACTGATAACAAACAGACCCGAACTTTTCGACTCTGTAAGTACAGAACAGGGAATCAGTGATCACAAGGCCGTTGCAGCATCCCTGAATATGGAAGTTAATAGGAATATAAAAAAAAGGGAGGAAGGTTTATCTGTTTAGCAAGAGTAATAGAAGGCAGATTTCAGACTACCTAACAGATCAAAACGAAAATTTCTGTTCCGACACTGACAATGTTGAGTGTTTACGGAAAAAGTTCAAGGCAATCGTAAAAGGCGTTTTAGACAGGTACGTGCCGAGTAAAACTGTGAGGGACGGGAAAAACCCACCGTGGTTCAACAAAAAAGTTAGTAAACTACTGTGAAAGCAAAGAGAGCTTCACTCCAAGTTTAAACACAGCCAAAACCTCTCACACAAACAGAAGCTAAACGATGTCAAAGTTAGCGTAAGGAGGGCTATGCGTGAAGCGTTCAGTGAATTCGAAAGTAAAATTCTATGTACCGACTTGACAGAAATCCTAGGAAGTTCTGGTCATACGTTAAATCAGTAAGTGGCTCGAAACAGCATATCCAGACACTCCGGGATGATGATGGCATTGAAACAGAGGATGACACGCGTAAAGATGAAATACTAAACACCTTTTTCCAAAGCTGTTTCACAGAGGAAGACCGCACTGCAGCTCCTTCTCTAAATCCTCGCACAAACGAAAAAATGGCTGACATCGAAATAAGTGTCCAAGGAATAGAAAAGCAACTGAAATCAATCAACAGAGGAAAGTCCACTGGACCTGACGGGATACCTATTCGTTTCTACACAGAGTACACGAGAGAACTTGCCATCCTTCTAAGGAACGTTCCAAATGATTGGAAAAGAGCACAGGTAGTCCCAGTCTTCAAGAAGGGTCGTCGAGCAGATGCGCAAAACTATAGACCTATATCTCTGACGTCGATCTGTTGTAGAATTTTAGAACATGTTTTTTGCTCGAGTATCATGTCGTTTTTGGAAACCCAGAATCTACTCTGTAGGAATCAACATGGATTCCGGAAACAGCGATCGTGTGAGACCCAACTCGCTTTATTTGTTCATGAGACCCAGAAAATATTAGATACAGGCTCCCAGGTAGATGCTATTTTCCTTGACTTCCGGAAGTCGTTCGATACAGTTCCGCACTGTCGCCTGATAAACAAAGTAAGAGCCTACGGAATATCAGACCAGCTGTGTGGCTGGATTGAAGAATTTTTAGCAAACAGAACACAGCATGTTGTTATCAATGGAGAGACGTCTACAGACGTTAAAGTAACCTCTGGCGTGCCACAGGGGAGTGTTATGGGACCATTGCTTTTCACAATATATATAAATGACCTAGTAGATAGTGTCGGAAGTTCCATGCGGCTTTTCGCGGATGATGCTGTAGTATACAGAGAAGTTGCAGCATTAGAAAATTGTAGCGAAATACAGGAAGATCTGCAGTGGATAGGGACTTGGTGCAGGTAGCGGCAACTGACCCTTAACATAGACAAATGTAATTTATTGCGAATACATAGAAAGAAGGATCCTTTATTGTATGATTACATGACAGCGGAACAAACACAGATAGCAGTTACTTCTGTAAAATATCTGGGAGTATGCGTACGGAACGATTTGAAGTGGAATGATCATATAAAATTAATTGTTGGTAAGGCGGGTACCAGGTTGAGATTCATTGGGAGAGCCCTTAGAAAATGTAGTTCATCAACAAAGGAGGTGGCTTACAAAACACTCGTTCGACCTATACTTGAGTATTGCTCATCAGTGTGGGATCCGTACCAGATCGGGTTGACGGCGGAGATAGAGAAGATCCAGAGAAGAGCGGCGCGTTTCGTGACAGGGTTATTTGGTAACCGTGAAAGCGTTACGGAGATGTTTAGCAAACTCAAGTGGCAGACTCTGCAAGAGAGGCGCTCTGCATCGCGGTGTAGCTTGCTCGCCAGGTTTCGAGAGGGTGCGTTTCTGGATGAGGTATCGAATATATTGCTTCCTCCTACTTATACCTCCCGAGGAGATCACGAATGTAAAATTAGAGAGATTAGAGCGTGCACGGAGGCTTCCAGGCAGTCGTTCTTCCCGCGAACCATTTGCGACTGGAACAGGAAAGGGAGGTAATGACAGTGGCACGTAAAGTGCCCTCCGCCACACTCTGTTGGGTGGCTTGCGGAGTATAAACGTAGATGTAGATGTAGATGTAGATTCAGAAGGATGTAGGTTGCAGTAGGTACTGGGAGATGAAGAAGCTTGCCCAAGATAGAGTAGCATGGAGAGCTGCATCAAACAGTCTCTGGACTGAAGACCACAACAAAGGTTTTTACTCAACCGGATACACGGTTATTTGACAGTAAATTTCCAGGCATCATGGAATGATCAGTTTGGCAATAGAGGGACGTGCGGGGGCGTAAAATGTATGGAGGGAGATCATGGGGTGATTACGGTGAGTACGTTCAAATGGATGTAGGTTGCAGCTGTTATTCAGAGATGATGCACTTGATAGACTAACGTCGAGAGCTACATCGAACCAGTCTTCGGATCGAATACCGCAACAAAAACAACAACCCAGAACGTTTACTGTACTACCCGACCACGATATGGTTGCGCTTGGCCTACTATGACCGTTACTAGAAACACTCGATGACGCTACAGTGGCGACTAAGAAAAGCGCATCGCATTGTGAATGGTTCAAAACAATTGTGCATATATTACGAAGTGTTTCAGTACGTCTTCGTGAAACATCACAATAAAAAGTAACGATAAGCCAACCGAAGCACCCTCACCCCCAGATGCAACAGAGTTGTGGTCCACTAATACGTAAGTGCTGTAGATTATCTTTGTGTCTACATCTGCTGTGGCATACAGTGAGCTGGAATATCTCCAAACAGATGAAGGGGGAGAGAGGAGGAGGTTAGAGTTAACGTCCTGTGGACAACAAGGTCGTTAGAGATGGATCACTAGCTCCGATTAGGGAAAGACGGAAAACGGCAGTGCCCTTTCGAAGGAACCATCCCGGTATTTACCCTAAGTGGTTTAGGGAAATCACGGAAAACCTAAATCAGGATTGTCGGACGCGGGTTTGAATCGTCGTCCTCCCGAATGCAAGTCCATTGTGCTAACCGTTGCGCTACCCGGCCAGGTCGCAACAAAAGGAAGAGCGCTCCAAAACGCAGCACTTTGTACCTGAACAATACCTAAGCATGATTGGCTACTGCTTTAATTGGTAGTCCGGAGATATATGCAGACTTTGTTTGCTAGGAGAGTGTTCCTCCCTCCCTTCATGGGAAAAAATGACGTTGAGGGGAATGCTACATCAGTCAAGTGTCGAAAGTTTCTCATAATCTGTAGCAATGTTCGAACGGACGTGTTTGATTACAAACACGCATTGGGAACTACCTCGTTAATAAATACGAACGCTGGGAGGCAGAATATCGAATTTCCTGTGTTTATTACCCGTGGGAAGCCTCAGAGAACAGCTTATCCGCACTAAATCACGGCAACGCGCTTTTTTGGACGCCGTCCAACTGAGAAAGAAACAGCATGCTCAGCATGCCGCAGCTGTCACAATACAGTAGGCGAATGTGCGGCGCCTTCTCGCATTGCTGTGCCCTCAATGTGCATTTCGCACAACACTTGTAGCTTCCAAATATTCTGTTCAAGGTTAGCGATACTTAACGCTTGTCAGCTGGATCTGTGTACGAGTACACTACCAGGAAACGTAATCTTTGCTTTCAGAGATTCCTCACCCAGATCGTTTAGTTGCAGATTCGTGTCGATCCAGACAGAGAGCCTAGCCCTCCGGAACGGCCCTACGTCCCTGTCGATACCTTCCAGACCCTCATTGACTCTTTTTTCCTGCAAGTCTCACAGCAGTCACATGAAAACGGGGAAAATGTAAAATATAAGTAAACTTTTTACTATCATTTCAAATGTAATCGTAACTATTAATGCACTGTGAGACAAGACGGTTACTGCCTTCATCGAAAACTGTTTCTGGTGGCCTACTGTACCACGATGGTACCCAGCCGTACACCTCTTCTTCCGAAGCAAATCGACGGCTACGGCTGCGAATGTCTTTCTTCAGGACTCCGAAAATATTCGTATCGCGTGGAGTGAGATCTGGACTGTATAGAGGATGTGTGAGGTCTTCCCATCGAAACTTCCGCAACAACCCTGGCAACTTGTGGGCGGGCAACGTGGATCCGTATACAACTGCAAACATTTTTTCTATGAAGGCATTGACAGTCTTGTCATACAGTGGCTTAAGTGTATTAAGAGTTAAGGCGACTTCTTTTGAAACAATAAGAAATTTACTTACTATTTTCCCCATCTGTCTGCCCCTTATACATACCTGTGGTTTGAGTTAAAGTGTTAGGCAACGTAATGGTGTCTAACTTCTAATCATTGGGATATGTAGCGGTGTTGTAAGCCAATCATTTGGACTATCTACAATATACACTGAAGAGCCCCAAAAAAAGTACATCTGCCTAATGTCCCCCCTCCCCACAGCCAGCAGAAGTCTGCAGCGCGACGTGACATGGATTTGACTAATGTCTGAAGTAGTGCTGGACGGAATTGATGCCATGAATCCTACAGGGCTGGCCATAAATCCGTAAGAGTACGAGGGGGTGGAAATCTCTTCTGAACAGCACGTGCTAGGCATTCCAGATATGCTCAATTATGTTCATGTCTGGCGAGCTTGGTGGCCATTGGAAATGTTTAAACTCGGAAGAGTGTTCCTGGAGCCACTCTGCAGCAATTCTGGACGTGTGGGGTGTCGCATTGTCCTGCTGGGATTGCCCGAGTCCGTCAGAATGCACAATAGACATGAATGGATGCAGGTGATGAGACAGGATGCCTTTTTACTTGTCACTGTCAAAGTCATATCTAGATGTATATGGGTATCACTTCAACTGCACACGCCCCACGCCAATACAGCGTCTCCACAAGCTTGAATAGCCCCCTCCTGGCATGCAGGGTCCATGGATTCATGACGTTGTCTCAATAACTGTACACGTCCATCGGCTCGACGCAATTTGAAACGAGACTCGTCCGACCAGACAACGTGTTTCCAGTCATAAACAATCCAATGTTGGTGTTGACGGGCCGAGGCGAGGCGTAAAGCTTAGTATCGTGCAGTCATCAAGGTTCAAAATGGCTCTGAGCACTATGGGACTTAACATCTTAGGTCATCAGTCCCCTAGAACTTAGAACTACTTAAACCTAACTAACCTAAGGACATCACACACAACCATGCCCGAGGTAGGATTCGAACCTGCGACCGTAGCAGTCCCGCGGTTCCGGACTGAAGCGCCTAGAACCGCACGGCCACCGCGGCCGGCGCAGTCATCAAGGCTATACGAGTAGGACTTCGGCTCTGAAAGCCCACATCGACGACGTTTCGTTGAATGGTTCGCACCCTGCCACTTGTTAGTGGCCCAGCATTGAAATCTGCAGCAATTTGCGGAAGGGTTGCATTTCTGACACGTTGAACGATTTTCTTCAGTCGTCGTTGGCCCCGTTCTTGCAGGATCTTTTTCCGGTCGCAGTGATGTCGGAGATCTAATGTTTTACTGGATTCCTGATATTCATGGTACACTCGTGAAATGCTCATATGGTCAAATCCCCACTTAATCGCTACCTCGGAGATGCAGTGTCCCTGCCCCAGTTTGTTGTCTTATATGGGCGTTGCCGACCGCAGCACCGTCCTGCCTGTTAACATATCTCTGTTTTTGAATACGCATGCCTATAACAGTTTCTTTGACGCTTCAGCCTATAATATACTGTAATTTCCGTCCATTAGCGAGTTATCGTCAAACAGTAACGACTCCGTGAACTGACGCCAAAGGAGTCTTACGAATTAACAATCTTGTTAGATACGAACAACGGCTCTACGTTGGGTCAAGAAGGAGCAAATTTTAGAACTCTGGGGTATATAAAATTCGGTGTTCAGGCAGTGACGCTGAATAAATCGAGCGAACTAGAAAGATCGTCTTAAAAAGAAACAGTGAGCATGGAGTTGGGTTCCGACTTGCGAATGATGAGAAATCAGCTGTGTCCAAACATGTATAGGATGTAAAAAAATATAAAAATTGTTAGTGTTTCGAGGAGATATAAAAAAACTTTTTTATGTGTCAAAAATGTCACAGGTGCACTGTTTCCCCGCTAGCGTTCAAAAAGGTTTTGACGGTAGTGATGCACAGAAACTGTATTCAAACTGCCTTGCGATGAATATTGTTTTAAAGATGTTGCTGAAAATGTTATCCATTTACATTAATACAGGTGATCTTTAAGTGTCAAATTGGAAGCCAAGGGACATTGGAGTACATGTCTGCTTTTCCTTGGGTGCGCCTGATCCACTGGTTTATTCTCCGAATAATAGGTACCGAAGCCTTCTTCGTGTTCCGCTCTATTATGCATCCGGACTCTGTGAGTTTGTTGCATTTGTGGTTTTGTGGCACCAGCGGATGATCAACCGTAGAAATACAGACAATACATGAGTACAAAGGTAGTGTAATAGGTGAGACTGTGAAAATGCCCGTTACTGGTACTCTCAGAATGGTTCAAATGGCTCTAAGCATTATGGGACTTAACATTTGAGGTCATCAGTCCCCTAGACTTAGAACTACGTAAACCTAACTAACCTAAGGACATCACACACATCCATGCCCGAGGCAGGATTCCAACCTGCGACCGTAGCTGCCACGTGGTTCCGGACTGAAGCACTTAGAACTACTCGGTCACAGCGGCCGGCCGGTACTCTAATGTCAGAGTATTAATGAGGGCCGCTAAACAAATCCAACGGTTCATGATTCATTCCCAGGGTTGTAGATATGATTTGGTTCAAATGGCTCTGAGCACTATGGGACTTAACATGTATGGTCATCAGTCCCCTAGAACTTAGAACTACTTAAACCTAACTAACCTAAGGACATCACACAACACCCAGTCATCACGAGGCAGAGAAAAGCCCTGACCCCGCCGGGAATCGAACCCGGGAAGCGAGAACGCTACCGCACGACCACGAGCTGCGGACGGTGATTTGATTTCTTCAGTGTCTTGTTCTCTCTCACACCTCTGGCAATTATACGCTAATGTGAAAACTTATAAGTTGCACCATGGTTTGGAATTTACGTGAATCTTAAGTCCCTCCTATAACTGTTTGGTCAAATCTGTTCAAAAGTCAAAGGAAAGTGAGTGTATACTACTTCTAATCGGACTGTGACAAGTAAAACGCAGTGTTGTTCAATGCAACCTTCATACTGATGAGACCTGTACCACTATTTCCTACTTCAGGAAAAATTGATGTATCCACTGCAGGAATTGTCCTTCTGTGGCTACGCAGCCGGCCGTTGTGGCCGAGCGGTTCTAGGCGCTTCAGTCTGGAACCGGGCGACCGCTACAGTCGCGGGTTCGAATCCTGCCTCGGCCATGGATGTGTGTGTTGCCCTTAGGTTAGTTAGGTTTAACTAGTTCTAAGTCTATGGGACTGATGACCTCAGATGTTAAGTCCCATAGTGCTCAGAGTCATTTGTACCATTTTCTGAGGCTACGCAGTCGTACAACTTGAGCTTGGTGTCTTGGAGACCACAGGCTGTATTTTTCAGTGACTCCTGGGGGACGTCTTCGCCCTGGCCGTTAGATGACAGTTCAAAACGTTATCGGGCTCTGCTGTCAGAAGTCAGCGAGAGGCTCCCTGCCACCAGCTGACTTTGTAACATTTCTGCTGTTCCTCATAAAGCAGGAGGATAAAGACGTTCTCTGCGTTGGTCACGTCACAAAACTTACCAGGCGATTATGGAAAATGTGGCGAGAATTTTTTTTTTTTTCATTTTCAAATCTATAATAATCCAGTTCATAAGTAAAATGTCATAATTATTTTATCTGGTATAATAGGATTCGAGTAAAATGGCTAACTGAACTGCACCTGGTGGAAATCTCTTGAATAAATTGCATCACTGCCTGAAGGCTTGAGGAAAGCACCCTATAATTGCTTCAAATACACTCATTATTTACAGAGAGGAAGTGGTAGAAAATATTAGTTATCCATACAGTAACACAGTTACCAATATTGCTCTAAAGATAAATACTATAATGTTCACCGCAGTTAAAGTCACCGGTGCAAACTAATGCAGTGACGCTCGATTGTAATCCCAGTGGTAGTACACACTCCCATTATTAATATTTTGTCTGCTTGGGAAATATAAGTCACTTCAGATTAATATTAGAGGGGACGAATGGACGATATAGGGTTTTTGGAAAATGTAATGCCTCTGTATGGGAAATCCCAAACAAGACGGTAGTGTGATCAATTAAAGAGTACTGTCCCAGCGTTTGGAGTCCTTTTCAGGTTGGCATGACAACAGACATGAAAAAATTCAGAGACGCGCTGCCAGGGTCGTAGCTGATCGGTTTTAGTAAAATTTAGAGAAACTCTGTCCAGAGAAAGCTGTGCGACCATTGCGCTGCCACCAGCGTACATACCGGATAGGGTTCATGAGTAGAAGGTAAGACAGACAAGGGCATGTAATCATTTCCCCTCACTCACTAAGCGAATTGATTAAGATAGAAAATTGATCACACTGGTACGAAGTACCCTCCGCCATGCATTGTACAGTGGTCTTCGGAGTGTATCTACAGATGCAGACGGGACGAAGAAGGCGCAGAGTTTCTCAAAGAAAACCCATGAAAATGGGTCCCATATTTCGGTTCGAAATACTGTTCAAAAAGACTGATGACGATTTGAGCACGGTGTTCCGCTTCAATACTGACAACAATAGTATAGAGCACACCGGGGAAATACTGACACGTTAAGAGATTTTTCGTTTCGTTTTAGAATCGCTCCTTCCGTGGAAAAATTCATGGCACTCCGTGTAACCAAAGAACCTCAGACGCAAAACTGTACTACAACCGAAAAATGTTTAATACCTTTGGAGCTATACAAACACGTTCTCAGGTCTGCAACCTGTCGTTATTGCCCCGAGTACCTGAGTAACATCGACTTCTTACAAGGTAATACCAACGGTATGAAATACAGACAGAACAAAATTCCAGTTCTAAGAAAGTGACACATTTTATTGTTGTAACATATATCAAAATATACACATAACATCTTTTTTCGAGAAAGCTGTCCAAGTTACAAAAGAATAAATAAACTTCAGCTCTATTGAAACCTAGAACTCTGTTAGTTTTTGCTGCTGAAGGTTGCCTTGAGCTTACTTTATTATTTCTTTTTTTAAAACCACAAACCCTGTTTTCTCGACTCAGTTTCATGATTTTATTCAAATTGTGCTTAAGGCCAAGATTTTCGCTGTAACTCAACCAGGGAAACGCCACAGGAGAATTGTGCCAGTGCAGTTACAACGTTGGCTTGTTCTTGTTCAGGAGTAGAAACATATCTTCCCAAGGAAGATGTCTGAATTTGATTTTAATCGATTATGAAGTGTAATAATTAGTATGCGCAGCTCCTTTAATAAGCTGTTCTGTGATGTCTGTGATTTGGGTTTTTTCCAGTCCATTTAGTCCTCTCTGATTTTCCTTTTCTTGTCCTCGCTGTCTCAAATTAGTTATAAAACCATACTCAAGTGGAAACACTGTTTTTAGTCGCGTGACCGCTACGGTTGCAGATTCGAAAAAATGGTTCAAATGGCTCTGAGCACTAAGGGACTTAACATCTATGGTCATCAGTCCCCTAGAACTTAGAACTACTTAAACCTAACTAATCTAAGGACAGCACACTACACCCAGCCATCACGAGGCAGAAAAAATCCCTGACCCCGCCGGGAATCGAACACGGGAACCCGGGCGTGGGAAGCAAGAACTGTACCGCCCGACCACGAGATGCGCGCGCAGATTCGAATCCTGTCTCGGGCATGGATGTGTGTGCTGTCCTTAGGTTATTTAGGTTTAAGTAGTTCTAAGTTCTAGGGGACTGATGACCACAGCAGTTAAGTCCCATAGTGCTCAGAGCCATTTGAACCATTTTTGAAACACTGTTTTTCTGAAATTTAGAGCACTGGGAAATATCGACACTTTGTCGACATTGCCACTTACTAGTCTGTAGATATTACCCCAAATGGTTCAAATGGCTCTGAGTACTATACTACTTAACTTCTAAGGTCATCAGTCCACTAGAACTTAGAACTACTTAAACCTAACTAACCTAAGGACATCACACAGAAAAATGGTTCAAATGGCTCTCAGCACTATGGGACTTAACTTCTAGGTCATCAGTCCCCTAGAACTTAGAACTACTTAAACCTAACTAACCTAAGGGCATCACACAGATCCATGACCGAGGCAGGATTCGAACCTGCGACTGTAGCGGTCGCGCGGTTCCAGACTGTAGCGCCTAGGACCGCTCGGCCACCCCGGCCGGCGATATTACCCCACTCAGACATCATGGCAGACACCAGACTAACTTTTTGCTAATGCTCAAAAAGTAACAAAACCCATGCTAAAAGACGTACTAGACACATACACACTACCTACATTAAAACTGAAAAAGTATTGAAACGCTTACATCAGTTTTAGCGTAAATCAAAAATTAACATCAAAATTCAATAAAATCTAATTTTTACCACCACAATAAGACTGTCGATTACTAGAAATCGACGCCTTTGCTCCCTTCTTCTGACACCGTTCGCTACGGAGCAAGACTATCTACAACTTCTAACAACTCTACCACAACAAAGGTCAAAATTTAATAATGATTGTGGTGTTGCTCACGCTGCTAAATACTGCATTTTCGGACAACAACAAAGTTATTATGTGGCAGGTGTCATTAGAGCACAGTTAATAAAGTCATTTCATGTAATAATGAAAAAACTAGGCACTTATCTTTTCGTGTTTCCCACGCTGGTCTCGTTGTAAAATCATGGCTCAATCGTGGAAAATCTAGGTAGTGATGATTCCAAGCTCGGATGCAAAGAGGACTAGGTTTTATTCTGCTATATTCAAAAGTTTTGTAGATGCGCTTCACAAACCATTCTTGAAGATTAAACCTTTCAAAGTTAGCACAATGGTGATGTAAAAAAATAATCAGCACTCCGAATTTAAGTTACACTTCTTTTTTATTGCTTTTGTTGCAATGGCGCGTAACACACAAAACATCACTTCACAATGCAAAACATACTTGAAAACATCTTCCTCGCTGTTAACGTTCACATTTTATAAACTGGCTACAATATGCGTCTTTCCAACATGGCGTCCAACACTTGACTTTCTCAAGGTCCGACTCTAACTCACTAACAATCGCTTACGCGCCCAAAAATCAGTTACAAGTACGACAAAGATCATAGTGGCAAAAGAGAGAATACACATAAGAATAATATCATTGCAATATGAACATATCGATGTATCAAAGTACCTCTACATTAATCAAATCAAATCTGAATGTTGTCTCAGAAATATGTTGACTACAGTAGAATATTGCTGGTATCGAGAGGTTGAGTTGAGGTGCCGTAACGGTTGCGTAATTCAAGTACCGTTACAAACTGACTACTGCGATACTCAGCTGAGAAAATTATGGTGTGGCTGTCGGTATTTCCTCGGTCTCGCCTATTTCTGGTATGAGACACAAATATTTCATAGTCTTGAGTCGGGAGGGTGAGTGTGGGCAGGCAGCTGTCGTGGTAAAGTAGTTCGCAGATGGCTGTGTCGACGACCTGGCACGGCACTGTGGGAGGTCCGTAGCTTTAATGGCACCACCTGTCGCTGTTGGAACGGCGAGGAACGCCCCTCATAGTGCTCCCTATGAGTCAGCCGGCGTCTGTAAGCGACGGATGCAAATGGAGGGCGTTGAATCCAGGCCACCGGTCTGTGGAGCGTGATTAGAACTCTCTGAAAGGACGACTGCCACCAGGAAGTCCGTACGTCCGACCGACGGGGCTCCCGTCTGGGTGGCAGGAGTGCGAGCCGTTGCCGCTGATCCCTCTGATACACCTCCAGTTCTCCCCGGCAACGCACCCGTCCACACTTGTGCTATAACGTGTATTTATCATTGAACTGAATCCGGAACGAATCTTTCGCACTTTAGCAGAATGTGCTCTGTTTTGAAACTCGCTGGAAGATTAAAACCACGGGTACTGGAATACACGGTAGGGTCACTCGCAGGCGGGCTGTCAGCTGTGACGTCACCGTACACCCTCGCGCCATGCCGCACAGCATTGAAGCTTATAGGCACACGCTTCAGGTATGAATGTTGAATCGTCTCTGTGAAGTCGTTTCATAAGACGCTTGGCGAATGCGGTACAACTTATTCACTTTACTACCTGATTTTAGCTCAATTCATGAACTCTTCCACAAAGACTGAGCATTCAAATAAGGCCTATTGAATGTTAGATGTGTGTTTTAATGTGGGGTTTCGGTTTTGTTTTGTGGGAAACGCTGAGTTGGGCATCGTATGCTGGGAGCAGACGATGTTGCTTCTCGTTTGAAGGAGAGCACAGGATGACCAACTTAGGTTTCCAGTACCTGAACAGAGACGTTTACCCATCTTAGTCGAAGGCTGTGTCGAAGGCTGTTTTTGTGTGTGAGGTTGGTGACGGAGGGCTACCTCTCTGGTAGCTTCCGCTTCTAACAACCCTACCACAACAAAGGTCAAAAATTAATTATGATTGTAGTGTCGCTCTATTGCATTTTCGGGCAACAACAAAGTTATATTATGTGGCAGGTGTCATTAGAACACAGTTAATAAAGTCATTTCATGAAATAATAGATAAACTAGGCACTTATCTTTTCGTGTTTCCCACGCTGGTTTCGTTGTGAACTCATGGCTCAATCACCGAAAATCTAGGTGGTGATGATTCCAAGCTCGGATGCAAAGAGGCCTAGGTGTTATTCTGCGATATTCAAAAGTTGTATAGGTATGTTTCATAAACCATTCTTGAAGATTAAACATTTGCAAGTTAGCAGAATGGTGATGTAAAAAAGTAATCAGCACTCCGAATTTAAGTTATACTTCTTTTTTATTACTTTTGTTGCAATATTACGTAACTCACAAAACATCACTTCACAAATATAAAACATACTTGAAAATATCTTCCTCACTGTTAAAGTTCACATTACATAAACTGACTACAATTTGCGTCTTTTCAACATGACAGACTTGACTCTAATAACCGCTTACGCGCCCAAAAATCAGAGTTACAAGTACGTCAAAGATCATAGTGACAACAATGTTCTTTATCATGACACCGTCATGTGAAGCGAGATCAATGCCAGAATACAAGCAGGAAACCGATTTTACCACAGCCTAGCACAACGGCTTCGGTCCAGATATTTCTCCAGACAGTTCAAGATTCGACTGTACAAAACCCTGATCCAGCCTGTTGTTCTGTATGGCTGTGAGACATGGAGTATCCGGAAACAGGACTTCCATAAACTCCTCGTTTTTGAGAGAAAAGTGCTTCGGAAGATCTTCGGTCCGGTTGTGGATGCAGACACAGGGGAATGGAGGATCAGATACAACCAAGAGGCGAGGAACTATACAAGCAGCTCAACATAGCAGGAACTGTCAAAGCCAAACGAATGCAGTGGGGCGGCCATGTGGCCCGAATGGAAGATCACAGATGGCCTCGGAAGCTCCTGGATTTCACACCTACAGGAAAGAGACCGCCAGGGAGACCTAAGAAGCGTTGGAGGGATGGCCTCCATGAAGCTTTAAACCAAGCATCAATAGATGTGGACGGATGGTGGATAGCAGCAATGGACAGAATACAGTGGAGGAGGAAACTTGTAGAAGCGTGGGGTCCACTGGGGCTGATCACGTAGAAGAAGAAGAAGAAGAAGAAGATGATGATGATGATGATGATGATACCGTTCCATGTGCTGAAGTGGTGTCGACATTCTGTTCGATTTCCGCTCCTCCGTTAGGCTGTGGGGAACTCGCTGCGCACATGTTTTCTGGGACTTCAGATGCTCTGTCACGATGGTGTGAGCGGAACCGTGACTGATCCCCAACGTGAGCCGAATGTCTTCCATCGTTCGCCCTCGGTTATTTCTGACGGCAGGATCCACCGCAACAGTGACAGAAGCGGGTAATGATACGTTGAGCCTGTCCTGGCCGACTGCTGTCTTGCAGCGATATCCGATCTTCTCGAAATCGTCTGCTCTACGCAAACACACACGCACGTGACGTACTGTGTTCGCCATACGTTCAGGCATGAATTTCACATCCTGACACTCCTTCCGAAATCGAAAACCACACTGCACCAAACTGTTCCTGTTTCCCGGCCTTCAAAGTGAAACTGGACGCACACGTGATTCGCTGACGTCAGACAGACAAATGGCGCAGCGGTGAACGTCCGTGCTGTTCCTTCCTGATTCCCAACAGATGGAACTTCCTTATACCTGCGTTACCTGCGCCATGCCCGTTACATAACGTCTCATTTTCATTTCGCTGCTCCTTATCCTAATTTCATAATTGCAACACATTTACAACCAGTCACGAGGTGTAAAAAGTAGTATACAGGGCGAAGAAATATTCGCGCACTCGAACTTCGCAGTGTGATTCTCCGCATACTGGCAATGTCTCTTACAAAATTTCTTCCTGCTCTTACATATTTCCGGCAGTAAATGGACGGTAAAAACTGTCAGTCTGGTTTGAAGCGTTCTGTCACGGACTGCGCCCCCCCCCCCCACCCCCCCTCCGCCAGAGGTTCGTGTCCTCCCTCGGGCATGGGTGTGCGTGTGTTGTTCTTTAGTGTGCAAGTCTAGGGACCGATGACCTTAGCAGTTTGGTCCCTTAGGAATTCACACACATTTTTTACTGTCAGTCTGGCAACACCGTAATGTGTGGTGACTACCTATGTCAGCAAGTAGGATGAAATGGTTCAAATGGCTCTAAGCACTATGGGACTTAACATCTGAGGTCATCAGTTCCCTAGACTAACCTAAGGACAACACACACAACCATGCCCGAGGCAGGATTCGAACCTGCGACCGTAGCAGCAGCGCGGTTCTGGACTGAAGCGCCTAGAACCGCTCGGCCACAACGGCCGGCAAGTAGGATCAATGCTGTGCAATTTGTGCAGTGGATAGCGTTTTGGGTTAGCATGCAGGACGTTGGGACTTCGATTCTCGGTGAAAGCGTATTTGTTTTTATTTTCCAATTTCATCCTGCTATATAGTACTGTAGTATACTACGTTTTTTAAGCCACACGTATCCGCCATTTACATAGTACAGTGTTTTGTAACGTGAACATAACAAAAACGTGTTCAGACAAGTCAGAAATAGACAGCTGAAACGACCTGTCATAGAACAGAATGAGTACAAAAAACAAAATCAATTTCGAGGTGCTAAAGGTGATTGCAGAGTTAAATAACTCAGCATCTCCTAGTCATTTATACTGCATGCAGTACGTCCGCTCAGATGTAGCATATTAGCAATCAATGAGAATAGTAGTTTCCATAATAATGAATCTATGACGTATACAGACTAATACGTTGTCCTCAGAGCAGTCTCTCAAAGCGACCCACTGGCTCAATCCACAGGTATAAGAGCAGTATGAACACGCCTATCAATTCTTCCACGTGTGTTGGGGGAGTAGAATGAACGTGCTCCTCCAAATGTCCCCACAGGAATAAATCCAGGGGATTTAGGTCAGTTGAACGCGGAGGCCTTACAACTGGATCTTTCCGTCAGTGCCATTTCCCTGGATATGTAATGTCTAAATAAATGCAGCCCACGCTCGAGATGCACGTCAACGACCGTGCGTTGCGAGACGCACAGCTGCCTTGCAACGCTACGTGTACATCGCTGGGGTTCTCGGTGTATGATCTCCAGAATAGGTTCCTCGGTAGCTGGAGTACGGCGAGTCCGTGGACGATCTCTGTCACGCGATGGCGGAAGGAGAGAACCTGTCTCCCGAAGGCGAAGCTCCAGACGACGAAACACATTTTTATGCGGATGATGCCGGCCGATGTGGCCGAGCGGCTCTAGGCGCTTCAGTCTGGAACCGCGCGACCGCTACGGTCACAGGTTCGAATCCTGCCTCGGGCATGGATGTGTGTGATGTCCTTACTTTAGTTAGGTTTAAGTAGTTCTAAGTTCTAGGGGACTGATAACCTCAGATATTATGTGCCATAGTGCTCAGAGCCATTTGAACCATTTTATACGGGTGATATCAACTAGGATATCTAACAGTGTATTCAGAAGCGGCAAACCCGCGCTGTTAGATGCACCAAGGACCAGAAACATATACACACATTCGTCGTTCGTGTATGCCATACGTCTGCCACACTTTTTTAGAATAACACTAGAACAAAATAGGATGTGTATAAGAATGCAGCCGCGCGGGATTAGCCGAGCGCTCTAAGGCGCTGCAGTCATGGACTGTGCGGCTGGTCCCGGCGGAGGTTCGAGTCCTCCCTCGGGCATTGGTGTGTGTGTGTGTGTGCGTGTGTGTGTGTGTGTGTGTGTGTGTGTGTGTGTTTTTCCTTAGGGTAATTTAGGTTAAGTAGTGTGTAAGCTTAGGAACTGATGACCTTAGCAGTTAAGTCCCATAAGATTTCACACACATTTGAACATTATAAGAATGCATAAGGCCCAAACGAAATGTAATGGACTTGAACGTGTCAAGTATAATAGTTGGTACTAATCCATGGAACCAGTGGCGTGAAGGTACACAGAAAACAGGTTTGGAACGTAGTAGATGCAGTGTTGAGAAACAGTTCGAGCCCACGACGTGCAAAAGGTTTCTTTAAAAGCTGACCATTGAAAACGATTGTACCTCCATTTCTGTGCTCGTAGTTCGTAAGTGCAAATGTTTTGTAGAAGACCCACTGTAATCGCCGTATGACGATTAAGACGTCAGATACTCTACCACGCAAGCTACATTTAGGAAATAAATACGCCTCGACCCATTATCGAACCCCCGACCTACTGTGTGCTAACACAAAACGCTAGTCAGTGCATCTACTGCACAGCTGTAGTGCAGGAGGCTGTCAGCGGTAGTTACCGTACATGTGATTTGCGTGTTGCCAGATCGCCAATCTTTAACGTCCGTTTACTGCCGGAAATACGGCCAGGACGAAATTTTGTGAGAGGCGTTTTTATATTGCTAGTATGTGAGGAATCGCGCGCTGCGAAGTCCGAGGGTGCGAATTTTTCTTCACCCTGTATACAAACACGACAGTAAAAAAGTTACGGAACTGATGATCGTGTAACACACGTGATGAAGCTTCAAAAAGTGTAATTGTCTTAAGAATTTATGTAGAACAAAATTATGGTTCACTGTTGCAGATAGTCTACTAAAACAGTAACAGCGACAATGTCTTTTACCACATTTCGAGCTCTGTACATATTGTTTTTGTGTTGTCCACTTCGACATTCGTGTAAACAGGAAACAAATAGCAGCAACTCTAATCATAATATTGTTTCACGTTTCTTGGCATTGCAACGCTGTCGGGGTGAGAAAGCGGAAGCAAAAGTGAGTTTACACCTGTGCACCTTGCGCTTAGTCATCGTGCGGAAAAATGGTTCAAATGGCTCTGAGCACTATGGGACTTAACTACTGTGGTCATCAGTCCCCTAGAACTTAGAACTACTTAAACCTAACTAACCTAAGGACATCACACACATCCATGCCCGAGGCAGGATTCGAACCTGCGACCGTAGCAACCGCGCGGTTCCGGACTGCGCGCCTAGAGCCGCTAGACCACCGCGGCCGGCCATCGTGCGGAAAAAGAGGCACGTGTGTAAGTTGCATGCTTCTTTCTCGACATGTGTGCGCGTGTGATTCCATTCACACCAGTGTTCACAATAGGCCCTACTTCCGTGTGGGGCGAGCTACAGCCGCAAGCGAGTAGTGGCAAAACGCATGGGTGTAAACACTCGTTGGGGGGTGAGAGAATGGCACATAAAAACAAGGACAGAGGCATATATGACCCGCCCATATGAAACAGTATCTTTGCTGGGCAGTCGTGGCAGCATCTCGGCAATACACAGGCAACTACTCCAAGATGCTGCTCCAGGTGGGTGTAAAATGAATGTGCGCAACGGAAAACAACAAACGCTAAAATGAAGATTTGGCCCTGTCTGAATACCCCCTAAGCAGATCTTAGGATTTCTCAATTCTATAAATTACAGTCTAAACATAAATGAATGATGAAGGCTACTGATCCTACTAAATGATAAACGTTGTTCCTGCTTATATACTTATTGTAGATTTAAAAAAGCCTTTATATTACAAAGTTTACATTTCCTAAGTAAAATTACTAATCAATTGCCCAACTCTGCCCCTTATTATGAGTGCGCGGTCTACTATCAATAACGCGAAATGACTGACATCAACTACGTACCAAACACTAGAAGACACTACTTTCAAAGATGATCTACGGTGTTGTGGAACCTCAGCGGAAATAAACTAACGTGATCACAGCTCTTTAGCTTTTATAGCCCTAAGAAGCCGAAGGAATTTGCGATATCACCGTATGTACTGCGTGCGGTGCGTCGAAGTGATGGTTCTCGTACTCGTCTGCGATGATGTAAGAAATCCAGCCACAAATAAACTCTTTCAAACACTAGGACGGCAGAAGGCGTTCCTCTGACTAATATACTCTGATACTGTCTTCTCCTCTCTGTATTCTACAGACGAGAAACGCGAACTCCCAGTCACAAGGACGGAGTTCAGATAACGTCTCAACGTAAGTACAGGCAGAAGGAGTGCCCTCAATTACTGAATGCTGGGTACTCAACGACGACTTCCAACCAGGAGGTGAAGTCCAGAATCGTATAGGTTCGCAACAGTACAGTACCTAACTGTTCTAACTACACTCCTGGAAATGGAAAAAAGAACACATTGACACCGGTGTGTCAGACCCACCATACTTGCTCCGGACACTGCGAGAGGGCTGTACAAGCAATGATCACACGCACGGCACAGCGGACACACCAGGAACCGCGGTGTTGGCCGTCGAATGGCGCTAGCTGCGCAGCATTTGTGCACCGCCGCCGTCAGTGTCAGCCAGTTTGCCGTGGCATACGGAGCTCCATCGCAGTCTTTAACACTGGTAGCATGCCGCGACAGCGTGGAGGTGAACCGTATGTGCAGTTGACGGACTTCGAGGGCGTATAGTGGGCATGCGGGAGGCCGGGTGGACGTACCGCCGAATTGCTCAACACGTGGGGCGTGAGGTCTCCACAGTACATCGATGTTGTCGCCAGTGGTCGGCGGAAGGTGCACGTGCCCGTCGACCTGGGACCGGACCGCAGCGACGCACGGATGCACGCCAAGACCGTAGGATCCTACGCAGTGCCGTAGGGGACCGCACCGCCACTTCCCAGCAAATTAGGGACACTGTTGCTCCTGGGGTATCGGCGAGGACCATTCGCAACCGTCTCCATGAAGCTGGGCTACGGTCCCGCACACCGTTAGGCCGTCTTCCGCTCACGCCCCAACATCGTGCAGCCCGCCTCCAGTGGTGTCGCGACAGGCGTGAATGGAGGGACGAATGGAGCCGTGTCGTCTTCAGCGATGAGAGTCGCTTCTGCCTTGGTGCCAATGATGGTCGTATGCGTGTTTGGCGCCGTGCAGGTGAGCGCCACAATCAGGACTGCATACGACCGAGGCACACAGGGCCAACACCCGGCATCATGGTGTGGGGAGCGATATCCTACACTGGCCGTACACCACTGGTGATCGTCGAGGGGACACTGAATAGTGCACGGTACATCCAAACCGTCATCGAACCCATCGTTCTACCATTCCTAGACCGGCAAGGGAACTTGCTGTTCCAACAGGACAATGCACGTCCGCATGTATCCCGTGCCACCCAACGTGCTCTAGAAGGTGTAAGTCAACTACCCTGGCCAGCAAGATCTCCGGATCTGTCCCCCATTGAGCGTGTTTGGGACTGGATGAAGCGTCGTCTCAGGCGGTCTGCACGTCAAGCACGAACGCTGGTCCAACTGAGGCGCCACGTGGAAATGGCATGGCAAGCCGTTCCACAGGACTACATCCAGCATCTCTACGATCGTCTCCATGGGAGAATAGCAACCTGCATTGCTGCGAAAGGTGGATATACACTGTACTAGTGCCGACATTGTGCATGCTCTGTTGCCTCCTGTGTCTATGTGCCTGTGGTTCTGTCAGTGTGATCATGTGATGTATCTGACCCCAGGAATGTGTCAATAAAGTTTCCCCTTCCTGGGACAGTGAATTCACGGTGTTCTTATTTCAATTTCCAGGAGTGTATAAATTCTCCTGAGAGCAAAGACAGGAAGTCTGCCTGTACCAACAAAAGCTGATATTGAGCCACCGTCCAACACGGGCGCTCAAAACGGAAGACTGCGTCTCCCCAGCGCTGGCTTCTCAACAAGGCTCGGCTCCTCACCATCGTAATTCCGGAAACGAATCATATTCCCGAAACCACGGCATATTCTCCCTCTCTACAGATTCTTCCGAACGCCGACCAATCATATTTTCGTCTTTTGTCGTCCAGCGCTGAAAGTTTGCGAGGAAAAACCTGTACTCAAACAATGGTATGGTTCTGAGTAAAAATCCTTGGAAATAACTCATCCTGAGTGGTTTCCGAGGTGCCGCTTCTTCGTTCCTCGCAACCGCGTCCAAAATTTGCAGAGTTCGGAAGTATTATCCGGTTATCCTCCCGGTTCTACTACAATACGGCCGATAGCGGCCGGTCGCCCCTGTATTGTGTCTTCGCGCTCAGCAGGTGTCACGACGTCCGTCTAGCTACTTCCTGTGTTTAAGCAGGACCAACACACCTGTGTAGGCCTTCCATCCAGGGCTTGAGTTCCGTCTGCCGTTTCATCCCCACTGGCGTTCCAACCTCTACTAGCATAGGCAATCATTCATTACGCTGTTCTGATAATAAAGACACTCCGTCACCTTTCATACAATAAGCGTTAACAATTATTAACAAGGCGTACGTGACAATGTCAATCTCCTTTATGTATTCATATATTCGATGTACAACGTATCAAATGGTACCTAATTGTGTTTGTAGATCACGGCAAAGCATGTGCATGGGTGCTTGTAAGGTGCGAAATTATAGCCACCTTAGACTACATGCAACGGACTGTTTCATCCGCAATATTGTCCGGCCACACCACACTACTGCCATTTACCACAGTCAAGTTGCAACAGTGTCATTGACAACACTATTGCCACCACAGATTGTCGTCAAGTATAGCCAATGTAAGCAGATTAAAACAGTGTATCGGTGGGGACGGCAGAAAATGAAGCAGTGAGAGCTTGTGTTGAGTCGTGCCTAGATAGCGCAGTCGGTAATCGTCCGCATCTCGTGGCCTAGAGGCTAGCATTGCTACCTCTGAATCACAGGGTCGTGGGTTCGGTTCCCGGCCGGGTTGGGGATTTTCTCTGCCTGGGGACTGTGTGTTGTCATTCTCATCATTCGTGACAGTAGCTAGATTGGACTGTGAAAAAAAATGGGACGTTGTACGGATGATGATTACCGCGCAGTTGAGCGCCCCAAAAACCAAACATCATCTTCAGTCGTTAAGAGTACTACTAAATTGTAATTTATTTGTCAACATTGAGGGTTATTTTCGATTGGAATGGGATCTGAGAAACAACTGAATAAGACATGAGACGTGGGAGTGGACTGCATGTTGCAAAGATTGTTCGGAAACAGAACTTGTGAAAAGTGCAAGTTCAGAATGGAGAAAGTATACTTTTACGTCGAAGAAATTGTCGTTTTGCTTGTGAAACGAAAGAAAGTGAAAGAATATTACAACAGCGAGTATAGAATTACAGGAACACAGGCTGCAATCTTCATAAAATGGTGAGATGTGCTATGAATGGCAGAATCAGTTTGTGAATTCTAAAAGCAGTTTGTGTTTCAGTGCCGAAATAAGTAGTGTAGCCTGCAGAAAACGTGCATAGTGGGGGAAGAGTGGCGACAGGAGGGGAATCCTGCTGCCCTTTATCACTCAAATTGTCAAATTAGAAAATTAACATGTCGATCCCGTGAAGATATGGGATGCAGACCAAGAAAAAGGAGAAACATCGACGTCACTAGAGACGTAATAACAGCTTTGTTCCAAAGGAATGAAAAAGAAAAATTCGCTTTAATATTGCTGTAGAATCAATTTTGCAATTGACAGTACACGATTCAGTACTTTCTTTATTTAACTGGAAGACAATTACTAGTTTTATTTTTGGTGTTAGACGATTACTACTTTTATTTTTGCTGTTACCGGTTTCAAGTGTCATCCAGAGCCATCTTCATGTCGGTGTTACATTATAAGAAGCTTCGTAGCTCAGTGGCTCATGGGTTAGAGTACGAAAACACATGAGCCTCTGTGTTAAGAGGCTTGTTGTGTTTTGCTACACCGCCCCGAAGATGACTGTAGATGACAGCTGAAAAAGTCAACAGTAAAAGTGAAACGAATGGCATTAAGAAAAAAACACATTTTTGTTATTCACGGCTTTCGTTAAGTCGTTTTCCAGAAAATCTTATTCATCATATCCAGGGCATCGTCATGGCCAAACAGAGTTTTGAGCCACAGACGACACGAAAGAATGTTAGTGCATAAGCCGTTTTTCTCCGTGGCATTTCTAAATATTGGACAACAGACTTTTCAGGCACAGTCATTGCATTTCAGTTATTAAACCACTTACCTCAGACGCGTTCGGCAGAATAACTAACATTACAAACAAAATTGATGACTACATAAAGTATTTAGTACAACATAAGTTTTCATGCTACATGACAAAGTTCGCCAAAAGTAGCGAATTATGTCAAAAGCCTAAAATGCATCAGCAAAGGTTACAGGTTACAGCTGAACGCTTTTTAGGAAGACTATTCGGCAATCAAAAGGTCGCGGCATCGATTTCCATCATTGGCAGCCGAAGCAATTTATTCTGCATATTCGTGGTCGCCCCCCCATGAACCATGGACCTTGCCGTTGGTGGGAGGCTTGCGTGCCTCAGCGATACAGATAGCCGTACCGTAGGTGCAACCACAACAGAGGGGTATCTGTTGAGAGGCCAGACAAACGTGTGGTTCCTGAAGAGGGGCAGCAGCCTTTTCAGTAGTTGCAAGGGCAACAGTCTGGATGATTGACTGATCTGGCCTTGTAACAATAACCAAAACGGCCTTGCTATGCTGGTACTGCGAACGGCTGAAAGCAAGGGGAAACTACAGCCGTAACTTTTCCCGAGGGCATGCAGCTTTACTGTATGATTGCATGATGATGGCGTCCTCTTGGGTAAAATATTCCGGAGGTAAAATAGTCCCCCATTCGGATCTCCGGGCGGGGACTACTCAAGAGGATGTCATCAGGAGAAAGAAAAGTGGCGTTCTACGGATCGGAGCGTGGAATGTCAGATCCCTTAATCGGGCAGGTAGGTTAGAAAATTTAAAAAGGGAAATGGATAGGTTGAAGTTAGATATAGTGGGAATTAGTGAAGTTCGGTGGCAGGAGGAACAAGACTTCTGGTCAGGTGACTACAGGGTTATAAACACAAAATCAAATAGTGGTAATGCAGGAGTAGGTTTAATAATGAATAGGAAAATAGGAATGCGGGTAAGCTACTACAAACAGCATAGTGAACGCATTATTGTGGCCAAGACAGATACGAAGCCCACACCTACTACAGTAGTTCAAGTTTATATGCCAACTGGCTCTGCAGATGACGAAGAAATTGAAGAAATGTATGATGAAATAAAAGAAATTATTCAGATTGTGAAGGGAGACGAAAATTTAATAGTCATGGGTGACTGGAATTCGAGTGTAGGAAAAGGGAGAGAAGGAAACATAGTAGGTGAATATGGATTGGGGGACAGAAATGAAAGAGGAAGCCGCCTGGTAGAATTTTGCACAGAGCACAACATAATCATAACTAACACTTGGTTTAAGAATCATGAAAGAAGATTGTATACATGGAAGAACCCTGGAGATACTAAAAGGTATCAGATAGATTATATAATGGTAAGACAGAGATTTAGGAACCAGGTTTTAAATTGTAAGACATTTCCAGGGCAGATGTGGACTCTGACCACAATCTATTGGTTATGACCTGTAGATTAAAACTGAAGAAACTGCAAAAAGGTGGAAAATTAAGGAGATGGGTCCTGGATAAACTAAAAGAACCAGAGGTTGTACAGAGATTCAGGGAGAGCATAAGGGAGCAATTGACAGGAATGGGGGAAATAAATACAGTAGAAGAAGAATGGGTAGCTTTGAGGGATGAAGTAGTGAAGGCAGCAGAGGATCAAGTAGGTAAAAAGACGAGGGCTAGTAGAAATCCTTGGGTAACAGAAGAAATATTGAATTTAATTGATGAAAGGAGAAAATATAAAAATGCAGTAAGTGAAATAGGCAAAAAGGAATACAAACGTCTCAAAAATGAGATCGACAGGAAGTGCAAAATGGCTAAGCAGGGATGGCTAGAGGACAAATGTAAGGATGTAGAGGCCTATCTCACTAGGGGTAAGATAGATACCGCCTACAGGAAAATTAAAGAGACCTTTGGAGATAAGAGAACGACTTGTATGAATATTAAGAGCTCAGATGGAAACCCAGTTCTAAGCAAAGAAGGGAAAGCAGAAAGGTGGAAGGAGTATATAGAGGGTGTAAACAAGGGCGATGTACTTGAGGACAATATTATGGAAATGGAAGAGGATGTAGATGAAGATGAAATGGGAGATACGATACTGCGTGAAGAGTTTGACAGAGCACTGAAAGACCTGAGTCGAAACAAGGCCCCCGGAGTAGACAATATTCCATTGGAACTACTGACGGCCTTGGGAGAGCCAGTCCTGACAAAACTCTACCATCTACCACAGATGTGAAAATTACCGAACTATCAGCTTAATAAGTCACAGCTGCAAAATACTAACACGAATTCTTTACAGACGAATGGAAAAACTAGTAGAAACCAACCTCGGGGAAGATCAGTTTGGATTCCGTAGAAACACTGGAACACGTGAGGCAATACTGACCTTACGACTTATCTTAGAAGAAAGATTAAGGAAAGGCAAACCTACGTTTCTAGCATTTGTAGACTTAGAGAAAGCTTTTGACAATATTGACTGGAATACTCTCTTTCAAATTCTAAAGGTGGCAGGGGTAAAATACAGTGAGCGAAAGGCTATTTACAATTTGTACAGAAACCAGATGGCAGTTATAAGAGTCGAGGGACATGAAAGGGAAGCAGTGGTTGGGAAGGGAGTAAGACAGGGTTGTAGCCTGTCCCCGATGTTGTTCAATCTGTATATTGAGCAAGCAGTAAAGGAAACAAAAGAAAAATTCGGAGTAGGTATTAAAATTCATGGAGAAGAAATAAAAACTTTGAGGTTCGCCGATGACATTGTAATTCTGTCAGAGACAGCAAAGGACTTGGAAGAGCAGTTGAATGGAATGGACAGTGTCTTGAAAGGAGGATGTAAGATGAACATCAACAAAAGCAAAACAAAGATAATGGAATATAGTCTAATTAAGTTGGGTGATGCTGAGGGAATTAGATTAGGAAATGAGGCACTTAAAGTAGTAAAGGAGTTTTGCTATTTGGGGAGCAAAATAACTGATGGTGGTAGAAGTAGAGAGGATATAAAATGTAGGCTGGCAATGGCAGGGAAAGCGTTTCTGAAGAAGAGAAATTTGTTAACATCCAGTATTGATTTAAGTGTCAGGAAGTCATCTCTGAAAGTATTCGTATGGAGTGTAGCCATGTATGGAAGTGAAACATGGACGATAAATAGTTTAGACAAGAAGAGAATAGAAGCTTTCGAAATGTGGTGCTACAGAAGAATGCTGAAGATTAGATGGGTAGATCACATAACTAATGAGGAAGTATTGAATAGGATTGGGGAGAAGAGAAGTTTGTGGCACAACTTGACCAGAAGAAGGGATCGGTTGGTAGGACATGTTCTGAGGCATCAAGGGATCACCAATTTAGTATTGGAGGGCAGCGTGGAGGGTAAAAATCGTAGGGGGAGACCAAGAGATGAATACACTAAGCAGATTCAGAAGGATGTAGGTTGCAGTAGGTACTGGGAGATGAAAAAGCTTGCACAGGATAGAGTAGCATGGAGAGCTGCATCAAACCAGTCTCAGGACTGAAGACCACAACAACAGTTCGTGGTCGTCACGAGGTGATGATTTGTTTTCTGATAGAGGGTTTGCGCGATGATATAATAACAAAAAAATGGCTCTGAGCACTATGGGACTTAACATCTATGGTCATCAGTCCCCTAGAACTTAGAAATACTTAAACCTTACTAACCAAAGGACATCACACAACACCTAGCCATCACGAGGCAGAGAAAAGCCCTGACCCCGTCGGGAATCGAGCCCAGGAACCCGGGCGTGGGAAGCGAGAACGCTACCGCACGACCACGAGATGCGGGTGATATAATAACATATGAGTGTGTGCGAAGACACACACACACACACACACACACACACATACACACATGTTACTGTGGTAACAGTGTTTAGGTTGGGAGCCTTCGTCTTTACTTTTAGCATATTTTAGATATGTTTGTGTGAAAAAATGGCACTGTAAGCACTATCAGGTATACGATACGGAATGCCATTCAGATATTGTTAAATCAAGTGAAATATTCTATTCAAATATATCACACTTATTGAATTATGTATACACAAAATTGTTGAGAGTGTTAATCATACGTTTTATGTAAGATTACCACCGATTGCTGTTGATCGTACAAGAAAGGTTCACGATGATTTGACATAAATCTTGTTTGGGTATCTTGTAGTAGCTATTTTACGTGATTGTACATATATATCTACCATTGTAGGGATGTTAAGTGTATTTATTGTATAATTTTTATTTTTTGTGTTTTTATGTCTGAATATGGAAATTAAAGGGTTAAACTTGATGCCAGTATGCATGATCTACTCCTTCCTCATGATTATTTGGAATCTAGTCCATAGTGAATGTTGATTCGGCGAAAATGAATACCTTCAAGAGATTATATTGTCCTGAGGTTTCCGTATTTATCAATTTTGTGAAAATAGGAGCCATTGGTTAATAAATACGTGAATAATTACGGGATGTAGTTTCAGTGTCACACACTGTCAAGTGGTCTTATTATTGATTACATCATTTTTAGAATATGCTTTTGCCTGGGAGTGAGTTTGGTTAGTTTTCAGCACTACCCGAACATTAATGAAAATCAGGATTTAAATATAGATCTGACCATCCTGCTTGTGTTGTCCTAATGTTTGCCTAAATCACTCCAGCCGTGTGCTGGCATCTTTCTATGGCGACACTTGTGCAAATGAAGACGAACACACCTCTCAAAACCTTGATGTAGGTCATTGCTATACTGACAGGATCTCAAGCCTCGTTCGAGAGTCCCCTGGCAGGCGCTTTTGATGACTACCTTGGAACAAAGAACCTGGGTTTTTATTTATTAGAAAGGTAAACCAAAATTAAGTTATCTTCTTTTTTATCTGAAAGGCTTGGGAAGAAGACTACAAAAAAAGGCTTCTTTTATAGCATTCTGAAAGTTCCAGATTTAATCCCTAAAATTATTCAGATGTTTGTCAAGATGCGAAGTAGAGAGGTTTGCCTTTGATAAATTACGTCGTGTGCATTAATCTCATCTGATACGGATATTCATTCACATCAGAGCCACGAGGCGTGGAACAAACAGGACGCACATCACGACAGCAGCGAAAGTTGATTGCCGCATTCAGTCTCTGTACTGCGTTAATTTGAGAGTTTTTTTTTATTGGTCCTATCTGAGGTGGTTCAAGCAGGTTCCTTGTGTGAAGACGCGCACGCTGGCCCTTCTGCAGCTGTCACCGCGCCAAGATTCCACCTCTCGGAGTTGTGCACCTGTGCGTCATTTGTCTGCAAACTAGTAGATACAAAGTTGCAGTGCGCCTCTTTCGCTTATTTCTGATCAAAGCGTGCAGGTGCAGGAGAACTTATTTTCGTCGTACACTCACAGGTGTGGCGCCGAAAGAGCGGCTCGCCTCGTTTCAAATGGAACGGCAGGCGAGGCAAGCGCTGCAGTCACGCCTGAACTGCGTAAGAACCACGAGACTTTGGAGACGGGAAGCGATTTTCTGCGTGCGATCCTGTCCGTTCAGAAATTTCTGCACGAATATTCAGGCCTCGAATTCTGACGCTTGTTGATTCGTCGATCAGATGGAAATTCGAATCACAAGCGAGAGACGGCGCTGCTATGCTGGTCGGATATCCGCGCGGACAGGATGTCCTCGAGGGCGGATAACATACGACGCCACGCTTCACGGAATAGGAACTGAATGGGGTCAGTAGGACGGGCGCTGTTTCTTCGTCATCAAAGTATCTGTTGCTTTAGCCGAAGAGCTTTCTACCTTTCACGGAAAACTGTGGTTCAGGATGCGTCACCATAACAGTTGTGTTTCACTCTCAGTCAGATGCTCGGCGGTTTTTTCTTCGCGTAAAAGACGTTGTCAATACTGTAGATTGGTTTAGTATTTAGCATCAGCAATGCTGTGGAAAATGAGTGATCCCACAGCATTACGTGGTAAGAAATGGAATCCGCTTCGAACGAATGTTTCTAGCATTGATGCAGAGGAATTTTTCTACATTTCGTATGGTCAAAGATGAGTCTTATATATGTTTGACATTACATCAGTTTGCGGACGGTCTGAAAGTTAATATATTATTCAGCATTCAAGTTAGCCAAGATAGCTAGCAGTTCCCTTTATTACCCGTTTCGATATAACTACGCTGTCATCGTCGGATCGGGAAGTTACAAAAACATACATCCCAAGTGAAGGTGGCTTCAATATATGTTACTTCATGTAACCACTGTGTACACTATTTCAATGTTAGAACGTACCTTGTAAGACTATTAGTTGAACACGATTATTACAGTACTAAAAATCATATAATGATGTTGCGTCAAATAAAATGTAAATTGATGACAACATATATTTTATTGTAAATTTTACTTAAAGAATGACACTATGTTTTCAGAACACAAGGTTACTTTAAACTTTCGAAGTTACGTAAATCGCCTTGAAAATAATTTTAATGGCACTGGAGAGAAGACATAATTACAGTTTGGCATTTGTATCGAGAATTTATCCGATTATCGACACCACTATGTAAATAACTGTGTACTTCCTTATCTGTGAAAATATTTTACTATTATGGCCTCAAGCGATTAAACTATTCTGGGAGAACAGCACAACACATTGTAAATTTTAATTGAGTGTTATTTTATTTGTGACATGTTGATGTTCCCTGCCACATTTTGTTTGATGCAACATCACTATGTGACCTTCAGTTCTGTAACAAGCATGTACAACTGATAATGTTATAAGGTACGTTCTAACACTGAAGTAATGTACGCAGTGGTTACATGACATCGTATACCTTTAACTACCTTCAGTAGTGATTTGTGTTTTTGTAGCTTTAAAATCCGATGATTAGAACGTCGATCTGTCGAAACCAGTCATAGTAATAAAAATAATTGCTAGCGATCTCGGTTACCTTGATTCTTCAGCAATAATATACAGTTGAATCTATCTGTATGTCCGTATATCACTAATAATAAATACAACGGAGTGTCACTAGTGACAATACCTACTTAAGCACGGGACTATGAGAACTCCAGGACTCTGACTGGAAACAAACTTTGTTGATATCGTTAAAACCTAACGTGGTAGAGAGAAACGGTTTTTATATTTGAAATCAGTATGAAAACAACAGTAAGAAATTAAAGATTATATAATGTACCTACAGTTTGTTTGTCATTGTTATCTCTGTACGGACGAGACATTCAAATCCAGACTTCCTTAACACACTTGCACGTTGAACCAAGTAGTGAACTCTGTGAAGGACATTGTTCAAAATTGCAAAATCCGACATTCAGGATGGCGCAAAAAAGACTTTGTTTCAGGAAGACATGGTGGCAGTTGTGATCTTCGTTTAGGAAGGGCTGCTAATAACTTGTCGTTGATGTTTTTCATTTCTCCGGCAACATGAAAATTAACTCTGTAACATTCATGGAATACTGTGGTATGGGATCAACATGGTGTTGATAAAATGTATATTCTCAGCCAGACTAACACGTATGCTGTCCTCTGCATTCTGTTTGTTACTATTTCTTTGTAGTTTTCGCGTTGTCAATGGGAAGAGTTTCATGAACACAACCAGTTCTAGTATGTTGCCTCCACTTGTTCAGCAAAGCGTTATTACCAATGGATGAAGATGAAACCACTAAAAACTAACCATCCCGTCATAGCACCTCGACCAGACTTGATAGCGGGAACAGTGGAGAGTACCGTGATTCGTCACCTTAATGCTCTTTTATCTGTTCTAGAGTTCAGCTGCTGCTTGTTTGTCCACTTTATTGCAGGGCGGGGGCATTTGTAATTGGTGAATTCTGGTTATCTTCGTTACTGAAACCCATGTGTGAACACTTCTAGAACAATATTTCAGCTCCTGGCACGAGCTCTACGAGTATATGGCAACAGGAAGTTTCTGACCACGGTTACCGGTTGGACTACACCGCAAGCCACAGATATCGATAGTTCCTCTCTAATAATGTTTTCCTGGACGTGGACAATGTGTTATACGTGCCTGGATATTGCATTTGAGCAGTACAGGAACCGCTGCTGAAAATTACATTTGCAATTTATGAAACAAATATTCACGAACTTCTCCTTCCAGACACAATGAAGTCTCGACGTATATTACCAGCATTGTAGAACTTTGTAACTGTCAAGGTTGTAGGCTCTCTGTAGATACCTATAAAGCACATACGTAATTGTGCGTCAAGTCATTTCCATTGTTCAGGAACAGTCATATACAGAGTGTTTCAAAAAGATTCATCTGTTTTCACAATATCTTCTACACGAATAAAGAAAATACCTTGGGATGAATTTTAACTTACATATAGAATTGCAAAGTATTTATTGCAGGTAAGAGTCAACCGATCGTACAAATATATGTGTCTTACATTGATGCGCTTCCAAAGTTGGAGTGGTTTTTATATTTGCGTGTGAGATTAAAGTTTCCATTTACCTTTCACGAATGTACCTACGACAGACATCCAGCGGATACTCAGACTCGTCCCAAAGCCGAACACAGATCAAGCATGAAAACAGGGAAAAGGTGTACTGAACTATGTAAAAAGAAGAAAAATAAAAACAGTGAACGGACCAAGCTGAAGATGTGCAATATCGAGCAAATTGCACGAATCGTGGTGTCGTGATTGTGTGGTCACGGTGTCGGATTTCAGAACGGGAGGCCCCTGTTTAAATCTCCTTCGTGCCCCATTTTTTTTTCCACAAAATTACGAACTTATCCTTTCATTGACGTGTCTCTTCTTCTTCGGTAGTCTTGACAGATGTCATACTATACACTGCTTATAGAATATGGGTCATGAGGTAAGAATATATTGACGTCGCAGGTAAATGTGATGAATAGTGACAGCAGGCGAGATGCGGCATAGACCTCTAACAAAAATGAAAACAGTGATAAACGGATGTGAAATAGGTTACAACAAAGGCATTCAAGAGTCAAGACTTCCAATACAGAACGCAAGAGTCATAACATGTGGTACTTGTGTAGAATAATAGGAGGTACGTACGCCTGGAGCTCCCTTACTTATATCACGCTGTTGCAAACGTTACACAGACACAAATTTGAGAACAGCGACAGACACATCAGTGAGTCGACGGAGAGTTCATAACCTGGTGAAAAAAAAAATTGTGGTGTAAGGGAGACTTGACTCGGATCTCCCCCTTCAGAGTCTAACGCTGTGGCCAAGTAACTATGACGCAACGGCTATTTAGATTTGTTCGACGCTGCACATCTTGAGCTTGGACCGTCCACTATTTCGGTTGTGCCTGTTTTTTTTCGCAGTTCAGTACACCTTCTTCCTCCTTTCATGTTCGATCTGTGTTCAGATTTTGACGGCGTGTGCACTGTGCCATCTTACCACTGAGGTGCGTGGGATACGGAGTTTCCCCTGTACGCATTATTAGTTACCAGTGACTTACCTCATTGTATCAGCGTTCAAGACTGTTTGTTTCTATCAAATAGATCATTCTCATTTTATAAAACTCAGCACCAGAAAAGGACCATACGGGATATTTTAGGAGACATTATTAATGCAAAACAAAATTTGTATAGAAGCATTTATGTATGAATAAAGACATGAAAGTATCTAAGAAGGAAACCAAAACAGTTGGCTACCACGATGAAAACTCGCCTAGGTCACAAATTGTTATTCACAACAATATCTTTGACCATGTCTAGGAGTTCACATATTTGATATTTTGCATTACTGGTCGCAAATCACGGGATGTCAACATGTGATTCCAACATTTATACGTTCGTCTGAACAGCACAGCAAACATTGGGCATAGTCAGGAAATAATAATTACTTAAGTTAGGTATGGTAATTTCAAAGCATATTTACTGTGTTGGAGTGAAAACTGGAATTCATCATCTTCCTAACTCAAATAAATAGAAGCGACCCAACTGAAATTCTTGAGAAACATACATGCCCAGAAAGAAGTGAAACTTAGACCTCAGAACATTGCTGATATAATACATCTAGTTACAGCATTTGCAGCACATGCCTGAATAGAGGATAACCAAAATGGATAGGCAATACAAAGACAGGGATCAACAAAGGTAGGGAAGCACTGAAAAACTTCGCAAAACCAGTAAGGAGCCCGAAAGGGTCCCAAGGCCTGGTACTAAAGATGATGCCTCAATCATCTCGGTACAACGCAAGTTCCTTGCGTCGGATCATGTTGTGACTAGATTAGAATTATTCTAAAGCCAAGGTCGCATAAATATTTATTTAACACGACCAGTTTCGACAGACTTTGCCGTCATATTTCGGTTTTAAAAAATCTTCTTCTTATGAAACATGTCCATTTAAGTTGGACTTCATGAGGTCCAACTTAAAGTGAACACGTTTCATAGCAAAAAGGTTTTTTAAGACCTGAAGATGACAGCAAAATCTGTCGAAACCGGCTGTTTTAAATAAATCAATATTTATGCGATCTTAGCTTTGGAACGTTTTTAGCAAGTAAATCAGATCGCTCCTGCTGTCTTCTCAGAGTGAGAAAATTCAATCCATATTCAGTGGGTTTCTTCCACTTATTAAGACAACCGTAGACACTACGATTCCACATCCGCCATCAAAGTCTCCTTGCAATATGTGTAGACATAAATTGCGAAGTATTCCCCGTTGCATCACCAATGAACGCCCGAAATATCTCACTGCTCTAAAATGAGTACTTCACCCTGCTCGCTGCTGTTGATGCCAATCATGCTACTGAATACGGCACTTGCAAACTGTTACGACGATGGATTTGGAGTCAGTGGATCTCAACAACCAGGTTGCCGAGCACAAAGCTTGACCTTAAGGATTCGTAGTGAAATGGTTATGGAAGAGACGTGGATTCTTGAGACACAAGCCTTGTGTAGAGCAATAGGTGCAAGATTAGCAGATGTACTTCTCTGCATCCGACAAGATACTAATATTCCTTGTATTTATTACTCCTTTCACGTCCTTCAAATGGTTCAAATGGCTCTGAGCACTATGGGACTTAACATCTATGGTCATCAGTCCCCTAGAACTCAGAACTACTTAAACCTAACTAACCTAAGGACATCACACAACACCCAGTCATCACGAGGCAGAGAAAATCCCTGACCCCGCCGGGAATCGAACCCGGGACACGTCTTTCACGATGCAGACACACACGTCTGTTTCTTTGGTAATATCGTCCCGCAGTTGTGTGGTCATACTTTTTACTTCGCTCATCGTACTCTGGGTGACAATTTGTTATGCCTCAAGCCCCGATGTACCGCCTTTCTTCATCGTAATCACTTAAACGATGCTATTAGACTAAACCATAACGAGACTCTACAGCGTACGCGACATATGTGTTCGCCTCCTTTATCGCCCCACCTTTTTCATTTTGAATTGCCCTCAACTAACTGATAAACTCTAACAATCATCAAAATCTCAGTTTACAGTCTTAAGGCACTACAATGTTTCGTTAAATTTTTCGCTGTCAGAGGTTATTAAAAAAAGTTCTGAAAACTTGCGCTATAGTACTTAAATAATGTCATTCTTGAAGTAATAGCTTTTTCTGTTTTTAACATGTTGCACCTTCCATATATTTCCTACGGTAAGTTTAGATCGTTGGTCAATGAGAAACCAATGATAGGTTGGTGGACGCTCTTTGCTCTGTAAAGGAAAACATCGAGTGCAAAGCACATGTGTGAAGCTCAAACTGACATAAAGAATATTTGGAAGTACGTTTTACGTGATGCAGTGAGATGTTTAGATTGTTCTGTTCACAATGCAACAGCTCGTGCATTGGCATGACGAAGCGCCGTCCACTGGAGCATACTGTATGTAAGTGTTGTTACATGGCAGATTTTATCTTAAATTGCACGCAGTATATTTCAGAGTTTTATATGCTCAATCCCTTAATCAATATAATCATTCTCTCACGCTGCTTCGTAATTGCATACCAAATACAGTAGCACCATTGACTGTCCTTTTTATTGCCTTCTTTTCACTACTCTTTTATTACACAATTAAAAGGAAAGAGCACGATGGTAAACAGTTTAGGCCGGGACTGAGTTTCAGCTTCAGGTAGCCAAGACAGCATCATGTACCCCCATTCACCACACTCCAGGCAATTCAAGGGGACAGCTATCTGCCAAAGAAAAACACATAATTCTTCGAAGAATCCTTTTATAAAGATAAAAAAAACGTAGCTAGATATCACGTCGCAGAGGCGAGCATGAGAACCATCCTTATCTCAGCGGTCGTGCTGCGGATTAACGTTCTGTTCAGATTTCTGAAACGAGCGTTTCTATTGGTTCATACACTTCCTGCAGAGCGCGCGCTTTTTCATGTGTGTCATCGTGGGAACTCTCTTACTTGTCAGCTTCAGAATCGTATCATGGAATGAGAGGAGTTTCCTCGCTTCTTTCTCGCGCCACAACACTGTTGATCAATAATAAAATCCGTGAGAGTAGGAGTTTGTTCAGCGTTATTAGTAAATTCTCACTAAATGGTACTCGCGATGGTTACTTCTGATTGACCGGGCAGATTCCTGCTCTGAAAGAAGCAGCGAAGTCTCAAAGCACTAAGATAGAACCACTTGCGGTTAGGCAACAGAAGAGAGAAGACCTGACACTAGGAACGGAGGAGTAAACACATGCCTCTAGGAAATCATGGAATAAAGACTTGTCATCGGATGACTGATGAGGCGAGCCTGGCATTTGTACAGAAGGATGTCGTCACTTCAGCTCTGCTTGTTAGTTCAGAGAGACAACTGATCTCAGAATCTCCAGCCGCCACTGCCGTCGCCTTCCTTATTACGCTTCGCGCATTTGGTAAGATGGGCCAGAATTGCAAAGACCAGTGCGGTAGGGACGTGAAGTTAGCTCAGAACCTTCACAAGCCAATTGTCCAGTTTTAACGTTTTGTATCCCTCGAGTTGCTCCCATTATGCACTTTAGTGAGCTTTCTGTGTAAGTAGGCTGTTTATGTTTTCTTATTGGCAATGTTACGTAGCGCTCTGTATGAAAATCACTGGCTGTGCTGTGTGCAGTCTGTGATTTTGTTCCATCGTGTCTAACTTTTGAGGATTTGTTCCATTGTGTCTAACTGTTGCTGTGTTTGTCTCTGGTGTTGTTCCATTGTGTCTAACTTTTGAAGCTTTTGTCCCATTTGTTGCATTAATTGTAATAACAATGCACTGGTGTCTGAAACATGTTCCTCAGTGCTTTTCGGCAGTGAATTTGCACCGGCAACATTCACATTTTGACAAGCGGAAAATGTGTCTTGACTCATTTGAGAAAACGGTGAGAACCCAAAACCTGAGTCTACAGTATTTGCAATATTGTGTCCTGTAATTTCGGATTCCTGAGGCGAGCTGTTGCCGACCGATCGATCGATAATGCTTCCCCGTTCACTAATTGTTTCACTGTCCACACCATTGTTTACAGCGCGCTCCATTTCCCTATGTACAACTACCAAATTACTACTTTGAACATTAGCTAATTCATTACTCGGTGGCGCTAACACACTGCTTTCGTTTTCACTGTCATTTCTCAGTTTACTTTGGAGCCTAGTATTACGTTTTTGACACGCCATTATTGTCACAGTATTTCACACGATAGCACAGAAAAGCACAATTTGAAGAGCAAAATAAGAGAACACACTAACATAACACTGAAAATAATATCTCGTTAATTGCAAATGCAGCTGCGAAATACTTGGTGCAAATCTACATGCATGCCACAACTGTTTTACTGTACAACAATGAAAGACTGCAACTACAAAGGAGATTCTCTCTACAATTACGCGCTAGCAATAAACAATAGCTACAGTAATTACACAAACTACAAGAAAAAATCAGAAGATTCCAGTGAGGTATCCTAGGCTAAGGGTCGACATATGAAACGTCCCCTTTAAACAATTATACACGACTGTGCTTTTACTGACACACAATCTTTTTTTTTAGCGCAACGCAATCTGACTTTCAAAGATCCCTAAAAAAGAATGGCCCTGACTAACATTAACCTATACCTATCACAAATCACTTACCTCACAAAAATCTTCGTTACTGGAACTACTGCAATACAGCGAGAGCCACTACTGCCAGATAAATAAAAGATTCAAACTACGGAAGGCACTAACTACTGATAGGCATAGTTAGCAAATGAAAGATTTTAATAGAGAACAAACAATGTATTTACCTTAATAGTCATAATATATATATAGCAGTTCATGACAAATTTCAAAACTCCGCCATCTCTCTCCCCACATCCACCACTGCTGGCGGCTCACCTCCAACTGCGCAACGCTACGGGCTGTTAACATCCAGCTGCCCAACACTACAATGGCAGACAACAATGCAAACTAGACACAGACTGCACACAGCACAGCCAGTGATTTTCATACAGAGCGCTACGTAACATTGCCAATAAGAAAACATAAACAGCCTACTTACATCTGGTGTTCGTACCTATTTTTCCGCGTTCTTTCAGTAATCAACTAACCACTCTTGCAGTCAATGGTCATATTCGCAAAATACACTCGTAATTACACTTTTACGATGCCCATCCATCTGTGCCAAGGTTAGATACTACGATTATGATCCCTTATCCAGCTACTAAACGTTCATTCAGTGGGCAACCCATATGCTGATGTTTACGATAACAAACGTGGCTGTTTTAGTGACCACTTCTTTCTATAATAGATAGATGATTCCACCTCTCATGAATATATCTATGTGCACGGTGTGGTACCCATTTTTTCATTCGTGATTGAGCCACCACTATTAACTATGGTTTCAGTAAGACTTTTCCTTTTCTGTGAGATTATCGTTTTCTTAAAATTAATTTGCTTTATTTGATGGGGTGCTTCTCTTCTCTGTCACTAGACATTGGTCTGTAGCAACTATGGGTATTCTAAACAACACTATCGATACCACATAGTTTATACAACATAGTGTATACAACAACAACACCTAATATATACATAAATGTAGGCTCACTAGCACTTTCTTTATATCGACACGACTTAAGAATGTCGCTAAATATTCAAACGCTCTTAACCAGTTCTGGGCCTGACGACATGTTGCTAATGAAAACATTTATATAACTGGGAACGTTAGACGTCTAAAGATCAACATGAATGCCCTCAACACGTTATGGCTCTGAAATAAAAGCATTTTAAAAGCATTTATGGGTTGTTGTGTTATTCACCAAGAATCATTAATGACCACAGAGTCCATAATGTCTACATCTACATCTACATTTATACTCGGCAAGCCACCCAACGGTGTGTGGCGGAGGGCACTTTACGTGCCACTGTCATTACCTCCCTTTCCTGTTCCAGTCGCGTATGGTTCGCGGGAAGAACGACTGTCTGAAAGCCTCCGTGCGCGCTCTAATCTCTCTAATTTTACATTCGTGATATCCTCGGGAGGTGTAAGTAGGGGGAAGCAATATATTCGATACCTCATCCAGAAACGCACCCTCTCGAAACCTGGCGAGCAAGCTAAACCGCGATGCAGAGCGCCTCTCTTGCAGAGTCTGCCACTTGAGTTTGTTAAACATCTCCGTAACGCTATCACGGTTACCAAATAACCCTGTGACGAAACGCGCCGCTCTTCTTTGGATCTTCTCTATCTCCTCCGTCAACCCGATCTGGTACGGATCCCACACTGATGAGCAATACTCAAGTATAGGTCGAACGAGTGTTTTGTAAGCCACCTCCTTTGTTGATGGACTACAATTTCTAAGGACTCTCCCAATGAATCTCAACCTGGTACCCGCCTTACCAACAATTAATTTTATATGATCATTCCACTTCAAATCGTTCCGCACGCATACTCCCAGATATTTTACAGAAGTAACTGCTACCAGTGTTTGTTCCGCTATCATATAATCATACAATAAAGGATCCTTCTTTCTATGTATTCGCAATACATTACATTTGTCTATGTTAAGGGACAGTTGCCACTCCCTGCACCAAGTGCCTATCCGCTGCAGATCTTCCTGCATTTCGCTACAATTTTCTAATGCTGCAACTTCTCTGTATACTACAGCATCATCCGCGAAATGCCGCATGGAACTTCCGACACTGTCTACTAGGTCATTTATATATATTGTGAAAAGCAATGGTCCCATAACACTCCCCTGTGGCACGCCAGAAGTTACTTTAACGTCTGTAGACGTCTCTCCATTGATAACAACATGCTGTGTTGTCCAGCAAGGCTAAAGCAAAATTCAAAGTGCTTACCCAGGAAGTCAGAACAGTTAATACATTCGTTCAAAAACTGCAAAATGAAGATTATGAAGGAAGTAGTGGCTATAATGCTTAACAAAACGAGTCTCGCTTTTAATGTAATGCCTAATTACATTTAAATTAACATAAAGAGCAAAAGTAAATATGCACAAATTGGCGAGTGTAAGTGCAAAATAATTTGGTTAAAAAGTGAAATCAGGTAACTCCACCGGCAAAAAGGATTCAGAAGAAACAAATATATATTAACTGCATCCCAAACTCAGTAATCAAATGCATCCTCCACATTTCTTGCACATCTTAGATAACATTAATAGACAAATAAACGAAGAGCAGGTAATCATGTCCACAAGACATAAAAAGAAACCTCAGTTACTTATTTCAAACTAAACATTTGTATTTCTGACTTTCCCAACACATCGGAAGTTGAGTTTTGTGATGGAGTATCAAACTCTACTAACATTTTGTTTGATGCTCATCTTATTTTACTGAATAAATGGCTCAGACATAACATTTCACCCAAATCTACAGACAAGGTCAGCATAAAAATTATCCATGACATACCAAAACTAAGCCCAAATGAACAAAGCTTACAGAATTCAAAAGCTAAAGGTGAGTTATTGCAAGAAATCTGCAATCAGTAAATAACTCAGGGAAAACTAATTCAAAAACAATCAGTGGCATTGATAAAGACCTTCCCCTTAACAAAGACGTTGTTGAAAAGTAGTAAAGGTAACATGCAGTATTGCTGAATTAAGATGATTACATCATCAAAACCTACAATCTTTTCTTGAAAATGGGATAAAAGAGCTGAAGACTAAACTCGCATTTAAATATCAAGCTCAGCTTATGAAATAAATTAAGAAATCCATCTACCTTCTATCAGATGCAGGTGTCCTGCATAGCATAATCATAAATCCCTTACCATCTAAACTAAGTTTGTAAGTAGGCTGTTTAAGTTTTTATGTTGGTAACGCCACGTAGCGCTCTGTATGAAAATCACTCACTGTGCTGTGCGCAGTCTGTGGCTGGTTTGCATTGTTGGAATATTTGCCATTGTACTGTTGGGCAGTTGGATGTGAACAGCGCGTAGCGTTGCGCAGTTGGAGGTGAGCCGCCAGCAGTGGTGCATGTGGGGACTGAGATGGCAGAGTTTTGAGACCTATATATATATATATATATATATATATATATATATATATATATATATATATATACAGGGTGAGTCACCTAACATTACCGCTGGATATATTTCGTGAACCACATCAAATACTGACGAATCGATTCCACAGACCGAACGTGAGGAGAGGGGCTAGTGTAATTGGTTAATACAAACCATACAAAAATGCACGGAAGTATGTTTTTTAACACAAACCTACGTTTTTTAAAATGGAACACCGTTAGTTTTGTTAGCACATCTGAACATATAAACAAATACGTAATCAGTGCCGTTTGTTGCATTGTAAAATGTTAATTACATCCGGAGATATTGTAACCTAAAGTTGACGCTTGAGTACCACTCCTCCGCTGTTCGATCGTGTGTATCGGAGAGCACCGAATTACGTAGGGATACAAAGGGAACGGTGATGGACCTTAGGTACAGAAGAGACTGGAACAGCACATTACGTCTACATGCTAACACCTTTTTATTGGTCTTTTTCACTGACGCACATGTACATTACCATGAGGGGTGAGGTACACGTACACACGTGGTTTCCGTTTTCAATTACGGAGTGGAATAGAGTGTGTCCCGACATGTCAGGCCAATATATGTTCAATGTGGTGGCCATCATTTGCTGCACACAATTGCAATCTCTGGCGTAATGAATGTCGTACACGCCGCAGTACATCTGGTGTAATGTCGCCACAGGCTGCCACAATACGTTGTTTCATATCCTCTGGGGTTGTAGGCACATCACGGTTCACGTTCTCCTTTAACGTACCCCACAGAAACAAGTCTAGAGGTGTAAGATCAGGAGAACGGGCTGGCCAGGTTATGCGTCCTCCACGTCCTATGAAACGCCCGTGGCCGGTGTTTGTTACAACACGCAACTGAACGTCGGAGGTTTCAAGCGTCAACTTTAGGTTACAATATCTCCGGATGTAATTAACATTTTACAATGCAACAAACGGCACTCATTACGTATTTGTTTATATGTTCAGATGTGCTAACAAAACTAGCGTGGTTCCATTTAAAAAAACGTAGGTTTGTGTTAAAAAACATACTTCCGTGCATTTTTTTATGTTTTGCATTAAACAATTACACTAGCCCCTCTCTTCACGTTCGGTCTGTGGAATCGGTTCGTCAGTATTTGATGTGGTTTACGAAATATATCCAGCGGTAACGTTAGGTGACTCACCCTATATATATATATATATATATATATATATATATATATATATATATGTATATATACAGGGTGAGTCACCTTACGTTAGTATTGGAGGGCAGCGTGGAGGGTAAAAATCGTAGAGGGAGACCAAGAGATGAATACACTAAGCAGATTCAGAAGGATGTAGGTTGCAGTAGGTACTGGGAGATGAAAAAGCTTGCACAGGATAGAGTAGCATGGAGAGCTGCATCAAACCAGTCTCAGGACTGAAGACCACAACAACAACATATATATATATATATATATATATATATATATATATATAATGACTTTTGAACACTATTAGGGGGTCCGCAGCTCGTGGTCGTGCGGTAGCGTTCTCGCTTCCCACGCCCGGGTTCCCAGGTTAGATTCCCGGCGGGGTCAGGTATTTTCTCTGCCTCGTGATGACTGGGTGTTGTGTGATGTCCTTAGGTTAGTTAGGTTTAAGTAGTTCTAAGTTATAGGGGACTGATGACCATAGATGTTAAGTCCCATAGTGCTCAGAGCCAACAATATTAGGGTAAATACATGGTTTGTTCTCCACCAAAATCTTTCATTTGCTGTCAGTAGTTAGTGCCTTCAGTAGCTACAATCTTTTATTTAGCTGGTACTATTGGCGCTCGCTGTATTGCAATAGTTCGAGTATTGAATATTTTTGTATTTTTCTAAAGGGATGTTTCAGGGTCTCAGGCAAAAACTCATAAACCTCATTTTCGAATATACCTCATTGTTAATTTAAGAAATCTCTATGAAGCTAAAAGACATCCTCAGCAACTTTTACACATTTCAAACAACTTTTCCATCAGTTATTACCAAGAACCTATTAATGACGTCACTGATGTGAACATACGAGACAATACCTGATTTGCATCCGTGGACATTGTGAACCTGCACACAAATATTTCTATCTATTAAACTATTCAAACAAATTAGGTACAATTTAGTAAAAAAATGAACAAGTTTATAAGGCAGAGATGTTAAAATTAATTCCAATACATAACTATTTTTTATTCAAAGAGAAAATCTGTATGCAGCAGATGGCCTTGCAATGGGGAGCAGTTTTGGGGGCCTTTTAGCAGACATTAAGATTAACCATTTGGAAAATAAATTTTTCAGTGCCAATATCCACTTAAAAGATAAATTGATTTTTTACAAAATGTATGTTGATGACACAGTCACCCCACTCAGTGATATAGTGGATGAAACTGAATCATTTACAAATGCCACAAGTAACATGCGTCCTAATATCACATTCACTGTTAAACATAGGATAGATGAGAGTAAGAGTTTTTATGATCTTAGAACAAAAATGTTAAATCGGAGACATGTATGTGAAATTCATAGAAAACCCGCCATCACAGGTGTAATTGTACAAAATGGTTTATCTCAGGTTCACCATCCGTGTAGTGGATGGGGGGGGGGGGGGGGGGAATTGTTTTGCATTCTACATTTGTGCTCAGCAGCTATCATTATCTGGGCTGGATGGAGAGTCGCCTAATCTAAAAGGTCTTTAGGCGCTCGTCACAGTCATCAGGCTCTGATATATAGGGTAGATAAGAGCAGTCGTCTATGTGGTGGATGCCTGTGATGTGTAATGTTTAGAGGATGACCATACAGGCAACAACCTTATGGTACAAGTCATGTAAGTCTCCGCCTGGCTTGTCACAGAACCTCTGACTCAAGTCTTCCACAGGGCTCAGAACCAAGAGGCCACCATCTGTACTGGGGACAGTACTGCAGATTACGTAAACTTCGTTGAAATTTCGTAAGTAAGGCTGGTGTTCAAAAATGGTTCAAATGGCTCTGAGCACTATGGGACTTAGCATCTGACGTTATAAGTTCCCTAGAAGTTATAACTACTTAAACCTAACTAACCTAAGGACATCACACACATCCATGCCCGAGACAGGATTCGAACCTGCGACCGTAGCAGTCGCGCGGTTCCGGACTGAAGCTCCTAGAACCGCTCGGCCACAGCGGCCGGCACGGCTAGTGTTCTCAACTTTTTCTGCCAGTCGTTGGAATTATCTACGCCATCTACAAACATACGCCGCAAGCCACCATACGGTGAATGACGGTTGGACCTTGTACCAGTACTAACCATTTCCTTTTCTATTACACTCGCAAATGAGCAGAGGAAAAACTGAAACGTCCCCTTAGAACAATCATACAAGACTGTGCTTAAACTGACACACAATATTTTAGGCGCAACGCAATCGGACTTTCAAAAATCCCTACAAAAGAATGGCCCTGACTAACATTAACCTATACGTTTCGCAAATCACTTACCTCACAAAAATCTTCGTTACTCGAACTACTGCAATACAGCGAGCGCCACTACTGCCAGCTAAATAAAAGATTCAAACTACAGAAGGCACTAACTACTGACAGGCATAGTTAGCAAATGAAAGATTTTAATAGAGAACAAACAATGTATTTACCTTAATAGTCATAATATACATAGCAGTTCATGACATCCAGTCTTACAAATTTCAAAACTCCGCCATTTCTCTCCCCACATCCACCACTGCTGGCGTCTCACCTCCAACTGCCCAACGCTATGCGCTGTTAACATCCAGCTGGCCAACACTACAATGGCAGACAACAATGCAAACTAGCCACAGACTGCACACAGCACATCCAGTGATTTTCATACAGAGCGCTACGTGGCGTTACCAATAAGAAAACCTAAACAGCCTAGTTACAAAACGACTATCTCTATGCTGCCGCACGAGACCTAATTTATCTTCTCTTCGTAGTTCTTACGCGAAATATACGTTGGTTGCAGCAGTATCATTCTGTAGCCAGCTACAAATGTCGGTTCTCTACAATTTCTCAATACTGCTACGCGAAACGAACGCCATATTTCTTCCCGGGTTTCTCATTTCAGTCCACGAAGCAGTTCCCTAATACTCGCTTTTAGATAAACCTACCGGTAACATATCTGACAACACGTCTCTGAATTGTTTTGATGTATTCCTTTAATTCGATCTGATAGCAATCCGGAGCACTCGAGAAGTACTCAAGAATGGGTCGTACTAATGTTCTTTACGTGGTGTCCTTCATAGATGAGCGACACTTTTTTAGACATCTTCCGATAAACGGAAGTCAACCACTCATCTTCACTACTACTGACATCACTTGGTCATTCCATTTGACATCGCTTTACAATGTTACGACTAGATACTCGATCGACGTTGTGTAAAGCAGCACACCACTTATACTGTTTTCGAAAATTACAAAATCGTGTTTCCTGCTCATGTGTGTTAACTTACTGTTGTGGGTTGGCAGGAGAGCCAACACCAGGTTACAAGAGGAAGCCGAAAGGCACGCGTTTTAGCTCACGCAGGCTGGCGTGAGGTCTGGAACAGGACAAGGAAATTAGAATTTAGAAAAAACTGACGTAGCTGGTGCAATACTTAACTTTAATCCATTAATGAAGAACGTCGGTCTTGACGGTACATTATTACAGTATCAATAGTAACTGGTAATGGCGCCTTGCTAGGTCGTAGCAAATGACGTAGCTGAAGGCTATGCTAACTATCGTCTCGGCAAATGAGAGCGTATTTTGTCAGTGAACCATTGCTAGCAAAGTCGGTTGTACAACTGGGCGAGTGCTAGGAAGTCTCTCTAAACCTGCCGTGTGGCGGCGCTCGGTCTGCAATCACTGATAGTGGCGACACGCGGGTCCGACGTATACTAACGGACCGCGGCCTATTTAAAGGCTACCACCTAGCAAGTGTGATGTCTGGCGGTGACACCACACTTACATTTTTCTACATTTAAAGCAAACTGTCATTCACAACACCAAATACAACTTCTAAGTCATCTTACAGTTACTCATCGATGGCACTTCCCCGTAAATTGCGGCGTCAGCGCAGACCAGCAGACTGCTGCTCACCCCAACTGTCAGATCGTTCATGTATATAGTAAACAGGTGCGATTCTGTCACCATCAGAGGGTTGGATCCCCTCATTCGAAGGCGACAGATTGCAAAGCCTGGGCTACTCTCAGGTTGGAATCTCCGTCTTCGAAGATTGTGTCCGTCTGTCTGTCTGTCTGTCTGTCTGTCTGCCCGTCTACCCGCCGCTTACTGCTGTAACTGTTCGTTCGTCCGTCCGTCCGTCCGTCCGCCTGCCTGCTCGCTGTCCATCACCGCCGCTACCGCTACCGCTGCTGCCTGCTGTCCGGCCGTCCGTCCGTCCGTCTGTTCGCCGCCGCCGCCGCCGCCGCCTGGTCGCTGCCAGCCGGTGCTCGCCGCCGCCGCCTGGTCGCCGCCGTCGCCGCCTGGTCGCCGCCGCCGCCGCCGTCGCCGTCCGACCCTGGTCTTTGGCCGTCTTCGTCTTCCTCCGTCCTCGTCTTCCTCCGTCTTTGTCTTCGTCTGTCCCCTGTTTGTGTCCTTTCCTTTTCGTTCTGTGCGTTCTTGTTTCTCCCTGACGTCATGTCCACCCCCGCAACCACCGCCACCGCTACCACCACCGCCATAGTTTACACTTCCCCTTCTGCCGCCTCCACCACTATAACGTGGTGTGCCCAGTCCCACCCCCCTCCTTCCATCCCACCTCTTCTCACTCTCCCTTCGCCCTCGCTCTTTGTCACCCCCTCTCCAGCTTCTTCCTCCCACTCCTCTCGATCTGATCCTTTCCCCTCACTCCCCCAGCCTGTCACTGCAGCTCCGGCTCGGGTGGTGGCCTGTCGGGCCACTGTCCATGCCCAGCTCTCCCCGTCGCCTTCGCCATCACCGCCGCCACCGTCACCGTCACCATCTCCGGCGCCGACTGTTGCGTCCACGCTGGGACCTGTCCCTTCCCACCACCTCCCTACCCGTCCCTCTTGTCACCACCCGCCCTTCTGCCGCCGTTAAGCGCCCTAGTGGCACCACCACCTCCTCCGCCCCCAAAAAGGCCCCGCCCCATCCTCCTTCTCCCCCCCCCCAGGGTGCCATGGATGTCTCCCCACCTGGCCCTGCTCCCTCCGCCTCTTCCTCCTCCTCCTCCTCCCCCCCCCTCTTTCTACAAATACCTCTTCTCCCGTCCCGATCCTTCCCTTCTTGAGGCCCGGAATTTCTCCCTCCTCCTCTGCCAACACTTCCCTGGTGCACCTATCTCTCTCCTCACTCCCAGACGGGATTCCGTTCTCATCTCCTCCCCCAGCCCCACCCTCCATACTGACATCCTCTCCCATCTCCCCATCACCCGTTTTGGCCCCAACGCCTCCCTCACCCCTGCTCCTTCCCCATCTCCTACCCGCCAACCCCAACCCCTGCGTCGCCCACCGACCCTCACCGCCATGATCACTCGGCTCAGTCCGTCGATCACGGAAGAGGAGGTGTTGGCCGAGCTCAAGGCACATCCCATGCTGGAGGTGTGGGCGGTCCGCCGCATTTTCAACTCGGCCGGCCCCACCCATCTTATGCGGATTTTCTCCGAGGACACCCCTTCCATTGACCGTCTCCTGAAGGAGGGTGCCCTCCTCTTCAACCAGCGTTACAAGATCGACCCCTCCCGTTCCCCTCCTCAATCCCTGCGCTGCCAGAGGTGTCTGCGCTAAAACGCGCACCCCACAGCTGAGTGCCGCGAGGCCCCCACCTGCCCGCATTGTAAGCAGGCGCACTTCCTCAGGCAGTGCCCTAACCTCCAATCCCCTCCTTCCTGCAATACCTGCAATCTCCCCCATCCCACCTACTCCCAAAAGTGTAAAGCCCGACCCCCTCCAACCACTCCTGAACTCACCGTCCCTGTTCGTCCTCTGGACGCCCCCACCCCCCCTGGAAATTCCCTTCATCCCCCCCCCCCCCACCGCTGAGGACATCATCCGGTTCCTCACCATCGTCCTCCAGAATGTCCATCCCTTTCAGCGCTCCCACACCCTCCAACAGGTTTCCCTCGCCGCCCATTCCATTTTCCACCTCAAAATGTACGCCACCTACTCCAACAACCAGGCCCATTTCACCTTCTCCCGCCTTGACACCCTCGTCTAAATCCCTGTCATGGCGCGACAGCAACGTATCCTTTTCAACAACATCCGCTCCCTTCCCGCCAACAAGAACCTCTTCCTGCACACCCTTGCCACCCACTGCGTGGATGCCTTCCTCCGTAATGAAACCTTCCTCCAACCCCACCACTCCATCCACACTTCGCCCTATCTCCTCCACCGCTCCGATAATCCCCTCCCAATTGCGCGTGGCGGAGTAGCCATTGGTCACCGCCGCCAGATCCCCATTCGGCTCCAACCTCTTCTTCCTGACCCCACCGAATACTTGATACTTAGTCTCTTCTTCCCCGGCCTTACCGTTACCTGCGCCACCATCTATGTCCGCCCCAATGCCCCTATTCCCTTCGACTTCCTCTCCCACATCGACCGTACCTTCTCCTCTTACGTGATCGCCGCCGACCTCAACATCCATAGTCGTTCCGTCGCCCAGTTACGGCGGTGGCATCGGTTCCTCTCCTCCCTTCAAGGCGACCTAATCCCCATCCCCCAGCACACCCGTCCCGAATCCAATTCCACTCCTGACGTTATCCTCTCCTCCCCCAACCTCCTTGGCCGCATAACGGTGGATGTCCTGGAGCCTATTGGTAGCGACCATCTCCCTGTCCTCCTCACCGTTTCAGACGGTCGTCGCCCCGCCCCGACCCTCGTCATGACCCTCCCCCTAAGTATGTCCATGACTATTCCCGTGCCGACGGGAATGCCTACCGGGATACCCTTTCCACCCAGGTCGATAGCCACCCCTTCACCTACCACCACCCTGACGATGTCACCCATGCCGCCTCCTTTCTCCAGCAGACCTTGTCTGAGGCCGTGGAGGCCCACGTCCCTACTGTCGCCATCCACCCCCACCATCCTACCTTACCCCCACAGGCCGTCCTCCTCCTCCGTGAATCCCGTCGTCTCTACCGTGCCTTCCTCCGCACGCGTGACCCGGACACTCTACGACGCCACCGGCAACTCCAGCGACACATTCGTAATTTGCTCGTGGCTAAAAAACGCCGGGACTGGCGACAGACATGCACCCGTTTAAATGCTACCCTACCAATAAACTCGTCCAAGTTCTGGTCAGCCTTCCGTCGCCTTACCGGAACTAAACCCCCCCCCCCCCCCCTATTATCGTCTTCTCCTTTCCCTGACACCCTTAGTAAGGCCAATCACTTTGCCTCCTACCTCTCCGATGTATTTTCCATCCCCGATGATCCCCAGTTCGATTACTCCCTCTTCCCAGATATCCGCGATCGAACTGACACCTCTGTCCGTCCCCTCGCTCCTGGTTTCCAGTACTTGGACAACATTGCACACACGGAACTCAATGCCCCTATCACTACACAGGATCTCATTGATACACTCCGCACAAAACGCAACACCGCTCCTGGTCACGATCGTGTCACCTACCGTCACCTTCGTGAAGCTCCTGTCTCTTTTCTCTCCATCCTGGCCAGGCTCTACAATGTAGTCCTGTCCACCGGTTACTACCCCGACCTGTGGAAAACCTCCCGTATCCTCATGTTCCTTAAACCTGCCAAACCGCCGTCCGCCGTCTCCTCCTACCGTCCCATCAGCCTTACCTCGGTCTTCAGCAAGGCCCTGGAATCTATCCTCACCCGACGCATCCACCAGCATCTCCGCCAGCACTGCCTCCTTCCCGTTACCCAGTGTGGCTTTCGGCCATCCTTCTCTTCCGACGACCTTCTCCTCCACCTCACTCATCTCCTTTCCCAACAGCTTAATTCCCGTCGCTCCGCAATCTTCCTCTCCCTGGACCTCGAACGTGCATATGACCGCTTATGGCATTCCGGTCTCCTCTTCAAGCTCCAAATCTTCGCCCTTCCCATTAACTACGTCTGTCTGATCGGCTCCTTTCTCTCCCGCCGTCCTTCCTATGTCACCATCCATAACACAGATTCCTACACCATTTTCCCCTCTGCCGGTGTGCCCCAAGGCTCCGTCCTCTCCCCCCTTCTGTACCTTTTGTACACAGCGGACATGCCGCCACCGTCAGCCCCCGTCCACCTTCTCCAATTTGCCGATGACACCGCCTTCCTTGCCCTTGCCCCCACCCTCCAGCGCTCCCAACACCTTCTCCAATCCCATCTTGACCAGTTCACTGCTTGGTGCAACCAGTGGTTGCTCAAGGTCAATCCCTCCAAAACCCAGGTGATCATTGTAGGCAAAACCACCCCTTCCTTCCGCCTCCTTGATTTCTATCTCACCATCTATGGCCGTCCTATCGCCCTCACTCCCACCCTTAAGTACCTTGGCGTCACCCTCGACCGTCGCCTCTCCTGGACTCCCCACCTCCGGACAATCCAAGCCAAGGCACGCTCCCGACTCAGTCTCCTCAAGCTCCTCTCTGGCCGTACGTGGGGTCTGGACCCCTCCACCATCCTCCACACCTATAAGTCCCTCATCCGCCCTATCCTTTGTTATGCCCATCCGGCTTGGATCTCCGCCCCCCCTACCTTTTATAAATCCCTCCAAATCCTTGAACGTCATGCTCTCTGCCTCGCCTATCGCATCCGTCTCTCCTCCCCCACGCGGATCCTGTACAATCTCATCCCCTTCCCCCACCTCCTCCTTTTCCTTGAAAGGATACGGATCCTGTACACCTCCCGCAAACTCGATCCTCCTCACCCGCTCGTCTCCCCGATCCTCTCGCACCCCCGCCCGTTGCCGCGCCTGTATTCGCACATCCCACCCGGTCTCCATCTCTCCACCCTCCTTACCCTCTCCCAAGGTGGCTTCCGCCAGCTCCCCATCCCTGATGATGTCCTCCTCCCCTGCATCTACCCCTCCTATCAACTTTGATCCTCCCCCACCACTCCTGTGTCCTTTCCTTTAGACACCCTCCCTCCCTCCCTTCCCTTCCCTTCTCTTTCCTTTCCCCCCTCCCTCCTCCCCTCTCCCCCGGGCTTCCCCTCCCCTTCCTCCCTCCCCCTCTCTCCTTTGCCCATGGCATCTCTGCTCTCCCCTCACCCATTCCCCTTCCCCTTCCTCCTCCTCCACCTCCTCTCTTGGCAGGTCCCCGGACTCGTACACGCTCAGTGGACATTCGCGCGCCGGACCTCATCGCCGTCAGTGTTTCGTGTGTGTGCCTTCGTTTGTGTGTAGTGTTGTTCGCCGTCACGCCACCACCGTTCACGTGCCGTCGCCATCATCCATGTTATGTGCACCATGTCGCCTCGTGTTAGTGATGTTTCTCGTCCAGCCTGAACGGCTCCATGTTTTTTCGATTTTTAGTGTCTACACTTTTTGCCCACCGTTTTTACTGTCTACTCTGTGACACCTTATGTACTACTTGTTGTCAAACTCAAGGCTGAAAAGCGGCGTATTGTGCTGCTGACAGCCCGCCTTTGTATAAGGTGTTTAAAACCATAATAAAGAAAAAAAAAATTCTGTCACGTTTGCCTGGAGCACTCCTGGCGACAGCCTTTTCCTTGACGTACGCTGGCCGTCCACGATGACGTACTGGATACCATGCGTAGTAGTAAAGATTCGTACGTTTGTAAAAACATTATGCGCTACGCAGCTAGCTCTTTATTCCCATGAAGTAATGAGTGCTGTCGACAAGGGATCTCAGATCTATTCCATATTCCTAGATTTCCAGAAGGCTTTTGATGACGTTCCTCACAAGCGACTATTAATCAAATTGCGTGCATATGAAGTATCGTCTCAGTTGTGTGACTGGATTCGTGATTTCCTCTCAGAGAGGTCACAGTTCGTAGTGATAGACAGTAAATCATCGAGTAGAACAGAAATGATATCTGGCGTTCCGCAAGGTAGTGTCATAGGCCCTCTGTTGTTCCTGATTTACATAAATGATCTAGCTGATAATCTGAGCAGCCCCCTTAGATTGTTTGCAGATAGCGCTGTAATTTACCGTCTAGTAAAATCATCAGACGATCAATTCCAATTAAAAAATGATCCAAAGAGAATTTCTGCATTGTGCGAAAAGTGGCAATTGGCACTAAACAAAGAAAAGTGCGAGGTCATCCACATGGGTACTAAAAGAAATCCGATAAATTTTGGGTATACGATAAATCGCACAAATCTAAGGGCTGTTAATTCGACTAAATACCTAAGAATTACAATTATGAGCAACTTAAATTGGAAAGACACATAGATAATATTGTGGGGAAGGCGAAACAAAGACTGCGCTTTGCTGGCAGAACACTTAGAAGATGCGACAAACCCACTAAAGAGACAGCCTACATTACACTGCTGGAATATTACTCCACGGTACGGGATCCTTGCCAGGTAAGATTGATGGAGGACATCGAGAAAGTGCAAAGAAGGGCAGCTCGTTTCGTGATATCGCGCAATAGGGGTGAGAGTGTCACTGATATGATACGCGAGTTGGGGTGCCAGTCACTGAAATAAAGGCGGTTTTCTTTGCATCGAGATCTATTTACGAAATTTCAATCACCAACTTTCTTCCAAATGCGTAAATATTTTGTTGACACCCACCTACGTAGGGAGAAATGATCATCATAATAAAATAAGAGAAATCATAGCTCGAACGGAATGATGTAGGTGTTCCTTTTTCCCATGCGCCATTCGAGAGTCGAATGGTAGAGAAGTAGTATGAAAATTGTTCGATGAACACTCTGCCAGGCACTTTAGTGTGAATTGCAGAGTGACCACGTAGAAAGATGTAGATGCAAACAACAACTACCACCGTTACACCTTAGCAAAAGATCTGGCAGAGAACCCGAGAAAATTCTCGTCCTACGTAAAATCGCTAAGTTGGTCTAAGGCTTCCATTCAGACGCTTGTTGACTGAAAACTGCAAAACGAAAGCTCAAGTTTTAAATGTCGTGTTAAAGAAATCGTTCACACATACCGTCATTTGACTATCGGCAAGACTGCCGTATGGACGATATAGCAGTAAGCATCCCTGGCGTAGAGAAACAACTGAAAGAGTTGAAACCAAATAAACCACCAGGTCAGGGTGGAACCCTATCTCGATTTAACGAAGAGTACTCTACGGCTTTGGCCCCATACCCTAGCTTCCATTTATCGTGAATCTCTCTCCCAGACACCAGTATATAAGCGGGTAAAAGAACGGACTCGCAAAATTACAGACCAATATCTCTAACTCCTGTTTGTTGAAGAATCCTTGAACATATTCTCAGTTCGAATATACACTGAAGCGCTGAAGAAACTGGTATAGTCATGTGATATTCAAATACATGGAAACAGACACAGCACGGCGCTGCGGTCGGCAACACCAACATAATACAACAAGAGTCTGGCGCAGTCGTTAGGTCGCTTACTGCTACTACGAGAGCAGTTCAATAAGTAATGCAACACATTTTTTTTCTCGGCCAATTTTGGTTGAAAAAACCGGAAATTTCTTGTGGAATATTTTCAAACATTCCCGCTTCGTCTCGTATAGTTTCATTGACTTCCGACAGGTGGCAGCGCTGTACGGAGCTGTTAAAATGGCGTCTGTAACGGATGTGCGTTGCAAACAACGGGCAGTGATCGAGTTTCTTTTGGCGGAAAACCAGGGCATCTCAGATATTCATAGGACATGCGGGGACCAAGCAGCAATCGGTATTGTAATTGTCAACTGTCGAAGCTGCGTTGGTAAAGTACCGGAACTTCAAGCGCTGATAGAAAGCACCGAAGCTGAAATCGTTATAGGTACAGAAAGCTGGCTTAAGCCAGAGATAAATTCTGCCGAAATTTTTACAAAGGTACAGACGGTGTTTAGAAAGGATAGATTGCATGTAACCGGTGGTGGAGTGTTCATCGCTGTTAGTAGTAGTTTATCCTGTAGTGAAGTAGAAGTGGATAGTTCCTGTGAATTATTATGGGTGGAGGTTACACTAAACAACCGAACTAGGTTAATAGTTGGCTCCTTTTACCGACCTCCCGACTCAGCAGCATTAGTGGCAGAACAACTGAGAGAAAATTTGGAATACATTTCACATAAATTTTCTCAGCATGTTATAGTCTTAGGTGGAGATTTCAATTTACCAGATATAGACTGGGACACTCAGATGTTTAGGACGGGTGGTAGGGACAGAGCATCGAGTGACATTATACTGAGTGCACTATCCGAAAATTACCTCGAGCAATTAAACAGAGAACCGACTCGTGGAGATAACATATTGGACCTACTGATAACAAACAGACCCGAACTTTTCGAATCTGTATGTACAGAACAGGGAATCAGTGATCATAAGGCCGTTGCAGCATCCCTGAATATGGAAGTTAATAGGAATATAAAAAAAGGGAGGAAGGTTTATCTGTTTAGCAAGAGTAATAGAAGGCAGATTTCAGACTACCTAACAGATCAAAACGAAAATTTCTGTTCCGACACTGACAATGTTGAGTGTTTATGGAAAAAGTTCAAGGCAATCGTAAAATGCGTTTTAGACAGGTACGTGCCGAGTAAAACTGTGAGGGACGGGAAAAACCCACCGTGGTACAACAACAAAGTTAGGAAACTGCTGCGAAAGCAAAGGGAGCTCCACTCCAAGTTTAAACGCAGCCAAAACCTCTCAGACAAACAGAAGCTAAACGATGTCAAAGTTAGCGTAAGGAGGGCTATGCGTGAAGCGTTCATTGAATTCGAAAGTAAAATTCTATGTACCGACTTGACAGAAAATCCTAGGAAGTTCTGGTCTTACGTTAAATCAGTAAGTGGCTCGAAACAGCATATCCAGACACTACGGGATGATGATGGCATTGAAACAGAGGATGACACGCGTAAAGCTGAAATACTAAACACCTTTTTCCAAAGCTGTTTCACAGAGGAAGACCGCACTGCAGTTCCTTCTCTAAATCCTCGCACAAACGAAAAAATGGCTGACATCGAAATAAGTGTCCAAGGAATAGAAAAGCAACTGGAATCACTCAATAGAGGAAAGTCCACTGGACCTGACGGGATACCAATTCGATTCTACACAGAGTACGCGAAAGAACTTGCCCCCCTTCTAACAGCCGTGTACCGCAAGTCTCTAGAGGAACGGAGGGTTCCAAATGATTGGAAAAGAGCACAGATAGTCCCAGTCTTCAAGAAGGGTCGTCGAGCAGATGCGCAAAACTATAGACCTATATCTCTTACGTCGATCTCTTGTAGAATTTTAGAACATGTTTTTTGCTCGCGTATCATGTCATTTCTGGAAACCCAGAATCTACTATGTAGGAATCAACATGGATTCCGGAAACAGCGATCGTGTGAGACCCAACTCGCCTTATTTGTTCATGAGACCCAGAAAATATTAGATACAGGCTCCCAGGTAGATGCTATTTTTCTTGACTTCCGGAAGGCGTTCGATACAGTTCCGCACTGTCGCCTGATAAACAAAGTAAGAGCCTACGGAATATCAGACCAGCTGTGTGGCTGGATTGAAGAGTTTTTAGCAAACAGAACACAGCATGTTGTTATCAATGGAGAGACGTCTACAGACGTTAAAGTAACCTCTGGCGTGCCACAGGGGAGTGTTATGGGACCATTGCTTTTCACAATATATATAAATGACCTAGTAGATAGTGTCGGAAGTTCCATGCGGCTTTTCGCGGATGATGCTGTAGTATACAGAGAAGTTGCAGCATTAGAAAATTGTAGCGAAATACAGGAAGATCTGCAGCGGATAGGCACTTGGTGCAGGGAGTGGCAACTGACCCTTAACATAGACAAATGTAATGTATTGCGAATACATAGAAAGAAGGATCCTTTATTGTATGATTATATGATAGCGGAACAAACACTGGTAGCAGTTACTTCTGTAAAATATCTGGGAGTATGCGTACGGAACGATTTGAAGTGGAATGATCATATAAAACTAATTGTTGGTAAGGCGGGTACCAGGTTGAGATTCATTGGGAGAGTGCTTAGAAAATGTAGTCCATCAACAAAGGAGGTGGCTTACAAAACACTCGTTCGACCTATACTTGAGTATTGCTCATCAGTGTGGGATCCGTACCAGGTCGGGTTGACGGAGGAGATAGAGAAGATCCAAAGAAGAGCGGCGCGTTTCGTCACTGGGTTATTTGGTAACCGTGATAGCGTTACGGAGATGTTTAATAAACTCAAGTGGCAGACTCTGCAAGAGAGGCGCTCTGCATCGCGGTGTAGCTTGCTCGCCAGGTTTCGAGAGGGTGCGTTTCTGGATGAGGTATCGAATATATTGCTTCCCCCTACTTATACTTCCCGAGGAGATCACGAATGTAAAATTAGAGAGATTAGAGCGCGCACGGAGGCTTTCAGACAGTCGTTCTTCCCGCGGACCATACGCGACTGGAACAGGAAAGGGAGGTAATGACAGTGGCACGTAAAGTGCCCTCCGCCACACACCGTTGGGTGGCTTGCGGAGTGTCAATGTAGATGTAGATGTAGATGTAGGCGCTTGCAGAATGTCTACGGTGATCTGGCAGTGGACAAAAGCACGGTGAGTCGTTGGGCAAAGCGTGTGTCATCATCGCCGCAAGGTCAAGCAAGACTGTCTGATCTCCCGCGTGCGGGCCGGCCATGCACATCTGTGACTCCTGCAATGGCGGAGCGTGCGAACACACTCGTTCGAGATGATTGACGGATCACCATCAAACAACTCAGTGCTCAACTTGACATCTCTGTTGGTAGTGCTGTCACAATTGTTCACCAGTTGGGATATTCAAAGGTTTGTTCCCGCTGGGTCCCTCGTTGTCTAACCGAACACCATAAAGAGCAAAGGAGAACCATCTGTGCGGAATTGCTTGCTCGTCATGTGGCTGAGGGTGACAATTTCTTGTCAAAGATTGTTACGGGCGATGAAACATGGGTTCATCACTTCGAACCTGAAAGAAAACGGCAATCAATGGAGTGGCGCCACACCCACTCCCCTACCAAGAAAAAGTTTAAAGCCATACCCTCAGCCGGTAAAGTCATGGTTACAGTCTTCTGGGACGCTGAAGGGGTTATTCTGTTCGATGTCCTTCCCCATGGTCAAACGATCAACTCTGAAGTGTATTGTGCTACTCTTCAGAAATTGAAGAAACGACTTCAGCGTGTTCGTAGGCGCAAAAATCTGAACGAACTTCTCCTTCTTCATGACAACGCAAGACCTCACACAAGTCTTCGCACCCGAGAGGAGCTCACAAAACTTCAGTGGACTGTTCTTCCTCATGCACCCTACAGCCCCGACCTCGCACCGTGGGATTTCCATATGTTTGGCCCAATGAAGGACGCAATCCGTGGGAGGCACTACGCGGATGATGAAGAAGTTATTGATGCAGTACGACGTTGGCTCCGACATCGACCAGTGGAATGGTACCGTGCAGGCATACAGGCCCTCATTTCAAGGTGGCGTAAGGCCGTAGCATTCAATGGAGATTACGTTGAAAAATAGTGTTGTGTAGCTAAGAGATTGGGGAATAACCTGGTGTATTTCAATGCTGAATAAAACAACCCCTGTTTCAGAAAAAAAATTTGTTGCATTGCTTATTGAACTGCCCTCGTACAAAGGCAGCTTATCAAGAATTAAGTGAGTTTGAACGTCGTGTTATACTCGGCGAACGAGATATGGGACACTGCATCTCCGAATGAGAGATGAAGTGGGGATTTTCCCGCGCGACCATTTCACGAGTGTACCGTGAATATCAGGAATCCGGTAAAGCATCAAATCGCCGACGTCCGCAGCTCGTGGTCGTGCGGTAGCGTTCTCGCTTCCCGCGTCCGGGTTCCCGGGTTCGATTCCCGGCGGAGTCAGGGATTTTCTCTGCCTCGTGATGACTGGGTGTTGTGTGATGTCCTTAGGTTAGTTAGGTTTAAGTAGTTCTAAGTTCTAGGGGACTGATGACCATAGATGTTAAGTCCCATAGTGCTCAGAGCCATTTTTTGAAATCGCCGACATCGCTCCGGCCGGAAAAAGTGTTGTGGGCTGGCAGGAGAGCCAACCCACTAAATTTAGAGGAAGCCGAAAGGCACGCGTTCAAGCTCACGCAGGCTGGCGTGAGGTCTGGAACAGGACAAGGAGTTTAGACTTTAGAAAAAAGGATGTAGCTTGTGGAATACTTAACTTTAATCCATTAATGTTGAACGTAGCCCTTGTCTGTACATTATTTACAATATCAATAGTAACTGAACATGGCGCCTTGCTAGGTCGTAGCAAATGACGTAGCTGAAGGCTATGCTAACTATCGTCTCGGGAAATGAGAGCGTATTTTGTCAGTGAACCATCGCTAGCAAAGTCGGTTGTACAACTGGGGCGAGTGCTAGAAAGTGTCTCTAGACCTGCCGTATGGCGGCGCTCGGTCTGCAATCACTGATAGTGGCGACACGCGGGTCCGACGTATACTAACGGACCGCGGCCGATTTAAAGGCTACCACCTAGCAAGTGTGGTGTCTGGCGGTGATACCACAAAAAGATCCTGCAATAACGGCACCAACGACAACTGAAGAGAATCGTTGAACGTGACAATGTGAAGTGCAACCCTTCCGCAAACTGCTGCGTATTTCAATACCACCAGAAAGCATCAGCGTTCGAATCATTCAACGAGACATCATCGATACGGGCTTTCGGAACCAAATACCACTTGATGACCTCGCGACACAAAGTTTTAGGCCTCGCCTGGGCCCCCCAACACCAACATTGGAGTGTTGATGACTGGAAACATGTTGCCTGGTCGGACGACTCACGTTTCAAATTGTATCGAGAGGATGGACGTGTGCGGCTATGGAGACAGCCACATGAATCCATGGACGCTGTATCTGAGCAGGGGACTGTTCAAGCTGATGGAGTCTCTGTAATGGTGTGTTTTGGGGGGCGGGGGGTGGGTCAGATGGAGTGATGTGGGACCCCTGATACTTCTAGATACGAATCTGACAGGTGACACGTACGTAAGCATCCTGTCTGATCACCTGAATCCATTCTTGTCCATTGTGCATTCCGACGGTCTTGGGTAATTCCAGCAGGACAATGCGACACCGCACACGTCGAGAATTGCTACAGAGTGGCTCCTGGGAAACTCTTACGAGTTTAAAAACTTCTGATGGCCACCAAACTCCTCAGACATGAACATTATTGAGCGCATATGGGCTGCCTTGCGATGTGCTGTTCAGAAGATATCTCCTCCCCGTCGTACTCTCACGGATTTATGGACAGCACTGCAGGATTCTTTATGTCAATTCCCTCCAGCACTACTTCAGACGTTAGTTGAGTCTGCGCCACGTCATGTTGCGTCACTTCGGCGTGCTCGCGTGTGCCCTACACGATATTAGGCAGGTGTACCAGTTTCTTAGGCTCTTAAGTGTAATAAATCTTGGGCCTGAGAATCCTACGCTCACGAATCATCGTGGAAAAGAAAGCATCGCTCTTGCGAAACTGAGCTTGCCCTTTTCTCACATGATATACTACAAACTATGGATGAAGCTCAACAGGCAGACTCCATATTTCGAGGTTTCCGGAAACCATTTGATACGGTGCCCACCACAGGCCGTCAACGAAAGTACGACCATATTGAATAAGTTCACAGATACGTGAGTGGCTCGGATACTTCTTTACCAACAGAACCCAATATGTTGTCCTCGACGGCGAGTGTTCGTCAGAGACAAGGGTATTGTCAGGAGTGCCCCAGGGAAGTGTGATAGGACCGCTGTTGTTCTCTATACACATAAATGATTTGGCAGACAGGGTGGGCAGCAGCCTGCGGTTGTGCCTTGGCTGTGTCCGGCCAGAACTCTCGCTAGTGTCGTCAGTCACCGAGGGCGGCGCCACTGTGCATCCTGGGGCGGCCCTAGTTTCGCCGTCCTTGCCCAGAGCCGTGTAAACTGGGCGACGGCAGATAACGCCATCCCCCGGGACGACTATCTGATGCCGGCCACCGCAGCCGCCGACACGTGTCTTACGTAACGCCGCGGTACACAGGAGCACGAGGAAAAAAAAAAAAGACACTCGCTTTCTCGAGAGAACAACAGAAACAAGCGGCCGCTCGCTTGAGTTTCCAAGCCGCCTTCCAGATACGCCTCTGAGACACGTACTGCGCATAAGTGGTCTGCAGATAACAGCGATTAAAGTACAGATAATCACTGCCGTCATACACGCCACATTAAGCGCGCCTGACAAATCATTATAAAAAGATATGCGAGTGGAGAATGACGTTACGTTGTTAAAGCGCACAATCAGATTCTCTGAGGAGAACCTACAGTTGATCAACACGTGGTACGGAAACATCAGCTGACCCTGAAATATGGAGACGTAATCTCTACATAAATAAGCAATGACTCCCGCCGTTGATTACATCATACTCAGTTATCAGTGAAATCGCTCATAGCCGTCAAATATGGCTTGAGGTGAGCGAACCGTCAAATATGGGTTGACGTGAGCGATCACATGAAGTGAGGGGAAATTAGATATTTGATTCATTTGAAGAATCCTTTTGGGGTGCAGTTTATCCCTTAAGGAAGTCATTTAAAAGCTCTTGGAATACTATTCGCCATTTTAGGGATAAACGAAAAGAAGAGGGAGAGAGAGAGAGAGAGAGAGAGAGAGAGAGAGAGAGAGAAGATTCTAAGACAAGCTACGAGATTGCTTACAAACATTCTAAAGAATCTGCAATGGTAGTCACTGAAGGCAGACGTAGAGTGTCGCGTAAAAGTTTACTATTAAAATTCCCACTATATACGTACTTTACAAGAAACGCTATGAAACACACTACTTATTCTCGCAAACATCTCTCGCAACGACTGCGATGATAAAATTTGAAAAATTCTAGGCTATACGGAAGAGCGCCCGCAGTGTTACCTCTTGCCACTTGCAAGTAAAATACAAAGCAAGTGAAATGATAGTGGAACATCATACAGTGGACTTAGCAGTAAATATGTAGATTTAATTAAGCATGTAATGGAAGAGCGGATGTTAGTCAAGGCTACGCTGGGAGTGGGAAGAATTTCGTACGGTTAGGTCTTGCTGTTTACCACCGCTGCTGTTGTGCTGTAGGTCAAAGAGCAAAGGGGAAAAACTAAGAAAATTTGAGAAGTAAGATAAGGTATTAACTAAATTGGACAACTTAACATTGAATATCAAGTGAAGCTACATAAGGAAAAATCTAGCTGGCTCTAATCATTATGGGACTTAATATCTGAGGTCATCAGTCCCCTAGACTTAGAACTACTTAAACCTATCTAACCTAAGGACATCACATACATCCATGCCCGAGGCAGGATTCGAACCTGCGACCGTAGCAGCAGCGTGGTTCCGGACTGAAGCGCCTAGAACCGCTCGGTCACAACGGTCGGTCGTGTGGCGGGTGGGTGGGAGGGGAAGGGCTCGGTGAGGGGTGGGGGGGGGGGGCGGAGGAGGTGCAGAATAATTGTGGATAACGACTTAAAATTGTGAAAAACACGGTAAGATAAGTAAAAGACTTATATATAGTCGTTCTCAGACTTTCCATGTTGGAACCCATTACTTTCGCGAAGCCATCGATATCGATCCATCTCATCTTTTGCTGCCCTTTTCTCTTCGCGCCTTACATCTTCCCCAGAATTAACATCTTTTCTAGTGAATCATGTCTCAAAAGTGCCCAAAGTAGGTCAGTTTTTTTTTCTGAATCAGAGCTTCCAAACAGCAGTCTGGTTTTATTTGCTGTAATACTTACCTGTTCGATCTCTTTGTGGTCCATCAAACTCCAAGAATTTTCCGCCAACGCCACAATTCAAAAATGCCTATTCTATGTCGTTCAGCCTATCTTATGATACATCTGCACCGTACATCTGCATCTGTACATCACGACTGGGAGGACCGGATCTTTGTTACTCAATTTATGACTTTATCTCGTAGAACATTGTCCAGGTTGGACATTATCTTTCTTCCAAGTAACAAGCGTCTCTTGGTTTAGTGTCTGCATTCATCATCAGCAGAAATCTGGAAAATGAGACAAATGAACGTAGAAACTACCTTTATTGTTTCTCCTCCTGCATACCATGAAGTGACAGGTGAGGTTACCATAATTTTTCGTTTTCTTCAAAATCAGCAATAGATCAGCCTTTGCTACTTCTTCTTTCACATTTCTCTGCCTCGTGATGACTGGGTGTTGTGTGATGTCTTTAGGGCAAATGTGTGGGAAAGAGGCCGTGAAGCTGAATTTTTTTTCCATTTTCTGGCAATTAACTTTAAGTCTCTGATTGGTCAAATCGGTTTGCAGTGCAAAAACCATTCACCGAGCTTAGAATGACGGGCTCCAGCTTGTGATTGGCTTGTGTGAAATTGGGGGAAGTCGAAAAAGAGAAATGTGCTTTTGGAACCGAGCTGAGGAGGAAACACAGAGAAAGGGAGCTGGCACTCTTGTACAAGTCTCTTGTACTGGCGCTTCACTAGTAAAGAACTGCAAGTCTCTACGTAAGCGGTGAGACTTGTGTCCTTTGCTAGGGTGCGACTTAGAGCCTGTGCCAGTCACCTTCTGAACCGTCAGAGGTACTGCTTATATCATCATAGTCACAGCGAGTGACGTGTGGGTGTGCTTATTTGTCCTGTGTCGGCCGACTAAATATTTGACGTATTCCGACACGCACAGTCGTGGCATGGAGTCAAATTGGTTTGGCAAACCAGCAAATTGGTCCACCTGCCCACTGGAATCCATCGGGGTTTCAGAGGCTCTTAGGGAAGTACCTGTGATCTGAATTAACCGAACGCGAGACCGCGTACTTGCATTTTTCGGGAACGCGCATTTGATAACAGATTGCTGCCGTCCATGACCAGTCGCCGAATGCATCGTAGTGTGGCGCCTTGACCAGTAGGATGGTAAAGTATTTGCTGCTGCGACGTAGGGCTATAATATCTATTTCTCAGCACCCTGTTCTTTCGAACCATATTTTTCCTTTTTTTTGTATGGTAGAATGTAGATGATTGGTGGTGGCGTAGTTTGATGCCATAACGTGGATTCACGTGTATGAAGTGAGATAGAGCGAGTAGTGTTCTGGTTAGTGTCGTGTGTCGATCCCCAGCAGATCACTTTGTCCACCATAGATCCCATTTTAGTAAGGCTTTTGTTAAATAAATATTTTTGTATGATGTTTCTTTGATAAATTTTTTGTCTTGTCTTAAGATCAATAAATCGCTTGTGAATTAGACTGCAACTTCTCCCTTAGATCTGATTAACAGTTCCTTCGCATTTTTATGGCAGTCTAGATCAGAAACATAAGGAGTAGCTTTTTCATTTGGTGTCTACTGCGTGGATCTTTTATTCATTAACCATAATCTTCTTTCAATATTTCACATGTTGCAGTTTGGTCTGCCTTCTCCCAGAGCAATCAAAGAACCAAAAGTTATGGCCGGACGAAAGTAGTTTTGTCTGGTCACAACATTAGTATTTTATCCCTTTTATCCGTTTGTAAGTTAGAGTCCAGCAAACTTTGAGCAATTTAAAGTGTAGTTCAGTTATAAACCTTCATTATTAAACTGTATATCGCGTATAACCTGTAACTGTTTGGCGTCGCTAGACTATTCAGTTCACTGTGTAAAAGTAATAAACGCTTCAAATGACTTTAAATTTTGTGGATACGAAAGATTATTAGAGAAAATTGGAATGTGTACAGCAAAGGGGATTGCCGGCAGGGAGAAAGACGACAACAGTGGCAGGTGAGCTACAAAGACAAACCAACAAACAACAAAACCATACACCGCAGACTTATTGTACATCAGTGGCAAGCTGTTGTGGAAGATGAAATAAGTAACAAGCATTTGAAAATGCCATTGTATTCGTTTTGTGCTACCACGAATCCCATATTGCAGATGTATGAGAGGCGACCAGCACGATGATGTATTCGGCCTGCAGGAGGTTGGCCAACATCTGTTAGACGGAGGGCGGTGTTTTAGTGCCCACAATAAAAAAAACCTGTGACCAAAAAGCTTATTGTAAATAGTCGACTTATCTATTTTATAAACGAAGAGGCATTTATTTAAACATAAATTCAAATGCGCGCGTAACACAAGTCATTCAACTTTGGATAAAGCAGTACTATAAATTAAATGGTGACTGCATTGCAAAAAGCAGTACTGATAACCAAAAATATGGCTCTGAGCACTATGGGACTTAACGCTGAGTCATCAGTCCCCTAAACTTAGAACTACTTAAACCTAAGGACATCACACACATCCATGCCCGAGGCAGGATTCGAACCTGCGACCATAGCAGCAGCGCGGTTCCGGACTGAAGCGCCTAGACCCGCTCGGTCACCACGGCCGGCTACTGGTAACCGCCACACAGTTTTCTTCCATTTTGTTCTACATCTACATTGACATTTATACTCCGCAAGCCACCCAACGGTGTGTGGCGGAGGGTACTTTACGTGCCACTGTCATTACCTCCCTTTTCTGTTCCAGTCGCGTATGGTTCGCGGGAAGAACGACTGTCTGAAAGCCTCCGTGCGCGCTCGAATCTCTCTAATTTTACATTCGTGATCTCCTCGGGAGGTATAAGTAGGGGGAAGCAATATATTCGATACCTCATCCAGAAACGCACCCTCTCGAAACCTGGCGAGCAAGCTACACCGCGATGCAGAGCGCCTCTCTTGCAGAGTCTGCCACTTGAGTTCGTTAAACATCTCCGTAACGCTAACACGGTTACCAAATAACCCTGTGACGAAACGCGCCGCTCTTCTTTGGATCTTCTCTATCTCCTCCGTCAACCCGATCTGGTACGGATCCCACACTGATGAGCAATACTCAAGTATAGGTCGAACGAGTGTTTTGTAAGCCACCTCCTTTATTGATGGACTACATTTTCTAAGGACTCTCCCTATGAATCTCAACCTGGTACCCGCCTTACCAACAATTAATTTTATATGATCATTCCACTTCAAAACGTTCCGCACCCATACTCCCAGATATTTTACAGAAGTAACTGCTACCAGTGTTTGTTCCGCTATCATATAATCATACAATAAAGGATCCTTCTTTCTATGTATTCGCAATATATTACATTTGTCTATGTTAAGGGTCAGTTGCCGCTCCCTGCACCAAGTGCCTATCCGCTGCAGATCTTCCTGCATTTCGCTACAATTTTCTAATGCTGCAACTTCCCTGTATACTACAGCATCATCCGCGAAAAGCCGCATGGAGCTTCCGACACTATCTACTAGGTCATTTATATATATTGTGAAAAGCAATGGTCCCATAACACTCCCCTGTGGCACGCCAGAGGTTACTTTAACGTCTGTAGACGTCTCTCCATTGAGAACAACATGCTGTGTTCTGTCTGCTAAAAACTCTTCAATTCAGTCACACAGCTGGTCTGATGTTCCGTAGGCTCTTACTTTGTTTATCAGGCGACAGTGCGGAACTGTATCGAACGCCTTCCGGAAGTCAAGGAAAATAGCATCTACCTGGGAGCCTTTATTTAATGTTTTCTGGGTCTCATGAGCAAAGAAAGCGAGTTGGGTCTCACACGATCGCTGTTTCCGGAATCCATGTTGATTCTTACAGAGTAGATTCTGGGTTTCCAAAAACGACATGATACGCGAGCAAAAAACATGTTCTAAAATTCTACAACAGATCGACGTCAGAGATATAGGTCTATAGTTTTGTGCATCTGCTCGACGACCCTGTGCTCTTTTGCAATCATTTGGAACCTTCCGTTCCTCTAGAGACTTGCGGTACACGGCTGTTAGAAGGGGGGCAAGTTCTTTCGCGTATTCTGTACTGCTGTTTTTGACCTTTCAAAATTTTTCATGTGGTGTTACTTTTTATTTGTGCTACGTTGGTCGGTTTTTGAGTATTTCTTTGCACTGTGTGTTGTCTACATGAAACACATGCTAATGCTTATTTACATGATCTGACTTGAACTCATCTGCGATGAGAAAATGCGGAGCGCAGATATTAGAAACATCTCGTTTACTGCAAAAGCACTAATATTATTGCCGGCCGGAGTGGCCTTGCGGTTCTAGGCGCTACAGTCTGGAACCGAGCGACCGCTGCGGTCGCAGGTTCGAATCCTGCCTCGGGCTTGGATGTGTGTGATGTCCTTAGGTTAGTTAGGTTTATTTAGTTCTAAGTTCCAAGCGACTCATGACCTATGATAAGTCGCATAGTGTTCGGAGCCAACTAATATTATTATTATTAACAATAAAGTGGGAACGAATCCATTACAAGTCTGCACCTGTTTTGATCCTTCTTATCGAGTCTTTAAAAGCGTGCAAGATCGTGAAATAGCGAAATTCTTTCTTCTCTGTGTTGACTTTACAGTCATCTCAAATCGATTTCACTAACAGACGGAAGAGAAACTGAGACAACTATGCAGAGGTAATTGGCAGTTACGTGGTTGATATTGCCTTTCTGTAAATCGCATGAAGCAGTCTAATGCAGTCGAGTTGAAAATGGCTGTGCGGGAAGCTGAATAATTCAAGTCGTCGGGGTGTAACTAAATTCTCTTTACAGACTTTGAGAACAGTTTCGTTACACCAAAACAAGAAAAATCTCTATTAAACATGGGCTCTAAAACCCATACTTTAAAAGCCATAAGCTCTTGCTCACCTTGGCTACTGCGAAACACATCTCTTCCTTTGAACAAGTGCTCATAACTCTTAAGGTATTCATTTTAGAGTCCATGTTTACTGGACGTTTTTTCCCTTGTTTTGATCTATACTGCATCCTCCCAGAACATGAAAAGCAAAGAGCCTGCAACAGCAGAGATGTGTTTCATGATGTGGAAGATGAACAAGTGCTCACAGCTCTTAAAGCATACGTTGTAGAGCAACTGTGTATTAAATATTTTTTCTTGTTTTGGTCTAAGGAACGTGTCGTCAAAGTCAGTATAGGGAATTTAGTTATACCCTATATATTTCAAATGCTTGAGAAGATTATGCGGAGAACCACTCATTTCTTCTAAATTTTGAGCATCTTTATATAACAACGTATCTAAAACTCGTGGATTCTCATCTTTTCCGATTTTCCTACAGTGTGGTAGTCATTTACAGACGATGCAGTGCTCCAAACGCTTATTCACAAAAAATTCCTCTTAACTAAAGGCCTGTGTTTGATGCCAGCAGACGTCTGTTGGAGAGGAGTGCTCCTTTCTCCAGCGTCAGTCTTCTTCTTGCTTCCTCCCTGCTTTGGCCATCACGGGTTATTTTGCTTCCAGCGTAAGATAGTGTGTTTCCTTCGTCTACTACGTCATACCAGTTTTGACGTTAAGGTTGTCGCTAATGTCATTTCTACTGCTCCTTAACCCTTTGATATCCTTTCCTCATATAATTTTAATACTACTTGACATTTGTTCTATTTCCTTCATTGTTTCTTCAGTATGCAGGTTAAACGTCAGGAGAGATGAACTGTACGTCTGTCTTACGCCTTTTTTAATCTGAGCACTTTTTCCTTGGTCTTCGATTGCCGTTGTTCCTTCTTGGTTCTTGAACGCATTGTAAATTATACGACTCTATCTACAGCTTCCACCTACCTATTTTTCTGAGAACTTCAAACATTTTGTATCACTTTACTTATAAATGAAATAATTCCTTCAAAGTTTCAAAAGTGAATACGGTTAAACAGATCATGTAACTAACTGGTTAGACACCTTTTCCATTATTAAGTAACGTTATATGAAACACTACAATCTTGCTCATTACTTGATATTTTGTTTCTAAAATAAAGACGAACTTTCATGAAGCTCCTTGCTAGCTTTCTCTGTCTGCCTTTTCTTTTCGAAGGACTATAAATTCGCTGTAGTTATTTAATTGGTTGCTTACATGACACCGACTCGCACACGTGATTTCACTTCGAGTGCACTTGAAAGCGAGACAACAACCAGGTGAGAAGACTCTGGGAGAGACCAGATATGTGTTACTACGTGTGCTTGGGATTCCACAAAGGGAAATCTGTGACGACGCATCCCGTGTTATTTCGAAGAGAGTAAGAGTTTGGGAATAGTACTATAGTAGAACGTCAGCCAGACTTGAGGTCTTCTAAATTCTGTGTCGTGGAACACTGCCGAACGTGAACTATACGTCAATTACAGTTTACTGTTTATCTCATACAAAATAAGTCACAGAATTTTAGTTGCGACACACTTTTTTTCTAGAGTTTACCCACAAAAATAGAGCAGACACACACACACACACACACACACACACACACACACACACACACACACACACACAGTCACGCAATTGGCGCCGAGCGAGGTGACATCGTGCCAAAACACTTGACTCGCATCTCTATGGACTGCGGTTCAAATCCCCGTCCTAGCAATCAGATCTATCAGATTTTCAGTGGTTTTCCTAAATTACGATTTCCTTCCCCATCGTTCCGGAATTCGAACAGCTGCTTCGTATCTAACGCCCTCATCGTCGACGGGATGGCAGGCCATAATTTTCCTTCCTTTTCTGTATTTGGTCATCCTCAAGTGTACCGCACTGGAACTGCATTTCTGATTTTCTGTGTTTTTTCATAAATCAGTTAAGGCAGTTGCTGGAAAGGTTCCACTGTAAGGATCATGGTAATAATCCTAGCTTGGAAAGACAAGTGCAATGCACACCAAGCAAGGTTGTGTCCAGTGACACACAGATGATGGAACTTTTGCAACGTGGTCATCTAGTGCTTACGTAAGAGTCAGTGCGCTCACCAAAAGAGTAGCCGGCATAAAAACCACTGTTGATGGCTGATATGACTGGGTGAAACATGTTTTGTTAAACGCAATAATAAGCATTTAGTTAAAAAGGTGGACAATATTTATTCTTATCTGCATACTAAACATAAATAACAGTTTTACACTCATGCTCATAAATTAAGGATAATTGCAGAATGTGGTGCCACACAACGTGGCACTACACAAAACTGGCGCTAATAACATAGGCACAAGGGGAACACACATGACACAGGTCTGTGAGCCTACGGTACTGGTGATAAGTTGAGAAAACCATACCGAAACACATGTGCTACAAAACGCCACTGTTTCCTGCGTATGTACCCCGACATCAATATGAGATATGATCACCATGTACACGTACACAGGCCGCACTCTGGATCAGGTGGTGGAGCAGCTGCTGGGGTATAGCCTCCCATTCTTGCACCAGTGTCTGTCGCAGCTCCTGAAGTGTCGTAGGGGTTTGAAGACGTACAGCGATACGTCGAGAGCGTCCCAGACGTGCTCGATGTGGTTTCGGTATGGAGAACAGGCAGGCCATTCCATTCGCCTGACATCTTATGTTTCAAGGTACTCCTCCACGATGACAGCTCGGTGGGGCTGTGCATTATCATCCATCAGGAGGAAGGTGGGATCCACTGGACCCCTGAAAAGGCGGACATACTGGTGCAAAATGACGTCCCGATGCACCTGACCTGTAACAGTTCCTCTGTCAAAGGCATGCAGGGGTGTACGTGCACCAATCATAATCCCACCCCACACCATCAAACCACAACCTCTATACAGGTCCCTTTCAAGGGCGTTAAGGGGTTGGTATCTGGTTCCTGGTTCACGCCAAATGAAAACCCAGCGAGAATCACTGTTCAGACTACACCTGGACTCGTCCGTGAACATAACCTGGGACCACTGTTCCACTGACCATGTACTGTGTTCTTGACACCAGGCTTTACGGGCTCTCCTGTGATCAGGAGTCAGTGGAATGCACCTTGCAGGTCTCCGGGCGAATAAACCGTGTCTGTTCAGTCGTCTGTAGACTGTGTGTCTGGAGACAACTGTTCCAGTGGCTGCGGTAAGTTCTCGAGCAAGGCTACCTGCAGTACTCCGTGGCCATCTGCGGGCAGTGATGGCGAGATATCGGTCTTCTTGTGGTGTTGTACACTGTGGACGTCCCGTACTGTAGCGCCTGGACACGTTTCCTGTCTGCTGGAATCGTTGTCATAGTCTTGAGATCACACTTTGTGGCACACGGAGGGCCCGTGCTACGACCTGCTGTGTTTGACCAGTCTCCCGTCGCCCTAGTATTCTACCCCTCACAACGTCATCAATATGTGTTCTCTGAGCCATTTTCAACACAGTCACCATTAGCACGTCTGAAAACGTCTGCACACTTACTCGCTGCACCGTACTCTGACATGCGCCAACACAACTCTGCGTATGTGGACTGCTGCCAGTGCCACCGTGCGACGACCGCAGGTCAAATACACCGCATGGTCATACCCCGAGGTGATTTAAACCCGCAAACCAGAGCGTTGTTTCACCATCTATCAGTATTATCCATAATTTATGAGCATGAGTGTATCTGACTGCCCGGAATCGCAAACGTTGCACAAATGACCGTTTTCCGATTCCTACATAATTCATTTTTAGATTCATCCTGTTTTAACAGTAGTTTACTATATAGAGCTATGGATATAGCTGATAGTATACGACGTGCGATCGAGGTAAATGGCAGTACAGGGTGTCAGGGCTAGAGGCATGCAAAAAAATTTTTTTTATGTTTCAGTACCTATTGAGGATTATAACATTATGGTTTATAACTATTTGTTCAGCATTGTGCAGAGGAGCTCAAACATTTTTATGCATGTTGGTACACTTAAATGTGGGCTCCCTCCGTAGCTCGACAGGTATCGAAACTATACTCCATTCTTTGCCACATGTTCATAAGTATGGCCTGTACTGCGGCGTAGATCCGTTGTTTCAATAATACCAGATATTGAACTCTTGTTCTGTAAACAATGTTGTTGATAAACCTCATGCAATGGAATCCAGCGGAGTCAGATTGGGAGACCAAGGGGCCAGGTAATGGGACACCCCCTTCCCACCCAACGCTCAGGAAACGTCTCATGGGGAAATGTGGTAACATCCCCATGACAGTGAGAGGGCAGGGCGTGGGATGGGGTTGGGGGGTGAGGGGGCACCATCCTGATGGAAAATTACATCGCGAGCATCTGTGGAACTGCATAGTTCGCCAGCATGTCGAGATAGGTGTAACCTGTCACTGGCGCGCAAGCGCCATGCGACTCAGCGCTGTTCATTAAATGGGAGTATCACACCATGGAGAGGGTTTCTATCGATTGCGTATTTACCAACGACTTAAAATGTCCAGTTGTTTCGTTATAAGGATTTGTTTGTGTATACCTCTAGCCCGAACACCCTGTGTAATACTGTAGTTGCGTACAGCATTCTTCAGACACGTGGGGTAAAAATTAAAGAACTGGTAGAGAATTCTGAACTAAATACTTTGACATAATGAAGTACTAATTGAAATGAATATACAGTTTTATTAACGCAGAAAGGTTAAATGTGCTGAAGTGCAACTACAACTGATTAAGGTTGTAATCTACGCATATAAGACTAATGCTGAATGCACAAACGCAACGGACTAGTAAGGAGTATACATACGCATAATGAATATGCATCTGGCTACGATGAATACCTAAGACAACGATACTAATTTAGTGTTTCTTAAACATGCATGCTCACACGGATAACGTTTCCGACTGCTTAAGACCATCCTACTATTTTTTCTACAGTACTGCGGCTAACCACACTTAAACCATTCTTTGCCTTGTAAAGATAGCGTACAGTTATCAATTACGTGTCATCTTGATTGCAGTGCACTTCATAGTGGAACAGAAAGCTTAAAGCAAGCCATGCTGTGCTACACCTTGTAACCAGTAACCGTGTTACGAATTAACTTGGTTTTGACCATATGATGTCCGCTCCCGGTAGCTGAGTGGTCAGCGCGACAGCATGTCGATCCTAAGGGCCCGGGTTCGATTACGGCTAGGTCGGAGATTTTCTCCGCTCAGGGACTGGCTGTTGTGTTGTCCTGATCATCATCACTTCATCCCCACCGACGCGCAAGTCGCCGAAGTGGCGTCAAATCGAAAGACTTGCACCCGCCGAACGGTCTACCCGACGGCAGGCCCTAGTCACACATTTCACGACCACATGATTACCAAAAAATTTGTATCTTCTAGTGCAGACCAGCTGGTCATAACTCACTGTGCATAATCGTTTACTATTAATAAAGAAAATATGTAGAAAACGAATCAAAGCAGCTGGCAGAAGCGACACGTGATGAACAAGTGCGAAACAAATCAATAAAGGCCAATAAACCACAAGAGGAGTGCATAATAAGCACGCAGCGAAGTTCATACTCTAAATACTTTAAACTGGAGGCACACGTGTTCATCACATCTCGGAAATTGTTCGGCCCAGGATTAAATCTCAAGCTAAAAGTCACAAAGTCTGTTTCCATTTACATTTTGCATCCCCCATAAATGGCTTTAACAACAGAAATTACACACCACATGTATACTGCTAATACCGAGTGATTATAATCAAAGTGCAGCCACGTACATAAGTCCAGTGTAGGCTGTAATTATCATAGGGCAGTGAAAGCTAGTACATATGAGCAAGCGCACCCACATACAGAAGTCCAATGTGGGTTGTAATTACCGTACGCCGGCCGGTGTGACCGAGCGGTTCTAGGCGCTCCAGCATGGAACCGCGCGACCGTTATGGTCGCAGTTTCGAATTCTGCCTCGGGCGTGGATGTGTGTGATGTCCTTAGTTAGGTTTAAGTAGTTCCAAGTTCTAGGGGACTGATGACCTCAAATGTTAAGCCCCATAGTGCTCACAGCCATTTGAATTACCGTAGGGCAGCGAAACTTGCCAGCTGTTCTAATGCGTTAATGAGAAACCGATCTATCCTGAAAAAAAAAAAAAACCTTAGTTCCAATATTGGGAACCAAGTACAAATGAGGCACAGTGAATACAAGAAAGACATATTGCACAATTTCCATTTGTAATGGATTAGGAACGGGACATGGGCAGAAAACGGAAACAAGTGACAAAGGCATAATGTTGATGTTATTATTAAAAGTCTCTTACACAGTTTGTTCAATACGAGCGCCGGAGACGTCAACGAGATGCCGCATCCGTAAAACGACTTGACCAACAGTTTCTCACTGCAGTTCCGATGAAATCTGACTAACGTGCTACTGTATACTGGCCTTCAGATCAGGTAGAGACCAAGCGTGCCCCTGGTAAATGCGATCTCATAGGTTTCCCACAGCCAAAAGCGACATAGATTCACGTGAGGTGATCTTCCAGTCCATGCATCCGGAAAACCTCTGGAGATAACACGTTTGTGGTAGATTGCATTAAGCAGATCTTTCGCTGGGCGAGCGACATGAGGTGTCGCCCCCTCTTGCATGCAGACTTTGGTTTCCACACAGCTGCGCTCTTCCGAAGCTCGACTCACATACTGTGCAAGAAGGTCTCGATAACGTGCAAACGTCGCACTATAGAAAATGTGTGTGAAATCTTATGGGACTTAACTGCTAAGGTCATCAGTCCCTAAGCTTACACACTACTTAACCTAAATTATCCTAACGACAAACACACACACACACCCATGCCCGAGGGAGGACTCGAACCTCCGCCGGGACCAGCCGCACAGTCCATGACTTCAGCGCCTGAGACCGCTCGGCTAATCCCGCGCGCCATCATCGCGCTACTCCTGGCAGGCCATCTGGGTGTATACTCTTCAAAGAAAAACGGGCCGAAAGTAAATGTGCTTGTGAAATCACTCCACACAGTCACATACGGCGAGTAGAGTGGATCTGTGAGTACAACACGTGATTTAACAGTAACCCAAATTCGGCAGTTCTTTGTATTCTCTGGACCCTGTAGTGTAAACTGTCTCGTCATTCCATAGAATATTTCCCGGCCACACGTCATCAACTTCAATGAATTCGAAAGTAAAGTTCTATGTACTGACTTGGCAGAAAATCCTAAGAAATTTTGGTCCTATGTCAAAGCGGCAGGTGGGTCAAAACAAAATGTCCAGACACTCTGCGACCAAAATAGTACTGAAACAGAGGATGACAGACTAAAGGCCGAAATACTAAATGTCTTTTTCCAAAGTTGTTTCACAGAGGAAGATTGCACTGTAGTTCCTTCTCTAGATTGTCGCACAGATGACAAAATGGTAGATATCGAAATAGACGACAGAGGGATAGAGAAACAATTAAAATCGCTCAAAAGAGGAAAGGCCTCTGGACCTGATGGGATACCAGTTCAATTTTACACAGAGTACGCGAAGGAACTTGCCCCCCTTCTTGCAGCGGTGTACCGTAGGTCTCTAGAAGAGCGTAGCGTTCCAAAGGATTGGAAAAGGGCACAGGTCATCCCCGTTTTCAAGAAGGGACGTCGAGCAGATGTGCAGAACTATAGACCTATATCTCTAACGTCGATCAGTTGTAGAATTTTGGAACACGTATTGTGTTCGAGTATAATGACTTTTCTGGAGACAAGAAATCTACTCTGTAGGAATCAGCATGGGTTTCGAAAAAGACGGTCATGTGAAACCCAGCTCGCACTATTCGTCCACAAGACTCAGAGGGCCATAGACACGGGTTCACAGGTAGATGCCGTGTTTCTTGACTTCCGCAAGGCGTTCGATACAGTTCCCCACAGTCGTTTAATGAACAAAGTAAGAGCATATGGACTATCAGACCAATTGTGTGATTGGATTGAGGAGTTCCTAGATAACAGGACGCAGCATGTCATTCTCAATGGAGAGAAGTCTTCCGAAGTAAGAGTGATTTCAGGTGTGCCGCAGGGGAGTGTCATAGGATCGTTGCTAATCACAATATACATAAATGACCTTGTGGATGACATCGGAAGTTCACTGAGGCTTTTTGCGGATGATGCTGTGGTGTATCGAGAGGTTGTAACAATGGAAAATTGTACTGAAATGCAGGAGGATCTGCAGCGAATTGACGCATGGTGCAGGGAATGGCAATTGAATCTCAATGTAGACAAGTGTAATGTGCTGCGAATACACAGAAAGATAGATCCTTTATCATTTAGCTACAAAATAGCAGGTCAGCAACTGGAAGCAGTTAATACCATAAATTATCTGAGTACGCATTAGGAGTGATTTAAAATGGAATGATCATATAAAGTTGATCGTCGGTAAAGCAGATGCCAGACTGAGATTCATTGGAAGAATCCTAAGGAAATGCAATCCGAAAACAAAGGAAGTAGGTTACAGTACGCTTGTTCGCCCACTGCTTGAATACTGCTCAACAGTGTGGGATCCGTAGCGGATAGGGTTGATAGAAGATATAGAGAAGATCCAACGGAGAGCAGCGCGCTTCGTTACAGGATCATTTAGTAATCGTGAAAGCGTTACGGAGATGATAGATAAACTCCAGTGGAAGACTCTGCAGGAGAGACGCTCAGTAGCTCGGTACGGGCTTTTGTCAAAGTTTCGAGAACGTACCTTCACCGAAGAGTCAAGCAGTATATTGCTCCCTCCTACGTATATCTCGCGAAGAGACCATGAGGATAAAATCAGAGAGATTAGAGCCCACACAGAGGCATACCGACAATCCTTCTTTCCACGAACAATACGAGACTGGAATAGAAGGGAGAACCGATAGAGGTACTCAAGGCACCCTCCGCCACACACCGTCAGGTGGCTTGCGGAGTATGGATGTAGATGTAGATGTAGAACTTGGATTCTTGGCAGAAACGAAAGATCAAAATCAGAACATTCACGCTGATCATGAGTTTTCAGTTGTTGCACCGTCTGGTACTTGTACGGGTACCAGTGTATAATAGACCACAAAACTTACCGTACCATGAGATGGAAAATTCCGGCGAAAACACTACCACTACTCGGGGCACGTGCTACATAGTCAGTTACAGCAACAGCAACCTCGTCAGTAACCTCCATCGAAATAGGAAACCTCCCTGTTCCACGCGACACGCCAACGTCAGCCGCGTTTTCAGGAATCGTTGTCATCTTTCTTGAGCCATTTAATGGCATCGGTCGTGTCCTCAGATCATTCGGTCGGCGATACTCTCTCAATGAAACACCGTAATTGCTGCCGTTCACATAAACCAGTTTTACTAATATCGCACGGTCTCCCTTGTCGACAGCCATACTGTTCACTCGCATTACGGCTTGTCAGATGACAGCGTGGACTGTAAGGAGTATGTTTCGCCGGCGATGGGCGAAGCATGACAGAATCTCTGACCAGAGAGTAGTTTATTGTTAGTTGTTGCTCGTCGCTAGTCTGCGCGAGTCTGCGCGAGTCGACAGGAGTAGTCGGCTTTAGTAGCGAGTGGACAGTAGTAGTCTGCGGGAGTCGGCATGCGTCGGCTGTGTGCTCTGCTCGGGACTCTGGTCAGGACTCTGGAGGATGAGTATTGTTGTAGAAGGTAAAGAAGCAGCCTTGCGCATATTTAATAATGTATATTAATTGTAATTTAATTTGTTCAGGAAAAATGCCCAAATAATAATTTTTATAATATAAAGTAACTCTTTTAAAGAAAAGCATTCATTTCAATCTCCAATGCATTATCATTGCTTCCAAGAATCAAAAAATATATATACGCCAGCACTGCACGAAGCTGTGTCGAAGAATGTATAATTAAGAGCAGATATATTTGCAGTCTTTTGTTGACGTAAGAATTTTTGCTTTTTTATTCAGAATACAGGGCCGAAGGTCATCGCTGCTGTCCTTATAAAATTTACCAGATATTATTATTTCTGTTAGGAGGTTACATTTCATTCATGGTTCATTATTTAATCAATATTATTGTGAGGTTTATGGTCAATTATCATTTTTTTTAAATTTTTGTTGAGAGGTTACGCTTGGCTCCATTTTTCATTATTATTTAACATTTTTTTGTGTGAGGAGGTTATTTTTTAGTGATACCCACCAGCAGAAATTGATAAATGGAAATGGACCCAAGTGTAACCTCCTCACACAAAAAAATGTTAAATAATAAGGAGGAAATAAACAAAAATAAATTTTTGTAAATTAATGGCTACACTTGTTTGAGATGTGTCTTTGTGTTGTGCACAATATCAAACTAGGACTAAACGCGTAAACAGGCTACTGAAATGGCCAGCTGCTGTGACCGAGCCGTTCTAGGCGCTTCAGTCTGCGCGCCTGCTACGGTCGCAGGCTCAAATCCTGCCTCGGGCATGCATGTGTGTGATGTCCTTATGTTAGTTAGGTTTAAGTAGTTCTAAGTCTAGGAGGCTGATGACCTCCGATGTTAAGTCCGATAGTGCTTAGAGCCATTTGAACCACCTGAGCTACTGAAATGAAATTTATGGGGCACGCGAAAGGCTGCAGCCTGGAAGATCAGATACGGAATGAAGACATGAGAGCTGAGTTGTGAATTTATTCATTTAGCGAATTAATAACACAAAAGATAATGAAATGGCTAGAATTCGTAAAGAGGATGCCATAGGATGACTAACAAAACAAGTATTGGCCTACAAACCACAATCGAAACGAGATTCCGAAAAACCGCGGAAGAGAGAGCTAATTGAAATCAGTACAAGTTGGGGGAGGCGTGGGGGGGGGGGGGGGGGGGACACCTACTCGTTGAAGTAAAGAAGAAGTAAGAGAAGAAGACAGGAGGCCTAAGTCAGAATGGCGATGTAGGGACTTGCGTTCCGCTTCTCAGAATATGATACCAGTTTCTTACCAACAGAGTAGCACTGCTGGCTCGATTAGTGTAGCTCCGCTTCATAGCCATTAAAAACAGATTTTCTGCACATTGATAATATTGAAACCAGTTAAAGGTCAGGCGCTAGAGGTCGCAAAGCTTGTTTAAACCGGAGAAAAGGCGACACGCGGCTCTGGATTGCCGTTACGTGGCCAAGGCGCAGGCAAATACGTGTATTACCCGGTAATCGCGGTCTTTAGAGCCGGAAGCGAGGGAAGGCCCTCGCCGTAATATTAGAGGTCGTTATCAGCAAGTAGAAGCCATCAACAAAAAACAGGTTGGGGTATCGCAGCAGTTCCGTTCCTTGCTGCCAACTGAGTCGGTATGGGTTTAATAGTACACAACGTAGCAGACACATGCTGGCACACACTCACATTCACACTTAGAGGCATTCACTATCTGTTTAAGAGCATCGGGACAGCAATTAGTAGACATTACTATAGCGTGTGTCCACCCTTCGCCTTTATGACTTATTGAACTCTGTTCGGCTCTTCCCGGCGGAGGTTCGAGTCCTCCCTCGGGCATGGGAGTGTGTGTTTGTCCGTAGGATAATTTAGATTACGAAGTGTGTAAGCTTAGGGACTGATGACCTTAGCAGTTAAGTCCCATAAGATTTCACACACATTTGAACATTTGAACTCTGGTAGGGTTACTTCCAATGAAGTGTCTGAATCTCTGTGGAGAAATGGTAAGACATTTTTCCCTCAGTTAATTCTTCTCTTAATAAAACAGGCTTTCCAAATTCGAGAAATTTTTGAAGAAATTTACATTGTTAATTTTTAGCTTATCATTTAGCTACCTGTTACCATGTACTGTGCCACGAATGAAAATGTCTACTTATTCCCAAGTGTCAATTTAGTGTCCCTCATCTATTTTATGTAATATATGAATATGTTGGGATGGGTGGCCGGTATCCCTAATGTGGGTGGCTATTGTTGATTCAGCATAAATGGTTCTAATGGCTCTGAGCACTATGGGACTCAACTGCTGAGGTCATTAGTCCCCTAGAACTTAGAACTAGTTAAACCTAACTAACCTAAGGACATCACACACATCCATGCCCGAGGCAGGATTCGAACCTGCGACCGTAGCGGTCTCGCGGTTCCAGACTGCAGCGCCAGAACCGCGCGGCCACTTTGGCCGGCAGTACTGTTTCAGTGACAGGTACACCGAGAAGTGGTCGTCCTAGCGTTTTGTCTGAGGATGAACTACTCGATGTTTCCGATAAAATTTCCATGTGTCCGAACAAGTCAGTAAGAAAACTCGCCCAGGAAATCGAGTTTCATTTCGGTGTATTCACTGCGGCATACGGCACGAGCGACTAACAATCATACGGCACTGCGGAGAGACTTTTTGAACACCCCGTAGTAATTTTTGTGTTAGCAGAAGAGCCAACAGCGTGTTACGAGTGGAGGCCGAAATGCACGCGTTTTAGCTCACGCAGGCTGGCGTGAGGAGGGAAGAACTATACTGACGTGAGGTCTGGAACATGACAAGGAATGAGAATTCAGAAAGCGGACGTAATTAGTTTGATACTTAACTTTAATCCATTAATGATGAACGTCGCTCTTGACGGTGCATGATTCACAATATTATCTGTTCAGAATACATTCTTGAAGATAGTACTTGTAGTAACTGAATAATGGCGCCTTGTTAGGTCGTGGCAAATGACGTAGCTGAAGGCTATACTAAACAGTCGTCTCTGCAAATGAGAGCGTATGTAGACAGTGAACCATTGCTAGCAAAGTCGGCTGTACAACTGGGGCGAGTGCTAGGGAATCTCTCTAGACTAGACCTGCCGTGTGGCGGCGCTCGGTCTGCAATTACTGATAGTGGCGACTCGCGGGTCCGACATATACTAACGGACCGCGGCCGAGTTATAGGCTACCACCTAGCATGTGTGATGTCTGGCGGTGACACCACAGTACTTTTAATTATGATCTATTTTATTGTTTTCAGCTGTAGACAATATGCTTGTGTATTTATGTTTTTTCCCATATTTTACTACAGATCTGAAGATGGTCGTCATAGACCGAAACCGGTAGACGACAAAAATTTGTGACCATAGTTGTGAAGTAAATGAGATTTAAGCGCACCGTATTTCGCTGATACCGTGATCCTGCTCGACACACGGCGCCGTTTAGGCGTGCAGTCGGTCGCCGACGGAGACGGCTGCTAGAGCGCTGCTGGCCGGAGGTTTTCCCCGGCTCAAGGCGAGCGCGTTACCGTTAGACCGAGTAGACGCTGCGCCGTTTCACTCTGCTCTCTCTTAGTCACTATAATACCACGGGCTGGCCGCCCGACACCACCGAAAAACTCGAGACAGAAGCACCGCTCGCCGACACGGTCAGCAGAAAGGCCGATATTTGCAGAGTGCGTGCCGGGCGTCGGGGTACGCTCCGGGAATTGGAGAGGCGCTGCGGAGGCGGGTGGGGGCCGGCGCAGCCCACACAACTTTCCCTTTCGTCCGAGGCGGGCCACGGACCGTGCCGCCGCGTCGCTGGCTTACCTCGCTCTCCCGGGGGCCCCCCGGGTCGAGGGTTGCCGGCAGCTTCCGTCCGCTTAGCCCTCCCGCTCTTCTTTCTCGCACCTACCTTCCACCTCTTGTAAGCGCACTGGGCGAAGAACTACTTACTCCTGGGAGACACGGTACCTCACTGCAGACTTTTAACGAAGGCATCAGCGTAAGGATACCGTATTTACGCGAATCTAGTGCGCATTTCATTTTTTATCATACTAGGGTTATAAATACAAAATCAAATAGGGGTAATGCAGGAGTAGGTTTAATAATGAATAAAAAAAATAGGAGTGCTGGTAAGCTACTACAAACAGCACAGTGAACGCATTATTGTGGCCAAGATAGACACGAAGCCCATACCTACTACAGTAGTACAAGTTTATATGTCAAATGGCTCTGCAGATGATGAAGAAATTGATGAAATGTATGATGAGATAAAATAAATTATTCAGGCAGTGAAAGGAGACGAAAATTTAATAGTCATGGGCGACTGGAATTCGAGAGTAGAAAAGGGAGAGAAGGAAACGTAGTAGGTGAGTATGGATTGGGGGAAAGAAATGAAAGAGGAAGCCATCTGGTAGAATTTTGCTCAGAGCTTAACTTAATCATAGTTAACACTTGGTTCAAGAATCATGAAAGAAGGTTGTACACGTGGAAGAACCCTGGAGATACTAGGAGGTATCAGATAGATTATATAATGGTAAGACAGAGATTTAGGAACCAGGTTTTAAATTGTAAGACATTTCCAGGGGCAGATGTGGACTCTGACCACAATCTGTTGATTATGAACTGCAGGTTAAAGCTGAAGAAACTGGGAAAAGGTGGGAATTTAAGGAGATGGGACCTGGACAAACTGATTAAACCAGAGGTTGTGCAGAGTTTCAGGGAGAGCATAAGGGAACAATTGTCACAAATGGGGGAAAAAAATACAGTAGAAGAAGAATGGGTAGCTCTGAGGGATGAAGTAGTGAAGGCAGCAGAGGATCAAGTAGGTAAAAATACGAGGGCTAGGAGAAATCCTTGGGTAACAGAAGAAATGTTGAATTTAATTGATGAAAGGAGAAAACATAAAAATGCAGTAAATGAAGCAGGCAAAAAGGAATACAAACGTCTCAAAAATGAGATCAACAGGAAGTGCAAAATGGCTAAGCAGGGATGGCTAGAGGACAAATGTAAGGATGTAGAGGCTTATCTCACAAGGGGTAAGATAGATACTGCCTACAGGAAAATTAAAGAGACCTTTGGAGAAAAGAGAACCACTTGTATGAATATCAAGAGCTCAGATGGAAACCCAGTTCTAAGCAAAGAAGGGAAAGCAGAAAGGTGGAAGGAGTATATAGAGGATCTATACAAGGGCGACGTACTTGAGGACGATATTCTGGAAATGGAAGAGAATATAGATGAAGCCGAAATGGGAGATACAATACTGCGTGAAGAGTTTGACAGGGCACTGAAAGACCTGAGTCGAAACAGGGCCCCGGGACTAGACAACATTCCATTAGAACTACTGACAGCCTTGGGAGAGCCAGTCCTGACAAAACTCTACCATCTGGTGAGCAAGATGTATGAGACAGGCGAAATACCCTCAGACTTCAAGAAGAATATAATAATTCCAATCCCAAAGAAAGCAGGTGTTGACAGATGTGAAAATTACCGAACAATAAGTTTAATAAGCCACAGCTGCAAAATACTAACGCAAATTCTTTACAGACGAATGGAAAAACTAGTAGAAGCCGACCTTGGGGAAGATCAGTTTGGATTCCGTAGAAATGTTGGAACACGTAGACTTAGAGAAAGCTTTTGACAATGTTGACTGGAATACTCTCTTTCAAATTCTAAAGGTGGCAGGGGTAAAATACAGGGAGCGAAAGGCTATTTACAATTTGTACAGAAACCAGATGGCAGTTATAAGAGTTGAGGGCCATGAAAGGGAAGCAGTGGTTGGGAAGGAAGTGAGACAGGGTTGTAGCCTCTACCCGATGTTATTCAGTTTTGTATATTGAGCAAGCAGAGAAGGAAACAAAAGAAAAATTCGGAGTAGGTATTAAAATCCATCGAGAAGAAATGAAAACTTTGAGGTTCGCCGATGACATTGTAATTCTGTCAGAGACAGCAAAGAACTTGGAAGAGCAGTTGAACGGAATGGACAGTGTCTTGAAAGGAGGATATTAGATGAACATCAACAAAAGCAAAACGAGGATAATGGAGTGTAGTCGAATTAAGTCGGGTGATGCTGAGGGAATTATATTTAGGAAATGAGACACTTAAAGTAGTAAAGGAGTTTTGCTATTTGGGGAGCAAAATAACTGATGATGGTCGAAGTAGAGAGAATATAAAATGTAGACTGGCAAGGGCAAGGAAATTGTTTCTGAAGAGGAGAAATTTATTAACATCGAGTATAGATTTAAGTGTGAGGAAGTCGTTTCTGAAAGTATTTTTTATGGAGTGTAGCCATGTATGGAAGTGAAACATGGATAATAAATAGTTTGGACAAGAAGAGAATAGAAGCTTTCGAAATGTGATGCAACAGAAGAATGCTGAAGATTAGATGGGTAGATCACATAACTAATGAGGAGGTACTGAACAGGATTGAGGAGAAGAGGTGTTTGTGGCACAACTTGACTAGAAGGAGGGATCGGTTGGTAGGATATGTTCTGTGGCATGAAGGGATCACCAGTTTAGTATTGGAGGGCAGCGTGGAGGGTAAAAATCGTAGAAGGAGACCAAGAGATGAATAAACTAAACAGATTCAGAAGGATGTAGGTTGCAGTAGCTACTGGGAGATGAAGAAGCTTGCACAGGATAGAGTAGCATGGAGAGCTGCATAAAACCAGTCTCAATACTGAAGACCACAACAACAACCACAACACAACAACAACAACAACTAAGTATTCAAAATTGGGGCGCGCATAAGATTGGATGGCTCATTACATTAGATTACAAACTTGAACCGTTCACTGGTATTTCTTGCTCTATGTGATCTGAAGTAGCAAAACATTTGTTCAACTATAGCAAGAAAATATAGGTACGGTATCTGTGAATTAAAGGAAGGAAGACGTTAATCGTGTCAGAGGTTATCGATTTAAAAGAGCTTGTATATATTTCCAGTTATGAATTCTGTTCGCAGGCGTCAGAACAAAATCCATTACTGACACGAGAGGAAATTTTGTTCAGTCGTCTTTTCTTTTTTGTTTGTTTTTTATTTGCTCGTACAAATTTAGGTACTGTCCCATACATTACAACGCATTGTTGTACTTCTCAACCTCGTTTCATTATTGTTAGCCTACTACAGTACTTCGCATTGTGTTTGCTTTAGGTAGTCACGAAATGGTAGGCAAGCAGAGAAGAATATCGCATCAAGCTACTGTCAAGCGTAAAGTAATTCCTTGTGCTGAAAAATATGCCGCGCTGGGCAACCGCCCGGTCTCAGACGTTTTGTCACGGTTCGCTTGACTCCTCTCGTCGGAGGTTCGAGTCCTCCCTCGGGCATGGGTGTGTGTGTCGTCCTTAGTGTAAGTTAGTTTAAGTTAGATTACGTAGAGTGTAAGCTTAGGGACCGATGACCTCAGCAATTTGGTTCAAAAATGGTTCAAGTGGCTCTGAGCACTATGGGACTTAACATCTGAGGTCATCAGTCCCCTAGCAGTTAGAACCACTTAAACCTAACTAACCTAAGGACATCACACACATCCATGCCCGAGGCAGGATTCGAACCTGCGCCGTAGCAGCCGCGTGGTCCCGGACTGAAGCGCCTAGAACCGCTCGGCCACCGAGGTCGGCCAGCAATTTGGTCCTATAGTACTTACCACAAATTTCCAAATTTCCTAAAAAAAATATGGTAACACGTCGAGATGCTGCGCTGTGCGGGGAAAAGGAGGTCCATCACGATATTAGAAGGTGTTCCATGATTCCACGTCCGTGTAAATGATCTAGCGGACAGTGTGGGCAGCATATGCAGTTGTTTGCTGATGAAGGTGTGGTGTACAGTAGTGTGTCCAGTGACTGTAGGATGATACAAGATAACTTAGACAAAGTTTATAGTTGGTGGTGTGGAAACTTGATCTAAATGTAGAAAACTTTAAGTTGATGCGGACAGGTAGGGGGAAAATCATAATATTCGGATACAGCATTAGTAATATCTTGCTTGACACAGTCACGTCGTTTGAATATCTGGGCATAATGTTGCAGTACGTGAGGACTGTAATAGGAAAGACGAATGTTAGGCTTCAGTTTAATGGGAGAACTTTAGGAAAGCGCGCTTTACCTGTAAAGGAGACCGCATATAGCTTCCTAGTGTGACCTAGTCTTGAGTTCTGCTCCAATGTTTGGATCCCTACCAGGTCAGATTAAAGGAAGAAATCATAACAATTCGTAGCTGGGCAGCTAGATTTGTTACGGGTTGGTTCGAACTACACACAAGTGTTATGGAGATGCATCAAGAACTCAAATGGAATCTCTGGAGGGAAGGCGACGTTCTTTTCGAGGAAGACTATTGAGAAAATTTAGAGGACTGGCATTCCAAGCTGACTGCAGAACGATCCTATAGCCGCCAAAGGATCACGAACATACGAGAAATTAGGGCTCGTACTGAGACATATAGACAGTCGCTTTTCCCCCGCTCCCTCTGTGAGTGGCATAGGAAAGGAACCGACCTGTAGCGGTACAAGTAACCCTCCGCATGGTGGCTTGCGGCGTATGTATGTATGTAGGTGCAAATGTAGAAGTAGAAGAGACGAACAACAATACTGAAGAGACGAACAACAATACTGTTTTGCTCCCAAAAAATGGCTCTGAGCACTATGGGACTTAACATCTGTGGTCATCAGTCCCCTAGAACTTAGAACTACTTAAACCTAACTAGCATAAGGACATCACACACATCCATGCCCGAGGCAGGATTCGAACCTGCGACCGTAGCAGTCGCGCGGTTCCGGACTGCGCGTCTAGAACCGCTAGACCACCGCGGCCGGCGTTTTGCTCCCGTTTCTGAGTATAATCGCTATTACAGCCAGTTTCTTTTTTCACAATTGAAGTAAAGGCTTGTTTACAAGTACACCACCCTCTCCCTCGTAGTACCACCTATGGTTATTATCACACTTGACAGTCATGTTTAACATGATTAAAAACCTAGGTTGTTTCTACTGTCTGAACTGATTCCCACTTTTTAAGATTCGTCAAGGCACCTACCCTAGTTATTCGAAATCCGTTGTCTTTCTAGTACTTGCAACTTTTTATGTTGTAAAGTAGTTCAATGTTAACCAGAGTTAGATAATACTAACCAAAATATATTAATAAGAAACAACCGCGCGGTCTAGGGCGTCTTGTCACGACCCGCGCGGCTCCCTCCGTCAGAGGTTCGAATCCTCCCTCGGGCATGGATGTGTGTGTTGTCTTTAGCGTAAGTTAGATTAAGTAGTGTGTAAGCTTAGGGACCGATGACCTCAGCAATTTGGTCCCATAAGATCTTACCACAAATTTCCTGGTGAACAGGTTGGATGAGGAACCGACTCAAAATCCAATGCATGCACTTTCGCCATTATTATTGGTGATTTGTGGGATGGAGCTTCGTCCTGGTGAAAGAGCACCTTTTGCGTGCCAGCCTTGGTCTTTTTTCAGCCAATGCAAGTTTCAAACGATCCAACAAAGAAGTATTGTAGAGTCAAGTTATGTTTCTGCCCTTTTCTAAGTAATCAAAGAGGATTATTCCTTGGTAATCCACTCCCCCCCCCCCCCCCCAAAAAAAAAGAAAAAAAAAAAACAGTACACCAACTGACAATACGGTCTTTGCCTTCTTCGGTGCACTTTGTCTACTGTTTTGACTCATGTATGTAATGATGGATCCAGGTTTCACCAACAGCCACAAATTGAGGCAAATAAGTCTTGTGGATTCCGATTAAACATCGCCAGACATTGTGCCCAAATGGTGGGCAGGAAGCGCTTTTGTTCGACTGTGAGCAATAGCGGCACCCACCTCGCACACCGCTTCTTCGTAGCCAATTCTCCCTGCATGACATGCGCTCATTCAGTTGAGGTGCCTACAGTCTCAGAAATCTCACGGATTTGTGTTCTGCAGCCTTTCATTACCATATCATGGATTTTGTCTGTGGTTTCCTCTGCGGTGACCTGAAATGGACGACCGGAGCGCGCTTCATCTCTGGTGCTTGTCCGATCACGTTGAAATTTGTTAATCCAAAAGTAAATATTCTGTTATGTGTCCAGTTCACTTGAAATTCATCCATTTCTGTTTTGATTTGTGCTGCAGTTGAGCCCTTCAAATAAAAATGTATATCAGCAGGAACGACATTAACCTCCATTTTCAACGCACCAACCTATTCGTGTTGTTACCGATAATTAACTGTAATCAACACATCATTGGCATTCTTTCTACGATCCTTAGTCTAATCAATCTTGCCAACCATGAATGCTCATCAAAAGTTTACCGTATTTTCAGACGTTTGCTTGTATAGTAACTCGTGATAGCAGACGACTGCGAGAAGTAATCCTGTATGACGTTTAATATCAGGCACTTCGAAATTACTAGCTGTTTTCTGCTCTATTTTAGCTATCTGTACGAAACAATAAATTATATTGGAATGAAATTCAGTTCAAATGATTTTTCGAATGCTGTTGCCAAGTAGTTAATAACATAGTTCGCTCTTTCTACGTTGATTGTTTACATCCTAGTTTCGTATCTGTAAAGTTCATTCTCATAAATAATTCAATAGCAACACCGTCATTTCTTGTCGCCGCTAATGACATAGTTCGCTCTTTCTATGTTGATTGTTTACATCCTAGTTTCGTATCTGTAAAGTTCATTCTCATAAATAATTCAATAGCAACACCGTCATTTCTTGTCGCCGCTAATGTTCGTCAAAGTCGAGGGAGGTATCAGAGAAGCGACGTAGCCTTACTGACGCTGCAATAAAGTCTGCGACCGCCGTAGCTTGGTGAAAATGGCTCTGAGCACTATGGGACTAACTGCTGAGGTCATTAGTGCCCTAGAACTTAGAACTAGTTAAACCTAACTAACCTAAGGACAGCACAAACATCCATGCCCGAGGCAGGATTCGAACCTGCGACCGTAGCGGTCTTGCGGTTCCAAACTGCAGCGCCTTTAACCGCACGGTCACTTCGGCCGGCACCGCCGTAGCACCTACACAAGTTTTTGGACAACATGGTTGTGGAGATGAAGCAGCGATTAGTATGATTAATCAATTATTCAAAAGCAGTCTTAATCGCATTTATTATTATTATACCGCCAACCGGTTTCAACCCGACGTAGAGGCCATCTTCTGGGTGTTTACACCATTGGTCGACTGCTGGTGGTGTCACTACTGTCAACATAACGGCAGAAAAAATGGACGATCGCGGTAATGACGATGTTCGGTATCCGTAAACGGCAGATTAAAATTCGGCGTTATAGGATTTTACGCTGTAATGTCTCGATTCTGTTACCCATCAAGATCGTTTATCTTTAAAACGTTGGCCCTGTGCAAAATCGATATTTGAAGGTTAAACTGTAGTGTTGGCAGAAGAGCCAACACTGTTTTTCTGGAGGAGGCCAAATGCACGCGTTTAATTACACGCTGACTGGCGTGAGGTCTGGAACAGGACAATATCTTGAGAATGTCAAATAAAGTACGTAGATGATGTAATACTTAACTTTAATACACAATTGTAGAACATCTCTCGTTACGGTACATGCTTCATAATATTAATTATCAATTGCATACGGCGCCTTGCTAGGTCGTAACAAATGTAGCTGAAGGCTATGCTAACTATCGTCTCGGCAAATGAGAGCGTATTTTGTCAGTGAACCTTTCCTTGCAAAGTCGGCTGTACAACTGGGGCGAGTGCTAGTACTTCTCTCTAGACCCGCCGTGTGGCGGCGCTCGGTCTGCTATCACTGACAGTGGCGACACGCGGGTCCGGCGTATACTAATGGACCGCGGCCGATTTAAAGGCTACCACCTAGCAAGTGTGGTCTCTGGCGGTGACACCACATAAACGATCTAAAGACTACAGAAATAAAAGTCGTAATAGCATGTAATGGACAGCTACCTTTTTGAACAGTAGAAACGCCATGTCAGGCTTCTAGTCTGGCCTATTGTACACTCGCAAATGGACCAAGCGTAGGTGATGTTGCATGACCGATATTTCGTCATCCTTATTATCTTATATATAAAGAACTTTCTTCAATGAGATGCTGATCGTCGTTAACATACGCTTAGGAAAGATCTGGTTACGAAGTTGTTATTCCTGTTGCATCATTTGATAAAGTAATTACTGTGGCTTTCTATGATGGATTTCGCCGGCCGCGGTGGTCTAGCGGTTCTAGGCGCTCAGTCCGGAACCGCGCGACTACTACGGTCGCAGGTTCGAATCCTGCCTCGGGCATGGATGTGTGTGATGTCCTTAGGTTAGTTAGGTTTAAGTAGTTCTATGTTCTAGGGGATTGATGACCACAGATGTTAAGTCCCATAGTGCTCAGAGCCATTTGAACCATTTTATGATGGATTTCTACAACGTGGCTGGACTGAAAAATCGTGTAGTATGTCATTGGTGTGTGTATATATCGTTTCATTCCTCACTGTTTTAATCACTTCACTGAATCCCCACACGTGCATTTCGATGAAGAATAAGGTGCGAACGTACGACACAACAGCAACTTCTGTTTTGGGAAATATGACAGTATTGCATGTCTTAACGTACACGGTCGAGTCACATTAATGTGACCACCTCTTACGTTCGACGTCAGCATGCAAGAACGACTCACAGACGGCAGGTGCTGCACTAGCAGTGGAATGTATACAGGGTGTTACAAAAAGGTATGGGCAAACTTTCAGGAAACATTCCTCACACACAGAGAAAGAAAATATGTTATGTGGACATGTGTCCGGAAACGCTTACTTTCCATGTTAAAGCTCATTTTATTACTTCTCTTCAAATCACTTTAATCATGGAATGGAAACACACACCAACAGAACGTACCAGCGTGACTTCAAACACTTTGTTACAGGAAATGTTCAAAATGTCCTCCGTTACCGAGGATACATGCATCCACCCTCCGTCGCATGGAATCCCAGATGCGCTGATGCAGCCCTGGAGAATGGCGTATTGTATCACAACCGTCCACAATACGAGCACCAAGAGTCTTTACATTTGGTAGCGGGGTTGCGTAGACAATAGCTTTCAAATGCCCCCATAAATGAAAGTCAAGAGGGTCGAGGTCAGGAGAGCGTGGAGGCCATGGAATTGGTCCGCCTCTACCAATCCATCGGTCACCGAAGCTGTTGTTGAGAAGCGTACGAACACTTCGACTGAAATGTGCAGGAGCTCCATCGTGCATGAACCACATGTTGTGTCGTACTTGTAAAGGCACATGCTCTAGCAGCACAGGTACAGTATGCCGTATGAAATCATGATAACGTGCTCCATTGAGCGTAGGTGGAAGAACATGGGACCCAATCAAGACATCACCAACAATGTCTGCCCAAACGTTCACAGAAAATCTGTGTTGATGACGTGATTGCACAATTGCGTGCGGATTCTCGTCAGCCCACACATGTTGATTGTGAAAATTTACAATTTGATCAAGTTGGAATGAAGCCTCATCCGTAAAGAGAACATTTGCACTGAAATGAGGATCGACACATTGTTGGATGAACCATTTGCAGAAGTGTACCCTTGGAGGCCAATCAGCTGCTGATAGTGCCTGCACACGCTGTACATGGTACGGAAATAACTGGTTCTCCCGTAGCACTCCCCATACAGTGACGTGTCAACGTTACCTTGTACAGCAGCAACTTCTCTGACGCTGACATTAGGGTTATCGTCAACTGCACGAAGAATTGCCTCGTCCATTGCAGGTGTCCTCGTCGTTCTAGGTCTTCCCCAGTCTCGAGTCATAGGCTGGAATGTTCCGTGCTCCCTAAGACGCCGATCAATTGCTTCGAACGTCTTCCTGTCGGGACACCTTCGTTCTGGAAATCTGTCTCGATACAAACGTACCGCGCCACGGCTATTGCCCCGAGCTAATCCATACATCAAATGGGCATCTGCCAACTCCGCCTTTGTAAACATTGCACTGACTGCAAAACCACGTTCGTGATGAACACTAACCTGTTGATGCTACGTACTGATGTGCTTGATGCTAGTACTGTAGAGCAATGAGTCGCATGTCAACACAAACACCGAAGTCAACATTACCTTCCTTCAATTGGGCCAACTGGCGGTGAATCGAGGAAGTACAGTACATACTGACAAAACTAAAATGAGCTCTGACATGGAAATTAGGCGTTTCCGGACACATGTCCACATAACATCTTTTCTTTATTTGTGTGTGAGGAATGTTTCCTGAAAGTTTGGCCGTACCTTTTTGTAACACCCTGTAAATGCGCGTCGGGTAGATGTGTTGTGCAGTCGTTTGTCGTAATGCGGAAACCAGGCGATTTATATGCCGTCCAAAAGACGCTGATCATTGACTTTCTGGCGAAGGGTGGAAACATTTCCGAAACAGCTGTTAGTGTGCCGCCGTCGTTGAAGTGTACCGTAAATGGCGGTCTCCAAAACCGGCGCCGAGGCATCTGCGGTGTACCACCGGCCGTAGATGACAGCAGTGAACGACAGCTGCAGAGATGTGTACGGGCGATTAGACGTGCAACTGTTGAGCAACTGAGGGCCCAGATGAACCAAGGAGCTACCAACAGTGCCTTCTCAACCGACTGTTCGCTAACTTTGTTGCGTACGGGCCTCTGCAACAACTGTCTGGCTCATGCCCTCACGTTGACTGCTGTTCATTGGGACGAAGCCTGGAATTTGCATGCCAGTGTCGCAAGTGGAGTCCACTAAGTGGCGAAAGGTGGCCTTCTTAGATGAATCGGGTTTTATTCTCCATCGGACAGATTGCAACAATCATCGGAAGGAGTCCAGTTCGCAAATCATTTCCTCAGTCATGTGAAAGACACAGTGAACCAATACGAGTATTCTTCTACCTGTGGGGATCATGTTTTACATGCTGTTTCGTTTTCCTTGACGCGATGGTATCTACCAGCAGGACAATGGAACATCTCATACAGCTCGTTGTATACATGCGTAGTTGGAAGAGCAGCAGTATGAGTTTACCGCACTCCCTTGGCCACAAAACTCCCTGAAATTAAACCTAATCGAGAACCTGTAGAACTACCTCGATCGGGCGGTTCGTGCCATGGATCCTCAACAGAGAAACCTGGCGCAGCTGGCGACGGCATTGGAGTCGGCATGGCACCAAATTCCTGTCAATACCTTCCAGAACCTCACTGTCTGTCTTCCCTCAGAGTTCGCAGCGATCTGCGCTGGAAAAGGTGGTTAACTAGGCTTTCGATAGGTGGTGACTGGACAGTGTAGCTTTTTGCCAAATAATACCTAATTTATAGCTCTTGTGAACATGGTTGTAATAATCGTGTGTTACACGGTCTCAGCGACTTGTGCTTCTGTACTTTTCGTGTTCGTTAAGCTCCAAGTATCGACTGTACACAAATTCGAAGTTTTGCTGATAAATGGCCTTCGAGACAGTTGTTGCAGAGACTATTTAGGAATCATTTTTATTCGGTTTTACCCGTTCCACCGGCGATGCTTCTCTTTTAAGATATGACCCCTTTCATGGAGACGCGCAAATGTGTGAAGTCGAAAACGTCCAATTCACTTTGTGAATGCGCGGATCCGGTCATACTGTTATTCGAACGCCACAGCGTTATGGGCACGAAATATGAAATTTCGTATTTAAAACGAGGACATTAACATAGCATTATGTTTATTATTAGTAGATTCATTGCAGCGTATTTGACATTACATCGGCAGAAACAATCGCTCGTTTTGCTCGTTTTGGTGTGATTCCCTACGCGATTTGAAATGCAAAGATTTGTTTGTTCTAACGCACATCAAGGTCATTTACCGGTAAAAGTCCGTATTGGTGAACAATCTGGTTGAAGGTAATCGAATCTGCACTCTAGAGGAGCCCAATTCGCTGAAGAAACAGTAGCGGACAATTATATCAGAGTCACAAGAGACATAAATGAGGTATTGTTTGCCAAAAATTTGAATATTTGCTTGAAACAATATGCAGTACTTGTAGAGTCCTTTTACCAAAGTAAAAGTTGCCGTGCTGTCGTCCCTTTTTCCCTCAGTCCTCATAGAAGGGCAGATGTGGCGTTTCAGTGGAATGATTAAAACACTGCGCTGTCGACTGTTATGTACACTTGCAAATGACAACATGTTGACATGCCACAAAATTTTCGTTGTATCTGTGCTACTTTGGCCCAATAAAGAGTGATGCAACAGGAATGTCAACAACGTAACGTAGCTCTGTATCTTGTTACGGAAAGTTTCTTGTAGAATACGAAATGGTTCAAATGGCTCTGAGCACTATGGGACTTAACATCTGTGGTCATCAGTCCCCTAGAACTTAGAACTACTTAAGCCTAACTAACCTAAGGACATCACACACATCCATGCCCGAGGCAGGATTCGAACCTGCGACCGTAGCAGTGTAGAATACAGAATAAAGATGGATGATGAAATATCGATAGTGTAAAGTGACTTGCTGTTTGCCCATTTGCTAGAGCACAAAATCAACAAGTCTGGCTTGGCGTTTGTGCTGTCTAAAAAAATTCAACTGTTTGTTACACGCTACTGTTTGTTCAACGAGTGATACATGTGTTGTTTTTGGATTAGTTATCCTTCAAATAACGACATAAGACTACTAACATTTGTGAAATATGCGGTATGCAGACCTCCCGACTCAGCAGCATTAGTGGCAGAACAACTGAGAGAAAATTTGGAATACATTTCACATAAATTTTCTCAGCATGTTATAGTCTTAGGTGGAGATTTCAATTTACCAGATATAGACTGGGACACTCAGATGTTTAGGACGGGTGGTAGGGACAGAGCATCGAGTGACATTATACTGACTGCACATCCGAAAATTACCTCGAGCAATTAAACAGAGAACCGACTCGTGGAGACAACATCTTGGACCTACTGATAACAAACAGACCCGAACTTTTCGACTCTGTAAGTACAGAACAGGGAATCAGTGATCATAAGGCCGTTGCAGCATCCCTGAATATGGAAGTTAATAGGAATATAAAAAAGGGAGGAAGGTTTATCTGTTTAGCAAGAGTAATAGAAGGCAGATTTCAGACTACCTCACAGATCAAAACGAAAATTTCTGTTCCGACACTGACAATGTTGAGTCTTTATGGAAAAAGTTCAAGGCAATCGTAAAATGCGTTTTAGACAGGTACGTGCCGAGTAAAACTGTGAGGGACGGGAAAAACCCACCGTGGTACAACAACAAAGTTAGGAAACTACTGCGAAAGCAAAGAGAGCTTCACTCCAAGTTTAAACGCAGCCAAAACCTCTCAGACAAACAGAAGCTAAACGATGTCAAAGTTAGCGTAAGGAGGGCTGTGCGTGAAGCGCTCAGTGAATTAGAAAATGGTTCAAATGGCTCGGAGCACTATGGGACTCAACATCTTAGGTCATAAGTCCCCTAGAACTTAGAACTACTTAAACCTAACTAACCTAAGGACATCACACACACCCATGCCCGAGGCAGGATTCGAACCTGCGACCGTAGCAGCCCCGCGGTTCCGGACTGCAGCGCCAGAACCGCTAGACCACCGCGGCCGGCAGTGAATTAGAAAGTAAAATTCTATGTACCGACTTGACAGAAAATCCTAGGAAGTTCTGGTCTTACGTTAAATCAGTAAGTGGCTCGAAACAGCATATCCAGACACTCCGGGATGATGATGGCATTGAAACAGAGGATGACTCGCGTAAAGCTGAAATACTAAACACCTTTTTCCAAAGCTGTGTCACAGAGGAAGACCGCACTGCAGTTCCTTCTCTGAATCCTCGCACAAACGAAAAAATGGCTGTCATCGAAATAAGTGTCCAAGGAATAGAAAAGCAACTGGAATCACTCAACAGAGGAAAGTCCACTGGACCTAACGGGATAACAATTCGATTCTAAACAGAGTACGCGAAAGAACTTGCCCCCCTTCTAACAGCCGTGTACCGCAAGTCTCTAGAGGAACGGAAGGTTCCAAATGATTGGAAAAGAGCACAGGTAGTCCCAGTCTTCAAGAAGGGTCGTCGAGCAGATGCGCAAAACTATAGACCTATATCTCTGACGTCGATCTGTTGTAGAATTTTAGAACATGTTTTTTGTTCGAGTATCATGTCGTTTTTGGAAACCCAGAATCTACTATGTAAGAATCAACATGGATTCCGGAAACAGCGATCGCGTGAGACCCAACTCGTTTTATTTGTTCTTGAGACCCAGAAAATATTAGATAGAGGCTCCCAGGTAGATGCTATTTTTCTTGACTTCCGGAAGGCGTTCGATACAGTTCCACACTGTCGCCTGATAAACAAAGTAAGAGCCTACGGAATATCAGACCAGCTGTGTGGCTGGATTGAAGAGTATTTAGCAAACAGAACACAGAATGTTGTTCTCAATGGAGAGACGACTACAGACGTTAAAGTAACCTCTGGCGTGCCACAGGGGAGTGTTATGGGACCATTGCTTTTCACAATATATATAAATGACCTAGTAGATAGTGTCGGAAGTTCCATGCGGCTTTTCGCGGATGATGCTGTAGTATACAGAGAAGTTGCAGCATTAGAAAATTGTAGCGAAATGCAGGAAGATCTGCAGCGGATAGGCACTTGATGCAGGGAGTGGCAACTGACCCTTAACATAGACAAATGTAATGTATTGCGAATACATAGAAAGAAGGATCCTTTATTGTATGATTATATGATAGCGGAACAAACACTGGTAGCAGTTACTTCTGTAAAATATCTGGGAGTATGCGTGCGGAACGATTTGAAGTGGAATGATCATATAAAATTAATTGTTGGTAAGGCGGGTACCAGGTTGAGATTCATTGGGATAGTCCTTAGAAAATGTAGTCCATCAACAAAGGAGGTGGCTTACAAAACACTCGTTCGACCTATACTTGAGTATTGCTCATCAGTGTGGGATCCGTACCAGATCGGGTTGACGGAGGAGATAGAGAAGATCCAAAGAAGAGCGGCGCGTTTCGTCACCGGGTTATTTGGTAACCGTGATAGCGTTACGGAGATGTTTAACAAACTCAAGTGGCAGACTCTGCAGGAGAGGCGCTCTGCATCGCGGTGTAGCTTTGCTCGCTAGGTTTCGAGAGGGTGCGTTTCTGGATGAGGTATCGAATATATTGCTTCCCCCTACTTATACCTCCCGAGGAGATCACGAATGTAAAATTAGAGAGATTCGAGCGCGCACGGAGGCTTTCAGACAGTCGTTCTTCCCGCGAACCATATGCGACTGGAACAGGAAAGGGAGGTCTACTTTCTGGGATTAAATTTTTCCCGTTTCCTTTACAGCTTCCGTCCGCAGCTCGTGGTCTTACGGTAGCGTTCTCGCTTCCCACGCACGGGGTTCGATTTCCGGCGGGGTCAGGGATTTTCCCTGCCTCGAAATGACTGTGTGTTGTGTCGTCTTCATCATCATTCATCCCCATTACGGTCCGATGAAGGCGATGGCAAACCATCTCCGCCAGGACCTTGCTTAGTCAGCGGTGCGGGTCTCCCGCATCGTCCCCTATGCTCCTCGGAGTATGGGAACTCATCACCATCTGCAGCTTCCTGGTGAACATTATACGCGCTTTGTAGACAGTTTACGGCTTATCACATTGCGCAGTTTTGCATATTTCTGCGACAAGTTGCTCTGTAAGCAATGCAAGATGTAGTGAAAACAGTGTGCATGCTTTTCATTAAGACAGTACGATTGAAGTTCCGTCGGCGATGGAGTTATTAGGAAGGGAGCGCAAGTTCAAGAAAAGAAGGAACATCGGCCGTATCCTTTTCAAAAGAGATCGTCATGGTAATTTAACTTACACGATTCACGAAAACCATTTCAATTCTTGCGAGTCCAAACCCTTAACCTTTTGCTACCTACATGGTAAAGTAAGTCTCAAAATGTGTGGTTCCTGGCTCTGGCGTGTCGTACTGCGTCTGCAGCAGCAATATGAGCAGCAGTTGGCACCAAAGTGACAGAAGCAACTGTTAGGAAGTGGTTACTCCAAGGACAGCTCCGAGCCAGGTGCCCTGAAGGATGCGATCCGCTGATCCCACACCGCCGCCATTTCCAGATCAGTAACGTCATGCGAGAGCTCATTGGAGGGCAGGGCGGAGGTCTGTTGTGTTTTCTGATGTCTACATCTACACCTACATCTACATTTATACTCCGCAAGCCACCCAACGGTGTGTGGCGGAGGGCACTTTACGTGCCACTGTCATTACCTCCCTTTCCTGTTCCAGTCGCGTATGGTTCGCGGGAAGAACGACTGTATGAAAGCCTCCGTGCGCGCTCTAATCTCTCTAATTTTACATTCGTGATCTCCTCGGGAGGTATAAGTAGGGGGAAGCAATATATTCGATACTTCATCCAGAAACGCACCCTCTCGAAACCTGGCGAGCAAGCTACACCGCGATGCAGAGCGCCTCTCTTGCAGAGTCTGCCACTTGAGTTTGTTAAACATCTCCGTAACGCTATCACGGTTACCAAATAACCCGGTGACGAAACGCGCCGCTCTTCTTTGGATCTTCTCTATCTCCTCCGTCAACCCGATCTGGTACGGATCCCACACTGATGAGCAATACTCAAGTATAGGTCGAACGAGTGTTTTGTAAGCCACCTCCTTTGTTGATGGACTACGTTTTCTAAAGACTCTCCCAATGAATCTCAACCTGGTATCCACCTTACCAACAATTAATTTTATATGATCATTCCACTTCATATCGTTCCGCACGCATACTCCCAGATATTTTACAGAAGTAACTGCTACCAGTGTTTGTTCCGCTATCATATAATCATACAATAAAGGATCCTTCTTTCTATGTATTCGCAATATATTACATTTGTCTATGTTAACGGTCAGTTGCCACTCCCTGCACCAAGTGCCTATCCGCTGCAGATCTTCCTGCATTTCGCTACAATTTTCTAATGCTGCAACTTCTCTGTATACTGCTGTATCATCCACGAAAAGCGGCATGGGACTTCCGACACCATCTACTAGGTCATTTATATATATTGTGAAAAGCAATGGTCCCATAACACTCCCCTGTGGCACGCCAGAGGTTACTTTAACGTCTGTAGACGTCTCTCCATTGAGAACAACATGCTGTGTTCTGTTTGCTAAAAACTCTTCAATCCAGCCACACAGCTGGTCTGATATTCCGTAGGCTCTTACTTTGTTTATCAGATGACAGTGCGGAACTGTATCGAACGCCTTCCGGAAGTCAAGAAAAATAGCATCTACCTGGGAGCCTGTATCTAATATTTTCTGGGTCTCATGAACAAATAAAGCGACTTGGGTCTCACACGATCGCTGTTTCCGGAATCCATGTTGATTCCTACATAGTAGATTCTGGGTTTCCAAAAATGACATGATACTCGAGCAAAAAACATGTTCTAAAATTCTACAACAGATCGACGTCAGAGATATAGGTCTATAGTTTTGCGCATCTGCTCGACGACCCTTCTTGAAGACTGGGACTACCTGTGCTCTTTTCCAATCATTTGGAACCTTCCGTTCCTCTAGAGACTTGCGGTACACGGCCGTTAGAAGGGGGGCAAGTTCTTTCGCGTACTCTGTGTAGATGGTTGAAGGTTGGTACTGCTTATGTGCCAGTAATGGGCGTGTGTTGAGGACCTGCAACCAACCCGTCAGTGTGCTAGACACACTGGACCTACACTTATAGGAGTTATGGTCTGGGGTGCGAGTTCGTGTGGCTGCTGGAGCGCTCTCGCGGTTATTCCACGCGCCCTGACTGCAAATTTGTACGTCAATCTGGTGATTTGATCTGTGGTGCTGGCATTCATGAACAGCATTCCAGGGGAGGTTTTCCAACAGGATAACTTCCCTATATACCATTGCTGTAAGCCAATATGCTCTACAGAGTGTCAACACTCCATCACCAGGCCTCTCTCCAATCGAGCACATACAGGACATCATCGAATGACAACTCAGGTGTGATCCACAAACAGCATTTACCGTCCCTGTTTTGACCGACCAAGTGTAACGGGCATGGACATCCATTCCACAAACTGACATCCACCACCTGTACAACACGTTTACGTGGTTACATTCAATATTCTGGCGGTGACACCTGTTATTAATGTGCCAGCAAATCGCATTTGGAATGGCGTATTTCGAGCTTACATTAACCTATGATCCTGCAATGTTAATCACTTAAATATGTTGTCTAGACAAATATATTGCCTGCCGGAGTGGCCGTGCGGTTCTAGGCGCTACAGTCTGGAACCGAGCGACCGCTACGGTCGCAGGTTCGAATCCTGCCTCGGGCATGGATGTGTGTGATGTCCTTAGGTTAGTTAGGTTTAAGTAGTTCTAAGTTCTAGGCGACTGATGACCTCAGAAGTTAAGTCGCATAGTGCTCAGAGCCATCTGAACCATTTGAATAAATGTATTCCTGAAATTTCATTACTCTCCATTAATTATTTGTTACTGCTATGTTGCAATTTTTTCCGTCAGCATATATTTTTGCGTTGTTTTTTGAAACCTAAGTTTTAGCGAAATGCACACAACGTTATTGTCCTCAGCACGCAGTAAGTGCATTTTCATGAAACTCCGTTCTTGCCCTTTGTGATGTCTCTGTATTCCATCAAATACTTTTGTTCATCATTATACTTTCTGAACCAAAGACGAAGTGAGCGGAGAAGACGATGAACGAGGTCTCAGAGCGAGAATAATTTTTTTTTTTTTTCACGAAGATGACTCTGTTGAATACTCTCCTTTGTTGTGCTATCAAAGTACAGTTCTACGCACTAAGTTTCTTTCAGAATCGTCAGATTCCTTAATTTACGCTTTTATTTACATCCCTTTCTTGTAGAATCAAAACATGTGCTCACATTTCCAATTCTACTGAAGTTACTGCACTGTTGATACGGAATACAGTCGTTTAGTAAATATCACAAGCTTTTGTTGTCATTTTGTGATGATGCACAAAACTTACGATATTCCTGAGTTCTCCACTGTTGGCCAGATCAATAAAAAAATCTTCAGTACGTTCGATGCGTCAATTTTAGTGTGTTGTCGAATGTCTTTTCGCCCTTTACGCACACCAACCGTAGTGGCACTACACGTGTGCTCTTGCTACTGCTTTTCGCTCAGTACCAAGACACGTCAATGCACTGTTCCCCAGAAGACTGAAACCGCACGTGATCACACGATATCGCACGGAAACACAGAACATTCCGCTGTCGCTGACCTACAGCCATGTTACAGCGTACCTGCGGCAGCAAATCTATGAGGCAGGCGAATCACAGCGCTTAGCGCTGGCGGGCTGCAGGGAACGGTTGTGGCCTTGAGGCGTCTAATTTCGTGACGGCCACTCTGCTAGTATACACCGATTATAGGTTCTGGCTTTCTTGAGTTTGACAGCCTGCTGAACCGATCTTTGTAGAATAGTGTGAAGAAGGACAGGCGCCAATGCTCGCCTTTGGCGTGCAGTCCCACAAGGGTTTATCAGGGTGCGCCTGTATGCCCCGACCCAGTATCACGTACGGATGTCGGACACCTCTCATGAATATCATAGATATGAAACTTCCTGGCAGATTAAAACTGTGGGCCCGACCGAGACTCGAACTCGGGACCTTTGCCTTTCGCGGGGAATTGCTCTACCATCTGAGCTACCGAAGCACGACTCACGCCCGGTCCTCACAGCTTTACTTCTGCCAGTATCTCGTCTCCTACCTTCCAAACTTTACAGAAGCTCTCCTGCGAACCTCGCTGAACTAGCACTCCTGAAAGAAAGGATATAGCGGAGACATGGCTTAGCCACAGCCTGGGGGATGTTTCCAGAATGAGATTTTTACTCTGCAGCGGAGTGTGGCTAAGCCATGTCTCCGCTATATCCTTTCTTTCAGGAGTGCTAGTTCTGCAAGGTTCGCAGGAGAGCTTCTGTAAAGTTTGGAAGGTAGGAGACGAGATACTGGCAGAAGTAAAGCTGTGAGTACCGGGAGTGAGTCGGGCTTCGGTAGCTCAGATGGTAGAGCACTTGCCCGCGAAAGGCAAAGGTCCCGAGTTCGAGTCTCGGTCGGGCACACAGTTTCAATCTGCCAGGAAGTTTCATATCAGCGCACACTCCGCTGCAGAGTGAAAATCTCATTCTGGAAACTCAGAATTTCACTCGGTCGGCTCTTTGGTGGTAAATATAGGCCGTAGTATTGTACTAAGACATTAACTATCTGTCGTTTAAAATTTGCCCTGCTGTTATATTGCCTTTCCTTTCTGGTCTGTACCAGATCGTTAATGTTCTAATGAATCAGCTCCTTGTCGTAAATACAGCCGGAACAATTGTACTAAGGCTCAGGTTGCTATTAAACAAAAGACTGATCTTGTGGTTAGATTTAGATGTTAATCGGTTCGATTCCTTGATTGTAATAGCATTTTTTCAGTCATTAGTTATAATCTGAACAATCTGTTGTACCAAGTTGTGCGTTCCTGTGTTTGGAAGACCGGGTCTTTATTGGTGTATTTTTAGCTGGATCTTGTGGTTCTGCCTAGTGAGTTCTCTTGTAATAAGTGTTCACAAGTAATGTTTTAAGACGTTCCTTCAGAGCGGTCTTAATAATTGACAGTCAGTTTAACTTCGAAAATATTAACAGCCAACTGTCACCAGGGCTTTAGTCAAAATAAAATTGTCAGAAGGGACGGGTTGGGATCCAGTCGCACCTTAGTTGTCGATTGAAATTAAGAAGTTGGTTGCTTTGAAGTAAGCAGTATGATTGTCATAATTGTTTCCTAATCTGTTTAACCTTTGAGCACGGGTGCGCATCTTAACCCCGTACCTTTCGGCATGCAGCTTTCAACCTAAAAGTTACGTCATCTGTTTGAGTAATTGAAACTCTATTGTTATCAATGGTGCTTATATGGTTTTCATGTGTTGCATAAGGGCATTTAATAAGAGAAACTGTGTCCAGCGCGGTAGTAAAAACCGCTGTTTCGCCCGATAACGGGAGGGCTGCAGGTCCGGTCGTCTTGTAATTATTGTCATGTTGTTTGTTGTTTTGATTTCTCTTGCAAACGCTTATTCATTTCACAGATTTGTTCATTTTGGCCTCGGGCATAGATGTGTGTGATGTCCTTAGGTTAGTTAGGTTTAAGTAGTTCTAAGTTCTAGGGGGCTGATGACCTTAGAAGTTAAGTCCCATAGTGCTCAGAGCCCTTTCAACCATTTTTTGTTCATTTTGTAAAAAAAAAAAAAAATACAAAATTTATGATTACGTGTTGTTAAATAAACAGGTTGTGTGGAAAGAAAATTATAATGGTAGGACCTCCCTTCCATGTTTTCCTTGTCCGCATCTCGTGGTCGTGCGGTAGCGTTCTCGCTTCCCACGCCCGGGTTCCCGGGTTCGATTCCCGGCGGGGTCAGGGATTTTCTCTGCCTCGTGATGGCTGGGTGTTGTGTGATGTCCTTAGGTTAGTTACGTTTAAGTAGTTCTAAGTTCTAGGGGACTGATTGTAAGTAGGCTGTTTAGGTTTTTTTATTGGTAACGCCACCTCTGTATGAAAATCACTGGCTGTGCTGTGTGCAGTCTGCGGCTGCTTTGCATTGTTGTAATACTCGCCATTGTAGTGTCAGGCAGCTGGCTGTGAACAGCGCGTAGCGTTGCGCAGTTGGAGGCGAGCCACCAGCAGTGGTGGATGTGGGAAGAGAGATGGCGGAGTTTTGAAATTTGTCATGAACTGCTATATTTTATATATGATGATATCAAGGTAAATACATTGTTTGTTCTCTATTAATATTTTTCATTTGCTAACTATCCCTATCAGTAGTTAGTGCCTTCCATAGTTTGAATCTTTTATTTAGCTGGCAGTAGTGGCGCTCGCTGTATTGCAGTAGCTTGAGCAGCGAAGATTTTTGTGAGGTAAGTGATTTGTGAAAGGTATAGTTTAATGTTAGTCAGGGCCATTCTTTTGTAGGGAATTTTGAAAGTCAGATTGCGTTGCGCTAACAAAAATATTGTGTGTCAGTTAAAGCACAGTCATGTATAATTGTTTAAAGGGGACGTTTCATATGTGTCTTGACTTATTTGAGAAAACGGTGAGGATCCAAAACCTGAATCTACAGTATTTGCGAGATTGTTTCCTGTCATTTCGGATTCCTGAGGCGAGCTGTTGCCGACCGATCGATCGATAATGCTTCCCTGTTCTCTAATTGTTTCACTGTCTACACCATTGTTTGCCGCCCGCTCCATTTCCCTATGCACAATTACCAAATTACTACTTTGAACATTAGTTAATTCATTACTCTGCGGCGCTAACACACTGCTTTGGTCTTCACTGTCATTTCTCAATTTACTTTGGAGCCCAGTATTACGTTTTTCACACGCCATTATTGTCACAATATTTCACGATAACACAGAAAAGCACAATTTGAAGAGCAAAAATAAGAGAACACATTAACATAACACTGAAAATAATATCTAGTTAATTGCAGCTGCGAAATACTTGGTGCAAATCTACATGCATGCCACCACTGTTTTACTGTACAACAATGAAAGACTGCAACTACAAAGGAGATTTTCTAAAAAAAATCAGAAGATTCCAGTGAGGTATCCTCGGCTAAGGGTCGACATATGAAACGTCCCCTTTAAACAATTATACATGACTGTGCTTTAACTGACACACAATATTTTTGTTAGCGCAACGCAATCTGACTTTCAAAATTCCCTACAAAAGAATGGCCCTGACTAACATTAAACTATACCTTTCACAAATCACTTACCTCACAAAAATCTTCGCTGCTCAAGCTACTGCAATACAGCGAGCCACTACTGCCAGCTAAATAAAAGATTCAAACTATGGATGGCACTAACTACTGATAGGGATAGTTAGCAAATGAAAAATATTAATAGAGAACAAACAATGTATTTACCTTGATATCATCATATATAAAATATAGCAGTTCATGACAAATTTCAAAACTCCGCCATCTCTCTCCCCACATCCACCACTGCTGGTGGCTCGCCTCCAACTGCGCAACGCTACGCGCTGTTCACAGCCAGCTGCCTAACACTACAATGGCGAGTATTACAACAATGCAAAGCAGCCGCAGACTGCACACAGCACAGCCAGTGATTTTCATACAGAGGTGGCGTTACCAATAAAAAAAACTAAACAGCCTACTTACATGATGACCATAGATGTTAAGTCCCATAGTGCTCAGAGCCATTTGAACCATGTTTTCCTTAATTCCAGTAAGTACCACATCTCATAATGCGCTGCCCCCACCTCATGAAACGCTTCCTACAGGAGTCGGAAGACAACTGAATGAGCGGCCGAAGGTGTCTGCTGACGTGAGTGTACTTGGGACACGTCGCAGCTTAAAGTACGTCGTGGCAGGAACTCTCCCCCACACACTGGATGACGGAAGGCCTCCGTCGAACACTGCAACAGGCTTGAGCTCTATAACGTCTCGACTGCTTGTCTACGGCGTGCCAATAAGGATCAATATACCGGCACATGAGATGAGGTGCACGTTCGAAAACAAGCCTTTATATTCGCCACTGATTTGTTTTTATTGCACATTAAAGTTTCATAAGGTTTCATTTTGTATTCTCTAAGCCCACACACGTTCTCAGATGCCAGTAAACCTCCAGTTCTTTCAAGAATCAAACTTTCGTGAATAAAGCAGTTTCAAAAGTCTGGATGAGTTAATGTGTTAAATACAGGGTGATTCAAAAAGAATACCACAACTTTAGGAATTTAAAACTCTGCAACGACAAAAGGCAGAGCTAAGCACTATCTGTCGGCGAATTAAGGGAGCTATAAAGTTTCATTTAGTTGTACATTTGTTCGCTTGAGGCGCTGTTGACTAGGCGTCAACGTCAGTTGATGCTAAGATGGCGACCGCTCAACAGAAAGCTTTTTGTGTTATTGAGTACGGCAGAAGTGAATCGACGACAGTTGTTCAGCGTGCATTTCGAACGAAGTATGGTGTTAAACCTCCTGATAGGTGGTGTATTAAACGTTGGTATAAACAGTTTACAGAGAACGGGTGTTTGTGCAAAGGGAAAAGTTCTGGACGGCCGAGAACGAGTGATGAAAATGTAGATCACTACACTTGTCGCCAATCGAAAGTGTGTGGGATGTGGCGAAACCAGGGGTGCAGTACTGTTACCCCATGCCAACTGCCACAGATGAATTTTGGAACCAGGTGAATCCAGCATGGATGGCTGTACCACAGGACGCCATTCGCGCTTTGTATGTGTCGATGCTATCACGCGTGGAACAAGTAATCGGGGCCCGGACCCCTGTCTACTAGGCTACTAAGAACCGACTTAACTGAAATGTTAATCATTTCTGCAAAACATATTAATGTACATGTCCTGTGAATATGAACGTCCTATCTCTAGTCATTCAATGTGTGTTTTTTTCTTCTGAACATGAGTGTAGTATACCTCTTAATGAGTAGATATGACAGTGTTTGAAGTTTTTAAATTCGCTCTATACATGAAACATTGAGACTCGAATGTTTGTTCCCCCTGGTAGCCGTTAGATAGGCAACCCACAAATGAAAGTGGATTAAGGTTTCCAGGATAGTCGCTTGGTAATATAGATGCCAGTAGTGCAAAATTTTGAACAGTTTTAGCTTATCCATTAAGAGCATTGTAGGAGTCGCCACTGTGTATGAATAGAATGTGAGTAAAGATAACTGCAAACAGTCACTTATGAAATATTTATTTCCATAAACTAGGTTTGAGCCTTTTCAGGTTCTCGTAGAGAAGATGCATATAGAAGTTAGACATTTATTTTTGTTGCTTTGTCCTAGGTATGGATGTGCGGGTGGTATTGTTAAAATCCACCTGACAGCTTCCATTTTCATTGCCCATCAGCCACAGAATTAATATAGTGAATAGTGATCAGTTCTGTTGTTAGGTGACCATATCTTTGCAAACGTTCGTTGTCATCTCAAAGCTTTTTAACTGAAAAATAACAAACTTTTTGTTTAGGTAAATGAGTGATTAAATTCAACCTGAACTCAGTCCGAGTTTTATGCAGAAGTTTCAAGAAAAGGCACTGGCAGGAAAAGTGGATCATTTGGAAGAATATTGTTCTCCTCGCCAAATCACGTGAGGCCATGCGGTGAAATTGGTGAAAATCATAACGTGCGACGCAGGGACGCTGCGAGAGAAACCGAGGTAGCGTCATGACGCATAAGAAGAATGGCCGAACACATCGAGAATGCTGGATGTTAAGAGTGGACGATGGCGAAAGATGTAGGAGTGCTGTATAACTGAGGACATAAGATCACCGCGAATAATAGTAGGTGGATCACTATTACAAGGACGTTGGACATGTCATGGCATAACATAATTAAGAACAAGATAAAAATAAGGAGTTCATATTTACAGAAATGTACATTCTTACAGGTATAGTTTGACAAGGATAGGACTTAGTCTTGTGATAGAAACTATCCTAGCATTTACCTGTAGGTTTCACTTTTAACGTAATATATTCTTTGTGGGACACTCACAACTGTTGCTAAAATTTTTTGTGAGTAATATATCCGCTGCATTTGTACCTGAAAAATCCTTTACTTCTATAAAACTGTACACACGACCCGGGTTTTAGGATGTAAATCCCATCTTCAGGCACTACAGAAAAGGCGGTCTGTCGACAGATCTTGCTGGGCTTCCGCAATATGCGGAGGGATGGTCACTTACATGCTACGCTACTTCTGAGGTTCACATATTGGCATTCTACGGCTTTTATAGCTTCACTTTAATTTCTTAAAAACATGTCACGTGTCTAGTTGTTCGCAATTTGTTCATTGGCTTTAGGCCGACAATGTGTGCTTATTTGCTGTTACATTCATTCATATTTTTTGGGTTAGGCCGCGTTTACCTAGTTAACGTAGAGAAATTTTTCAGGTCTCACCCGTAGAGGATGTCGCATACTACTTGAAAAATCTGCTGGATTTTTTTACATCTCTGGTACGACTTCCTTATCAGCAATCAAGATTCACATTTGTATGGGCCCTTTTAACGTTAAGTAAATTTATGAAGAATCCCGTTTAGTTTTCCATGTTTCCTATAGCGCCTGAAGATGAGATATACAACCTGAAACCTCGGTCGTGTGTAGGATTTTATCCAAATAATGGATTTGTCGATTCAGAAGGATGTAGGTTGCAGTAGGTACTGGGAGATGAAGAAGCTTGCACAGGATAGAGTAGCATGGAGAGCTGCATCAAACCAGTCTCAGGACTGAAGACCACAACAACAACAACAACGGATTTGTGAAGTGCAACTGGAGCTGATTTATCCATAATGAAAAATCATTTTGAACAGTTAATTTTCTTTGATTCCGGGACCACGGCACGAAATTTTTCAGTGGCTCCACGATTCTGTTACTGTTAGTAAATAAAATATGGGACGATAGCACGATCAGTTTTAGCAATTTTACCCCAGTTGTTCTGTAATTCCAACGCCAGCCAGTGACACAGCAGAATGTTTCCAGAATGAGATGTCCTAGTGAAGCGGAGTGTGCGCTGATATGAAACTTCCTGGCAGATTTAAAAGGTCCCGAGTTTGAGTCTCGGTCTGGCACACAGTATTAATCTGCCAGGAAGTTTCATATCAGCGCACACTCCGCTGCAGAGTGAAAATCTCATTCTGGAAACATCCCCTAGGCTGTGGCTAAGCCATGTCTCCGTTATATCCTTTCTTTCAGGAGTGCTAGTTCTGCATGTTTCGCAGAAGAGCTTCTGTAAAGTTTGGAAGGTAGGAGACGAGATACTGGCTGAAGTAAAGCTATGAGGACGGGGCGTGAGTCGTGCTTGGGTAGCTCAATTGGTAGAGCATTTGCCCGCGAAAGGCAAAGTTCTCGAGTTCGAGTCTTGGTCCTGCACACAGTTTTAATCTGCCAGGAAGTTTCGACGCAGCAGAATGATTCCCAATTTATGTATCGTCGCTGAATCACCCCTCCACTACTTTGCAAGCACCACATACTAGACTGCGAGTGCAGATAGATGACTGTGCAGTACGTCCATTCGGTCATATACACCAAAGTATGCCAGACAGCATCCTATACCGATGCAGTTAGGTTATCTACATATTTCTAGCATATCGATCATAGGCACTGTGGAGCTATTCAGAAATATTTTACTACTCGAATACTCCTTGCCAGATCACACACTGAAAATGCAGGTCCAGACTAGTCGATCGTTTTGACTGTCAGATGTGGGAGGAAGCTGTGTGGAAGGAGAGTGAGAACCTGCCGGTGACGAGGCAGATTGGCGAGACTAGGGGAGGTGGGCGTTTCCGGGCCATAGCGCCCCCCTCGCCCCCCCCCCTTCCAGGGAGCCACGGCTGTGCCTCCCCCCCCTCCAGACCCGGCGGCGGCGCCTTGCCTTCCACGGGAAACCGGCGGCGTTTTCGCCGTCCGCGCTGCACCGCTGAAAGGGAAAGTAGGTCGCTTTCCCGGCGCGACTCCCACCTCCGGCCGCCCCCACCAGCGTGCGTGCGTAGCGCCACGCTTGTGCGTGAGGCGGAGGCGTCACGCGTGAATTGTGCGTCGGATGGCGCGCCGAATGTCGCCGAGTGTGTCGTATCGGCGTAGCGTGGCATAGCGTTGCGGTTATCTCGCGGCGCGACCGCGCTCTGATGACTTAACACTGTTACGAGACGCGATGAAATCCGTTATTACTCCCGCTCTGCCCTCGTCTGCAGCATGCCGTTGCCGTCAGCTTCCTTCCTCTGCCTTCCTCTCTTCTTGCGGATATTCTCGGTCGGGGAAAGGTCGTTTCACACCGGACGCGATTGTGGAGGTGTGTGTTAGCGCTAGAAGGAACTTCAACACAACGTTACTTCTCTCAGCCCAGTATCCTATGACGCGAGAGACGTTATGACATATCCGTCACATAAAATGTCGGAAGTAGCAGAACTACGGAACTTGGCAGCGACACAGTAGCTTTTGTTAATGGCTAAAGCAAAAATAATGACGGTTGTTCTTGACGAAGGTTGTACGATACATTTTCAGTACTACTGCCAAATGAAAGAGTAGGAAAGCTTACCTTCAAACTTTTCGAAACATTAACATTTATTTGCTCGAGAAAATATACACATTCAAATACGAGGATCGTTCGATAAGTAATGTCCTACATTTTTTTCTCAGAACGTATTTATTGTTAACAGTCAGAATTTGGTGACAATATGCAACAACATGCCTTGTCCATGTCCTGTTTTTCTACGTAGTCTTCATCTCGTTCTATGGCCGCACGTAAGCGTTGTGGAAGAGCATGTATTCCCTGCTGGTAAAAGCTCTTGTCCTGTAGGTGTAGCCATGTTTTCAGGGCGTGACTGACACTATCGTCATCTTCAAACTGTGTTTCCCGTTGAGAGTCTTTAAGCGGCCCAAAGAGATGGAAGTCCGAGGGTGCCAGGTCTGGGCTGTGGGGTGGATGAGTCAGTAATGTCCAACCCAATTTGGCGACGTGTTCCCGGTTTCTCATTCTTGTGTGTGGGCGTGCATTAACGTGTTGGAGCAAGATTTTTGCTGGACTGTAGAGCAAATGGTCGAGTTGTGATGTGCCGGTCGGCACGAATAATGGCATCCGCACGATTCAGCATCTCTCGAGCAGTGGCTGTGACAGGACGTCCCAAGCGTGGCTGATCATGCATTTTCTTAGGCTGTAATTTTCTTTACCCGTCGCCCAACTGTATTCCTATCAACTGCAGCATCACCATACACTGCACACAAACGTTTATGGGTGTTCACCACGGTTTCTTTTCCTGCAGACAAGTATTCAGTAACAGCATGCTGCTTGTAACGTGAGTCGTATGTAGACGCTGTACTACGGCTCTGCCATGTGCCAGAACGGTTCGAAACTTCACCGGCGCGCAGAACAAACATCGAATGTGAAGCACCAACAAGGACCTTTGTCTATGTATATTAATGGCTTTTTTTCTTTTTTTAAATGTGGGGCATTAATTATTGATCAACTCTCGTACTTCACACAATATTTAGAAGGCAATACATCGTGCGTCTTTACATTACTCTTTTTGAACATTATCTTGACACAGCTGCCAGATCCCAGACTGCTATTTTAGTACAACAAGCTAGGAAAATATAAGTATAAATTGCAGCTTTAATTGCCCCGTTGAAACTCAGGTTGGTCAGAAACAGTCTGAGAAGCTGGTAAGAGTGTTGCAGGGTGGATTTTGCTGAGAAATAATTGTTAAGAAAAAATTCTATACCTTGCGCCGTTTATGATTTAAAATGTCGTGTGACTAGGGCCTCCCGTCGGGTAGACCGTTCGCCGGGTGCAAATCTTCCCATCTGACGCCACTTCGGCGACTTGCGCGTCGATGGGGATGAAATGATGATGATTAGGACAACACAACACCCAGTCCCTGAGTGGAGAAAATCTTCGAGCCAGCCGGGAATCGAACACGGGCCTTAAGATTGACATTCTGCCGCACTGACTACTTTCTTTTAATTTTTTTGTTGATCTCATTTTGTTCGTAAATGTTCGTTGTATTTGTTCGAAGCGGACGTCCCATGACGCTAGTTCAAGGTCATCGTTGATCCATTAACTCAGTTTTTTTGTTACAGAGGGCAGCTAACCCTCTGACCGAACACGCTGAGCTACCGTGCCGGCAGCGACTCAGCTAGCACTGAAGTTGGACAATGAGCTAGCTGCGCTCGCAAATACAAGCGGCCCGCCAGATATAATTAGTATCAGTTGTTTTCATACGAAACTGCTCAGCCTTTGGCTCGAGTTCGTTCCTTACTGCCCTCCCAAGTCTGATTTTTGTATCGCTGACCTGTTCAAAATGGTTCAAATGGCTCTGAGCACTATGGGACTTAACATCTGAGGTCATCAGTCCCCTAGAACTTAGAACTACTTAAACCTAACTAACCTAAGGACATCACACACATCCATGCCCGAGGCAGGATTCGAACCTGCGACCGTAGCAGTCGCGCGGTTCCGGACTGAGCGCCTAGAACCGCTAGACCACTGCGGCCGGCGCTGACCTGTTCGGTTTCAGGAAACCAAACGAATATCGTGTTTGGCAACACTGTCTCTGGCGGGCCGCTTGAAATTGCGCGTACGACGGCCTGATGACTAACTTCAGTGGTAATTAATTCTGAAACGAAGCAACGTATCGAATTTTTTTCTTAACAGTCATTTCTCTGCACAGCCTACACCGCAACTCCTTACAAGGTTTTCAGGCTGTTTCTGACCATCCACAGATGGATCGAAAATTCAGAAAGAGGACTGTACCGAGCGAGGTGGCGCAGTGGTTAGCACACTGGGATCGCATTCGGGAGGACGACAGTTCAAACTCGCGTCCGGGCATCCTGATTTAGGTTTTCCGTGATTTCCCTAAATCGCCTCAGTCAAATGTCGGGATGGTTCGTTTGAAAATGCACGGCCGATTTCCTTTCCTATTCTTCCCTAATCCGAAGGGACCGATGACCTCGCTGATCTCATCCCCCCCCCTCCCCAAACCAACCAACCAACCCAAGAGGACGGTACTGGGTGTGCTTTTCTATGCCCTCACATATAAGTCAGTAAAGCCTTCAAATTACCTGAAAGCGTTTCATTTTTGACGGTGGAGGTAGTGGAACTTTTGGAAACAATCAGTATTGTATCTTCATATCTATTAACCGTGTCCGACTCCTAGAGTGTCCCTAGAAATATTCAACACCGGAGATGGAATAAAACAACCAACCGTTAACATATTGGATGTCGTACCGGAATATGCCTAAGTAAATGTAGGTGGCAGAGAATACATCTGCCGTGGGTGCATACCCACATTGGCATCCGATAGAATGATAAAACCTTAGCGAAGCAAGCTACATCGACAGCAGTTATCCTCTATCTGAAAACGCCGTATAAAGACTACTTACGTGACGGCAAGAGCCACGGAAAGCATCAGTGGCAAGCTATGTGGAACGTATCATCACAAAATTACTTTATTTAGCTACCAGTTTCGGTGATTTACGAAGCCATCTTCAGCAAGATTCCACTTCGGTTCTGCTCAGAATAGGGGCTAGCATTCAAATGCTGGTATGTGCCATTACAACCTCACATTCCTGCAAGCCCGTGGTTTACGAGGGTTCATTTAGACCGATTATCACTGTTAGCATTCAACCGCGATTCTTATACATATTTTAACAACGCGTTTCAAGAGACAATGCTCTCATCATCAGGTTGTAAGGTCTATGTCATGAAATTAAACGGACTAAAAAGACAAAATACCATCACAAATAGTTGGGAAGTCCATAGAGTAAAACAGAATTAAAAGTATATTGGACTGTGGGTCCTCGCCTTACATTGAAGTTGTTGACACAAGTCAATGGCCGTCCCATAGCTACCAGATATGCTGTCGCACTGTGCCGGCTCGGGAGCTGTTGTGGACTGACGTGCCTAGGTGTTGTGGCTTGGTTGCAGCCGTGTGCTTGACAGTAACGCTATGCTATTGGGCGCCTGATTTCCTTATTGCACTGGTCTGCCATCGTTAGCCTCTCGCAACTCCGTCAGTGACATGCTACAAGTTTAAAGTCGCATGCCTGTCCTAAAATAATTCTAAAAACCCGCTAAAAAAATCTCATTTCTTTAAAATTATCTTGTACATTTAGGATATTGCTTTGTTTCTTTTCATGGATAGCTATCTCGAATTGCTCTAGTAAATCAAGTTTCCTCCCTTTCTTTTCTACATGCAATATTTCTACGTTGTCTTCTATGCTATTAAGGGGATGGCCTGTTTCATATACACTCCTGGAAATGGAAAAAAGAACACATTGACACCGGTGTGTCAGACCCACCATACTTGCTCCGGATACTGCGAGAGGGCTGTACAAGCAATGATCACACGCACGGCACAGCGGTCACACCAGGAACCGCGGTGTTGGCCGTCGAATGGCGCTAGCTGCGCAGCATTTGTGCACCGCCGCCGTCAGTGTCAGCCAGTTTGCCGTGGCATACGGAGCTCCATCGCAGTCTTTAACACTGGTAGCATGCCGCGACAGCGTGGACGTGAACCGTATGTGCAGTTGACGGACTTTGAGCGAGGGCGTATAGTGGGCATGCGGGAGGCCGGGTGGACGTACCGCCGAATTGCTCAACACGTGGGGCGTGAGGTCTCCACAGTACATCGATGTTGTCGCCAGTGGTCGGCGGAAGGTGCACGTGCCCGTCGACCTGGGACCGGACCGCAGCGACGCACGGATGCACGCCAAGACCGTAGGATCCTACGCAGTGCCGTAGGGGACCGCACCGCCACTTCCCAGCAAATTAGGGACACTGTTGCTGCTGGGGTATCGGCGAGGACCATTCGCAACCGTCTCCATGAAGCTGGGCTACGGTCCCGCACACCGTTAGGCCGTCTTCCGCTCACGCCCCAACATCGTGCAGCCCGCCTCCAGTGGTGCCGCGACAGGCGTGAATGGAGGGACGAATGGAGACGTGTCGTCTTCAGCGATGAGAGTCGCTTCTGCCTTGGTGCCAATGATGGTCGTATGCGTGTTTGGCGCCGTGCAGGTGAGCGCCACAATCAGGACTGCATACGACCGAGGCACACAGGGCCAACACCTGGCATCATGGTGTGGGGAGCGATCTCCTACACTGGCCGTACACCACTGGTGATCGTCGAGGGGACACTGAATAGTGCACGGTACATCCAAACCGTCATCGAATCCATCGTTCTACCATTCCTAGACCGGCAAGGGAACTTGCTGTTCCAACAGGACAATGCACGTCCGCATGTATCCCGTGCCACCCAACGTGCTCTAGAAGGTGTAAGTCAACTACCCTGGCCAGCAAGATCTCCGGATCTGTCCCCCATTGAGCATGTTTGGGACTGGATGAAGCGTCGTCTCACGCGGTCTGCACGTCCAGCACGAACGCTGGTCCAACTGAGGCGCCAGGTGGAAATGGCATGGCAAGCCGTTCCACAGGACTACATCCAGCATCTCTACGATCGTCTCCATGGGAGAATAGCAGCCTGCATTGCTGCGAAAGGTGGATATACACTGTACTAGTGCCGACATTGTGCATGCTCTGTTGCCTGTGTCTATGTGCCTGTGGTTCTGTCAGTGTGATCATGTGATGTATCTGACCCCAGGAATGTGTCAATAAAGTTTCCCCTTCCTGGGGCAATGAATTCACGGTGTTCTTATTTCAATTTCCAGGAGTGTATATGGTTCGCAACAGCTGATTTGTCATAATTTCCTAACCTGAACGCATCTTTATGTTCTTTATACCGGATCGCGAATGATCTTCCTGTCTGCCCTATATATTTTGCATCACAAGTTCTGCACTGAATCTTATAAACACCCGATCTTTCAAACTTATTTCTCTTCTCGCCAATATCGTGCTTAACACTATACCTCACTAGGTTATTAGTCTGAAAAGCTATTTTGACATCGTATCGCCAGGTCCAGGATACACAACAGCTCCCGTGCCGGCGCAGTGCGACAGCATATCTGGTAGCTATGGGACGGCCATTGACTTGTGTCAACAACTTCAATGTAAGACGAGGACCCACAGTCCAATATACTTTTAATTCTGTTTTACTCTATGGACTTCCCAACTATTTGTGATGGTATCTTGTTTTTTTAGTCCGTTTAATTTCATGACATAGACTTTACAACCTGATGATGAGAGCATTGTCTCTTGAAACGCGTTGTTAAAATATATGTATAAGAATCGCGGTTGAATGCTAACAGTGATAACCAGTATAACGACAACCCCATAATGGATTATATTAAATCATTTAGACCGATAAACGGTTTCCATCATCATTCGATTCTTCTTTAACCACTTCCCTTTTCCTCTACATCAACTTGAAATCAACATTTGTGATTCTGCATGTCAGTGCGATTCTGCGTCAGAAGCTGGAGTAAACCACATCTTGTTTTTGGGTCCCAAGTTTGTCAAAGACAAGAATTTGTGAAGACATCGATGAATGTGGGATACCACCTCCCTCATTCAGCTTTTTCTATTCTGTTTGCTACTTTCCTTTAAGAGTACATGGGAAAATTTGTAGTTTTTGGTTCAAATGGCTCTGAGCACTACGGGACAACATCTGAGGTCATCAGTCCCCTAGAACTTAGAACTACTTAAACCTAAATAACCAAAGGACATCACACACATCCGTGCCCGAGGCAGGATTCGAACCTACGACTGTAGCAGTCGCGCGGTTCCGGACTACAGCGCCTAGAACCGCATGGCCACCGCGGACGGCTTGTAGTTTTTAATAGCGTTTATATTTTCAGTTCTCTGTATCACTTAATGGTTAAATCTATGAAATAATGTGAACTGGCCGCTTATGAGGATGAACACTTACGGAAAAAAAACATTCCAGCCCTTATGGAATCTTCACGGAGTGCCAGGAAAAGAAAGTAAATCTTAGAATAAAGACTAAGAAGAGAAAAAAAAGCACAAAATCTGCTGCTGTTACGTGAGTGAGTAATGCAAGAATAGCTTGAATTATAATTTTAGCAGACTACGCCACTCATCCGCACAAAAATAAACGTCAAACGTTTCGTCCCAAGGTATCTTAACGATCAGGATTTGAAATCAAACACCTTTCATCCGTCTAATTTCCAAAATTAGCTTTATTTGGCTATCAGTTTTGGTGATTTCCTAAGCCATCTTCAGGCCCCTGAGCGATGTATAGCAATATTCCACCTCGGTGCCGGTCAGAATAGGAGCCATCATTCAAATGCTGGTATCTGTAGACTTCTGTTTGCTATAACGATCACTTCAACCATCTGCCGACTGAGATCTAACAATTTGCAAAGTTTTTCTGTGAAACTCTAGTAAATAAACCTGGGAATAAGCGCACAGCTCATCTTCTCCACGGCTGTGCAGCCCTGATGATTCCAAAAGCACGAAACACCCGATTTCATTCTGTATCCTTCCCGAATATACACTTTACATCCATCTCTTAGGAAATTGTCGTCGGTGGTACGTCAAATCCTCGTCTTCCTTCCTTGCTTTCAATTTGAATTCTCCTCTGTGAACACAAACAAGTAATGATCGAATAACATTTAAGAATTGGTCGAACTGGGTTTTTCTAAGCGACCAGGTCCGCGTGCCAATTTCACTTCATTCATATTCTTCCAGTGAATCTGAGCCTCAAGTTCCTTCTGCAGGGCTCTGAGTAAATCTGATCCTATTCCAAGCTCAGTGTCATCAAATTTCGTCAGCTGCTCAACAATACATTTGACGTTGACTTAGGCGTAGCAAAAGCGCATCCTGAATAAAGTTATTCCCAAATGATGGTCAACATTAACAACATTAGCTTCCGCAGCCCCATCGCGTAACGTAATAATTCCTCCTTTTTTTGAGTCGTCATTCTTCTGACTGGTTTGATGCGGCCCGCCACGAATTACTCTCCTGTGCCAATTTCTTCATTTCAGAGTAGCACTTGCAATCTACGTCCTCAATTATTTGCTGGATGTATTCCGATCTCTCTCTACAGTTTTTGCTCTGTAATGCTCCCTCAAATACCATGGAAGTCATTTCCTGATGTCTTAACAGATGTTCTATCATCCTGTCCCTTCTCCTTGTCAGTGTTTTCCGCGTGTTCCTATCCCCTCCGATGCTGCGCAAAATGCCCGAGCATTTATGCATTTTAAACATTAACTGATAAGCGGCGCGAGTAAAAAATTTTTAAGCTGATATTTTGTAAAGGAAAAGGTGTTTTGCAACACTGCTTCTGTAGTTGTTGCGTAAAGAAGTTGAAAAAGCTGCTTGCAAGTTAGGGAAGAGCTATTAGGGGAAATAAATTGGATAGTGAACATAATGTTTTACATCTTTAACGAGGTCAATTCTTGGTGTAGGACATAATAAAAAAAGAAATTAGAACTCAAATTCAAAAGTAATTTTTTAAATAAAGTATAGTTTATATTAAGTAGGTAGCCTGTAGGTGGTACTTTTACTTATACTATACTACTGCAAAAAAAGTTTATGCATAATGATTCTAATTAGGGATGTGTCATGTGCCGATTTCACGATTCCAAGAATTGCCGATTCTGATAGGAATTGACTAGTGTCGAAATCGAACAATTCCAGCATCTTGGGCATCGAGTCTTTGTTATTAAATCTTTTTTATGTTAGTATTCTCATTTTATCTTCACAGCAATACAGTCATACGAAAGCAGCAAAAGAAGGAAGCAGAACGGAAAACTATAGTCTGTCTCAAATGTCGCTACATTTGACAATAAAGCATTTATTCTGTTTATCACAAAAAACTATAACATTTAATAATACATTTACTATCAAGAAACTCATACCAGCTGTTTAATACATTCAGTAATAATTTTATTATCAATAATCATCCTTAAATAGTATTCAGAGATCTGACACGGAAATGATAAGCAGCTGCCAGCATCACGCGCCCTTCCTTGCTAGGAAAGAAAAAAAAAGAAAAAAAACATGCTTATTTCCTTTCGTTCATAGTAATAAAGGCAATGAATGACATGCGTATGTTTCATTGTTAACATTTACTAACTTTTAATATCGGGAATATCGTCCCATCCCTTATTTTAATCAATAAATTATACACTCCAATAGTAAAAACTTTGAAAAGTACTTTTTTATAAATGCCCAAATTCTGGGCGTTTAAAACTGCTTTGGGAAAATTCCTGGGCAAATGCCCATTTATAAATGTCCTGCCCAGAAACTGAGTATTTGCCCTGGCCACGTCACTATCTCCACCTACATTTGGGTAGTGAATCTGTTAGCCGGCCGATGTGGCCGAGCGGTTCTAGGTGCTTCAGTCCGGAACCGCGCTGCTTCTACGGTCGCAGGTTCGAATCCTGCCTCGGGCATGGATGTGTGTGGTGTCCTTAGGTTAGTTAGGTTTAAGTAGTTCTAAGTCTAGGGGACTGATGACCTCAGATGTAAGTCCCATAGTGCTGAGAGCCATCTGAACCATTTTTCGAATCTGTTAGTTTTACTTCAATCGAGGGTCGTCCCCTTCCTGCCTTACATTACTCGTGTTCCTGCAGTTTGACGTTCCTGCATGTACATCGCCGAATCGTGTCGGATTTGTTGTTTACAGTAGCTACAGTCAGCCTGTGAATGGACACGGGTCCCTAGTTGGAATGGTCCTCGCAGCCGGTCAGGCAGAAAGCTCGTCCAAGACGCAGACCCCAGGAAATAACCCGAAAATTATCCTCTTTTAAACATAGCCCTTAACTAAGAGAATATCTTACCATTTTCGATTTAATCTTCTTGCTGCTTTATTCTCTGTAAGTTAGTGGACAAATGCCGGAATTTATACCGTGTGGTTATAATTAAGCTGACGGTGTCCAGAGTGCAGCAGGGCCTGATGCATATACAGGGCTATTACAAATGATTGAAGCGATTTCATAAATTCACTGTAGCTCCATTCATTGACATGTGGTCACGACACACTACAGATACGTAGAAAAACTAATAAAGTTTTGTTCGGCTGAAGCCGCACTTCAGGTTTCTGCCGCCAGAGCGCTCGAGAGCGCAGTGAGACAAAATGGCGACAGGAGCCGAGAAAGCGTATGTCGTGCTTGAAATGCACTCACATCAGTCAGTCATAACAGTGCAACGACACTTCAGGACGAAGTTCAACAAAGATCCACCAACTGCTAACTCCATTTGGCGATGGTATGCGCAGTTTAAAGCTTCTGGATGCCTCTGTAAGGGGAAATCAACGGGTCGGCCTGCAGTGAGCGAAGAAACGGTTGGACGTGTGCGGGCAAGTTCACGCATAGTGATGTGAAAGATTCAGTGTTTAAACCTCCTCTACCAAGAAACGTGCCAGAACTGCGAGCTCGCATCAACAATGCTTTCGAACTCATTGATGGGGACATGCTGCGCCGAGTGTGGGAGGAACTTGATTATCGGCTTGATGTCTGCCGAATCACTAAAGGGGCACATATCGAACATTTGTGAATGCCTAAAAAAACTTTTTGAGTTTTTGTATGTGTGTGCAAAGCATTGTGAAAATATCTCAAATAATAAAGTTATCGTAGAGCTGTGAAATCGCTTCAATCATTTGTAATAGCCCTATATTGCAGGATGCTGAAACATCGTAGGTGTGTTCACTTACCGGTGCGCTCGCGGAGTGCATGGCAAAAAATAATACTTCCACTTTGTGCCTCCAATTGAAAATATGGGATGTAAGCAGTCATAATGTGGTGTGTGTGCAGGAAAAAAGCGAGGAACGGTCGAACACACGATAACGGTGGTTCTGTCATGTTAATTACGATGTGGGCACGAATTACAACATGTGTTCAACCTGGTTTCCCAACTCAGCAACATGCTGCATCCGCATCACGTCACGGCTGACAGTTGCTATCGGCATATCCGGAGTAATCAGAGCGATACGTCGTAACATGCTATCATCTAGATCAGGAAGAGTTCGGATACATCCTTGATAAATGCGATCCATCAGATATCCCCACGACCAGAACTCAAATGGATTTAGGTCTGGAGGTCTGAAAGGCCATAAATCTTGGAATTGCCTTGAGATGAAGCGCTCGTTACCGAAGGTTTCTCGAAGCACATTTTTCACCTCGCCAGCGATATGTAATGTCACAGCACCTCGCATGAAAATACAGGGCTATTACAAATGATTGAAGCGATTTCATAAATTCACTGTAGCTCCATTCTTTGACATATGGTCACGACACACTACAGATACGTAGAAAAACTCATAAAGTTTTGTTCGGCTGAAGCCGCGCTTCAGGTTTCTGCCGCCAGAGCGCTCGAGAGCGCAGTGAGACAAAATGGTGACAGGAGCCGAGAAAGCGTATGCCGTGCTTGAAATGCACTCACATCAGTCAGTCATAACAGTGCAACGACACTTCAGGACGAAGTTCAACAAAGATCCACCAACTGTTAACTCCATTTGGCGATGGTATGCGCAGTTTAAAGCTTCTGGATGCCTCTGCAAGGGGAAATCAACGGGTCGGCCTGCAGTGAGCGAAGAAACGGTTGAACGCGTGCGGGCAAGTTTCACGCGTAGCCCGCGGAAGTCGACGGTCTGGAAAATCTTACGGAAAAGGCTAAAGCAGAAGCCTTACCGTTTACAATTGCTACAAGCCCTGACACCCGATGACAAAGTCAAACGCTTTGAATTTTCGGCGCGGTTGCAACAGCTCATGGAAGAGGATGCGTTCAGTGCGAAACTTGTTTTCAGTGATGAAGCAACATTTTTTCTTAATGGTGAAGTGAACAGACAGTGTGCGAATCTGGGCGGTAGAGAATCCTCACGCATTCGTGCAGCAAATTCGCAATTCACCAAAAGTTAACGTGTTTTGCGCAATCTCACAGTTTAAAGTTTACGGCCCCTTTTTCTTCTGCGAAAAAAACGTTACAGGACACGTGTATCTGGACATGCTGGAAAATTGGCTCATGCCGCAACTGGAAACCGACAGCGCCGACTTCATCTTTCAACAGGATGGTGCTCCACCGCACTTCCATCATGATGTTCGGCATTTCTTAAACAGGAGATTGGAAAACCGATGGATCGGTCGTGGTGGACATCATGATCAGCAATTCATGTCATGGCCTCCACGCTGTCCCAACTTAATCCCATGCGATTTCTTTCTGTGGGGTTATGTGAAAGATTCAGTGTTTAAACCTCCTCTAGCAAGAAACGTGCCAGAACTGCGAGCTCGCATCAACGGTGCTTTCGAACTCATTGATGGGGACATGCTGCGCCGAGTGTGGGAGGAACTTGATTATCGGCTTGATGTCTGCCGAATCACTAAAGGGGCACATATCGAACATTTGTGAATGACTAAAAAAACTTTTTGAGTTTTTGTATGTGTGTGCAAAGCGTTGTGAAAATATCTCAAGTAATAAAGTTATTGTAGAGCTGTGAAATCGCTTCAATCATTTGTAATAACCCTGTAGTGTTGTGGACATAGTTGCGTTCTTGCAAGGCTAGACTCACCTATTGCACGGGGAGGTACCTATGACGTGCAGGTACCACTGCACACCTAACATGCCAGCGAGTTGTCATCTCCTCGAAGAAAAACGGACTAAGAATGAAGGAGCTTATAAAACCACTCCACAGAGTGACATAACCTGAGTGCAGAGGGTGTTCCTGCTCAACATGTGGCGGAGTGGAACCCCGTAAGCGACAGTTCTGTGCATTCGCGACACCATGCAGCGCGAAATGTGTCTCTTCCATCCAAAGACTGAGCCCCAGCCACATCTCATCCATCACCATGCGTGTCAAAAATCGAAGGGCAAAGTCACAGCGTTATAGCCTATCTTGGGGGCTCCATTTGGTCCTCATGCTGAATCTTGTAGGGATACAAGTGTAAAATGCACCACAAGATCTTGGAACTGTTGACCAGGGAAGAAAAAATTCGCATGACACAGCTCGAGCACTGGCTGCATAGTTGGAGGCTACAGCTACAGCAACTTCCTCAACAACTGCCAAGCGAATGTGTTGCCTCCCTTTGCCTGGTGCATCACCTAATACACACATTTCTTCAGAATTCATGATCATATTCTTTAGCCCATTTATTGACTTGGGGCTTCTTCTCAGCTGTTTCTGGCGGCGATACTTCCGCAATGAAGCGCTGCTATTGTTCTGATGAAACAACTTTACCAGCAATGCACGGTCTTTCTTCTAAATAGCCATTGCATCTCATAGAGAAAACCTAAACCTTTTTAACCCTTTACACCAGTAGTCACTTTACGAAAGAAACTAACATGCTTCGCCAAGCGACATACAGCATACTGACGTCATAACAAGAAACATTTTACATTCTGACTGCTTACAGAGCCATATTTTCACCTGGTGGCAGCACGTCGAACTATTATTTTTTTCAGCATAATCCGTGAGCCCATCGACTGAAGAACATACCGACGATGTTTCAGCGTCCAGCGATGTATATGACCCGCACTGCAGCACTGGGAACACCGTCAGTTTTATTACACACATCAATGAAAGCTTTGCATCACCCTGGTTCAAGAACTCCTGAAGATAGACGTTGACTGTGGATACTGCATGACGGACACAGTCTCTTTGACTGTTCAGAGATGTCACTATCCGAGACGCTACTCCAAGGAGGGTGTAAAATGAATATGCGCAACGCGAAAATGAAGATTTGGCCCGATCTGACCAGCCCCTGAAGCACATCTTAGGATCTCTTAGTGGTGATATTTTCCTTCTTGCTCTTTAACATATAAATTACAACATAAACATAAATGAATGATTAAGGGAACTAGTAACTACAAATGATAAATGCTGTTTCCGTGTACACATTTATTGTGGATTAAAACCCTTTTATGTGTTACAAATGTTTATATGTCAATGTCCAATGGACATAAAGAGATACAAATGGATTTCATAACTAATATGATTGATCAGTTGCCCAAATCTGACCATTTTTATGGCTATGCGATCTAATACAAATAATGCGAGATGACTGACAACGTCTACGTACCAAACACTAGAAGACACTACTTTCAGAGATGATCTACAGCGGTGTACAACCTTATTGGAAATAAAACTTACGTGGTCACAATTGTTTAGCTTTATAGCACTAACAAGCCGAAGCAATTAGCAATACCACCGTATGTACTGCGTCCGGTGCATCGGTTGGTTGTTTGGAGGAAGAGACCAAACATCGAGGTCATCGGTCTCATCGGATTAGGGAAGGACAGGGAAGGAATTCGGCCGTGCCCTTTTTAGAGGAACCATTCCGGCATTTGCCTGGAGCGATTTAGGGAAATCACGGAAAACCTAAATCAGGATGGCCGGACGCGGGATTGAACCGTCGTCCTCCCGAATGCGAGTCCAGTGTGCTCCCTACCGCCGTTGGATAAGCAGCTGAGCAGCAAGTCGTATACTCCTAGCTCACTCGTTTGTTACATAGTTTAATTCTTAATTTCTTTGCGTGTTTTTGGTACTTGCATTGTTTAATTCATAAATTTCGGGCGTTTTATAGTATTTGAGAGTGTAGCATCGCGTTTTAGTACCTGAATAGTGTAATTTCGCTTAGTCTCCTTCCGCCGCCGAGCAGTGTCAGCAGTGCGCAAGTAGCAGCATTACTGCATTTACTAGGCAATCTTGTATTTTAATAACCGTTTAAATTTTGTCGATTTGTTTGCGCTCTCTGTAGATTAGTTCAGACGTTTTTTGCAAAACAGTTTTTAGCATGGATAGGGACTGCAACTGCTGTGTTCGGATGCAGGCTGAGTTGGCATCCCTTCGCTCCCAGCTTCAGGCAGTGTTGGCTTCGGTCACACAGCTTGAGGCTGTTGCCAATGGGCATCACTGTGGGGGTTTGTCGGGGACGGCCAGCTCGTCCCACGCATCCCTTGATCGGACTACGACTGTGGTTGCCCGGGATACTGCCCGCATTGAGGCTGATCCCTCACCTGTGGTAGAGTGGGAGGTCGTTTCAAGGTGTGGCAGGGGGCGAAAGACATTCCGGAGGGCTGAACGGAAGGCCTCTCCAGTTTGTCTGACAAACCGGTTTCAGGCTCTGTCTCAGGCTGATACTGATCTTCGGCCTGACATGGCTGCTTGTCCTGTTCCAGAGGTTGCCCCTCAGTCTGCAAAATCCGGGCAGTTGCAGAGGGTGGGCTTACTGGTAGTTGGGAGCTCCAACGTCAGGCGCGTAATGGGGCCCCTTAGGGAAATGGCAGCAAGAGAGGGGAAGAAAACCAATGTGCACTCCGTGTGCATACCGGGGGGAGTCATTCCAGATGTGGAAAGGGTCCTTCCAGATGCCATGAAGGCTACAGGGTGCACCCATCTGCAGGTGGTCGCTCATGTCGGCACCAATGATGTGTGTCGCTATGGATCGGAGGAAATCCTCTCCGGCTTCCGGCGGCTATCTGATTTGGTGAAGACTGCCAGTCTCGCTAGCGGGATGAAAGCAGAGCTCACCATCTGCAGCATCGTCGACAGGACTGACTGCGGACCTTTGGTACAGAGCCGAGTGGAGGGTCTGAATCAGAGGCTGAGACGGTTCTGCGACCGTGTGGGCTGCAGATTCCTCGACTTGCGCCATAGGGTGGTGGGGTTTCGGGTTCCGCTGGATAGCTCAGGAGTCCACTACACGCAACAAGCGGCTACACGGGTAGCAGGGGTTGTGTGGCGTGGGCTGGGCGGTTTTTTAGGTTAGATGGCCTTGGGCAAGTACAGAAAGGGCAACAGCCTCAACGGGTGCGGGGCAAAGTCAGGACATGCGGGGACCAAGCAGCAATTGGTATTGTAATTGTCAACTGTCGAAGCTGCGTTGGTAAAGTACCGGAACTTCAAGCGCTGATAGAAAGCACCGAAGCTGAAATCGTTATAGGTACAGAAAGCTGGCTTAAGCCAGAGATAAATTCTGCCGAAATTTTTACAAAGGTACAGACGGTGTTTAGAAAGGATAGATTGCATGCAACCGGTGGTGGAGTGTTCGTCGCTGTTAGTAGTAGTTTATCCTGTAGTGAAGTAGAAGTGGATAGTTCCTGTGAATTATTATGGGTGGAGGTTACACTAAACAACCGAACTAGGTTAATAATTGGCTCCTTTTACCGACCTCCCGACTCAGCAGCATTAGTGGCAGAACAACTGAGAGAAAATTTGGAATACATTTCACATAAATTTTCTCAGCATGTTATAGTCTTAGGTGGAGATTTCAATTTACCAGATATAGACTGGGACACTCAGATGTTTAGGACGGGTGGTAGGGACAGAGCATCGAGTGACATTATACTGAGTGCACTATCCGAAAATTACCTCGAGCAATTAAACAGAGAACCGACTCATAGAGATAACATCTTGGACCTACTGATAACAAACAGACCCGAACTTTTCGACTCTGTATGTACAGAACAGGGAATCAGTGATCATAAGGCCGTTGTAGCATCCCTGAATATGGAAGTTAATAGGAATATAAAAAAAGGGAGGAAGGTTTATCTGTTTAGCAAGAGTAATAGAAGGCAGATTTCAGACTACCTAACAGATCAAAACGAAAATTTCTGTTCCGACACTGACAATGTTGAGTGTTTATGGAAAAAGTTCAAGGCAATCGTAAAATGCGTTTTAGACAGGTACGTGCTGAGTAAAACTGTGAGGGACGGGAAAAACCCACCGTGGTTCAACAACAAAGTTAGGAAACTACTGCGAAAGCAAAGAGAGCTTCACTCCAAGTTTAAACGCAGCCAAAACCTCTCAGACAAACAGAAGCTAAACGATGTCAAAGTTAGCGTAAGGAGGGCTATGCGTGAAGCGTTCATTGAATTCGAAAGTAAAATTCTATGTACCGACTTGACAGAAAATCCTAGGAAGTTCTGGTCTTACGTTAAATCAGTAAGTGGCTCGAAACAGCATATCCAGACACTACGGGATGATGATGGCGTTGAAACAGAGGATGATACACGTAAAGCTGAAATACTAAACACCTTTTTCCAAAGCTGTTTCACAGAGGAAGACCGCACTGCAGTTCCTTCTCTAAATCCTCGCACAAACGAAAAAATGGCTGACATCGAAATAAGTGTCCAAGGAATAGAAAAGAAACTGGAATCACTCAATAGAGGAAAGTCCACTGGACCTGATGGGATACCAATTCGATTCTACACAGAGTACGCGAAAGAACTTGCCTCCCTTCTAACAGCCGTGTACCGCAAGTCTCTAGAGGAACGGAGGGTTCCAAATGATTGGAAAAGAGCACAGGTAGTCCCAGTCTTCAAGAAGGGTCGTCGAGCAGATGCGCAAAACTATAGACCTATATCTCTGACGTCGATCTCTTGTAGAATTTTAGAACATGTTTTTTGCTCGCGTATCATGTCATTTCTGGAATCCCAGAATCTACTATGTAGGAATCAACATGGATTCCGGAAACAGCGATCGTGTGAGACCCAACTCGCTTTATTTGTTCATGAGACCCAGAAAATATTAGATACAGGCTCCCAGGTAGATGCTATTTTTCTTGACTTCCGGAAGGCGTTCGATACAGTTCCGCACTGTCGCCTGATAAACAAAGTAAGAGCCTACGGAATATCAGACCAGCTGTGTGGCTGGATTGAAGAGTTTTTAGCAAACAGAACACAGCATGTTGTTATCAATGGAGAGACGTCTACAGACGTTAAAGTAACCTCTGGCGTGCCACAGGGGAGTGTTATGGGACCATTGCTTTTCACAATATATATAAATGACCTAGTAGATAGTGTCGGAAGTTCCATGCGGCTTTTCGCGGATGATGCTGTAGTATACAGAGAAGTTGCAGCATTAGAAAATTGTAGCGAAATGCAGGAAGATCTGCAGCGGATAGGCACTTGGTGCAGGGAGTGGCAACTGACCCTTAACATAGACAAATGTAATGTATTGCGAATACATAGAAAGAAGGATCCTTTATTGTATGATTATATGATAGCGGAACAAACACTGGTAGCAGTTACTTCTGTAAAATATCTTGGAGTATGCGTGCGGAGCGATTTGAAGTGGAATGATCATATAAAATTAATTGTTGGTAAGGCGGGTACCAGGTTGAGATTCATTGGGAGAGTCCTTAGAAAATGTAGTCCATCAACAAAGGAGGTGGCTTACAAAACACTCGTTCGACCTATACTTGAGTATTGCTCATCAGTGTGGGATCCGTACCAGATCGGTCTGACGGAGGAGATAGAGAAGATCCAAAGAAGAGCGGCGCGTTTCGTCACAGGGTTATTTGGTAACCGTGATAGCGTTACAGAGATGTTTAATAAACTCAAGTGGCAGACTCTGCAAGAGAGGCGCTCTGCATCGCGGTGTAGCTTGCTCGCCAGGTTTCGAGAGGGTGCGTTTCTGGATGAGGTATCGAATATATTGCTTCCCCCTACTTATACCTCCCGAGGAGATCACGAATGTAAAATTAGAGAGATTAGAGCGCGCACGGAGGCTTTCAGACAGTCATTCTTCCCGCGAACCATACGCGACTGGAACAGGAAAGGGAGGTAATGACAGTGGCACGTAAAGTGCCCTCCGCCACACACCGTTGGGTGGCTTGCGGAGTATCAATGTAGATGTAGATGTAGAACCACTGCGCCACCTCGCTCTGTCCGGTGCATCGGAGTGATGGTTCTCGTACACATCTCTGACGACGGAAGAACTCCAGCCACAAAACATATTAAAAAAAACCTCATTCAAACACTTGGACGGCAGAAGACGGTCCGCTGACTAGTATAATCTAACACTGTCTTCTTCTCTCTGTGTTCTATAGATGAGAAACGCCAACTCCCAGCCACAAGGGCGTAGTTCAGATAAAGTCTCAACGTGAGTGTAGACAGAAGAAGTGCTCTCAATCACTGAACACTGTGTACTCAGCGATGACCACCTACTCGGAGGCGAAGTCCGGAATCGTATAAGTTCGCAACAGTACAGTGCCTAAGCGTCCTAACTATAAGATCTCCTGAGTGCAAAGACAGCAAGTCCATCTGTACCAACAAAAGCTGATACTGAGCGACCATTTCTCTCCACCACTGGCTTCCCAGAAATGTTCGGCTCCCGTCCCTCGTAACTGCGTAAGGCGAATCATACTCTCGAAACCACGGAATATTCTCCCTCTCTACAGATTCCTGCGAATGCCGACCAACATATTTTAGTCTTTTATCGTCCAGCACGGAAAGTTTGCGAGGAAGTACATATACCCGTTAATTAGGAATTCATACAACGGTGCGCTTCTCATAGTAAAACTCCTCGGAAATAACCCAGCCTGCGTAATTTCCGAGGTAACTCTTCCTCGTTCCTCTCTGGAATGTCAGTCTTCTTTAAATATTCATACATACGATGTATAACCTATCAAATGATACCCAATTCCGGTTGTAAATCACGGCAAAGTATGTAGATGAGTGCTTGTAAGGTGCAAAATTATAGCCACATTACAATACCCCCACGTAATGAACTATTTTGTACTAGGATGGGTAATTCTTATAGTATTTTAGAACTTTAAAAAAGGAGAAATCACGGAACAATAAAAACGACGAAATAATAGGATATTTTAATCCAAGTTATGACAGCCAGTGCGGCAGAATATTGTTATTCAAAAGATTTATATCGGCTGTGCAATCCGTCACAAAAAAATGATATAGGTATGGTATCTGTTAGGTCGAGCATGTAGCATATCGATTCGTAGTCATATATATATATATATATATATATATATATATATATATATATATATATATATATATATATAATTGCCGAAAAATATTTCCGACTTTTGCTGCACTGGACCATTGAAATAACTCAATGGCGACAAATGAAAATTTGTTCTGGACCGGGATTCCAACCGGGGTTTCCCTCTTTATGTCAGAGACCGCCTTCACCTGCATCTAAATCTACATAATTACTCTGCAAATCACACTTAAGTGCCTGGCAAAGGGTTCATCGAACCATCTTCACAATAATTCTTTAATTATTCCCTCTCGAACAGCAAGTGGAAAAAACGCTGTATTTTTCCGTCCAAGCTCTGATTTGCTGATTATGATGATTGTTTCTCCGTATGTAGGTGGTCGTCAACAAATTCTTTTCGCATTCGGAGGAGGAAGTCGATGACTGATTCCGCCTTTGTTTTAATTATGTCTACCACAAGTCCTGTATCATGTCGATTACACTCTCTCTCCTATTTCGCGATAATACAAAACGTGCTTCTCTTTTTTGAACGTTCTGGATGTACTCCGTTAATAATACACTCCTGGAAATGGAAAAAAGAACACATTGACACCGGTGTGTCAGACCCACCATACTTGCTCCGGACACTGCGAGAGGGCTGTACAAGCAATGATCACACGCACGGCACAGCGGACACACCAGGAACCGCGGTGTTGGCCGTCGAATGGCGCTAGCTGCGCAGCATTTGTGCACCGTCGCCGTCAGTGTCAGCCAGTTTGCCGTGGCATACGGAGCTCCATCGCAGTCTTTAACACTGGTAGCATGCCGCGACAGCGTGGACGTGAACCGTATGTGCAGTTGACGGACTTTGAGCGAGGGCGTATAGTGGGCATGCGGGAGGCCGGGTGGACGTACCGCCGAATTGCTCAACACGTGGGGCGTGAGGTCTCCACAGTACATCGATGTTGTCGCCAGTGGTCGGCGGAAGGTGCACGTGCCCGTCGACCTGGGACCGGACCGCAGCGACGCACGGATGCACGCCAAGACCGTAGGATCCTACGCAGTGCCGTAGGGGACCGCACCGCCACTTCCCAGCAAATTAGGGACACTGTTGCTCCTGGGGTATTGGCGAGGACCATTCGCAACCGTCTCCATGAAGCTGGGCTACGGTCCCGCACACCGTTAGGCCGTCTTCCGCTCACGTCCCAACATCGTGCAGCCCGCCTCCAGTGGTGTCGCGACAGGCGTGAATGGAGGGACGAATGGAGACGTGTCGTCTTCAGCGATGAGAGTCGCTTCTGCCTTGGTGCCAATGATGGTCGTATGCGTGTTTGGCGCCGTGCAGGTGAGCGCCACAATCAGGACTGCATACGACCGAGGCACACAGGGCCAACACCCGGCATCATGGTGTGGGGAGCGATCTCCTACACTGGCCGTACACCACTGGTGATCGTCGAGGGGACACTGAATAGTGCACGGTACATCCAAACCGTCATCGAACCCATCGTTCTACCATTCCTAGACCGGCAAGGGAACTTGCTGTTCCAACAGGACAATGCACGTCCGCATGTATCCCGTGCCACCCAACGTGCTCTAGAAGGTGTAAGTCAACTACCCTGGCCAGCAAGATCTCCGGATCTGTCCCCCATTGAGCATGTTTGGGACTGGATGAAGCGTCGTCTCACGCGGTCTGCACGTCCAGCACGAACGCTGGTCCAACTGAGGCGCCAGGTGGAAATGGCATGGCAAGCCGTTCCACAGGACTACATCCAGCATCTCTACGATCGTCTCCATGGGAGAATAGCAGCCTGCATTGCTGCGAAAGGTGGATATACACTGTACTAGTGCCGACATTGTGCATGCTCTGTTGCCTGTGTCTATGTGACTGTGGTTCTGTCAGTGTGATCATGTGATGTATCTGACCCCAGGAATGTGTCAATAAAGTTTCCCCTTCCTGGGACAATGAATTCACGGTGTTCTTATTTCAATTTCCAGGAGTGTATCTTGTAAGGATCCTACACCGCGCAGTAGTACTATAAGGGGACGGATAAGCGTAATGTACGTAGTCTCTTTAGTAGATCTGTTACATTTTCTAGGTGTTCTACCAATAAAACCAGCCTTTGCTTTACCTTTCCCACAACATTTTCTATGTGTTCTTTGCAGTTAATTTATTCGTAACTGTAATTCTTAGTTATTTAGTTGAATTCGCGGCCTTTATATTTGACTGATTTATTATATAACGAAAGTTTAACGAACTCCTTCTAGCACTCTTGTGGATGACCCCACACTTTTCATTATTTAGCGTCAATTACCAATTTTCGCACCAAACAGGTATCTTTTCTAAATCGTTTTGCAATTTGTATGGATCTTCTGATGACTTTACTAGACGATAAACGAAAGAATCATATGCAAAATAACCTAACACGGCTGCTCAGATTGTCTCGGAAATCGTTTATATAGATAAGGAAGAGCAAAGAACCCAATAACACTACCTTGGGGAATGCCAGAAATCACTTCTGTTTTACTCGATGACTTTCCTTCTATTACTATGAACTATGACCTCTCTGACAGGAAATCACGAATCCAGTCGCATAACTGAGACGATATTCCATAAGCACGTAGTTTCACTACAAGCCTCTTGTGTGGCACAGTATCAAAAGCCTTCTGCAAGTCTAGAAACACGGAATCAATTTGAAAAACCTCGTCAATAGCACTCAACACTCCGTGTGTGTAAGATCTAGTTACATATATCACAAGGACGATGTTTTCTAGATCCGTGTTGACTGTGTGTCAACAGACCATTAACTTCGAGGTAACCCATAATGTTAGAACACAGTATATGTTTCAGAATCCTGCTGCATAGCAACGTTAACGATATGGGCCAGTAATTTAGTGGATTACTCCTACTAGTTTTCTTGAATACTGGTGTGATGTGACAACTTCGCAGTCTTTGGATACGGATGTTCCGTCGAGCGAGCGGTTGCATATGATTGTTAAGAATGGTGCTATTGGATCAGCTTACTCTGAAAGGAACCTCGTTGGTATGCAGCCTGCACCGGAAAACTTGCTTTTATTAAGTGATTTAAGTTGCTTCGCTACCCCGAGGATATCTACACTACTGGCCATTAAAATTGCTACACCAAGAAGAAATGCAGACGATAAACGGGTATTCATTGGACAAATATATTATACTAGAACTGACATGTGATTACATAATCACGCAATTTGGGTGCATAAATCCTGAGTAATCAGTACCCAGAACAACCATCTCTGGCCGTAATAACGGCCTTGATACGCCTGGGCATTGAGTCAAACAGAGCTTGGATGGCGTGTACAGGTACAGCTGCCCATGCAGCTTCAACACCATACCACAGTTCATCAAGAGTAGTGACTGGCGTATTGTGACGAGCCAGTTGCTCGGCCACCATTGACCACTTTTTAATTTGTGAGAGATCTGGAGAATGTGCTGGCCAGGGCAGCAGTCGAACATTTTCTGTATCGAGAAAGGTCCGTACAGGATAGTGCATTATCCTGCTGAAATGTAGGGTTTCGCAGGGATCGAATGAAGGGTAGAGCCACGGGTCGTTACACATCTGAAATGTAACGTCCACTGTTCAAAGTGCTGTCAATGTGAACAAGAGGTGACTGAGACGTGTAACCAATGGCACCCCATACCATCACGCCGGGTGATACGCCAGTATGGCGATGACAAATACACGATTCCAGTGTGCGTTCACCGCGATGTCTCCAAACACGGATGCGACGACCATGATTCTGTAAACAGAACCTGGATTCATCCGAAAAAATGACGTTTTGCCATTCGTGCGCCCAGGTTCGTCGTTGAGTACACCATCGCAGGCGCTCCTGTCTGCGAAGCAGCGTCAAGCGTTACCGCAGCCTTGGTCTGCGAGCTGATAGTCCATGCTGCTGGAAACGTCATCGAACCGTGCAGATGGTTGTTGTCTTGCATCTGTTGACTCAGGGGCCGAGACGTGGCTGCACGATCCGTTACAGGCATGCGGATAAGACGCCCGTCAACTCGACTGCTAGCGATACGAGGCCGTTGGGATCCACCACGGCGTTCCGTATTACCCTCCTGAACCCACCGATTCCATATTCTGCTAACAGTCATTGGATCTCGACCAACGCGGGCAGCAATGTCGCGGTGCGATAAATCGCAATCGCGATAGGCTACAATCCGACCTTTATCAAAGTCGGAAACGTGATGGTACGCATTTCTCCTCCTTACACGAGGCATCACAATAACGTTTCACCAGACAATGCCGGTCAACTGCTGTTTGTGTGTGAGAAATCGGTTGGAAACTTTCCTCATGTCAGCACGTTGTAGGTGTTGCCACCGGCGCCAACCTTGTGTGAATGCTCTGAAAGGCTAATCATTTGCATATCACAGCATCCTCCTCCTGTCGGTTAAATTTCGCGTTTGTAGCACTTCATCTTCGTGGTGTAGCAATTTTAATGCCCAGTTCTTAATCGTTTCGGCTATCCGAACACTGCCCCTTCTCTCTTACACTTTTATGTAAAGTTGGATATCGGGAAGGGGTCGTGGGAGCGGCTGTCGCCTCCCCGGCCCCTTCCAGCTGGTGCCGGAACTCGGCCGGCGGGACGTGTCTAGGCCGTGTGGGCGTGGTGTGTCGGGCCGGGCCGCCGCTGGAGCCGGTATGCGCGCAATGCGGCAGCGCGCCTCAGCCAGAGCCGGCCGCAGCCTTGCCACAAGGTCACCGGAGCTGGGCCGCGCGGCGCCGGAGATCTGCCGGGACGACACGGCGAGCAGTGGCCCGCGCTGACGTCACGGGTCGCTGCGCTGCAGGGGGCGACACCCGTTGCTTCAGCGTGTAGCCTACCACTCGAGGCGCGGACCCGTCAGGGGAACGAGGGGGGGGGGGGGAGGGGGGGGAGGCTGATCGAGCACCACACAAAGCGCATTTGGGTAATCGTTGTAACAAATAGTACTGTCATACTTCATACATAAATCACGCAGAATTAGAATCACAACATACGAGGGTTGGAACTTAAATAGTGGCAACTACGAGAGGCGTTTGAAAAGTCCTCGCAATAATAAAAACTGCTTACGTGTTTGGGGTAAACCTTTTTTATTTTTCGACGTAGACTCCTTTCAGACTTATATACTTCGTCCACCGCTGTTCTAATTTGTTGAACCCTTCCCAATAATAGGAATTGTCCAAGTCTGCAAAATATCAATTAGTTGCTGCAATCACCTCCTCGTCTGAATAAAACCTTTGTCCCGCCAGCCATTTCTTCAAATTGGGGAACAAATAATGGTCCGAGGAAGCCGAGTCTGGAGAATAGGGGGGGATGTGAAACGAGTTGGAATCCTATTTCCAATCATTTTGCGACCACAACTGCTGAGGTGTGTGCTGGTGCATTGTCGTGATGGAAAAGGGCTTTTTAGCGGTCCAATCGCCGGCGTTTTTCTTGCAGCTCGGTTTTCGAACGGTCCAATAACGCTGAATAATATGCACCTGTAATAGTTTTACCAGACGATGAGGATTATCATTTGCGAATCCCAAAAGAACGTCGCCATAGACTTTACGGCCGAAGGAATGGGCTCTGGCATTTTTGGTGCCGATTCTCCCTCGGTAACCCATTGTTTAGATTGTTGTTTGGTCTCAGGAGTATAGTAATGCATCCATGTTTCATCCACAGTGACGAAACGACGCTTAAAGTCCTGCGGATTCTTCCTGAACAGCTGCAAACAATCCTTGTAACACTTCACACGATTCCACTTTCGGTCAAGCGTGAGCAATCGCCGAACCCATCTTGCGGATAGTTTTCTCATGTCCAAATGCTTATGCAAAATATGTACCCGTTCCTTCGAGATGAGCACAGTACTAGCAATCTCACGCACCTTAACTATTCTGTCATCCATCACCATATCATGGATTTTATCAATGATTTCAGGAGTGGTTACCTCCACAGGGCGTCCAGAAAGTTCACCATCACTTGTGCCCATATGGCCATTCCGAAAATTTTGAAACCACTCATAAACTGTTCTAATCGAGGATGTAGAGTCGCCGTAATGTTTATCAAGCTTCTCTTTAGTATCCTGAGGTGTTTTGCCTGTCATAAAGTAATGTTTAATCATCACAGGAGCCGGCCGTTGTGGACCAGCAGTTCTAGGCGTTGCAGTCCGGAACCGCGCTGCTGCTACGGTCGCAGGTTCGAGACCTGCCTCGTGCATGGATGTGTGTGGTGTCCTTAGATTCGCTAGGTTTAACTACTTCTAAGTCTAGGGGACTCAGATGTTAAGTCCCATAGTGCTTAGAGCCATTTGAACCATTTTTGAACCAATCACCACAGGAAATACTTTTTCGTCCATTTTTTGACAATCACTCGACTTCTTTGATTCACACGAATGCCAGACCAAAGAAATATATCAATATGGCTGGAACTTGATGTGTGTTCTTTCCAAAGATGCTACTAACTAAACATGACCTCCAAACGCGCCGGTGGTGTCATCTCTCGGACTTTTCAAACGTCCCTTGTATTTATTCACAACCGATAAAAAAGAGTTACATGCTTGCACCTGTTACTGTCCTTCAAAATAGTCACCAGTGTTGTGTAGAACCCGTTGCCAGCGATGTGGGAGGCGTAGTACACCGTTAGCAGAGCCTGTTCTGTTGATTCTGCGAATGGAACGGTCTACTGCCTGTCGAATCTCTGGATCAGTTCTGAAGCGAATGCCACAAAGTGGTTCCTTCATCTTCGGAATCAAATCAAAGTCACAAGGACTTAAGTCCGGGAAGTGAGATGGATGGTACAGTACTTCCCAGTCCCATCGACCGAACAGAGCAGCCACAGCTTGAGCTGTATGCGGCCGCGCATTGTCGTGCAAAATGATGGGTGGGTTGCGCAGGAAGTGTCGCCGGTTCTTTCGCAAAGCTGGTAGCAGGTGGTGCTCCAAAAACGAACAGTAATACTGTGCATTGACGGTCTGCGTTAGCATAACACCAACACAGCCGTACACGAGAGTCACCTTAACTTTGGATCACTCCATTCGCACCATCAACAGAACAGGCTCTGCTAACAGTATACTACACCTTCCACATCGCTGGCAATGGGTTCTACACAACGCTGGTGACTACTTTGAAGATAAGTAGCAGGTGCAAACATGTAACTCTTTTGTCTCGGAACCGCGCGACTGCTACGGTCGCAGGTTCGAATCCTGCCTCGGGCTTGGATGTGTGTGATGTCCTTAGGTTAGTTAGGTTTAAGTAGTTCTAAGTTCTAGGGGACTGATGACCACAGATGTTAAGTCCCATAGTGCTCAGAGCCATTTGAACCATTTTTTTTTGTCTCGGTGGTGAATAAATAGTTGCCACTATTTAAGTTCCAATCCTCGTACATACATTTGAAACGTCCCCTTAGAACAATTATAGATGACTGTGCTTAAACTGACACACAATATTTTTTTAGCGCAACGCAATCTGACTTTCAGAAATCCCTACAAAAGAATTGCCCTGACTAACATTAACCTATACCTTTCACTTACCTCACAAAAATCTTCGTTACTCGAACTATTGCAATACAGCGAGCGCCACTACTGCCAGCTAAATAAAAGATTCCAAATTACGGAAGGCACTAACTACTGATAGGCATAGTTAGAAAGTGAAAGATTTTAATAGAGAACAAACAATGTATTTACCTTAATAGTGTTGAAAAATCATAATATACATGGCAGTTCATGACATCCAGTCTTACAAATTTCAAAATTCCGCCATTTCTCTCCACACATCCACCACTGCTGGCGGCTCACCTCCAACTGCGCAAAGCTACGCGCTGTTCGCATCCAGCTGCCGCTGCCCAACACTACAACGGCAGACAACAATGCAAACTAGCCACAGACTGCACACAGCACAGCCAGTGATTTTCATACAGAGCGCTACGTAACGTTGCCAATAAGAAAACATAAACAGCCTACTTACACATTTTGTAGTATCTATAGTAGAACAGAGTATGGTAATTCAGGTGAGACAGGCTTGAAGTGTTTACCGAAACCCTCCCATTTGAAACAGCTAGGTAAAGGGACCTCTTTTGATACCTAAATCTTTCATTTCGTGTATTATTTTCTTCTTAAGAATATAGTAATCTTTTTTCCCAGTTCTACTTTATGTATGGTATGTTGTTTTTTAATTAACAATTTAATTACATAAAAAATGGTTCAAATGGCTCTGAGCACTATGGGACTTAACTTCTGAGGTCATCAGTCTCCTAGAACTTAGTACTACTTAAACCTAATTAACCTAAGGACACCACACACATCCATGCCCGAGGCAGGATTCGAACCTGCGACCGTAGCGGTCGCGCGGTTCCAGACTGTAGTGCCTAGAACCGCTCGGCCACTCTGGCCGGCGTAATTACATAAAGAACAAGAAAAGTTCTGAAATATATGAAAACAAGAAAAGTACTAAAATTCTGAAAACTGTCTAGTTCATAGTAGCAAGCGACCCACAGTAGTTACCAAGGTGGAGGCCACTCTGTAATGTTAATTAATAAATAAATAAATCAATTATTCAGGCAGAAGTGTTATATTTTTACTTATTCAGGGTGTTCGGAAATTTCTGTTTAAAACTTCCGTTTAAAACTTCAAAGGAGGAGTACATATTATAGGGTGCGCCTGTGCGGCGCAGTAGATGTTGGGCAGCGAGCGCTCCGTTGCCCAGTGATTAATTGTCCAACGATTAGTTGCCGTGTCGCCCGTCTACTGATGTGGTACGACATGACGACATTTAAAATATAAGCAAATAAATTTTGTAGTAACCCATGTCATGCAAATAGATGCTGGAATTGCCTGCCGTTATTTTCCACCCATATCTGACATCTACTCAAATGGTTCAAATGGCTCTGAGCACTATGGGACTTAACATCTATGGCCAATCAGTCCCCTAGAACTTAGAACTACTTAAACCTAACTAACCTAAGGACAGCACACAACACCCAGCCATCACGAGGCAGAGAAAATCCCTGACCCCGCCGGGAATCGAACCCGGGAACCCGGGCGTGGGAAGCGAGAACGCTACCGCACGACCACGAGATGCGGGCATCTACTCATGAAATTACTAATGACACGATGTAATTCTCTCTGAGATATTGAATTCATTGATTCATGGATATTATCCTTGAGTTCTTCTGTCGTGTGAGGATTTTCTGTGTACACTTTGTCCTTCAGCGCACCCCACAAATAAAAATCGCACAGGCCAGACACTTTCATCGAAAACATCGTGAATTGCGTGCAAAGAAACATTGGCCGTATGAACCCTTGTCGAATCCTGTTGAAAAAGTGCGAAGCTTCGTTCTCTTTCACTCAGTTAAAAAAAAAAAAGGTCGTAAAATGCTTTTCACGTAGCTTTCACTTGTAACTCTGCCGTTAAAAAATCTGGGCCTATTATTCTGTCACCACTAATTGCGCAGCACACCTCTATCGTCTGATCATGAAGCACAACAGGTCTATCTCGAAAATTTTGGGAATTAACATACCCGTGTAAATGGAACCAAGCCTCGTCTGCAAACAGAATGAGGTAAGGACCCATTTCACCGTCAGGCACTTGTTTTAAAACCCATTAGCAAACCTTAACCCTGTGCACAGGATCATCAGGTCGAAGTTCTTGTACGACTGATACTTTGTAGGGCCTTAGCCCAAACACGTGAGGTAATACTGACCTTACGACTTATGTTAGAAGAAAGATTAAGAGAAGGCAAACCTACGTTTCTAGCATTTGTAGACTTAGAGAAAGCTTTTGACAATGTTAACTGGAATACTCTCTTTCAAATTCTGAAGGTGGCAGGGGCAAAATACAGGGAGCGAAAGGCTATTTACAATTTGTACAGAAACCAGAGTCGAGGGGCATGAAAGGGAAGCAGTGGTTGGGAAAGGAGTGAGACAGGGTTGTAGCCTCTCCCCGATTTGTATATTGAGCAAGCAGTAAAGGAAACAAAAGAAAAATTCGGAGTAGGTATTAAAATTCATGGAGAAGAAATAAAAACTTTGAGGTTCGCCGATGACATTGTAATTATGTCAGAGACAGCAAAGGACTTGGAAGAGCAGGTGAACGGAATGGACAGTGTCTTGAAAGGAGGATATACGATGAACATCAACAAAAGCAAAACGAGGATAATGGAATGTAGTCAAATTAAGTCGGGTGATGCTGAGGGAATTAGATTAGGAAATGAGACACTTAAAGTAGTAAAGGAGTTTTGCTATTTAGGGAGTAAAATAACCGATGATGGTCGAAGTAGAGAGGATATAAAATGTAGACTGGCAATGGCAAGGAAAGCGTTTCTCAAGAAGAGAAATTTGTTAACATCGAGTATAGATTTAAGTGTCAGGAAGTCGTTTCTGAAAGTATTTGTATGGAGTGTAGCCATGTATGGAAGTGAAACATGGACGATAACTAGTTTGGACAAGAAGAGAATAGAAGCTTTCGAAATGTGGTGCTACAGAAGAATGCTGAAGATAAGGTGGGTAGAACTAATGAGGAGGTATTGAATAGGATTGGGGAGAAGAGAAGTTTGTGGCACAACTTGACTAGAAGAAGGGATGGGTTGGTAGGACATGTTTTGAGGCATCGATGGATCACAAATTTAGCATTGGAGGGCACCGTGGAGGGTAAAAATCGTAGAGGGAGACCAAGAGATGAATACACTAAGCAGATTCAGAAGGATATAGGTTGCAGTACGTACTGGGAGATGAAGAAGCTTGCACAGGATAGAGTAGAATGGAGAGCTGCATCAAACCAGTCTCAGGACTGAAGACCACAACAACAACAACAGCCCAAACACCTTGGTACCTCTTTGTACAGAGGTGTACGATATTTGTATTTGCTGCGAAAGACGTCTAAGAGACTTTTTAGGGGAATTTTCCAGGCTTTATGCAATGTCATCGAAACGAGCTTCTGTGAGCGCCGTACATCATCGTTTACGCTTCTTGTCTTGAATACTTTCTGTTTCACGAAATTTATTCACTAATTTGTGAACTGCATCATGACTCGTAACTCGAACACCTGGAAAGTTCGGTTCAAACAATCTCCGAACTGTATGAGCGGACTCGTAGGTAAACACTCGTTGTGGAACTGAATAATTCACTCTTGCCGTTGTTGCGTTCGCAAATTTCACTGTAACACTCGTGGTGCCTGTTCCACTACTCGAATGACACTAGCCGACAAGACTCGTATGCATGTACGGCCAACGGGCTAAAAACCGCAATAAAAGAGGGTCCTAGTGCGGTCCTGCGGGACACATTCAACCAGCAGGCGCGGCTTCCGTTACGGGCCTGAAATAACCCGCGCAGGCGGTCATCAGATAAGTGGAACACTCTGTGTTTTAAATAGGACCCCATGCCCGGAAAGGTACCTTTTCCGTGCTGCAATAATTTGAAAACATGCATACGTAGGAAAATGGTTTTTCTCGATCTCTACAAGATTGTTAGCAATGATTGCAAACAGGAACCTCATAGCTTAAAATACTCGAATCATATGGTAGGAGAGTCTGTTGCATCCTAATAGTATTATCTGCAAAATACAGCGAGCAAAGAGGCGCAACGGTTAAGACATCGGATTTGTTTACAGAGAAAAACGATTTCAAATGAATGCATTTTTTAAAATTCCTTTTTAAGCAGTGAAACGTCCCCTTTTGAACAATTACACATGACTGTGCTCAAACTGACACACAATATTTTTAGCGCAACGCAATCTGACTTTCATTAATCCCTACAAAAGAATGGCCCTGACTAACATTAACCTATACCTTTCACAAATCACTTACCTCACAAAAATGTTCGTTACTCGAACTACTGCAATACAGCGAGCGCCACTACTGCCAGCTAAATAAAAGATTCAAACTACGGAAGGCACTAACTACTGATAGGCATAGTTAGCAAATGAAAGATTTTAATAGAGAACAAACAATGTATTTACCTTAATAGTGTTGAAAACTCATAATATACATAGCAGTTGATGACATCCAGTCTTACAAATTTCAAAACTCCGCCATCTCTCTCCCCACATCCACCGCTGCTGGCGGCTCACCTCCAACTGCGCAACGCTACGCGCTGTTAACATCCAGCTGCCCAACACTACAATGGCGAGTATTACAACAGTGCCAACCAGCCACAGACTGCACACAGCACAGCCAGTGATTTTCATACAGAGCGCTACGTAACATTGCCAATAAGAAAACATAAACAGCCTACGTACAGCAGTTTGAAATCTATTCTACGTGTTTTTAAAAAGAAACTCTTCGTAGCAATGTGCTGTTGGTGGACCCTCTGAGGGTTATAGTTTTTGGAGATAGTCCAGACTCTGTGACTCTACATCTAGTGAACGACGGACATATACTTACGTTGCTTTCTTTCATTGTTAAGATAGCTGATTACCTATTGCGCCCGGCTATTTCTTTATCCCAACTTATCCGAAAATAAGGCCACTGGAAAATGATTTCTTACATTATTACTCCTTCTAGAAGGTTCTACGCACACTGGTGGCTCCGATTAATGCTAATCGATTCGAGTAATGGTCTTTTTTCATTGTTATTAAAAGCTGCCCTCATACTTCCTACTACCGGCATGAAGCTCCATTGGAACTGTCACCAGGCATAATAGTGACCTATAAATTCCGTAGTCGAAAATACAAGGGGCACTTAAATGAAAACGAGACAAATGGGAAAAGCAAGTAAACTGCTTATTATTTCAAACTAATCGTTATTAAATACATTTGTCCCACTGTGAGAAAAGACGATCAGTGTCTTCATGGAAAAATGTTTGTGGTTGCCTACAGGACCGTGATTACACCCAGGTGTGCACCTCGTCGTCCGAAGCAAATCGACTGCAACGAATGCCTTTCTTCGGTCCTCCAAAAATACAGAAATCACGTGAGGAGGGATGTGGACTGAATGGAGGACGTGTAAGGGATTCCCAGCGAAATTCTGCAGCGCAGTAGAAACAATTTTGGCAAGAAGTGGATGTTAGTGATTAGTGCGTGTACCAAGTTTGGATGAAATTTTTTGAGATATTCCAAAGTTCCTACCCCTATGGCAATGTCTTATACAAACAACAGACATGCACCCACTGTATAGTTCAACAATTAACAAGTCATGACAGGAAGGCTCTCACTGAACTAAACTGCCGTTTCGGCCACGCTTACAGAGGCCTTACTCCGTGTCTACTGTATTGTCCAGGATAGATTACACTTTCTCATTACCTATTGGGCTTAACGTCGCGTTACAAAAGCGTTGTATTAATGGTGTTTCGTGGTGGAAGGAGTGGGAACTTTGTTAAATTGGTTTTATTTGATGTAAGGGGTGGGTGATCAAATTATTTTACAAATCAACGATTAGCTAATTTCGCCCTCTTGTGGGCGTTTTCAACTATTTCTGTTACTTGCTTTACAGTAAAGTGTGTGTGTGTGTGTGTGTGTGTGTGTGTAACCTTGTATCCAAGGGGGCGAAACTAGTTAGTAGCTTAATCATGAAATAAAGTGATTCTATTCAAAATAAAGCAGCCTTCGCGGAAAAATGACTTCCCTCAGGAAATTCACAGCGACTGAGGACCTACACAAACAAATCACTCACGTTGTAGTAATTCTCGTTTCTAATGTGTCACTAATCGTATTTAATTTGGTTTTGACCAGTTGGGTATCTGTGGCAGTCACAAAGTGTCATAATACACGTCGTAACTTATTTAAAGAAAACAAAACAGAATAATTAAGCGGGCAACTATAAACTGTCATAATGAGAATAGTACGGATATCGAAAATAATAAAAATAGCAATTACCATAAAATGTCATTAGATTTTATTTCTTTCTGTAAGTCTTAACAGTGGTCTAGGAAACGGGAAGTTATCGCATCGACTACATAAACATATAAACATTTTGCTTTGATTTTCATATTTAATCGGGAAACTGCAGTGATAACTTATGACCTTGATCCACTTGTGAGTGGAGGGTTTTTAGTCTTATTGTCACTAATTAGTTTTTGCGTTGACTCACACTGCTAGAGGAACGAGTACCGGTATATTTGCCTTCCTTTTTCCTTTTTTACTTTAACCTTCAGAGCGCCACTTGAAACGCAAGGTCGACCAGACTGCCATCTTTCTGGCGCTGTACACCGCGTGTAGCGGCAGCGGGACTTCCATACCGCCGTACCTTAGAATCAGCAGCCTCCGTCCTTGCTTCTTGGGAAACAACGTGTATGGAGTTATCTGGTACTGAAGTCTGTTGCATTACTTGATCAGCCCACGGTATTCAAGTTTACGCCTCAGATCACTTGAGATTATGGTTCAAATGGCTCTGAGCACTATGGGACTCAACTGCTGAGGTCATAAGTCCCCTAGAACTTAGAACTACTTAAACCTAACTAACCTAAGGACAACACACACATCCATGCCCGAGGCAGGATTCGAACCTGCGACCGTAGCGGTCGCACTTGAGATTATTTCAGGTATTTTGTTATAACTGGAAACACGATTTGACAGAACTATTGCCGGCCGGTGTGGCCGTGCGGTTCTAAGCGCTTCAGTCTGGAACCGCGTGACCGCTACGGTCGCAGGTTCGAATCCTGCCTCGGGCATGGATGTGTGTGATGTCCTTAGGTTAGTTAGGTTTAAGTAGTTCTAAGTTCTAGGGGACTGATGACCACAGATGTTAAGTCCCATAGTGCTCAGAGCCATTTTTTTGACAGAACTATTGATGCGTAAATACAGGCAGGCAAATACCTGTACAATGTTTTGTGACTGATGCGTATATTATCTAGACTCCTGTCTGTCAGCTAAGTCGACGACGACTGGCAGAGTGGTGAGCTGACCCTATGCCACTCCAACCCGCATCCAATGACGCCATTGACAGAGGATGACACGGCGGTCGGACGGTCCAGATTGGCTCACCGGGGTCAGGACGCAGAGCTATGATATTTATTTTGTTTATATGTCCAAAATTATGCGCCTCAATGCCATTGTAATCTCATCGTAGATAAGAATATCATTTGTACAAATAATTTTCCCCAGTCTTACATACCCGAGCGGAGCAAGTAATAAAGCCCCAGCTGGCCACCTTGAATGAATCTTTTCGTGTTATAGTGGTTCCAGGACGATTCCTTCGAGAAGGACAGGGTGCGTCGTTTGTGGGCTATACTTAGGTATAGTTACGTGTCTTACCCTTTCCCAGGCAAGAATACTTTGAAATTGTGGTTAACAAATTGTGGGCCATTATCAGTTAATCCATAATTAGACTTTAGACGGGAGGTGTGGAATACGAAAAAATGGCAACGTGTGACGACAACTAAACTGCTTCGCCTGCTGTGGGTGGGGCCTTTTACGTTTTGGCTCCGCGGCTTGGAGGTGGCTTGACTATCAAGGAGCAATCACTCTCTCCAACAATGAAAAAGGACAAATAAATTATACTGTAATCTTGGATCACATGTTGAGCCTTCAACGCGTATATCTTATGAAAAGTTGTATTCTACCCTAATTCACGAGTCACTCTAATGATCTGTACACCCCTACAACGAAATACAAGTTTGTAAAAGTGGACGTGCTTGTTCATGATATGAGTAGAAGTTATCTTCTTTTGCTCCAGTAAAAGCTGCTGAGTGTGAAGAAGTCAAGCGTTTTCTCGGATACACACGGGATTGCAAAGACACCAATTAGCAGAAGCTCTACTTCAACAGAATTAACTATGGCGATCAGATTAAAAAAAAAAAAAAAAAAAAAAGGTAAATACGACAGATATTATGTCGGGTAACAGGTCTCATAAAGGATGGTGACTCGGCTTTAGCTACAAGCAGTCAGCCAGCAGCTACATAAAACCCTAAACCAACAAGAAAAATACTTCAAACTGAGCTTTGGATGATGGAGATAATCATCCATAACTTCCCCATCCCTCTCTCTGGTATAGTTTAAGATCATCTTTGGCATCCGACTGATTTATTAAGGACTCTCCAATACTAATAATACTGTCCTTGTTGTTGGGTCTTCAATCCGAAGACTGGTTTGCTGCAGCTTTCCGTGCTGCTCTTTCCTGTTCAAACCTCTCCATCTCCGAATACCTACTGTAACTTACATCCTTCTGAATCTGCTTACTGTATTCATCTCTTTGTCTCCCTCTACGATTTTTACCCTCCACGCTGCAAAAGTAAGTCTTTATTGCCTGCAAAACTGTCATAGAGGATTTGTGGAGACCTTATCATTTCCTGTATTAGGTTTAGTAGAGAAAAGAAAAATCTTCTGTATACATACTCCTAACCATACTATAACAAAAAATCAATTCGTGCGCGCGCACACACACACACACACACACACACACACACACACACACACAAATTCGTTAGTTGGCGATAGCATTCAACAATTGACAGTAACATCCAAAACACCATGAAGTAAAGAAGTGTTCAGTTCCTGGCGCTGTGCGATTGAAATTTCGAATGGCGATGACAGAACAGACATAAAACCGGAGGAAGAACACATACAGAGCAGCATCAAATAAATTTGTGAGTGGAAGTTCTAACTACTATTACATTACAAAAAATCAGAAAATTTATAGCCTCAATATACAATGTCCAATATGCAAAAGAAAGTAGTCTTAAGTAGCTATATATTTAAGACCACTGATGATAGTATCTTTCAAATAATAATGGCAAAATGCATATGGCACGAAAAATTCGTTTCATTATGTTGTGATCAGACGAACCCAATGTGATAATTATTAACATAAACAGACTAACAGATTTTAAAGCTTACAGAGGTGGACAGCGGCAACTCTGTGCTGTTGCCTTCACACTGCCGCCGTGTTTTCCTCTGCCAGTGGCACCATTCGTATGCGGTATGGAGGGGCGTGGGATCAGCACGCCACTCTCCCCTTCGTAGACGGTGGATCCGCTACTTCTGCCTCCAGTAGCTCCACAACTGTTATCCAGAGGCTGAGTGCACCCATCCCAGTCCGCTAATTAAGTACATGTCCGTAGCAGCGACGGGAATTGAATTGGGGTCCTGGGCCTGCCAGACTCCTGGCCACTCAGCTACCGAGGCGGACCGCTGTCTAGTACGTACGCTACAAGGGGGGACCCGTACATCGACGACAGTTGTTTCAGGTATGTCAGGACGCAAGCTCATGAATCAGATATTTCATTTGCGTTTCCATATTACTTTGTACAGTTGGGCCTCCGCATGATGTAGACAAGGCGATGAAATACTCTCCTTCCCTTATCACTGACCGAAGGATGAGATGCAGTGCTGTTTGGAAAATATTGTGAACATCTCCTAGAAATATAGAGCTGAATAAAGGTTGCTACTACTCTTTTAATTTATTTTCCATCAATTTTCGAAACAACTGCGACATCATCTGCAGGTAATGTAACTCTGTGATCGTGTGATACCCTGTAGCAAGTACATTCTGTAATGTCGCACTGCGTCCTCTAGCGTAGTAACTATAGGACTGCTTTGTTATTAATTACCACACTTGACGATTGTATACAACATCGCATATACTGCAGTCTCATCTCTATAACAATATGTTTCACTGTTGTCTTCTCCAATTTCCAGCGCTATGGAAGCAACAAGAAGGAGCTAAAACATACCGTCCATAAAAAAATCATTACTATGTGACTAAATAATGACGAACATCAACTCGATGTTCACAAAAAAAAGGCTCAAAAGACCAACAAGTATCATCAACAAATCTATAACAGTCATGAACAAAAATATATTGTCCCTAACAAAATTCCGTTAGCACAGAGTCTTGAAATCACTAATGTTCATAAACTCTTCGTCATCAACAATAGACACATCATTCTAAAACTTCACTCCCATACTCAACAGGTATACTTGATAAATTTGCTTCCAGATGTGTACTCCGAGGGATGTAACGCAGCGGTTAGTACACTGGACTCACTTTAAGGAGGTCGACGTTTCAAACCGGCGTCCAGCTTCCTGATTTACGTTTTCAGTGATTTCCCTAAATTACTTAACGCAAATGACGCGATGGTTCCTTCGAAGGCACGGCCGCTTTTTTTCTCCATCCTTCCGTAATCAGAGCTTGTACTCCGTTTCTAATGACCTCGTTGTCGACGGGACGTTAAACACAAATTTGCACCCCCTCATATGCAGGTGGGTACACCATATCGATATAGGTTTCAGATGGAAACATTGTCCATTACGGGCTGTAAAGGTTTCAAATTTATTTGTTTTTGGACAATTTCGGTGTTTTATTGAAAAATTCACTCCTGGAAATTGAAATAAGAACACCGTGAATTCATTGTCCCAGGAAGGGGAAACTTTATTGACACATTCCTGGGGTCAGATACATCACATGATCACACTGACAGAACCACAGGCACATAGACACAGGCAACAGAGCATGCACAATGTCGGCACTAGTACAGTGTATATCCACCTTTCGCAGCAATGCAGGCTGCTATTCTCCCATGGAGACGAGACGATCGTAGAGATGCTGGATGTAGTCCTGTGGAACGGCTTGCCATGCCATTTCCACCTGGCGCCTCAGTTGGACCAGCGTTCGTGCTGGACGTGCAGACCGCGTGAGACGACGCTTCATCCAGTCCCAAACATGCTCAGTGGGGGACAGATCCGGAGATCTTGCTGGCCAGGGTAGTTGACTTACACCTTCTAGAGCACGTTGGGTGGCACGGGATACATGCGGACGTGCATTGTCCTGTTGGAACAGCAAGTTCCCTTGCCGGTCTAGGAATGGTAGAACGATGGGTTCGATGACGGTTTGGATGTACCGTGCACTATTCAGTGTCCCCTCGACGATCACCAGTGGTGTACGGCCAGTGTAGGCGATCGCTCCCCACACCATGGTGCCGGGTGTTGGCCCTGTGTGCCTCGGTCGTATGCAGTCCTGATTGTGGCGCTCACCTGCACGGCGCCAAACACGCATACGACCATCATTGGCACCAAGGCAGAAGCGACTCTCATCGCTGAAGGCGACACTTCTCCATTCGTCCCTCCATTCACGCCTGTCGCGACACCACTGGAGGCGGGCTGCACGATGTTGGGGTGTGAGCGGAAGACGGCCTAACGGTGTGTGGGACCGTAGCCCAGCTTCATGGAGACGGTTGCGAATGGTCCTCGCCGATACCCCAGGAGCAACAGTGTCCCTAATTTGCTGGGAAGTGGCGGTGCGGTCCCCTACGGCACTGCGTAGGATCCTACGGTCTTGGCGTGCATCCGTGCGTCGCTGCGGTCCGGTCCCAGGTCGACGGGCACGTGCACCTTCCGCCGACCACTGGCGACAACATCGATGTACTGTGGAGACCTCACGCCCCACGTGTTGAGCAATTCGGCGGTACGTCCACCCGGCCTCCCGCATGCCCACTATACGCCCTCGCTCAAAGTCCGTCAACTGCACATACGGTTCACGTCCACGCTGTCGCGGCATGCTACCAGTGTTAAAGACTGCGATGGAGCTCCGTATGCCACGGCAAACTGGCTGACACTGACGGCGGCGGTGCACAAATGCTGCGCAGCTAGCGCCATTCGACGGCCAACACCGCGGTTCCTGGTGTGTCCGCTGTGCCGTGCGTGTGATCATTGCTTGTACAGCCCTCTCGCAGTGTCCGGAGCAAGTATGGTGGGTCTGACACACCGGTGTCAATGTGTTCTTTTTTCCATTTCCAGGAGTGTAGTTCAAATGGCTCTGAGCACTATGGGACTTAACATCTGAGGTCATCAGTCCCCTAGAACTTAGAACTACTTAAACCTAACTAACCTAAGGACATCACACACATCCATGCCCCAGGCAGGATTCGAACCTGCGACCGTAGCGGTCACGCGGTTCCAGACTGAAGCGCCTAGAACCGCACGGCCACACCGGCCGGCGGTGTTTTATTCATTATCAATAAACATCATTCAGGTAATCTCTGTATAACATGTCGCAATATATTTACAGCAAGTAAATCATTACACCAAGTCACGTATGAGGCCACTTATAAACACTAACGTTATCTGGATTGTGTACGAGACACAATGTAGGCTATACATTAAAACTGCTGTTTTGCACTTTAATCTGCATGTGGACATTCCACGAGAACAATTCTGATTTTATTGCCTGAAATGATGTGGATTATCAGTCGTTTGTTGTTCACTACCTACATATGTAAACAAAAAAAGAAAAGGAAATGGATTGTAAACATTCTGTTCCTATTTCACACAGGTCACGATGGTGTTTATAAGTGGCCCTAAAAGTGCGCTGCAGGATTGATCTAAAAACTACATGTTCTGCGATAAGTTACATAGAGGTTCTCTGAGTTTTGCTTGATAATGGCTACAAAGTCGAAATTAGCCTGTAGCAAATAAGTTAGAAAATTGTACAGGCCCTGAAAGACAATCTACGTCTATATCACACTCCGCAAGCCATTTAATGGTGTGTGGCGGAGGGTACTTTCGGTACCACTATCTGATCCCTCCAACCCTGTTCCACTCGCGTATAATGCGTGGGAAGAATGATTGTCGGTAAGTCTCTATATTGGCTCTAATTTCTCGAATGTTACCCTCGTGGTCAATACGCGAGATGTATGTGGGGGGAACTAATATGTTGTCTGACTCCTCCTGAAAAGTGTTGTCCCGAAATTTCAGTAGTAAATGTCTCCGTGATGCGCAACGTCTCTCTTGTAACGTCAGCCAGTAGAGTTTATTTAGCATCTCCGTAACGCTGTCTCGCCATCTAAACGATCCCGTGACGAAACGCGCCGCTCTTCGTTGGATCTTCTCTTTCTCCTCTATCAGTTCTATCTGATAGGGATCCCAGATAAGTGAATAATACTCAAGAATGGGGCGAACAAGCGCCTTATAAGCCACTTCCTTCGTGGGTGAGTTACATTTCCTTAAGATTCTTCTGATGCATCTAAGTCTTGTGTCTGCTTGTCCCACTATCTGTTTTATATGGTCATTCCAATTAAGGTCGCTCTGGATGTTTTCAATTGAAAGATAAATATACAAATCATAACACGCTTCGCGAAGGATGTCACTGTCTGCGGAAGAAATTTGCGGACATTAAACGTCTTTGTTTGGCTCTGAGCACTATGGGAGTTAACCTCTAAGGTCATCAGTCCCCTAGAACTTAGAACTACTTAAACCTAACTAACCTAAGGACATCACACACATCCACGCCCGAGGCAGGATTCGAACCTGCGTCCGTAGCAGTCGCGCAGTTCCGGACTGTAGTGCCTAGGACCGCTCAGCCACCCCGGCCGGCTGTCTTTGTTTCCAAGCCAATAATGGTTCAAATGGCTCCAAGCACTATGGGACTTAACATCTGAGGTCATCAGGCCCTAGACTTAGAACTACGGAAACATAACTAACCTAAGGACATCAAACACATCCATGCCCGAGGTAGGAATCGAACCTGCGACCGTAGCAGCAGCGCGGTTCCGGACCGAAGCGCCTAGAACCGCTCAGTCACAGCAGCCGGCGCCAACAATGACACACAAATTGAAAATTATCAATTGTTCTATTATGTGTATTTCGCAAAGCAGTACTTCCTCAAGCATATGGCTTGAACACCACTTATAAAGTGGAAGGAAGCTACAACAAAATGATGCCCTATCGAATTTTTATGATCGAAGCTATGTTGCCTTGGCTCATTCAATTTCACTCTCATTTGCGTTAACTCTCGTGTAATGAGAGATAATATATGCAAGTCGTAATTCTCTCTTGTCATTGCATAGTAAAAACAGAAATATTATCTTCTTCAGCGGCTATCAGCTATAGAATGGCGAGAGCTACTGCCATCAGACACACCTCAGAGACGAAAAAAACTTAAAGTACACAAAGGAAATTCAGTTAGCACATTATTTACACACCACGAAAGACCAATAAATTAATTTCACAGTTAATGCAAATAAGACGGAGTGATTGGTTGAGTGCTAACGTAAATGTATGTCACACCGAGCTGACTTTTATGTTCTCGTCCCTAAGCAGTTGTCGACGGGCGCCTTCTCTCCCGGAAATGTAATATCCATTCTCCCTGCAGACAGCTCGTCATTATACGGCAGCGTCTGCCCGCCTGAGCGGCCGTCAATCCAGTCCCTTACGTGACATTTCGTGGCTGCACACGACACTTTCTCTCCTGCTGCGTGTTGTCGCCCACTTAGCAAATGGCCATGCTGTGTTCGACGTGGTTTATCACTCTCGCTTTCTGTGGTCTCCCCTCTATATCTCTCTCTCTCTCTCTCTCTCCCTCCCTCCCTCCCACCCTCCCTCCCTCTCTCTTTGTCTCTCTTCGTGTGTGTGTGTGTGTGTGTGTGTGTGTGTGTGGGAGAGAGAGAGAGAGAGAGAGAGAGAGAGAGATGGAATGTAGTGAAGGACGACTGTTACCAAATGTATTCGAAGACAGTACGGAAGAAATTTAGGACCTTATTTATGAAAAAAAGGTGGCAATTTTTCTCTGTGTCAGGAAATCCATCTAAGCTTAGTGCTGTCGCGTGTCGTAGCGAGCGTATAAAGAAGAGCTGTAGGAACGGTTACAGAATCCCTTCGAAAACAAAAGATGGGAAAAAAATTAGAATGAGGAGGACGTGAACCTGCTACTCATCTCTTGACAGCTCATGACACTACAAACGACGCTACAGCTTCTACACTGCAGCCAAGTCTCCGTACATGGTATATAATACCTAAAGACTGAATCTATAAATATTTGATATTTAACTGTGACAGACACTACCAAAACGACGCGGTTTTGGTACATCGTCATTGTGCTGTAGCGCTGAAACGATATACAGGGTGATTCAAAAAGAATACCACAAATTTAGGAATTTAAAACTCTGCAACGACAAAAGGCAGAGCTAAGCACTATCTGTCGGCGAATTAAGGGAGCTATAAAGTTTCATTTAGTTGTACATTTGTTCGCTTGAGGCGCTGTTGACTAGCCATCAACGTCAGTTGATGCTAAGATGGCGACCGCTCAACAGAAAGCTTTTTGTGTTATTGAGTACGGCAGAAGTGAATCGACGACAGTTGTTCAGCGTGCATTTCGAACGAAGTATGGTGTTAAACCTCCTGATAGGTGGTGTATTAAACGTTGGTATAAACAGTTTACAGAGAACGGGTGTTTGTGCAAAGGGAAATGTTCTGGACGGCCGAGAACGAGTGATGAAAATGTAGCACGCATCCAGCAAGCATTTGTTCGCAGCCCAGGAAAATCGACTCGTAGAGCTAGCAGAGAGCTACAAATTCCACAATCAACTGTATGGAGAGTCCTACAGCTGATAAGATTAAAAGAATCGATTTCTGTGATTTTATCCTTGCTCAAATGGAAACAGATGAATCTTTCGTTTCAAAGATTGTGTTCAATGATGAAGCAACTTTCCACATTAACGGGAAAGTCAACCGTCACAATGTCTGTATATGGGGCACTGAGAATCCGCGGGAAACAACTCAGTATGAACGTGACTCGCCTAAGGTGAACGTTTTCTGTGCCATTTCAGCCAATAAAGTTTTTGGTCCCTTTTTCTTCGAAGGTGCTACTGTAACTGGACTACAGTATCTGGAGATGTTAGAGAATTGGCTGTTCCCTCAGCTCGAACAAGAAGCACAACAATTCATATTTCAGCAGGATGGAGCGCCACCACATTGGCACTTATCTGTCCGTAACTACCTGAACGTCAACTACCCGAGGCGATGGATCGGCCGCCAGGCAGCCCGTGACAGAGCACTTCATCACTGGCCTCCAAGAAGCCCTGATCTTACCCCCTGCGATTTTTTTTATGGGGGTATGTTAAGGATATGGTGTTTCGGCCACCTCTCCCAGCCACCATTGATGATTGAAAACGAGAAATAACAGCAGCTATCCAAACTGTTACGCCTGATATGCTACAGAGAGTGTGGAACGAGTTGGAGTATCGGGTTGATATTGCTCGTGTGTCTGGAGGGGGCCATATTGAACATCTCTGAACTTGTTTTTGAGTGAAAAAAAACCTTTTTAAATACTCTTTGTAATGATGTATAACAGAAGGTTATATTATGTTTCTTTCATTAAATACACATTTTTAAAGTTGTGGTATTCTTTTTGAATCACCCTGTACTTTTATAAAATGGGTTCAAATGGCTCTGAGCACTATGGGACTTAACTTCTTTATTTATTTTTCTTTATTTATTTATTGTTCCGTGGGACCAAATTAAGGAGAAGTCTCCATGGTCATGGAACGAGTCAATACGTGAAATTGTAACACGATATTAGAAACAGATGAAATGAAATATATAAAAAAAACATATTCGGGTGACAACTCGTAAAATTAAATAAAGAAAATCAACAATGTAACACTGGACTTTGCTCAATTTTTTAGCTCTTCCAGGAGCTCCTCGACAGAATAGAAGGAGTGAGCCACCAGGAAACTCTTCAGTTTAGACTTAAAAGAGTTTGGGCTACAGCTAAGATTTTTGAGTTCTTGTGGTAGCTTATTGAAAATGGATGCAGCAGAATACTGCACTCTTTTCTGCACAAGAGTCAAGGAAGTGCATTCCACATGCAGATTGGATTTCTGCCTAGTATTAACTGAGTGAAAGCTGCAACACTTGGGAATAGGCTAATATTGCTAACAACAACCGACATTAAAGAAAATATATACTGTGAGGGCAATGGCAGAATTCCCAGACTATTGAATAGGGGTCGACAAGAGGTTCTCGAACTTACACCACATATAGCTCGAACAGCCCGTTTTTGAGCCAAAAATACCGTTTTTGAATCAGAAGAATTACCCCAAAAAATAATACCATACGACATAAGCGTATGAAAATATGCGAAGTAGACTACTTTTCGTGTTGAAGTGTCACTTATTTCAGATACTGTTCTAATGGTAAATAAAGCAGCATTTAGTTTCTGAACAAGATCCTGAACATGGGCTTTCCACAACAGCTTACTATCTATCCGAACGCCTAGGAACTTGAACTGTTCCGTCTCGCTTATAATATGCCCATTCTGTCTGATCAAAATATCGGTTCTTGTTGAATTGTGAGTTAGAAACTGTAAAAACTGAGTCTTACTGTGATTTAGCATCAAATTATTTTCCACAAGCCACGAACTTATTTCATGAACTACATTATTTGATACTGTTTCAATATTACACACAACATCCTTCACTATCAAGCTGATGTCAACAGCAAACAGAAATATTTTTGAATCACCTGTAATACTAGAAGGCATATCATTTATATAAATGGTCATCAGTCCCCTAGAACTTAGAACTATTTAAACCTAACTAACCTAAGGACATCACACACATCCATGCCCGAGGCAGGATTCCAACCTGCGACCGTTGCGGCCGCGCGGCTCCAAACTGTAGCGCCTAGAACCACTCGGCCACTCCGGCCGGCATACTTTTATAGCGGACACGCTACAACACTGAAAATATCAACTACAGGAAGCCTTTAACATTTTATTATAACAAATCGTAGCTAAAACGATGCATTTTCGAGAGATCCTCAATTTAGTGATGCTTCGAAACAGCTTATATTCATATCTAGTACTCTATGATAAAGGAGATCAACCAATACAAGGTTTTAACTTCACACAATACGGCAGCTTCTGCGTTCTGCTTGCGACGTGGAAACGATGTTGCACCTAACTCACCACGTTCCTCTCCTTGAGGTAAGAAACTGACACACCAGATTCATCATTTCACACTCTGCATTGAAGTGGAACGTGGAATTCCATGCTGTGGCGTCACCAGCTCCTGGTCTTCGTGCGTTTTCAGGTCCCGTGCGCGGACAGCTATAGGGAATTTTTTGCTAGTACCTTAAGTATAGAATTTTTCATTTAAGTTACATGAATCTACATCTACATCTACATTACATCCATACTCCGCAAGCCACCTGACGGTGTGTGGAGGAGGGTACCCTGAGTACCTCTATCGGTTCTCCCTTCTATTCCAGTCTCGTATTGTTCGTGGAAAGAAGGATTGTCGGTATGCTTCTGTGTGGGCTCTAATCTCTCTGATTTTATCCTCATGGTCTCTTCGCGAGATATACGTAGGAGGGAGCAATATACTGCTGGACTCTTCGGTGAAGGTATGTTCTCGAAACTTTAACAAAAGCCCGTACCGAGCTACTGAGCGTCTCTCCTGCAGAATCTTCCACTGGAGTTTATCTATCATCTCCGTAACGCTTTCGCAATTATTAAATGATCCTGTAACGAAGCGCGCTGCTCTCCGTTGGATCTTCTCTATCTCTTCTATCAACCCTATCTGCTACGGATCCCACACCGCTGAGCAGTATTCAAGCAGTGGGCGAGCGAGTGTACTGTAACCTACTTCCTTTGTTTTCGGATTGCATTTCCTTAGGATTCTTCCAATGAATCTCAGTCTGGCATCTGCTTTACCGACGATCAACTTTATATGATCATTCCATTTTAAATCACTCCTAATGCGTACTCCCAGATAATTTATGGAATTAACTGCTTCCAGTTGCTGACCTGCTATTTTGTAGCTAAATGATAAGGGAACTATCTTTCTATGTATTTTCAGCACATTACACTCGTCTACATTGAGATTCAACTGCCATTCCCTGCACCATGCGTCAGTTCGCTGCAGATCCTCCTGCACGTCAGTACAATTTTCCACTGTTACAACCTCTCGATACACCACAGCATCATCTGCAAAAAGCCTCAGTGAACTTCCGATGTCATCCACCAGGTCATTTATGTATATTGTGAACAGCAACGGTCCCATGACACTCCCCTGTGGCACACCTGAAATCACTCTCACTTCGGAAGACTTCTCTCCATTGAGAATGACATGCTGCGTTCTGTTATCTAGGAACTCCTCAATCCAACCACACTATTGGTCTGATAGTCCATATGCTCTTAATTTGTTCATTAAACGACTGTGGGGAACTGCATCGAACGCCTTGCGGAAGTCAAGAAACACGGCATCTACCTGGGAACCCGTGTCTGTGGCCCTCTGAGTCTCGTGGACGAATAGCGCGAGCTGGGTTTCACACGACCGTCTTTTTCGAAACTCATGCTGATTCCTACAGAGTAGATTTCTGGTCTGCAGAATCTGTTGTATCATAGGTCGAGTCCACCCGCACCGACATCTCACTGTTTGCAACGGAAACGTATGTTCCCGACAGACGCAGACAGCGGTCGCGCGGGTACCTGGTGGATCCAATGACGCGCGCCTCCTGAGCCACGGCTTCAGCGGCTCCAGCTATGAGCGCCCATGCTACTCAGTGTCGCAGCCGACTCCAGCTCTACACTTTGCAAGCAACTGTTGGTGCACTGCCGCCACGATGTACGAGGGCAGTTCAATAAGTAATGCAACACATTTTTTTTCCGAAACGGGGGTTGTTTTATTCAGCATTGAAATACACCAGGTTATTCCCCAATCTTTTAGCTACACAACACTATTTTTCAACGTACTCTCCATTCAATGCTACGGCCTTACGCCACGTTGAAATGAGGGCCTGTATGCCTGCACGGTACCATTCCACTGGTCGATGTCGGAGCCAACCTCGTACTGCATCAATAACTTCTTCATCATCCGCGTAGTGCCTCCCACGGATTGCGTCCTTCATTGGGCCAAACATATGGAAATCCGACGGTGCGAGATCGGGGCTGTAGGGTGCATGAGGAAGAACAGTCCACTGAAGTTTTGTGAGCTCCTCTCGGGTGTGAAGACTTGTGTGAGGTCTTGCGTTGTCATGAAGAAGGAGAAGTTCGTTCAGATTTTTGTGCCTACGAACACGCTGAAGTCGTTTCTTCAACTTCTGAAGAGTAGCACAATACACTTCAGAGTTGATCGTTTGACCACGGGGAAGGACATCGAACAGAATAACCCCTTCAGCGTCCCAGAAGACTGTAACCATGACTTTACCGGCTAAGGGTATGGCTTTAAACTTTTTCTTGGTAGGGGAGTGGGTGTGGCGCCACTCCATTGATTGCCGTTTTGTTTCAGGTTCGAAGTGATGTACCCATGTTTCATCGCCTGTAACAATCTTTGACAAGAAATTGTCACCCTCAGCCACATGACGAGCAAGCAATTCCGCACAGATGGTTCTCCTTTGCTCTCTATGGTGTTCAGTTAGACAACGAGGGACCAAGCGGGAACAAACCTTTGAATATCCCAACTGGTGAACAATTGTGACAGCACTACCAACAGAGATGTCAAGTTGAGCACTGAGTTGTTTGATGGTGATCCGTCGATCACCTCGAACGAGTGTGTTCGCATGCTCCGCCATTGCTGGAGTCACAGCTGTGCACGGCCGGCCCGCACGCGTGAGATCAGTCAGTCTTGCTTGACCTTGCGGCGATGATGACACACGCTTTGCCCAACGACTCACCGTGCTTTTGTCCACTGCCAGATCACCGTAGACATTCTGCAAGCGCCTATGAATATCTGAGATGCCCTGGTTTTCCGCCAAAAGAAACTCGATCACTGCCCGTTGTTTGCAACGCACATCCGTTACAGACGCCATTTTAACAGCTCCGTACAGCGCTGCCACTTGTCGGAAGTCAATGAAACTATACGAGACGAAGCAGGAATGTTTGAAAATATTCCACAAGAAATTTCCGGTTTTTTCAACCAAAATTGGCCGAGAAACAAAAAGTGTTGCATTACTTATTGAACTGCCCTCGTAGGATGGCCGGAGGCGCAACACGACCAGCCATAGCTGCAGTCTTCGACGTTCTCCAGTCTTGGTCAGTCTTTCACATTTTGCTAGTGCCTTATTAGAACGAGCCTCACAGTGCACAGCGTTCTTTAGTTTGCTCCTTGTAATAGCTAGACTTTATTGCTGTTTGTTTCTTTGTATTCTTAGCAACGCTTGAAGAAAGCTATAAGAAAAACTTCTGTTTACTGTATTTACATGTTTGCTAATTTCTGCTGCTGTCCAGCTTTCCTATGATGACAGCTACTGCGCCTCTCTGTAGCTCACCACTCTTTGTCATTGTGTACGGACTAGTACACAACAGAACGTTCGACGCACACTCCGCTGGACGCACAACCATTGGTGTGACTACATTCACTGCCGTTTCATGTGGCGTCACGATTCACCCAAAGCTGTTACTAAGGGAGACACATTGAAACGTCCCCTTTTGAAAATTATTAATTTGTGCTGGTAAACTTCTACGTTATTTGATATTTTTTTTAGCGCAACGCAATCTGACTTTCAATAATACCTACAAAAGAATACTGCCAGGTAAATAAAAGATTCCAACTAATGAAGGCGCTAACTACTGATAGGCGTAGTTAGCTTTTGATGGAGAACAAACAATGTATTTACCTACTTACCTTAATGAGGTTCAAAAGTCATCATATATATATATATATATATATATATATATATATATATATATATATATATATACAGGGTTATTACAAATCATTGAAGCGATTTCACAGCTCTACAATAACTTTATTATTTGAGATATTTTCACAATTCTTTGCACACACATACAAAGACTCAAAAAGTTTTTTTAGGCATTCACAAATGTTCGATATGTGCCCCTTTAGTGATTCGGCAGACATCAAGCCCATAATCAAGTTCCTCCCACACTCGGCGCAGCATGTACCCATCAATGAGTTTGAAAGTATTGTTGATGCAAGCTCGCAGTTCTGGCACGTTTCTTGGTAGAGGAGGTTTAAACACTGAATCTTTCACATTACCCCACAGAAAGAAATCGCATGGGGTTAAGTCGGGAGAGCATGGAGACCATGACATGAATTGCTGATCATGATCTCCTCCACGACCGATCCATCGGTTTTCCAATCTCCTGTTTAAGAAATGCCGAACATCATGATGGAAGTGCGGTGGAGCACCATCCTGTTGAAAGATGAAGTCGGCGCTGTCGGTCTCTAGTTGTGGCATGAGCCAATTTTCCAGCATGTCCAGATACACGTGTCTTGTAACGTTTTTTTCGCAGAAGAAATAGGGGCCGTAAACTTTAAACCGTGAGATTGCACAAAACACGTTAACTTTTGGTGAATTGCGAATTTACTGCACGAATGCGTGAGGATTCTCTACCGCCCAGATTCGCACACTGTGTCTGTTCACTTCACCATTAAGAAAAAATGTTGCTTCATCACTGAAAACAAGTTTCGCAGTGAACGCATCCCCTTCCATGAGCTGTTGCAACCGCGCCGAAAATTCAAAGCGTTTGACTGTCATCGGGTGTCAGGGCTTGTAGCAATTGTAAACGGTAAGGTTTCTGCTTTAGCCTTTTCCGTAAGATTTTCCAAACCATCGACTTCCGCGGCTACGCGTGAAAGTTGCCCACACGCGTTCAACCGTTTCTTCGCTCACTGCAGGCCGACCCGTTGATTTCCCCTTACAGAGGCATCCAGAAGCTTTGAACTGCGCATACCATCGCCGAATGGAGTTAGCAGTTGGTGGATCTTTGTTGAACTTCGTCCTGAAGTGTCATTGCACTGTTATGACTGACTGATGTGAGTGCATTTCAAGCAGGACATACGCTTTCTCGGCTCCTGTCGCCATTTTGTCTCACTGCCTTCTCGAGCGCTCTGGCGGGAGAAACCTGAAGTGTGTGGCTTCAGCCGAACAAAACTTTTATGTGTTTTTCTACGTGTCTGTAGTGTGTCGTGACCACATGTCAATGAATGGAGCTACAGTGAATTCATGAAATCGCTTCAATCATTTGTAATAGGCCTATATACATACATATATATATATATATATATATATATATATATATATATATATATATGTGTGTGTGTGTGTATCAATTCATGACCTCCATCTTTATAAATTTCCTATATTTCCTCTTTCTGGCGGACACAGTCCAAGTCGTCCGCTTATAGTGACGTCTCAAAACTCTGGCATCTGTCTCTCCACATCCACCACTGCTGGCGGCTCACCTCCAACTGCCCAACGCTACGCACTGTTTCCATCCAACTGCCCAACACTACACAAGCGAATATTCCAACGATGAGTCCAACCAGCCACAGACTGCAAACAGCACAGTCAGTGATTTTCATACAGAGCGCTGCGTGGCGTTACAAACATAAAAACCTAACACATCCTACTTACAAAATAAATGGAGTCTTTCACAATCCTCCAAAAAAGTTAATGTACCCAGACACAGGCGACCTTGTCAGCCAGTAGTGCAATGCGAAATCTGTACACGCCTTACGGCTGAGCTATCACTGAGGCAGGTCAAAAAGTGCCAGTCCGACAGTGGTCCGTCCTGTTAAAAAGTGATTTTTTTTTTTAATTTTCTCGCAACTGGAAAAAAAACCGAAAACGGCAGCATATTCACGTACATTTCAGAAAAACTGCTGAATGTGTCTTGAAAGTATGCTGCTGACCATAGCAGAAATAATAACGTTAAGTTGCATTGTGGGTGATAAATCAGGAATGGTTTTTTGGTATTTTTTTTTCAGATAGATTGATTCCCATTTTGCAAATACGTATTGACGGCAGATTTTTTTAGATGTGAAGAAAACGTAAGAGCCCCTCAAGAAAAAGCGAAAGATTTTCAGTGACCGTAGTGTAACGACAAGAATTACAGAGTAGTAGATCCCCGACGAACGACGGGCGCGTGGGTGCGCACGAATTCTTGGCGAATATATGCGCAGTTCCGTGTTCCATGCCATGCTCCATAACAGGGGCATCATCACGTCTCCTGCCTGGTACGCCCGTACTGCGGGAAGGGGGGGAGGATGGGGGGGGGGGAGTGATATCCATGAAGGTACTACCCAGATAACTGACAAGAAGCTGCCGGTATCAAAGAGCCATTCCTTTAGTCTAAGGAAGCCCAACAGCCGAGCACTTCCTTTGTACCGTGTCGGCAAAGATAAAAACTAGAAGTCCTTCGATCCACGTCACGCTGTGGATCTTCCTAGATGGAAAACACGTGTCTTCCGAGCAAACTGACATCCGTAGCTCGATCGCGTGTGGCGTTGTTCGAAGATAAATGCCAAGGATCCTCCGTAGCAGCAGCGACATGTCTGTAGAGTGGTCCACACATTAGTTACACTGTGCCACTTCGGCTACCCGAGCATGCCCCCAGGACTAATACAAACTTCCATATATCCACAACACTCAAAGCTTGCACATTTCTTGATTCGCGCACCTGGAGAGAGAGATATTTTACCGTCACTTTAGCCCGCCGAATAGGGAGATACAGACACCGTATAAACACAGGCACTGTAATAATCAATTATGCATTTTTTCTTCTCTCATTTTCACTCGTGAGAAGCGGGCTTTTCAGAAAAATATAGCATAAGGCTGGGAGCTGGGCAGAAGGGTTTCCAGTTGGCAGGGGACTATTAATTCCGGCAAGATAAAACGCCGGAAACCTTGATCAGAACTGGGGGTTTGGAACTATTTTATTTCTGGGGCGGTGTTGTCCATTGTCCCATTTAAAAATTACTTTTATGTTTGTGTGTATATTTCTACGTGTGTGTGTATGTATGTATGTAGGTATGTCGCTGTTGGGTCCCGCAGACTATGAACGTATTCAATAATTATTGTGTTCGTATATGAAAGTGATTGGGGAAAATTCATCCACGTTACTGAATACAGAAGTCCCAAAGCGTAAAAAATTGTGCTGCAATTCTTCCCTTTTATATAACAAGCATAAAAAGCGCGGGAAGGTAGAACGCAAGGTAAACAGCGCTTCAAACGAAGTGTAACGTTCCACAGCCGCTTTAACATAAAAAATTATTATTGTTGCTAATATGTTTTTTATGACACTGGAGCTCTAAGTTTAAGCAACTGTGCTTCTTGGAAAAGTTGTGCTTTTATGCAGACTCTCCAAGAAAAAAATTCTTTCAACAATATTGATTTTTTTAAAGAGGAGCTTCGTCCATAGACGTTTTTTCCTTGCCTGCCCCCGAAACCGTGCTGCTTCGCCTTAAACTCATACATATAGCGACACTAACGAACCCAGCATACTTGAGTGTGCTACGAATGGTACGGAAGGTGGCGGGAGGCTGGCAGCTCGGCGGTTTGGCGCACATCCTGCCCGTCTGGGCGCGAGGATCCGGAAGCCTTGCCTGGGGCCCTGAACTCTCTTATCTTATCGGCGCAGTCACTGCGTTGTAGGCACGTACTCAGCTAAGAAATCAGCGCGGACTAGCGCGTGCAGGAACACGCCGGCACCAGGTCATTACGCTCTCTGTACTGTGCTGCTCTACCGTTAGGGCTCCATACTATTTTGTAGCTCAAAGCCTGACAGAGGCAATGTGTTGTTCCGGCTTTGTTGGTAAAATAGCCACTGGAGAGACGATTGCTATTATCGGTTTTTAGGGAGCGGAGAAAACACGAGGGCTTATTGTTTTCGAACTAATGCAGCTAATTTTGGATACTACACTCGCGATATTCTATACTTTATTCTTGTTTCGGTCGACAGTCCATCTGGTTAGATGCATCTCTCTAAGCTAGCGAAAGCCTCTCGCACTCCGCATATCGACTATAACCTGAAGCAGTTTCGATCTGAGCCTTAATTTCACTCTGCGAGCGGCGTTCAGTATGTAATGCAACACATTTTTACTCCAGATTCCATTACACCACATTATTTCCCACTCTTTAGACAACAAAACCCTATTTTTCAGCAGGCCGAGGTGGACGAGCGGTTCTAGGAGCATCAGTCCGGAACCGCGTGACTGCTACGGTCGCAGGTTCGAATCCTGCCTCGGGTATGGATGTGTGTGATGTCGTTAGGTTAGTTAGGTTTAAGTAATTCTCAGTATAGGGGACTGATGACCTCAGATGTTAAGTCCCATAATGCTCAGAGCCATTTGAACCTATTTTTCAACAAAAAAATGGTTCAAATGGCTCTGAGCACTATGGGACTTAACATCTATGGTCATCAGTCCCCTAGAACTTAGAACTACTTAAACCTAACTAACCTAAGGACATCACACAACACCCAGCCATCACGAGGCAGAGAAAATCCCTGGCCCCGCCGGGAATCGAACCCGGGAACCCGGGCGTGGGAAGCGAGAACGCTACCGCACGATCACGAGATGCGGGTTATTTTTCAACATAATCCCCGTTCAATGCGACGGCCTTTCGCCACCTTACTGGGTCCTGTATGTTCGCGTGGTACCACGCTCATGGTCGATGTCATAGTTAACGTCTTGCTGCATCAATAACCTCCCCATCGTCCACGTACTGCTTCCTGAGGAATGCATCCTTCACTGGGCCAAACAGGCAGAGTTGTGAAAGGTGGCTACACTGAGCCACAGCGCCAGAGATTGCGCCAAAGAGTTTTATTCCGCCGCCTCCACTGGCAGTTCTTGTCGAGAAGTCGGGTTGGAGAGTGCTTGTCGAGATGTGGCAGTAGTGAGTCGGTGTTGAGATGTTGTAGTAGGGAGTGCTTGTTCCATGTTTTATGCAGTTGTTTGATGGGCTAGACAGAAGATGTTGTACGAATGGAGATATTGTAATGATCAGAGTGCTTTTCGTCAATATATATGAAGGTAAAAAATTCCCTTTTAACGCGTTCATTAAATTTTCCCTGATTTTCAACATGTTTATTAATGCTCTGGTACTCTTCGGTTTCTGCAAATGGCAATGGAGCTGTATCATCCGAATCTCTGTCCCCATTTAAACTAAGACTTGTCAATTTATCTGAAATCTCCTCAACTCTTTCCGATAAGTCACCTATTTGTTCTTTCTGTTTATTTACGTCTTCCGTAAGTGTCGCTACTCGGGTTTCAGCATTGACACATTTAGTAGTTAACTGTTCATACCGTTGTGTTAGGTTATTTATTCCGTCATTTGGTACGGATTCCTCGATTCTTTCAAGTATTTCTTCCTTATCGTGTGCACGTTGTAAATTTAACTCTGAAAATTTTTGTACTATCACATGATCTCTTGCTTCCTGTTCTCTATCCTGTTCCTTTTGTCTGATTTCTAATGAAATTAATCTATTATTGCGAGCATTCAAAATCGGTTGTACTTCTCTAATTTCTTTCTTTGATTCATCTTTCATGTTTTTGAAACATGTCCCTATTCGTGAGCCTAACTGTGTTTCCATTGTTTCCATCTCAGTTTTAATTGTTCCTATTTGTGAGTGTAACCGTATTGCCAAAGTTTCCATCTTCGTGTTAATTCTTCCTATTTGTGATCCCACTGTTTTTAATTGAGATCCCAAATTTAATATTGCACTCATCAACTGCTCCATATTAACTGGTTCAAAATTCCTTTCGCCACTAACATTTCCCACAAAACCAGCTTCCTTCATCATAGCTGTAAAGCTATCTGTGTTCGATACTATTCCAGAATCTTCTGTCGTTAATCTCGTATTCTGTGAATTTTCTGATTGAGACAAATTTTGAAATGGTTCCGGACTATCTTCCCGACTTATTAAATTGTTTTCAACTTCATCATTCATCATACTGTTCTCCTGTGTTGGCGAGTTCGCCATGTTAACAATTTCGTCATTCTCACTATTCATCATTTTTGCCTTTTTCATTGATCGCGTAATCATTTACAAAACATACAAAACTCGTCACTGTACGAAAATTACACACAATGACACTTTATCACCAACAATACCATTCACACGAAATGCTTCCCTCAAACACGATTAATGAACAATTGAAATTTTCATATTTGCACAAAATTGTCAAACGCGTATACAAGACATCAAAAATTAAATTTTGCAAAATACCATTAGAAGAATGACAATTACGAAATCTACACATGCAATATAGATTACAATTACTAAACTACAAATTACTACAACAATACTACTGTCTGCTATTTTTACAATCAGAAGATTCCAAGGGACGATCCTGGCAGGGTCGCCACGTGCATGGGGGCTTAATTATATAGTAATGCAAATATTTTTTTTTTTAGTAGCTAACTGTCCGGTTACGCAGTCTCGTAAACGGTTGGCCCTGACTAGTTTTAGTACGCAATCTGACTGCATAGAATAACAACAAAGAATGAAAGAAAATTTCCGTTAACACAATTAATTAATTAAGTCCCCAGCAACTATAAAACCTACAAAACCAAAACACAAGTGTAATTGTTCTGTGTGTGGAAGTGTGATTCAATGTACACATCTGGCACGGTTCTTCTTCAATAAGACAAGAAATTTTAAATACCATTTATACTGAAGTAATTAAAAAAAATAGAAATACTATAAATGCGTAAGGAAACCAGAATTACACTCTAATACAAGAACACAAGCCAGATGCTTTGTTGACTGAACCTGTAATGATGCATTATTTAAAACATTGAAATAATAAAAAGAAAAGGGAATTTTTTTACCTTCATATATATTGTCGAAAAGCACTCTGATCATTACAATATCTCCATTCGAACAACATCTGCTGTCTAGCCCATCAAACAACTGCATAAAACATGGAACAAGCACTCCCTACTACAACATCTCAACACCGACTCACTACTGCCACATCTCGACAAGCACTGACTACTGCCACATCTCGACAAGACTCTCCACCACGACTTCTCGACAAGAACTGCCAGTGGACGCGGCGGAATAAAACTCTTTGGCGCAATCTCTGGCGCTGTGGCTCAGTGTAGCCACCTTTCAGTTGTTGTTGTTGTTTTTGGGGAAGGAGACCAGACAGCGAGGTCATCGGTCTCATCGGATTAGGGAAGGAAGTCGGCAGCGCCTTGTGAGAGGAACCATCGCGGCATTTGCCTGGAGTGATTTAGGGAAATCACGGAAAACCTAAATCAGGATGGCCGGACGCGGGATTGAACCGTCGTCCTCCCGCAAACAGACAGAAGTCGTATGGTGTTAGATCTGCGCTTTAGGGTGGATGAGAAAGAAAAGTCCAATTAAGCTTTGCGAGCTCCTCTCGGTTGAGCAGGCTCGTGTGAGGCCTTGCGTTGTCATGCGGTAGCAAAAGTCCGTTTGCCTTTAAGTGGCAACTAACACACTGAATTTGTTCCTTCAATTTCCTGAGGTTAACATAGCAATGAGCGGCCGGCCGGTACACGTGAGATCGGACCAGTTAGCGCGCCATTTTTGCGATGTTGACAGATGCTTCGTCCAACGACTCACTGTGCTTTTGTTCACTGCCGCGTATCGGAACTTCATGATACTATAGGGGCTGAAGCGGGAATAATCGACGATGTCGCACAACAAATACTACATACCTTCAATCGAAATTGTCTGAGGATAAAATATGTTGCATTGCTTATTGAACGCCCCTCCTGCTTTACTGAAATCTTCAGTTCCAACAATTAACGTGACAATATGTTTACAGTGCAAGCGCCTCTCTGGGACTGTTCAGATCACATTTAAGTACATATAGATGTGTACAGAAGTTAGTTTGACTCATAAATTAGTTACTTAGTATTTTACTACCCCTTTTTCTTACATTTTTAAGCAGTTTTTTAGATGACTCTGTAATTAATTTAAACCGGTAAAGATACCATTTGTTTGACCTCAAACTAAAGCATGTAATAAGAAAGTAAAAACAAGCAACGAGACTTGATATGAAGGGCTTATTTCAATAGTGGTACGAGTCCAATTTTGGTCATTCTGAGATACAGAGTCCTAAAGTTAAATGAGCGCTGAAAAATCTGCAGTTGAGATACCAGAAATATTAAAATGTGTATACTTGAATATTTATGGTATCTAAACTGCAGATTTTTCAGCGCCCATTTAACTTTATGACCCTGTATCTCAGAATGAACAAAAATGGACTTGTACCACTGTCGAAATAATCCCTTTATGTAAGGTAGTCGCTTTCGTAGAGACGAGAAAATTACTAGACCCTGATACAATATTTAATGCTTATTTTAAAGACTCCATAGTAGGAAATGTAACTTTAGCGATATATTTTAATATATTCTCAACAAGGCAGAGATATAATTTTTTGTTTACTCTCTTATGGAGTAACTGTCTTTCTTTCCGCGAGGGCGTGGACATCATCCGAGATTAGTTCTGTATTCCGTAGCAGATTAACGCTTCATGTAGTAAGCCAAGACGCCATTTTCTTGAAGCATAATATTGTTAATTCTAACGGTTGCTTCTAATGTATGTAGCACTTAAAAAAGTAGCGTATATGAATCAGTGCATGTTGGCAATCGAAAATATATGGCAATCGAAAATATATGGCAATCGAAAGAAGAATAAAAAGGATACCATTAAAGTTAAAGAAAGCTGAGTAATTTAATAGCTGCTATTAATCCCCTCAGATCTCCATTGTACGCAGAATCAGCTGCCGGACAGTTATGAGATTGAAGAAAAAATAAACTGCTCTTTTATCACCTAATTTAAACTGCCATGACCATAATAATAACGTCAAAGAGACTTAATTTTAATATTATATTCATTAATTAGAATCCCAGACTTTGTATTTAATGAGATATGAGACTGGAAAAATCATGACTGATGTTGAAGACCGTCGTACCTGTTATTTTAAATTCTTTATCGTTGCTTCAGGTTTTAATTTTCCTACAGTCGTAACGTAATGTTATAGATGCTGATTTTATTTATTTGAGTATTTGTCAAAGAATAAATATTTTCGGGCCAGGTGAAATCATACAGATGGTCATGCAGTTGGATTTTTTCCGCAGAAATGATTTTTATCCCAAACTTTACAAAAGAAAATGCAACGGCCTTGCCGCAGTGGATACACCGGTTCCTGTGAGATCACCGAAGTTAAGCGCTGTCGGGCGTGTTCGGCACTTGGATGGGTGACCATCCAGGCCGCCGTGCGCTGTTGCCATTTTTCGGGGTGCACTCAGTCTCGTGATGCCAGTTGAGGAGATACTCGACCGGATAGTAGCGGCTTCGGTCAAGAATACCGTCTTACGACCGGGAGAGCAGTTGTAAGTAGGCTGTTTATGTTTTCTCTATGTAAGTAGGCTGTTTATGTTTTCTTATTGGCAACGTTACGTAGCGCTCAATATGAAAATCACTGGCTGTGCTGTGTGCAGTCTGTGGCTGCTTTGCATTGTTGTAATTCTCGCCATTGTAGTGTTAGGCAGCTGGATGTGAACAGCGCGTAGCGTTGCGCAGTTGGAGGTGAGCCGCCAGCAGTGGTGGATGTGGAGAGAGAGATGGCGGAGTTTTGAAATTTGTCATGAACTGCTATATTTATATATGATGATATCAAGGTAAATACATTGTTTGTTCTCTATTAATATCTTTCATTTGCTAACTATCCCTATCAGTAGTTAGTGCCTTCCATAGTTTGAATCTTTTATTTAGCTGGCAGTAGTGGCGCTCGCTGTATTGCAGTAGCTTGAGCAGCGAAGATTTTTGTGAGGTAAGTGATTTGTGAAAGGTTTAGTTTAATGTTAGTCAGGGCCATTCTTTTGTAGGGAATTTTGAAAGTCAGATTGCGTTGCGCTAACAAAATATTGTGTGTCAGTTTAAGCACAGCCATATATAAATTGTTCAAAGGGGACGTTTCATATGTCGACCCTTAGCCGAGGATACCTCACTGGAATCTTCTGATTTTTCTTGTAGTTTGTGTAATTAGTGTAGATTTTGTTTATTGCTAGCGCGTAATTGTAGAGAGAATCTCCTTTGTAGTTGTAGCCTTTCATTGTTGTACAGTAAAACAGTTGTGGCATGCATGTAGATTTGCACCAAGTATTTCGCAGCTGCGCTGGCAATTAAGTAGACATTATTTCCATTGCTATGTTATTTTATTTTGCTCTTCAAATTGTGCTTTTCTGTGTTATCGTGTGAAATATTGTGACAATTATGGCGTGTGAAAAACGTAATACTAGGCTCCAAAGTAAACTGAGAAATGACAGTGAAGACGAAGGCAGTGTGTTAGCGCCGCAGAGTAATGAATTAACTAATGTTCAAAGTACTAATTTGGTAATTGCGCATAGGGAAATGGAGCGGGCGGCAAACAATGGTGTAGACAGTGAAACAGGTAGTGAACAGGGAAGCGTTATCGATCGATTGGTCGGCAACAGCTCGCCTCAGGAATCGGGAATGAGAGAACACAATATCGCAAATACTGTAGATTCAGGTTTTGGGTCATCACCGTTTTCTCAAATAAGTCAAGACACATTTTCTGCTTGTCAAAATGTGAATGTTGCCGGTGCAAATGCACTGCCGAAAAGCGTAGAGAAACACATTCCAGACACTAATACATTATTATTGCAATTAATGCAACAAATGGAACAAAATCAGAGACAAATGGGACAAAATCTTAAAAAGTTAGACACAGTGGAACAAAATCTTAAAAAGTTAGACACAATGGAACAACACCAGAGACAAACACAGCAACAGTTAGACGCAATGGAACAAAATCTTCACACCACGCTTGAACAAACACGTGAAGATTCAACTACTGAGTTACATAACATTGAATCGAAATGTCAAAATGTCTGTAATGACGTAAAAACACAAATTTGTGAGCATTTTCAACCTATTTTTTCGCGGCATGAAAATGCATTACAGAATCACGAAGCAGCCATAAAAGAACTGCAAACCATTGTTCATGAAAATCATGAGACCTTGCAAGCTAAATTTGACTCAGTTGCATCTACCGATTCGGTTACGCAACTTGCAAAAACTCAGGAAAACTTTAAGGACACAGTAGATATTCTGAAACTTGGTTCAGAAAAACACACTGAGGAAATAAGTACACTATCGGAGAAAGTAGCCGAACTTTCGGATCAGGTCACTAACTTATCTACAAAGGTAGATGATGATCTGAATGACACAAGACCCGTAGCCTTCACTGACACAGAAGAGTATGAACAAATCAGAAAATTCAAACAAAATCAGAATCAAATTAATACACAACACCAAAGAGAAATCCGGGAAGTACAAGATCAGCTGACACAGGTAATACAAGAATTACGTATTTCAGAGGACACTCGCGCTCCAACACGGGAAGAGGGACTTAGAAACACGGAAAAGCCGCAAAATAATAACACAGGGCATTTCGGAAGTTATGAAAGAAATTGGCAATGTGCACCGAATTTTGAGATGGAACGGCCGACACGACCTAACAATGACCGATATGCGACTCGCCGACATGACGATTTTGACTATAAGCTGTTCATTACTACACGTAAATTCAAAACATTTAAGAATTCTGGCAACGACATTCATCCACAAGCATGGCTCCATCAATTCTCTCATTGTTTTCCTCCCAACTGGTCGTTGGAACACAGATTAGAATTTATGTGTGGCTACTTAGAGAATGAACCAGCTGTAAGAATGCGATCGGTCATTCACGATTGCCACAGTGAAGGAGAATTTTACCATGCCTTCCTCTCAGCGTATTGGTCTCAAGCCACACAAGACCGCGTAAAACATGGTATCATAATGATGAAACATTTCGAACAATCTGAATTCTCCAGTCTTTTGAAATATTTTGAAGACATGTTGCACAAGAATCAGTACCTGTCAAACCCATACAGCCCCTCAGAACTCATCCGCATTTGCTTAATCAAATTACCTGAACATTTACGGCATATTATTTTAGCAGGACGTTGCAAAGACGACATTGAAGCTTTTCAGGGACTGTTACAAGAACTAGAAATTGACACTGATAATCGCGGAACGCGAAAACAAGGACACAACAATTACAGGTCACATCCGTCACAATTCCGTGACGGCAGAAACAATAACCGGACACGACTGGTCTATTCTTACAACGCAAATCGTGACCAAAACAGACACCACCCGTACGACAACCATTGGCAGAGTAGTAATAATTACAGGTAAAGATCACCTCTCCGCGGTAGTGACTATCACAGAGACAATCAGAGAAACAGACAATATGGGAACCAAAATAATTATTATCAAGGGAGACAGAATAACTTCAGACGCAACAGTTCAGCGCGCAGTTACGATTCAGGGAGAAATTCTCCACCACTTAACCGACAAGAAAGAAACTACAGGAACTACCGACATGACGACAGACGATGTGATCGTAACGACAGACCTGAATTGCATCAGAACTGGCGGGATTCAAACAGAGCAGGGCCTTCTCGTCAGAGTGAATTTGTAGAAGTTAGGTCTCCAAACCCCAATAACGGCGCTCGCCAACAAGGAGACAGACAATGACTCGCATAGCAGGCAGCCGCGTGCGCCCGCTGGCTCCGAGAAAAATAACATAAGACGCTAGCCTTGAGAAAAATTTTAGCATTCTTTACCGACGTATACCACATGATAATTGCGTTGAAGTTGAAACTCTGCGTACTAGGAAGAGTAAAGGTTTACACCACATTTCACATGTAAAACCGTTTATTGAAAGATAATCTGCTTTTTAACTTAGTCTTTGTCATAAAATTTTTCGCTTCACATTACTAATATGCTTTGTCAGATTTAGAATCTGTTAACATGTAACAATGTTTGAAGTGAAATATCCAGTCAAGAACCAAGAGAACTTATTTAAACAGAAATGACGAATGCATTGTTATAGTGAACAGACGTCACAGTGTTATTGTGTGTGTACATTCTTGCTTGTTTGTTGCACGATTACGTAACGACTATAAGGCTCACATACTTAGAACATTTACCAGTACTGCTAATGAGATTTTAATGCAACATTTTGGTTTATTTGAAAATACATTCTGAATTTAAAGTGCTTTCTGAGAGATACCAGATGACACAGAGGTTAGTTTATGTGACAGCTACACGATTTTTATCACGACGCTACTAATGAGTGACAATTTACAATGTTGCTTTTGCGGTGTATCTGTTTTATATCTGCACAGTTTTCTGAATTCTTCTGGAAAGAAAAACATGTTTTAGTAGTAACTTTTGTGGTATAGCAACAATGAGACAGCCTTTTTCGTGGCACAACATTACGTTACAGTACAGTACTTTCTTCATCACGGCAATAAGCGTAATAACTAAGACATTTATACGCAAAGCATTTCACTTTTGTGTATTATGAGGTAAGTACATTGACTTCTGCAGAACTTAGCTTTCGGAGGACGATAACTACGACACTTCCACAGAGATTATGTTGCAACAAGACGCACATTTAGCGCTACAGGACACGCATTTGAGTGAATAATTTTGTACTTTAAAAATTTATTTTTTAAGATATTTGAAGTACAATGATACGAAGTTTTTCCATGATACATTTCATTCCATTGCTGTAATCTGTAACACCTGAGGGTATAATTACATTAATCCTCCGGGGGGTACACGCCTACTTTGTGTACCATGTGTTTGGCAAGCACAAGGAACCCTAGCTAATATGGTATTTGCTTATACAACTTTACACATCGGTACCATATTTCTCTAACACACAAATTACACAGCTATCTGATCATTTAACTGAGAGAGACAAACATTTATTTTACTACATCAGTGACACATGTTTACGCAATTACACAGTTGGATAACTTCACACTTATGAAATTGTATTTTGTCTGTACTTTGTGAAATGCTCATATTTTTTCGGAACCATTGTGATACTATGAGAGCTTTGAATGATGTATTTGGTATGGATTCATGATTTTTAAAGTACGTTTGAGGCAGATGACACTTTTGACATGAGCAGAGAATTTTTTTAATTATTGGAGGAAGCTACGACGATTTTGAGATTTGACTGAGGTGTTATGATGTTATTTTTTACGACGACGATGTGTATTATGCTGCTGAGGTATGTTTACGATTAATAGGCTGAGGCTATATGAGTTATTTGATTATGCTTCATATTTATAATGACGAAATATTGACGAGTGTCGATGGATACGTATATGTGTAATAAGGTAAGGAGTAATGAATAGTGGGTAGGGACTCTTGACTTGTGAAACAGGATGTTGTAAACCAAGAATCGTACTTTAAGAGTTATGAAATGTGCGTAAATGTGTGACTGTATCACAATGCTGACGAATATTTTATTTGGACACTTATATTTATAGGATTTTGTTTCTACAGATTTGCAACGCTAATTCTTGACCTGTGAAATATTTTTATGTGAGACTGTCACTGTAGCGGAAATTGCTGTCGTAAATATTTCCGTAAGAAAGTTAAGTGACCACCTGCACGTAATGCGTCGTGGGCACACAGCTGTGTCAAACACCTGGAGAACAAGCCATTAGGGTTTGCCTTTCCGGAAGCACAGGTAGAAAAAAAAGGCAGGCCTTTATCCTCGCCATTGACATTCCTTTTGAGAAAATATTGCAAATGCGTCACCCTCATTACTTCCATTAACCTTGCTATTGACATTTCCTTGTTGAAAGCATACTGTGGAGCTCGTAATTTATGATATTTACTGAAATGCCTAATGAAATGACGAGAAATATTTTTACATCTGCACACCTGGTTATGACAAGCTTCTTTCTACGAGAGTTGAGAGAGTTTCTACTAACTTATGAAATGTCACATGACTACTGAATGATATTTTTATGCTTTGCTTTTCATAGTTGCTTATTTCATTTGATATCTGGTTTCCAGCTGTGTTGCAGCATTGCTTTTATAAAATGAAATGCATTTGCTAATGTGAACACTTTCTGTCAACAGATCTATTAAATAATTATTTTATAATCCACATTCTTTAAAAAAGGAGCACTTGGAAAGGAAAGAACAATAAGAAGGAACTAGTAACAGTAACACATAATTTTCTTTTCAAGTACATGGTAATATTTCTTTTACAATCAGTTGTTGTGGTGCACCACTTTAATTACATAGACATTAAGATGTGAATATACATTTCCCTTATCTGCATTGTTATCTTTAGTGTACTATTTTTTCTGCTTGAGCTATGTCATGTTTAGATATAAGCTGCTGTTTGCCAGGCATAGTGCTACTGAACTTTAATTTGTGTTACTCTGCTAAGCCAGATTTATTTTTTGTTTGCTGCATTGCCTCATATTAGTTGTAATGTTGAATTGCTTGGTAATTTAGATTTACTGTAGCTTGCTTTGCGATTTTCCATTTTTTTATTGCTGTTTATATTAATTGTTTTATGTGCTGCTGCATTGCCTCGTTCCTTAGTTTAGTATCTGAGCTCAGTAGATTTAAGTTAGCTTAAGAGGGGGTAGACTATATAAGAACCTAACTATGGAGAATAGGGAAAGAATACTTTGAAAGTTATATGAAAACGATTTGGGCCTAAATGAGTATTGCACAATGAGCCATATTTCTTTTGAAAGAAATATGGTTAGAATACAGAAAACAGGTTTAGGTAGGATTTTCTTGGAAATAAATGTTGAGGTGAGAAATGTGTGAACATATAAATACAGAAAGCATGCTTAGATAGAATTTTTTTGGTAGAAACAAAGGATGAAATAAGAGGAAAGATATATGAAGTTTTGGGTTGGACTGCAGTACCAAATGTGACACTGAAAACGAACCCTGTCCTTTCCTATTGGTGTTATCCCACTCTGTGTTTGTGTACCCTTGTGTATTTGTTTTCTTCCTGTCTCTGTGTAGTTTCATAGAATTTTTTCTTCTTTTAATATTAAGCTACATTCACTATGATGAGGAATACTGTTATCCTCGAATATAATTGGCATTAATAATATGTTATTTACTTTGTAAAGATGTTAGACATTATTAATTCTGTTCTGTTCAATGCTCATGTGTGAAGTTGATGTTTCAAAAGTTATTGTGATCCTTTATGTATGTACTCATGTCATAATTCCACTGATGTATATGTTTATTTCTATTCTTTTGTAAAGCCTGTACTACAAATGTTATCTGTATTATTATGTTCTTTAATGATGTATTTTGTACCTTTGTAATTGTATTTTCATGTTGTAAATTTATAATTGTACAGACACCAGTTCTTCCAATTAAGTTACATTTCACTGCACACGTTTCTGTTGGTCATAGTATATGGACAATATGTGAGAAGTAGGGACTGTTAGTGTTTGCACGTGTGTTAATAATTCAGCAAGGGACTGGATAACAGCATTGCTGGTTCTAAGGACAATTCCAAAAACTTTGTGAGTGCACAAGTGGTGGTTTATGGACTTGCTATATTCTCCGCAAGACTCTTTGATGGTGAATGTGCACCTGCACAGTCGCAACAGATGGCTGCTGGCCATCTCTACCAGGACTACAGTGGGTCTGCATCTTTGATGGCCCACCATTACCAATATCTCTACAAGGACTACAGTGGGTCTGCATCTTTGATGGCCCACCATTACCATTATCTCTACAAGGACTACAGTGGGTCTGCACCTCTGGTGGCCCACCAATACCGTAATCTCTACCAGGACTACAGTGGGTCTGCTCTGTGATGACCTACCTACCAATATTCTTCCAAACTTCGAATGACTCTGCTGTGGGTTTGCTCTGTTGTGGCCCATTACCTGTATGCATGTCAAGAGTCAGCACTGTCTTTCCGTTGGAAGGACAACATTACTTCTTCAAGACTGCATGGAAATCCACTACTTCTGTGTGCAATTTCTTTTACTAATGAGACTTTGTGAAAAAAAACCTGTAATTACTGTTATGATGAATGATCAGGACTATCTTTATGGACTGTGAGAAAATTTTAGCTTTTGACCAACATTGTATCAATGAGTGTGTGCATTTGATTTCTTTGTTATTGTAATTATGAAAAATTTTATCAAATCATTATTGGCCACTGCCCAAAAAAAAGTTTGTAAAATTTTTTGTGGGGAGCATGGGGGCTATGTAAGTAGGCTGTTTATGTTTTCTCTATGTAAGTAGGCTGTTTATGTTTTCTTATTGGCAATGTTACGTAGCACTCAATATGAAAATCACTGGCTGTGCTGTGTGCAGTCTGTGGCTGCTTTGCATTGTTGTAATTCTCGCCATTGTAGTGTTAGGCAGCTGGATGTGAACAGCGCGTAGCGTTGCGCAGTTGGAGGTGAGCCGCCAGCAGTGGTGGATGTGGAGAGAGAGATGGCGGAGTTTTGAAATTTGTCATGAACTGCTATATTTATATATGATGATATCAAGGTAAATACATTGTTTGTTCTCTATTAATATCTTTCATTTGCTAACTATCCCTATCAGTAGTTAGTGCCTTCCATAGTTTGAATCTTTTATTTAGCTGGCAGTAGTGGCGCTCGCTGTATTGCAGTAGCTTGAGCAGCGAAGATTTTTGTGAGGTAAGTGATTTGTGAAAGGTTTAGTTTAATGTTAGTCAGGGCCATTCTTTTGTAGGGAATTTTGAAAGTCAGATTGCGTTGCGCTAACAAAATATTGTGTGTCAGTTTAAGCACAGCCATATATAAATTGTTCAAAGGGGACGTTTCAAAGTGTGCTGACCCCACGCCCCTCCTATCCGCATCCTCCACCGAGGACGACACAGCGGTCGGATGGTCCCGGTGGGCCACTCGTGGCCTGAAGACGGAGTGCTTCTTGACAAAAAGAAATAGCTTAGTGCTTTGTTTTGGTTTTCCTTAGTGCCATGTCCTTGCAATACTATTCAAATAAACTTTAATTTAAATTCGCGGTTTTAAAAAAATATCGACTTTTGTTTATCACATTTTTATGATTTCATTTAGTTATGGAGGTTCTGTGTGTACAAAATGGATGCTAAAGAACAGAGGCACTTCTCGACTTTTTGGCAGGCGAGCACTGTTCAAACTTGTGGCGATAGTGTGGTTCAAATGGCTCTGAGCACTATGGGACTTAACTACTGAGGTCATCAGTCCCCTAGAACTTAGAACTACTTAAACCTATCTAACCTAAGGACATCACACACATCCATGCCCGAGGCAGGATTCGAACCTGCGACCGTAGCGGTCACGCGCTTCCAAACTGACGCGCTTAGAACCGCACGGCCACACCGGCTGGCGTGGCAATAGTAACTATACCATCGAAAGTATGACAAGAGGTTTCAAGAAACGTTTCCTTATTTAATAGCCGCATTGGACATTCGGCAGCGTAAGCAGAAACCAGGCATCGCATATGAAGTACCGCTAACATAAAGGAAATTTAACTCGAACGAAGCGTCTAAGAGTTTTTCAAAGAGTTTAATCAACTGTAATGACTATCCCCCGTCTTAGCTTCATTAATATTTGGAAAAGCGCTTAGATCACTGGATAGTTGCTAAGATCTTTGATTAATTTAAACTTCTGTTTTGTTTATTTTCTTCTTGCGCATTATGTCTTGTAAATCAGCTAACGCACCCATATTTCTGGTAACAATTTTTATTTTCTCGAAAATGGCAAATCTTTTCCCTCTTACATGCCAGGGTCGAGTACATTTGCAAAGCGCTCCTATTGCCTACCACTGTGAGTACTCTGAGTGTGGGCTTGATATGGATCAGCAGTCAATACAAATTGATCAGATGTTGCGACTGCCAATACAAACTCGTCTGATCGTTTTGTGTCACCGTCCCTCCCCTAGGTGTTGCCACCTACTACCCTCTGCTGTCGCTTGCGTTCTGTCCATCTTCTCTGCCTAGGACAGTCCGACCGCTTTGTTCTACCAGTGGTTTGTATTATCACTTTACCAGTTTCCAGGAATTTAGTTTGCTATTTGTGAAAATTTCAACAAATATGTACTACGCAGAGAAGGCTGACAGCCTTGGATTCTCTGTTTCCTTTTTTGTGGAGGAGAACCATGACAGCGTTGTTATCCCCTTTAAGGGGAATGTCTTCTTCGAAAGTCATTCTGCAAAAAAAAAAAAAAAAAAGAGGAATTCTGCTCATATTACTTTTGTAATTTTCTAGAGTCTTTCTTTCTCCGTAACTTGAATCTGTTTGGGCATTTCATTTGGTATTTTCATTATCCGCTTAACATCTTGAACAGAACAAACGTTTAAATAACAGTGGAACACGTAGGTAATTTTCTCTCCTTTAGTAGTCACTATGGCGGCTCGTGTCTTAAATGATGACTTGAGATTATCCAGCATAAGTCCCTGTTTTGTTTACAGTTGTTTCTCTTATAAATTTCAAAAGTGGTTCAAATGGCTCTGAGCACTATGGGACTTAACATCTGTGGTCATCAGTCCCCTAGAACTTAGAACTACTTAAACCTAACTAACCTAAGGACATCACACACATCCATGCCCGAGACAGGATTCGAACCTGCGACCGTAGCGGTCACGCGGTTCCAGACTGAAGCGCCTAGAACCGCACGGCAACACCGGCCGGCTCTTACAAATTTCAATTTGTATCCTATTCGTAGTCGTTTTAAGATATAGAGTTCAGTGTATCCCATTATGGTGCAGTTATCGTTCCTTCGAAACACTTACCTTCTCTTGCATAGTTGCCTAGATTCATTTTAGCTTTTCTTTTCTTTCCTCTTTTTTTCGCATTTGCAACATATTTTTCTTTTTTCGTGACTGCCTTGTTTAACTGTGTTCATACAACCTGACAAAAAGTCAAGCACCCAGAGACGTAGGAGGAAACGAAATGAAGCTTAGAGGGCTGGAAGGGTATGTGAAGTTACTGCAGTGATTACAAATTCAAGTCGTATGTACAAAAAGCTGCACCCCCTCTGGCCTGGATGTAAGCACTCCTTCGGCTGGGAAGGGTACCATGAAGCTGTTGTATCCTTTTCTGAGGCATGCTGACCCACAACTGCTGTAACTGGTCCTCGATATCCTGGACAGAAGTGACGTGTAGTACCTCAACATCAGGCACGTAAAGACACGTACCGTGCTTGGACGAGCATTATCCTCTTGAAAAATGGCACCACAACTGCCTCATGCGAGGCAACACACGAGCACTCACGACGTCCGTTGTGCCACCGGAGTTCCCTCGAGTGCTACCAGCCGTTACCTCGAGCCATACGCTGCGAGGCTTTCATTAGCAGTCCATGCTTACCGGTCAGGGTACAGCTTCAGAGGCAGCCGTTCGTGTTGTGGCCTCATGCTACCAACAGCCTACACATGGGACTGTAATTTCAAAAAATGGTTCAAATGGCTCTGAGCACTATGGGACTTAACATCTATGCTCATCAGTCCCCTAGAACTTAGAACTACTTAAACCTAACTAACCTAAGGACATCACACAACACCCAGCAATCACGAGGCAGAGGAAATCCCTGACCCCGCCGGGAATCGAACCCGGGAACCCGGGCGTGGGAAGCGAGAACGCTACCGCACGACCACGAGATGCGGGCGGGACTGTAATTCCCTAGCCCGGCGGTCGCTAGTCTCCATCGAGCGGTGCGGATGACACAAAAGTGCGTTACTTGCTCTCAGAAGGCAGGCTCAGCTGTGGAGAGGTTACGACATACACTGTGCACAATTTGGCACAATTCGCCGATCCCCATTTGTGGTCGTCAGATGTGGGTGACTGGAACCTTGAACGACGAGTACGCCTGTTTCCCCATTCCAATGCCGTACAACAATGGGTCATTGTCACATTAGAATGCTCCATGAATCTTGGATATTGCACGATTCGATAATACGGCAAAATGGAAACCCACCATGAGGCTCCTTTCAAACTCTTTCAGATGCTGATAACGCTGTCTCACACGTGTACTCCTCACTTCCGTATTCTGCGCAGTGATCACTCAACATATGACACTATCCACACCGCTTATATACCTCCCAGCCCTGGCAACAACACTAATGGACTCTCGTGCCGTTCTACTTATCACAGAGCTATAATCACTGACATATCCGCCGATTGTGTGTGTAGGCGTATGAAGTTACAAAGACATCTGACCAGGACTTGTGGGTGCTTAACTTTTTTTGGTCAGGCGCTGTAAGCACTACTTCAAGATGACATACAGCGCAGTGCAAATGAAACACGCAGCTGCAACAGTCATTAAGATAACTCACTGCTAGCATCTGTGTATAGAATCCCTCAATGTTCCAGACACGTCAGCTACCATTTAAAGATTATTCGAAGATACGAGTTTCGTTACAACTGCAATTAACTGTTTTCTCGCGCTATAGCGGGCAACTCCTGCACTCCTGCATATGGACACAAGTCAGTGTCGTTAGCGAAACGTGTTGCAGAGAGCAAGAAATGCGTGGACTGATACTGACTATGTTATTTACGGGCATCAACACAACCGCTTATCTAATTTCAATTTTGGAGAAAAGGAAGGAATCATCGTTGAAACGTTGGGCTCAAGCTCGGGGAGTATTTAAAAAAAAATGGTTCAAATGGCTCTGAGCACTATGCGACTCAACTTCAGAGGTCATCAATCGCCTAGAACTTAGAACTAATTAAACCTAACTAACCTAAGGACATCACAGACATCCATGCCCGAGGCAGGATTCGAACCTGCGACCGTAGCGGTCACGCGGTTCCAGACTGAAGCGCCTTTAACCGTACGGCCACACCGGCCGGCGGTATTTTAAAGTGCGAATGTTTAATACGCAGTAAGAAAATTCGGAAGTGGTTTATAGTTATCTTACCTGTGAAAATCTGATACCGCGCTTAACTCGATCATATACAGGGAACCAAAACTCCGTCTGCTTACGAACAGCGCAATTTCATCACATCTGTTACATATTGCATCCAAAAGCGCGAGCCGAAAATTACGTCAGCCGCCTTTTTCTCTTGGAAGCTGTACGCACAAGATAACATATGCCTACGTAGACTGGATGACTCAGTTCCATAAAGCACTCACCTAGAGCCAAGTAACGTAAACAATATGAAGGTGCTCGAAGTGCTACTGAATAATTCGTAAATTTAGTGTATATGTTACATTTTTCGTAAATGTGTTTTCCCGTTAATAAGAGGCGCAGTGGTGGCAGCGGAATAAAAAAGGGCTACCCTCAAAGGTTCCTAGTGAACGTTATTTCAGGACGTAAATCACACAGTCGTGTAGGTATCTATCCACCTGGCAATGAAGACAGTCGGCACGCCGACGCTCAACCACATTTGGAAACGTGGAGGATGGTGGATCAGAGAACAGATTTCGCTGAGAAACACAAGGAACCGCTTTATTCCCCTACCAGTGAGAGGCAAAGGGGCGAATGGCACCGAGGTAGTTTTGCATTTAATCTTGCTGGTGGAATACATGATTTTTGTACACGAGGCACGTTCAGAAAGAAAGTGCACCAGATATCATTTTTTTTTTTGGAAAAACCGTATTGGAAACGAATTACGGGATATTGTTGACACACTTGTAGACTATTTTTCCACATAATCGCCATCCCGTTCAATGCAAGTGGCGAGCCGTAGCACGAGCTTCTTTGTACCCTTTTCGAACCCTACCGACATCTCCTTCCCCTGCTTCAGAACCTCTTTCTGCACCTGGTTGCCGGTTGAAAATTTAATTCCATTCATGTGTGCCTCCAGGGAGGTGAAAAGATGAAAAACTGAAGACGTTATGTCAGGTGAACAGGGGGAGTGTTTCAAAACATCCCAACCAAATTGAGTGCAAGAGCCCCTTGGTGGCTAAGCGTTGGCGAAGACGGGCACACAAGCGCACTCGTCTCGTCACAATTTCACTCCTTTTGTTCTGAGTGTTCCTTTGGAGTTTTTTTAGTATCTCAGAACATCGTTATGCATTCACGGTCTCCCCCTGAGATAGAAATTCGACCAAAATGATGCCTTTTCGATCGCAAATCGCTGAACCCATGATTTTTTGGCCCCGAAATTGTAGTTTCGATTTTTTTTTTTTTTTTTAGCAAAGGGGGAGTTGGTGTGACTCCTCTGTGACGACTGTCCTTTTGCCTCAGGTGTGTAGCTAGCCACCCACGTTTCATTTCCAGTCACAATAAAGCTTAGGAAAGTCACACCTTCGTATTCAAGTCCCTCAAGAAACTCACAGGCGCCATTGGCCCCATTTTTCTTGTGCTGCCCTGTCAGCTTTATTGGTACCCAGCGTTTCTGTGAGTGTCTGGTATAAGTGAGTTCTGGAGAGTTGTGGAAACACTGCAGAAATTTCATCCACTGTCTATCTCGATCTTTTGCTCGAACTCGTCCGTCAAAATGGAAGGTCTGCCAATCCTTTGTTCGCCATGAACATTTGCTCCGTATCCTCTGAACTCTCAACACCACTTAAACACACTCGTTCTGTTCATAATACCTTTGCCATAAAACGTTTCGATTCGTGAAGAAATTTCAGTGGGTGCTAGTGGCTCGCACTTGGCTGGATTTCTTATCGACATCTTTCACGCAAATGGACACTACAACTTGAGTTTAAGTACTACCGTGTTCCTGAGATACTCGCTAAGTCATGTCACCCATCCCACTCTGTCAACAGACACCAACAAAGAGAAAACTACACCCCGTTACGGTCAGAGCACTCTTACTTTCTCAACATGCCTCTATTTTACCTGTTGATTTCAACTACAGTTGTCTGTAATTATTTTAGGAAAAAAAAAAGGAGTCTCTCTCTCTCTCTCTCTCGCACACACACACACACACACACACACACACACACACAACGACCGATACAACACAAACGGTATTCCTATTTACAACTGTCGTTTAAGTATTTAGCACTGATAATATGCATCCTATGAGTGTATTTGAGAATCCTGTTTGCTAATTGTGCCATTATTTGTTAATTTTCGAAGTATATCTGTGAAAGTGCAAAGATGTCAAATATGTAGAACAAAGACTGTTAGTGTGCCTCACTGAAGAGGCAGCTCTTTTAGAAATGCTTGAATGTAGTCATGTATAACCAAGCTAAGGAACTTCCTGTTAAGAAGTCTCAGTGTAATTTACAATTAAAAATAAATCGCCAATTCTTTCTTCGATTTTTCGAGGGCTTGGTTGGGCAGACACGCCAGAGCACAGCTTAAACTGCTACATCTACATCTACATCTACATTGATACTCCGCAAGCCACCCAACGGTGTGTGGCGGAGGGCACTTTACGTGCCACTGTCATTACCTCCCTTTCCTGTTCCAGTCGCGTATGGTTCGCGGGAAGAACGACTGTCTGAAAGCCTCCGTGCGCGCTCGAATCTCTCTAATTTTACATTCGTGATCTCCTCGGGAGGTATAAGTAGGGGGAAGCAATATATTCGATACCTCATCCAGAAACGCACCCTCTCGAAACCTGGCGAGCAATCTACACCGCGATGCAGAGCGCCTCTCTTGCAGAGTCTGCCACTTCAGTTTATTAAACATCTCCGTAACGCTATCACGGTTACCAAATAACCCTGTGACGAAACGCGCCGCTCTTCTTTGGATCTTCTCTATCTCCTCCGTCAAACCGATCTGGTACGGATCCCACACTGATGAGCAATACTCAAGTATAGGTCGAACGAGTGTTTTGTAAGCCTCCTCCTTTGTTGATGGACTACATTTTCTAAGCACTCTCCCAATGAATCTCAACCTGGTACCCGCCTTACCAACAATTAATTTTATATGATCATTCCACTTCAAATCGTTCCGCACGCATACTCCCAGATATTTTACAGAAGTAACTGCTACCAGTGTTTGTTCCGCTATCATATAATAAAGGATCCTTCTTTCTATGTATTCGCAATACATTACATTTGTCTATGTTAAGGGACAGTTGCCACTCGCTGCACCAAGTGCCTATCCGCTGCAGATCTTCCTGCATTTCGCTACAATTTTCTAATGCTGCAACTTCTCTGTATACTACAGCATCATCCGCGAAAAGCCGCATGGAACTTCCGACACTATCTACTAGGTCATTTATATATATTGTGAAAAGCAATGGTCCCATAACACTCCCCTGTGGCACGCCAGAGGTTACTTTAACGTCTGTAGACGTCTCTCCATTGCTGCGAGTCATTTGAATGTGTATTAAACAAAATAGATAATGTTTTATCACTGAGAATTATGTGCATACAGTACGTCGTGAAATAATGACAGAAAGAAACAAAGGAACAAAGATTGTGCGATGACCATTCTGTTTACGGTATATTATCCAAAATGGAGTACAGTGGATGTCTGCTTTGAGAAGCGACATTATACATGCTATTGTTGATGGTAGACCATAATGTACTGTCACAAACAACGGACTGCCCCGAGTGCCATGTTCCACGTATCATCTTGCTGAATGCGGAGTCATTGCGTTAGTGGCACTGACAGAAGGCGCAAAAGGATAGTTACACTGTCAATATGGAATGCACGTTCAAGTGACGCGCGCGGATCGGTACTTGATTAGGTAATTCGCGACTGACGAACAGAAAAATCTCTGACTCTGTTTAGATTTTTATGTTGGTAACGCCACGTAGCGCTCTGTATGAAAATCACTGACTGTGCTGTGTACAATCTGTGGCTGGTTGGCATTGTTGGAATATTCCCTATTGTAGTGTTGGGCAGCTGGATGTGAACAGTGCGTAGCGTTGGGCAGTTGGAGGTGAGGCGGCAGCAATGGTGAGTGTGGGGAGAGAGATGGCAGAATTTTGAGAGCGGACGATCTGGACGTGTGTCCGTCAGAAAAAGAAAATTTGTAAGACTGGATGTCATGAACTGCCTTTTGAACACTATTACGGTAAATACATTGTTTGTTCTCTATCAGAATCTTTCATTTACTAACTGTGCCTATCAGTAGTTAGTGCCTTCAGTAGTTAGAATCTTTTATTTAGCTGGCAGTATTGGCGCTCGCTGTATTGCAGTAGTTTGAGTAACGAAGATTTTTGTGAGGTAAGTGATTCATGTAAGGTATAGGTTATTGTTAGTCAGGGGCATTCTTTTGTAGGGATTATTGAAAGTCAGATTGCGTTGCGCTAAAAAAAAGTGTTGTGTGTCAGTTAACTGTTGATCAGAATAATTAAAGAGAGAAATGTCAGAGTACGTTCAGTTTTGCTCAGCTGCTTGAAAAACAAATAACGTAAGAGGTTTACCAGCACAGGCTCTGAGCACTATGGGACTTAACATCTATGGTCATCAGTCCCCTAGAACTTAGAACTACTTATACCTAACCAACCTAAGGACATCACACAACACCCAGTCATCACGAGGCAGAGAAGTTACCAGCACAGTCATACTTAATATTTCTAAGGGGATGTTTCAACCTGAAAGATGATCCACTTTAAATACACGCTGTGACTGTGACGGGCTTTACTTACCTTTGGGATTGGAGATGGGGCTAGTCAAGAATGTCTTCAAGGCGGCAGTAACGCCACTATCAACACCTCAATTTTGAACGAGGTCGTGTAATAGGGCTACGAGAAGCTGGATGCTCCTTCTGCGATGATGCAGAAAGACTTGGTAGGAATGTGGCCACTGTACATGACTTATAGCAGCGGTGATCACGGGAAGAAGACCTGGCTCCAGACGGCCACGTGGCACTACCGAGAGGGAAGACCATCTTGTTCAGCGTATGGCTTTGGCGCATAGTACTACATCAGCAGCAGCAATTCCAGGAGCAGTCGAAGCCACAGTGACTATATGAATGTGGGGTCCATGGAAACCTCAAATAAATGCTACCACAGTGACACAACGAGCTGTTACAAATCTATTACTTGCAGGACAACTCCGAACCAGACGCCCTGTAGCATGCGTTCCACTGACCCTAAACCACCGCCATTTGAAACTTCAGTGGTGTCAAGCGAGAGCTCTTTGGAGGCAGGGCGGAGATTCGTTGTGATTTCTGGTGAAACCTGTTTCTGCCTCGGTGCCAGTGATGGCCGTGTATTGGTTAGAAGGGGAATAGCTGAGCGTCTGCAACCAACCCATCTGCATGCTGAACACACTGGAGCTATACTTGGAGTTAAGATCTGGGGTGCGATTTTGAATGACAGCAGCCGCACTGCCATTGTTATCTCATGCTCCCTGACTGCAAATACAGGGTGTTTCAAAAATGACCGGTACATTTGAAACGGCAATAAAAACTAAACGAGCAGCGATAGAAATACACCGTTTGTTGCAATATGCTTGGGACAACAGTACATTTTCAGGCAGACAAACTTTCGAAATTACAGTAGTTACAATTTTCAACAACAGATGGCGCTGCGGTCTGGGTAACTCTATAGTACGATATTTTCCACATATCCACCATGCGTAGCAATAATATGGCGTAGTGTCTGAATGAAATTACCCGAAACCTTTGACAACGTGTCTGGCGGAATGGCTTCACATGCAGATGAGATGTACTGCTTCAGCTGTTCAATTGTTTCTGGATTCTGGCGGTACACCTGGTCTTTCAAGTGTCCCCACAAAAAGAAGTCACAGGGGTTCATGTCTGGCGAATAGGGAGGCCAATCCACGCCGCCTCCTGTATGTTTCGGATAGCCCAAAGCAATCACACGATCATCGAAATATTCATTCAGGAAATTAAAGACGTCGGCCGTGCGATGTGGCCGGGCACCATCTTGCATAAACCACGAGGTGTTCGCAGTGTCGTCTAAGGCAGTTTGTACCGCCACAAATTCACGAAGAATGTCCAGATAGCGTGATGCAGTAATCGTTTCGGATCTGAAAAATGGGCCAATGATTCCTTTGGAAGAAATGGCGGCCCAGACCAGTACTTTTTGAGGATGCAGGGACGATGGGACTGCAACATGGGGCTTTTCGGTTCCCCATATGCGCCAGTTCTGTTTGTTGACGAAGCCGTCCAGGTAAAAATAAGCTTCGTCAGTAAACTAAATGTTGCCCACATGCATATCGCCGTCATCAATCCTGTGCACTATATCGTTAGCGAATGTCTCTCGTGCAGCAATGGTAGCGGCGCTGAGGGGTTGCCGCGTTTGAATTTTGTATATATAGAGGTGTAAACTCTGGCGCATGAGACGATACATGGACGTTGGCGTCATTTGGACCGCAGCTGCAAGACGGCGAACGGAAACCCGAGGCCGCAGTTGGATCACCTGCTGCACTAGCTGCGCGTTGCCCTCTGTGGTTGCCGTACGCGGTCGCCCTACCTTTCCAGCACGTTCATCCGTCATGTTCCCAGTCCGTTGAAATTTTTCAAACAGATCCTTTATTGTATCGCTTTTCGGTCCTTTGGTTACATTAAACCTCCGTTGAAAACTTCGTCTTGTTGCAACAACACTGTGTTCTAGGCGGTGGAATTCCAACACCAGAAAAATCCTCTGTTCTAAGGAATAAACCATGTTGTCTACAGCACACTTGCACGTTGTGAACAGCACACGCTTACAGCAGAAAGGCGACGTACAGAATGGCGCACCCACAGACTGCGTTGTCTTCTATACCTTTCACATCACTTGCAGCGCCATCTGTTGTTGAAAATTGTAACTACTGTAATTTCGAAAGTTTGTCCGCCTGAAAATGTACTGTTGTCCCAAGCATATTGCAACAAACGGTGTAATTCTATCGCTGCTCGTTTAGTTTTTATTGCCGTTTCAAATATACCGGTCATTTTTGAAACACCCTATATGTACGTCATGCACATGATTCGATCTTTCCAACAGGGTAAGCGCTACTGTAACCCAACACGCTCTACAGAGTTTCTACACGTTACCCTGGCCTGCTCAATCACCAGATCTCTCTTTCCAATCGAGCACATATGGGACACCAATGGACGACAACTCCAGCGTCATCCACAAATAGCATTACGCGTCCCTTCATTAACCGAACAAGTGCAACAGGCATGAACACAATTCCGCACACTGGCATGCAGCACCCGTGTAACACAATGCATGGACGTTTGCGTGCTTGCATTCAACATTCTGGCGCTTCCACCGATTATTAATGCACCGTCATTTCAAATTTGCAATGGCTTACCTCGCGCTTACATTAACCTGTGATCTTGAAATGTTAATCATTTATACAGGGTGTTACAAAAAGGCACGGCCAAAAACTTTCAGGAAACATTCCTCACACACAAAGAAAGAAAATATGTTATGTGGACATGTGTCCGGAAACGCTTACTTTCCATGTTAGAGCTCATTTTATTACTTCTCTTGAAATCACATTAATCATGGAATGGAAACACACAGCAACAGAACGTACCGGCGTGACTTCAAACACTTTGTTACAGGAAATCTTCAAAATGTCCTCCGTTAGCTAGGATACATGCATCCACCCTCCGTCGCATGGAATCCCCGATGCGCTGATGCAGCCTTGGAGAATGGCGTATTGTGTCACAGCCGTCAACAATACGGGCACGAAGAGGCTCTACATTTGGTACCGGGGTTGCGTGGACAAGAGCTTTCAAATGCCCCCATAAATGAAAGTCAAGAGTGTAGAGGTCAGGAGAGCGTGGAGGCCATGGAATTGGTCCACCTCTACCAATCCATCGGTCACCGAATCTGTTGTTGATAAGCGTACGAACACTTCGACTGAAATGTGCGGGAGCTCCATCGTGCATGAACCACATGTTGTGTCGTACTTGTAAAGGCACGTGCTCTAGCAGCAAAGGTACAGTATCCCGTATGAAATCATGATAACGTGCTCCATTGAGCGTAGGTGGAAGAACATGGGACCCAATCAAGACATCACCAACAATGTCTGCCCAAACGTTCACAGAAAATCTGTGTTGATGACGTGATTGCACAATTGCGTGCGGATTCTCGTCAGCCCACACATGTTGATTATGAAAATTTACAATTTGATCACGTTGGAGTGAAGCCTCATCCGTAAAGAGAACATTTGCACTGAAATGAGGATTGACACATTGTTGGATGAACCATTCGCAGAAGTGTACCCGTGGAGGCCAATCGGCTGCTGATAGTGCCTGTACACGCTGTTCATGGTACGGAAACAACTGGTTCTCCAGTAGCACTCTCCATACAGTAACGTGGTCAACGTTACCTTGTACAGCAGCAACTTCTCTGACGCTGACATTAGGGTTATCGTCAACTGCACGAAGAATTGCCTCGTCCATTGCAGGTGTCCTCGTCGTTCTAGGTCTTCCCCAGTCGCGAGTCATAGACTGGAATGTTCCGTGCTCCCTAAGACGCCGATCAATTGCTTCGAACGTCTTCCTGTCGGGACACCTTCGTTCTCGATATAAACGTACCGCGCCACGGCTATTACCCCGTGCTAATCCATACATCAAATGGGCATCTGCCAATTCTGCATTTGTAAACATTGCACTGACTGCAACACCACGTTCGTGATGAACACTAACCTGTTGATGGTACGTACTGATGTGCTTGATGCTAGTACTGTAGAGCAATGAGTCGCATGTCAACACAAGCACCGAAGTCAACATTACCTTCCTTCAATTGGGCCAACCTCTCGGTGAATCGAGGAAGTACAGTACATACTGACAAAACTAAAATGAGCTCTAACATGGAAATTAAGCGTTTCCGTACACATGTCCACGTAACATCTTTTCTTTATTTGTGTGTGAGGAATGTTTCCTGAAAGTTTGGGCGTACCTTTTTGTAACACCCTGTATATGTTACCTAGACAAAAGTATTCCCGAAATTTCATTACTCTACATTGATCATATTTTGGTGTCGATTTCATGATGCACTGCTCTATATTCCCTTCTGTAAGGAAACATTAACAAGGGCTTTCGGTGTTTGTAGCAACGAACGTAATGAATGTCATTTGGACTGGCCCCTTGTGTTTGTCTCTGGAGACACAGAACTACTGATCTGATGTGCCAACAAACAGTTTGGCTAGTTCCGTCTCAGTAAAATTTTCCTCTCAGCTCGTTGTGCTGTTTTTGAGGAGCTGTTTGGGAACCAGGCGCCAAACTAAACATTAGAAGGCAATTGATTTACGCAACACAAACCCTGTGTATCACATTGGATGGTGAATACCAACAAGCAACGGAGGAGGAAGTTCACCGAAGCGCCAAAGAAACTGGCATAGGCATGCATATTAAAATGCACAGATATGTAACTCGGCAGATTACGGCGCTGCCACCGGCAGCGCGTATATACGTAAGACAACAAGTGTCTGGCGCAATTGTTAGATCGGTTGCTGCTGCTACAAAGGCAAGTTGTCAAGATTTAAGTCAGTTTAAACGTGGTGTTATAGTCGGCGCATGACCGACGGGACACAGCATCTCCGAGGTAGCTATGAAGTGCGGATTTTCCCGTATGACCGTTTCATGAGTGTACCGTGAATACCAGGAGTCCGGTAAATCATCAAATCTCCGACATCGCTGCAGCATGAAAAAGGTCCAGCAAGAACGGGACCGACGATGACTTAAGAGAATCGTTCAACTTGACAGCAGTCCAACCCTTCCGCAAATTGCTGGAGATTTCTATGTTGGGCCATCAGCCGGCCGCTGTGGCCGAGCAGTTCTGGGCGCTTCAGTCCACAACTGCGCTGCTGCTACGGTCGCAGGTTCGAATCCTGCCTCGGGCATGGATGTGTGTGATGTCCTTGGGTTAGTTAGGTTTAAGAAGTTCTAAGTTAGGGGACTGATGACCTCAGATGTTAAGTCCCATCGTGCTTAGAGCCACTTTTGAGCTGGGCCATCAACAAGTATCAGGGTGCGAACCGTTCAACGAAACATCATCGATAAGGGCATTCGGAGCCAAAGACTCACTCGTGTACGCTTGATGACTGCACACCACAAAGCTTTACGCCTCGCCTGCGCCCTTCTACTGGGCTATCGATAACTGGAAACATGTTGCCTGATCAGACAAGTCTCGTTTCAAATTGTATCGAGCGGATGGAAGTGTATGGGTATGGAGACACCCTCATGAATACATGGACCATGCATATCAGCAGGAGACTGTTCAAGCTGGTGGAGGCTATGCAGTGTCGTGGGGCGTGTGTAGTTGGAGTGATATGGGACCCCGGATACGTCTAGATACGACTCTGGCAACTGACATGTACATAAGCATCCTGTCTGATTACCTGCATTCATTCATGTCCATTGTGCATTCCGATGGACTTGGGAAATTCCAGCAGTACACGCCACACGTCCAGAATTGCTACAGAGTGGCTCCAGGAACACTCTTCAGAGTTTAAACACTTCCACTGGCCAACAAACGTAGTTGAGTCCATGCCACGTCGTGTTGCGGCACTTCTGCGTGCTCGCGGGCAGCCTACACGATTTTAGGCAGGTGTACCAATTTCTTTGCCTCTTCAGTGTAGAATGAAAGAATGAAATACTGTCTGCGCTGATTTGTCCGTTGTGCGGCCTGATGCTTCTTGATGCTCCTTCAGGAGTACACTGAGTGTATCGATACTGTGGTTTAGCCCTTCCATTTTTAGAGTACCGTACATCACATGCTAAACACGGAGCCAGCCTGTCTGCCGGTCTGTCCGCCTGCCCAAAACCCTTTTTGTCAGGAATGGTTAGACGTATCAAGTTGAAATTTGTGTTACATGTTAAGGTCTACGGTCCCTTCTCGATGTAAAAAAAGTGGAGCTTCTAAGGCAGTGCAATCAAAAGATACGGCCGTTTATGTCACATAGTTTGACACTCGCAAACTCAGTCATCAAAACCTATTGGATGCTTGCCACTGGTCTAGAATCAAGAAATATGGCAAGAATCACTGTATCAATGCTTGAATAAAGCAAAACATCCGATAGGTGTGAATTTATAAGTGTACCACACGATTTTTTTGCCATTTGTTATCACACTGTCTGTCTGCAAGTCCGTCTGTCAAGGCCCCTTTTCTCAGGAACGGGTAGACGTAGCACGATGAAATTTATGTCACATACTAAGGTCTATGGTCCTTGGTGGTGCAATAAATATTATCTTTTAAGACAATGCTGTCAAGGTATACTGCCATGGAAGTCACATACACTCCTGGAAATGGAAAAAGGAACACATTGACACCGGTGTGTCAGACCCACCATACTTGCTCCGGACACTGCGAGAGGGCTGTACAAGCAATGATCACACGCACGGCACAGCGGACACACCAGGAACCGCGGTGTTGGCCGTCGAATGGCGCTAGCTGCGCAGCATTTGTGCACCGCCGCCGTCAGTGTCAGCCAGTTTGCCGTGGCATACGGGGCTCCATCGCAGTCTTTAACACTGGTAGCATGCCGCGACAGCGTGGACGTGAACCGTATGTGCAGTTGACGGACTTTGAGCGAGGGTGTATAGTGGGCATGCGGGAGGCCGGGTGGACGTACCGCCGAATTGCTCAACACGTGGGGCGTGAGGTCTCCACAGTACATCGATGTTGTCGCCAGTGGTCGGCGGAAGGTGCACGTGCCCGTCGACCTGGGACCGGACCGCAGCGACGCACGGATGCACGCCAAGACCGTAGGATCCTACGCAGTGCCGTAGGGGACCGCACCGCCACTTCCCAGCAAATTAGGGACACTGTTGCTCCTGGGGTATCGGCGAGGACCATTCGCAACCGTCTCCATGAAGCTGGGCTACGGTCCCGCACACCGTTAGGCCGTCTTCCGCTCACGCCCCAACATCGTGCAGCCCGCCTCCAGTGGTGTCGCGACAGGCGTGAATGGAGGGACGAATGGAGACGTGTCGTCTTCAGCGATGAGAGTCGCTTCTGCCATGGTGCCAATGATGGTCGTATGCGTGTTTGGCGCCGTGCAGGTGAGCGCCACAATCAGGATTGCATACGACCGAGGCACACAGGGCCAACACCCGGCATCATGGTGTGGGGAGCGATCTCCTACACTGGCCGTACACCACTGGTGATCGTCGAGGGGACACTGAATAGTGCACGGTACATCCAAACCGTCATCGAACCCACCGTTCTACCATTCCTAGACCGGCAAGGGAACTTGCTGTTCCAACAGGACAATGCACGTCCGCATGTATCCTGTGCCACCCAACGTGCTCTAGAAGGTGTAAGTCAACTACCCTGGCCAGCAAGATCTCCGGATCTGTCCCCTATTGAGCATGTTTGGGACTGGATGAAGCGTCGTCTCACGCGGTCTGCACGTCCAGCACGAACGCTGGTCCAACTGAGGCGCCAGGTGGAAATGGCATGGCAAGCCGTTCCACAGGACTACATCCAGCATCTCTACGATCGTCTCCATGGGAGAATAGCAGCCTGCATTGCTGCGAAAGGTGGATATACACTGTACTAGTGCCGACATTGTGCATGCTCTGTTGCCTGTGTCTATGTGCCTGTGGTTCTGTCAGTGTGATCATGTGATGTATCTGACCCCAGGAATGTGTCAATAAAGTTTCCCCTTCCTGGGACAATGAATTCACGGTGTTCTTATTTCAATTTCCAGGAGTGTATTTTTAAACTCGCAAACTCACTCATCAAAACCTGTAGGGTGCTTCCGGCTGGTCTAGATTCATGAAATTTGACAAGAAGAAAGATTTTACAGTACGAGTAAGCGTAAAATAAAAAGTTGTTTATTTATAACTATATCACACGAAACAAAATTTTCACTTGTTTTCGGACCGTCCGTCTGTTAAGACTGCTTTTTCTTGGGAAGGGATAGACGTATCACGTTAAAATTTTTGTCACCTACTAAGGTCCATAGTTTGTTGGCAGTGTGGTGTCACCGCCAGACACCACACTTGCTAGGTGGTAGCCTTTAAATCGGCCGCGGTCCGTTAGTATACGTCGGATCCGCGTGTCGCCACTGTCAGTAATTGCAGACCGAGCGCCGCCACACGGCAGCTCTAGAGAGACTTCCTAGCACTCGCCCCAGTTGTACAGCCGACTTTGCTAGCGATGGTTCACTGACAAATTACGCTCTCATTTGCCGAGACGATAGTTAGCATAGCCTTCAGCTACGTCATTTGCTACGACCTAGCAAGGCGCCATGTTCAAAAATGGTTCAAATGGCTCTGAGCATTATGGGACTCAACTGCTGAGGTCATTAGTCCCCTAGAACTCAGAACTAGTTAAACCTAACTAACCTAAGGACATCACAAACATCCATGCCCGAGGCAGGATTCGAACCTGCGACCGTAGCGGTCTTGCGGTTCCAGACTGCAGCGCCTTTAACCGCACGGCCACTTCGGCCGGCTACCATGTTCAGTTACTATTGATATTGTAAATAATGTACAGACAAGAGCTACGTTCAACATTAATGGATTAAAGTTAAGTATTCCACCAGTTACCTCCTTTTTTTCTGAAGTCTAAATTCCTTGTCCTGCTCCAGACCTCACGCCAGCCTGCGTGAGCTAAAACGCGATCCTTTCGGCTTCCTCTAAAAATCCTGTGGGCTCTCCTGCCAGCCCACAACAGGCAGTATAATACAGTCATGATCATAAATTAAGGATAATGCTGATACATGGTGAAACAACACTCTGGTAAGCGGTTTGCGGGTTTAAATCACCTCGGGGTATGATTATGCGGTGCATTTGACCTGCGGTCGTCGCAAGGTGGCGCTGGCAGCAGTCCACATACGTTTTGAGAAGTGCTACTGGTGACTGTGTGTTGAAAATGGCTGAAAGAACACATATTGATGACGTTATGAGGGGTAAAATACTAGGGCGATTGGAGACTTGTCAAACACAGCAGGTCGTAGCACGGGCCCTCCGTGTACCACAAAGTGTGATCTCAAGATTATGGCAACGATTCCCGCAGACAGGAAACGTGTCCAGGCGCTACAGTACAGAGTGTACAACAGCATAAGAAGACCGATATCTCACTATCAGTGCCTGTGGGCGGCCACGGAGTACTGCAGGCAGCCTTGCTCGGGACCTTACTGCAGCCACTGGAACAGTTGTCTCCAGACACACAGTCTACGGACGACTGAACAGACATGGTTTATTCGCCCGGAGACCTGCAAGGTGCGTCCCACTGACCCCTGGTCACAAGAGAGCAAGTAAAGCCTGGTGTCAAGAACACAGTACATGGTCATTGGAACAGTGGTCCCAGGTTATGTTCACGGACGAGTCCAGGTATAGTCTGAAAAGTGAGTCTCGCCGGATTTTCATCTGGCTTGAACCAGGAACCAGATACCAAACGCTTAATGTCCTTGAAAGGGACATGTATGGAGGTCGTGGTTTGATGGTGTGGGGTGGGATTACGATTGGTGCACGTACGCCCCTGCATGTCTTTGACAGAGGAACTGTAACAGGTCAGGTGTATCAGGACGTCGTTTTGAACCAGTGTGTCCGCCTTTCCAAGGGTGCAGTGGGTCCTACCTTCCTCCTGATGGATGATTACGCACGGCCCCACCGAGCTACCATCGTGGAGCAGTACCTTGAAACAGAAGATGTCAGGCGAATGGAGTGACCTGCCCGTTCTCCAGACCTAAACCCCATCGAGCACGTCTGGGCTGTTCTCGGTCGACGTATCGCTGCACGTCTTCAAACCCCTACGACACTTCAGGAGCTCCGACAGGCACTGGTGCAAGAATGGGAGGCTATACCCCAGCAGCTGCTCAAACAACTGATCCAGAGTATGCCAACCCGTTGTGCGGCCTGTGTAAGTGCGCATGGTGATCATATCCCATATTGATGTCGGGGTACATGCGCAGGAAACAGCGGCGTTTTGTAGCACGTGTGTTTCGGGACGGCTTTCTCAACTTATCACCAGTACCGTGGACTTGTCGTGTGTGTTCCCTATGTGCCTATGCTATTAGCGCCAGTTTTGTGTAGTGCCACGTTGTGTGGCACCACTTTCTGCAGTTATCCTTAATTTATGAGCATGAGTATAGATGTAAGGTTCTAAGCCAAGGCAGCCAAAAGATACGACCATTTATGCCGCACATTTTGATACTCGCAAACTCACTCATCAAAGGCAACATGGTGCTTCCTATTGACGTAGAATCATGTTTGCCGAGAAACAAGGTTTACACTACAACCGCAGGAAAAATAATCCGAAAAATAGTTAAATTGAAATTATATCATAGGAAAACATTTTTTGTTGTTTGCTGACGGTCTCTCTTTCGTCCACCTGTTAAGACGTCTATTTTTCATGAACTGGTAGACGTATCAAATTGAAATTTATGTGACATACTAAAGCCTGTGGTGCCTTGGCGGTATAATAAACGTTAGGTACTAAATCAATTCAATCAAAATATACGGCCATTTATGTCACTTATTTTGAAACTCGCTAACTCACTCATTAAAACCTATAAACTACTTCCCCTTGGTCTAGAATCATGCATTTTGGCGAGAAGAAAACTTTCATAGTAAAAATAAGGGAAAAATCTAAAATTGTAAATTTGTAATTATATCACACGAAAAAAATATTTCTTTCGTCATTTGTTATTCGCTTTAAACTTGAAAGTAAAACATTCTCGAAAGTTTTGGAATCCCTGGGACCGTAACAATGTCGATAACAGGCAAAAATCGTCTGGATTCTCGATTCTCGGGATGGATGAACTGTCCATATACGTAATTAAGTTTGTACGGAACCCTTAGTGCGCGATTGCTATTCGCACCTGTCTTGTTTTTTTTTTCAATTTCTTCAACAATTTAAACCCTTTGCAGTGCTCTGTAACGAATCGCAGTTATATGCCTAGAGCAGTATACATATAGGAAAACAGCACATTTCTAAGGAAGGCAAACAGTTTGCAGTACTGTTGTCACCAACGCTCACTGGCTTTGAAAGCGGCCACATTTACTGAATTAAAGAATTAATACTATTGTGCTACAATTTAAATAGTCCGAAATACGCAAAGGAAAGCATGGAGTCATTTGAAACAGATTACCAGCAATATTGTACGTAGATATCATGATATCGTAGAGAAAAGACATGACATGTTCGTTGAATTTCACACGCCGAAGATAATAATGTTATGTTTCGAAGAAAAAGATACTTAGTAAACATGAAGCTAAAAAGAGAACCGACCTGTAGCGGATCTAGAGGTAAGGCTTTGAGTAAGACATAAGTTATCACGTGACGACAGAAAAATAGTTAATCAGTTTCCCCGTAAGCCCGCCAATTAATACAAATTAATTTCCAAGCGAATCTGAATGCAAGTAGTAGCTGTGATCAGAATGCCATATAACGATTTTTCAAATGTTTATCGTGGCTGCCAATCCATTACGTAAGAAAACAGAGGAAAAAGAAACATGAAAACAGAGGAGAAACTATATATGTAAATGATGTCACCACCACCACCACCACCGTCATCATCATCATCATCATTATCATCTTCGTCATCACCATTATCATAAACGAAATGAAATCTAAAGGAATCACAGTAGTACGCGATGCGATAATAACGACATAACGCGACCTCACTCCAGTCTTCACTGTTGATAATTTTTGTGAATAAAGCTTTTTCAAATAATCTTATTTCATTTACACGTTAGCGATTTCAAAGTAACAGTAAAATACTATCGCAGTACTGGAGTATGGCAGACAAGAAATCGATAGATAAAGTTACAAAAGCACATAAAATTAAGTAGTACAATTGAGTAAGAACAAACTACGATAACCCACCAGATTCAATGATTTCAACAGTTATTTTAAATACTCATTTCAAAACTTAGTTGTTATTGTTGTAGCTCAAAAATGTTTGATTAATTAGCAATGACACAAACTTCAAACTTAAGAAAAATTTGGTTTTATTTTCTAGCAAAGTTATTGCCCTTTACATTAGTAAATTTTTTCATTCACAATACGACACTCGGAACATTACATGACTCCTGTTTCAGGCAATAATGACTTGCTAATGTCACTCAGAAAAAAACGAGCAAGTCAATAATGCGTTGGTACCTCTCTGGCACTGTTTGACAGGGTGGTTGGTTGTCCTTCTGAGGAACATCGTGACAAATTCGGTCCAATTGGCGGATTAGATCGTCGAAATCCCGAGATGATTAGAGGGCCCCGCCCATAATGCTCCAACCGTTCCCAACTGGGAAGACACCCGGCGACCTCGCCGGCCAAGATGGAGATTGGAATCACAAAGACAAGCGGTAGACACTTTTGTCGTGTGCGGACGGGCATGATATTGCAGAAATGTAAGACCAGCGTTAAGGGCAAGTAAACATGGCGTAGAATATCGTCGACGTACCGATGTTCTACAAGGGTGCCACATGTAGCAACCAAAGGGGTCTTGCTATGAAAAGACATGGTACCCCAGGCCATCAAGACATAGCGCCTGTAACGTCTAGTAAGAAACAAAAACAACATATTATGTAGTAACGAGAAAATTATATGTATCATATTGTGTTATTGTATAAAATTATGTATTTTTTTTATTATTTATTTTTGAGAATATCTGCGTCGGCGAGTAATGAAACCGCCACAGACGATAAATGTCGAACAAAGATTAAAATGAGTAACTAGTATATAATACGTGACGAATATCAATTTCTTTGTCTTCTTCATCTGGGAGTCGAGCGAGTAAGATATCCTGCGTCGTAGTAGCGAACGCTAGTGTAGCATTCTTTTGTCGAGACTAAGAGATGTACGCCATTACGTGTGAATTCATAAAGGTGTGTAACAATTGAAATATTTAAATGTTTTAATAGAGTTATGTAAATGAAAACTTGCATTATTAATTGTTAAAGCTTGCTTGCCTATTATCCCATCCTGTTGAGACATTTTTCAGTTATATAAATATTATCTGTGGTGCTGAGCTGCGTGGCGAACGAAAGAGCCGCTGCCGCGGCGTATTCAAACGACTTCCAATATAGTCTATCATACCGCAAGGAAGCGGTAAAGTAACAATAAAATAATATTATTTCTTTTAGCTTCCAGACTTGCAGTGCAGATCAGCAGATTTTATGATGTGTTGCAGGTTGACGCGGGCTGCTGATAGTACATAACTCACAGTACAAATAAGTTAATGTACCGTCAAAATCTAATAGGAATCTTGCTGTGCTCCGTTCTGGTCTGGCAAACTTTATAGTGAAAACGTATTTTTTTTAATAAGAGTCTCATGTTCTTGTGCTAGTCGTGGCATTGAATGGTGTTTACCGAGAAACAAAATCCACTGCAAAATTTTGTTGTTGAACGATCATACGAACTGTAACATCAGTGTTCATAACCAAGTAATTTCAATTTTCAACAACTATAAAGTAGGGAAGATATGTTGATTTTTAGAATGAGTTACAGTCACGAAAAAACGTTCCTTTAATTGTAGGCCACATACAGAACAATAAGATCTCAATATATATATTTTGCTTTGTTAAAAGGTAATGATGATAAAGAAATTCAAAGCACGGCATTATTAACAGATATTTCGCGGCTCTTTTCGTATATGCGATATTAAAAAACGCGAAACGCCCCAGGCCATCAGCCCTGATTGACGGTTGATAGCCCACTGCTGGCTGGGGCCTCTCCACACACGTCTCCTTTGGAATCTCGTTGGCTGGAGTAGAACTGTCTTCAGAGATAATTACCGCTATGAACACGCCCCGATGACCAGCGCAGACCTCTCCGGAGACGCCCTGGAGGGTGGTGGGATACCAACCCGACTATCACCCGCCATACGGCCCGACAAACATGAATGATGGTCTAGGCGCCATTTGTTTCCATAGCAAGACCCCTTTGCTTGTCCAGCAAGGTAATGGCTGCCCGAAAATGACGAGAGTTTCTACAAATGACGGGAGTTTCTACAAATGACGAGAGTTTCTACACCTTTGGCCAGCAACGTCGCCGAGTCTGAACCCAATTGAGAACTTTTGGATCATTATGGACAGGGCCCTCCAAACAGCTCGTGATTTTGACAGTGTTGTTGTTGTTGTTGTTGTTGTTGTGGTCTTCAGTCCTGAGACTGGTTTGATGCAGTTCTCCATGCTACTCTATCCTGTGCAAGCTTCTTCATCTCCCAGTACTTACTACAACCCACATCCTTCTGAATCTGCTTAGTGTATTCATCTCTTCGTCTCCCTCTACGATTTTTACCCTCCACGCTGCCCTCCAATGCTAAATTTGTGATCCCTTGTTGCCTCAGAACTTGTCCTACCAACCGGTCCCGTCTTCTTTTCAAATTGTGCCTCAAACTCCTCTTCTCCCCAATTCTATTCAATACCTCCTCATTACTTACGTGATCTATCCATAAAATCTTCAGCATTCTTCTGTAGCACCACATTTCGAAAACTTCTATTCTCTTCTCGTCCAAACTATTTATCGTCCATGTTTCACTTCCATACACGGCTACACTCCATACAAATACTTTCAGAAACGACTTCCTGACACTTAAATCTATACTCGATGTTAATAAATTCCTCTTCTTCAGAAACGCTTTTCTTGCCATTGCCAATCTACATTTGATATCCTCCCTACCTCGACCATCATCAGGTATTTCGATCCCCAAATAGCAAGACTCATCTACTACTTTAATTATCTCATTTCATAATATAATTCCCTCAGCATCACCTGATTTAATTAGACTGCATTCCTTTATCCTCGTTTTTCTTTTTTGATGTTCATCTTACCGCCTCCTTTCAAGACACTGCCCATTCCGCTCAACTGTTCTTCCAGGTCCTTTGCTGTCTCTGACAGAATTACAATGTCATCAGTGAACCCCAAAGTTCTTATTTCCATGGATTTTAATACCTACTCCGAATATTTCTTTTGTTTCCTTTACTGCTTGCTCAATAAACGGATTGAATAACATCGGGGAGAGGCTACAATCCTGTCTCACTCCCTTCCCAACCACTGCTTCCCTTACATGCCCCTCGACTCTTATAACTGCCATCTGGTTTCTGTACAAATTGTAAATAGCCTTCCGCTCCCTGTATTTTACCCCTGCCACCTTTAGAATTTGAAAGAGAGTATTCCAGTCAACATTGTCAAAAGCTTTCTCTAAGTCTACAAATGCTAGAAACATGGGTTTGCCTTTCTTTAATCTTTCTTCTAAGATAAGTCGTAAGGTCAGTATTGCCTCACGTGTGCCAACATTTCTACGGAACCCAAACTGATCTTCCCCGAGGTCGGCTTCTACCAGTTTTTCCAATCTTGTGTAAAGTATTCGCGTTAGTATTTTGCAGCTGTGACTTATTAAACTGATAGTTCGGTAATTTTCACATCCGTCAACACCTGCTTTCTTTGGGATTGGAATTGTTATATTCTTCTTGAAGTCTGAAGGTATTTCGCCTGTCTCATACATCTTGCTCACCAGACGGTAGAGTTTTGTCAGGACTGGCTCTCCCAAGGCCGTCAGCAGTTCTAATGGAATGTTGTCTACTCCCGGGGCCTTATTTCGACTTAGGTCTGTCAAACTCTTCACGCAGTATCTTATCTCCCATTCCATCTTCACCTACATCCTCTTCCATTTCTATAATATTGTCCTCAAGTACATCGCCCTTGTATAGAACCTCTATATACTCCTTCCACCTTTCTGCTTTCCCTTCTTTGCTTAGAACTGGGTTTCCAGCTGAGCTCTTGATATTCATCCAAGTGGCTCTCTTTTCTCCAGCAATAGTATCGAAGGAAATTGACGGAGATCCGAAATGTGAAATAATTTGGGTGAAGGTCACGGTTAAAGCAGGCCCAGACATGGTAATTGGATGTCTCTATAGGCCCCCTGGCTCAGCAGCTGTTGTGGCTGAGCACCTGAAGGATAATTTGGATAATATTTAGAGTAGATTTCCCCACCATGTTATAGTTCTGGTTGGAGATTTTAATTTGCCGGATATAGACTGGGAGACTCAAACGTTCATAACGGGTGGCAGGGACAAAGAATCCAGTGAAAGTTTTTTAAGTGCTTTATCTGAAAACTACCTTGAGCAGTTAAACAGAGAACCGACACGTGGCAATAACATATTAGACCTTCTGGTGACAAGCAGACCCGAACTATTTGAAATAGTTAACGCAGAACAGGGAATCACCGATCATAAAGCGGTTACTGCATCGATGATTTCAGCCGTAAATAGAAATATTAAAAAAGGTAGGAAGATTTTTCTGTTTAGCAAAAGTGACAAAAGGCAGATTACAGAGTACCTGACGGCTCAACACAAAAGTTTTGTCTCAAGTACAGATAGTGTTGAGGATCAGTGGACAAAGTTCAAAACCATCGTACAATATGCGTTAGATGAGTATGTGCCAAGCAAGATCGTAAGAGATGGAAAAGAGCCACCGTGGTGCTACAACCGAGTTAGGAAACTGCTGGGGAAGCAAAGGGAACTTCACAGCAAACATAAACATAGCCAAAGCCTTGCAGACAAACAAAAATTACGCGAAGCGAAATGTAGTGTGAGGAGGGCTATGCGAGAGGCGTTCAATGAATTCGAAAGTAAAGTTATATTCACTGACTTGGCAGAAAATCCTAAGAAATTTTGGTCTTATGTCAAAGCGGTAGGTGGCTCAAAACAAAATGTCCAGACACTCTGTGACCAAAATGTTACTGAAACAGAGGATGACAGACTAAAGGCCGTAATACTAAATGTCTTTTTCCAAAGCTGTTTCACAGAGGAAGACTGCACTGTAGTCCCTTCTCTAGATTGTCGCACAGATGACAAAATGGTAGATATCGAAATAGACGACAGAGACAATTAAAATCGGTCAAAAGAGGAAAGGCCGCTGGACCTGATGGGATACCAGTTCGATTTTACACAGAGTACGCGAAGGAACTTGCCCCTCTTCTTGCAGCGGTGTACCGTAGGTCTCTAGAAGAGCGTAGCGTTCGAAAGGATTGGAAAAGGGCACAGGTCATCCCCGTTTTCAAGAAGGGACGTCAAACAGATGTGCAGAACTATAGACCTATATCTCTAACGTCGATCAATTGTAGAATTTGGGAACACGTATTATGTTCGAGTATAATGACATTTGTGGAGACTAGAAATCTACTCTGTAGGAATCAGCAGGGGTATCGAAAAAGACGGTCGTGTGAAACCCAGCTCGCGCTATTCGTCCACGAGACTCAGAGAGCCATAGACACGGGTTCACAGGTAGATGCCGTGTTTCTTGACTTCCGCAAGGCGTTCGATACCATTCCCCACAGTCGTTTAATGAACAAAGTAAGAGCATATGGACTATCAGACCAATTGTTTGATTTGATTGAAGAGTTCCTAGATAACAGAACGCAGCATGTCATTCTCAATGGAGAGAAGTCTTCCGAAGGAAGAGTGATTTCAGGTGTGCCGCAGGGGAATGTCATAGGACCGTTGCTATTCACAATATACATAAATGACCTTGTGGATGACATCGGAAGTTCACTGAGGCTTTTTGCAGATGATGCTGTGGTGTATCGAGAGGCTGTAACAATGGAAAATTGTACTGAAATGCAGGAGGATCTGCAGCGAATTGACGCATGGTGCAGGGAATGGCAATTGAATCTCAATGTAGACAAGTGTAATGTACTGCGAATACATAGAAAGATAGTTCCCTTATCATTTAACTACAAAATAGCAGGTCAGCAACTGGAAGCAGTTAATTCCATAAATTATCTGGGAGTACGAATTAGGAGCGATTTAAAATGGATTGATCATATAAAGTTGATCGTCGGTAAGGCAGATGCCAGACTGAGATTCATTGGAAGAATCCTAAGGAAATGCAATCCGAAAACAAAGGAAGTAGGTTACAGTACGCTTGTTCGCCCACTGCTTGAATACTGCTCAACAGTGTGGGATCCGTACCAGATAGGATTGATAGAAGAGATAGAGAAGATCCAACGGAGAGCAGCGCGCTTCGTTACAGGATCATTTAATAATCGCGAAAGCGTTACGGAGATGATAGATAAACTCCAGTGGAAGACTCTGCAGGATAGACGCTCAGTAGCTCGGTACGGGCTTTTGTTAAAATTTCGAGAACATACCTTCACCGAAGAGTCAAGCAGTATATTGCTCCCTCCTACGTATATCTCGCGAAGAGACCATGAGGATAAAATCAGAGAGATTAGAGCCCACACAGAAGCATACCGACAATCCTTCTTTCCACGAACAATACGAGACTGGAATAGAAGGGAGAACCGATAGAGGTACTCAGGGTACCCTCCGCCACACACCGTCAGGTGGCTTGCGGAGTATGGATGTAGATGTAGGTGTAGATGAAAGGTCTCTTTAATTTTCCTGTTGGCAGTATCTATCTTACTCCTAGTGAGATAAGCCTCTACATCCTTACATTTGTCCTCTAGCCATCCCTGCTTAGCCATTTCGCACTTCCAATCGATCTCATTTTGAGACGTTTGTATTCCTTTTTGCCTGAATTATTTACTGCATTTTTTATATTTTCTCCTTTCATCAATTAAATTCAATATTTCTTCTGTTACCCAACGACAGTTGCGTGGGGGCTTAATTTAATAAAATGCAAATATTTTTAGTAGCTGTCTGTCCGATTACGCAAGTCTCGTAAACGGTTGGCCCTGACTAGTATTATTACGCAATCTGACTGCATAGAACAACAACAAAGAATGAAATGAAAATTTTCGTTAACACAATTAATTAATTAAGTCCCCAGCAACTATAAAACCTACGAAACCAAAGCACAAGTGTAATTGTTCTGTGTGTGGAAATATGACTCAACGTACACATCTGGCACGGTTCTTCTTCAATAAGACAAGAAATTTTAAATATCATTTATACTGACGTGATAAAAAAATAGAAATACTATAATTGCGTAAGGAAAGCAGAATTACACTCTAACACAAGAACACAAGCCAGATGCTTTGTTGACTGAACCTGTAGTGACACATTATTCAGGACATTGAAATAATGAGAAAAGAAAAGAAAAGTAGTTTGTTACCTTAACTTATATTGATGAAAAGCACTCTAAACATTACAATCTCTCCACACCGACTCGCTACTACCACATCTCAACCAGAACTCTCCAATATCACACCTCAGCAAGCACTGCCAACAAACACTCTACTACGAGCTCTCCCCAAGAACTGACTACCACGAGTCCTCGACAGGCACTGACTACTACGAGCTCTCCCCAAGCACCCCGTGGAGGCGGCTGAATAATACTCTTTGGTGCAATCTCTGGCGTTGTGGCTCAGTGTAGCCACCTTTCACAGTACAACACGCCAATTGGAAGAATTTGCACGATATCGTACAACTCTGTCAATCAATGTCAGGCAGAATATCTGCTCCTACAGGGGCCAGAGGTGGACCAACGCCTTACTGACCTGCTTAATTTGTGAATATCCGTGTCGTAGGTAAAGCACCCTATTTTTCTGGAATTATAATCATTTGCTTTTTCTCTTCATGTGTGTGACATCTACCGATATCCGTCTCACTCGGACAATTCATTCGTGGTGCGTAGTTTTTTTTTTTTTTTTCCCTTGAGAGTGTACTTGCTGTGGCTGGATAGTACTCTTCGTTTTCATCCTCTCGGAGAGCCATTTAAAATAACCTTTGCAACTTGTGTGCCTCTCGCAGCCACAAGAAATTGCTGCACGCGTATTCGCTGCGTCACAGCCACACATTCTTCCATCCTTCGTCACTCGCATTTCCACCGCGTTTATTTACTGCCCACTGCTGTCGTCAGAAAGCTCGTCCGCACTCCAAAGAGTTTCTGTTAATCAATTAGACTGTTTCGATGACTCCATATAAAACAGAGTCTTTGATACGGGCAGTATTAAGTATAGATTATTGTTAACTGTTTCAGAACATATACCATTTATGGCAAACATATTTCTCATTTTTAATTTGCGGCGTTTACTCAATTCTGAATTTGATAATAATAATAAAGAAGTGAAACCACGACATTCGTGAAAAAGAACAAATATTTCGAAAGGAATGCTGTGTTATAGTGTCAAATAGTGTGTTGTAGTTATGAAAGTGTGTTATGGAAGTCTCATAGAATACTTACAGGCATTGAACCGTTACCGCTTGTCATATTGTCTGATATACGGACTGGATTTGAGTGTCGAATTCATGTGCTGATGGCTATCAACAACGCTTGTGGTGTTATTTAGTGCTGAGCACAACAGTTGTTCATTAAACCTGGTTGGCTATAGAATACTTCGATAGCAGGCTGACACCATGGAAGGGCGACAGATGCAAACTGGCATTGTGTTGCAATATCCAGTCTTCTCTGGAGGGTCAACACATATTTATCACGTGCAAGACAGTTCACTTTAACATCTTTGGATGTTTATCTGGCTGTTTGAAATGTTCTTGTTCCACCTTGTGTGCTTCAAAATCAACCAATATCGGCTTTTGTAGACGAGCTTACTGAAACACCTGTACTTTGTGTACTCTGATTTTTCACATTCCTTACATAGCCTTTCTTTAGGTAATGACTTATTATCGGTGTTGGTTTAATGGGATCAGTATTTGTTGAATGTCCTGATTCTTAATGTCCTGGTTCTTCATTTTGATCTACCTTACGTTCATCAGGAGATTCATTTCGAGTTTCTGTGACTAGGCCCACGGATACCAGAATATACAGCAAGGATCACGAGTAGCAAGCCGTGCTGCTGACGTCAGAGTGAACCCAACCAGCAGTCAGTAGCTCGCAATTGCCAGAATGTACTGTGATGTAATTGCGTTTACGAGCGAAAACAAGGATGTTTACAGAAATTTGAATTTTTATTAGTGATGGGCGATTGGGTTCAGAGGTCTGCCGTAATTATCAGCGTATTGAGGGACTTTTTAGAGTAAGTTTTAAAGTGAAAAACAATGATTTGTGGCGCAATCACCTGTTGTGCTAACCAAAGCAGGCAGTTCACTAAGTTAAGATGTAAGTTTCATTTATTTCCTAAAAACAAGGAGACAAAATGAAAATATGACTTGCTACTCTATGTTCGTGAAGATGCAAAGCTAGTTCTTTTTGCTGATGATACAAGTATAGTAATCACACCCAACAAGCAAGAATAAGCAGAAGAAATTTTAAGTAAGCTCTTTCAGAAAATTATTAAGTGGTTCTCTGCAAATGGACTCTCACTAAACTTTGAGAAAACACAGTTTATAAATTCTGTACAGTAAATAGCATAACACCATTGATAAATATAGACTATGAAAAGAAGTCTGTTGCTAAGACAGAATATTAAAAATTCCTGGGTGTGTGCATTGATGAGAAATTGAATTGGAAGAAACACATCGATGATCAACTGAAACGATTAGGTTCAGCTAGTTATGCTATAAGGGTTATTGCAAATTTTGGTGATAAACATATCAGTAAATTAGCCTACTATGCCCATTTCCATTCACTGCTTTCCTACGGAATCATATTTTGGGGCAATTCGTCATTAAGAGAGAAAGTATCCATTGCACAAACGCGTGTAATCAGAATAATAGCTGGAGCCCACCCACGGTCATCTTGCAGACATGTATTTAAGGAACTCGGGATATTCACAGTACCTTGGCAATACATATATTCACTTATGAAATTCGTTATTAATAACCCATCCCAATTAAAAAATAACAGCGAAGTGCATAGCTACAACACTAGAAGAAAGGATGATCTACACTATTCTGGATTAAATCTCACTTTGGCACAGAAAGGGGTGAATTACGCTGCCACAAAAATTTTTGGCCATTTGCCAATAGCATTAAAAGTTCGACAAATAACCAACGAACATTTAAAAGCAAATTAAAAGAATTTCTGAATGACAAATCCTTCTGCTCAATAGAAGAATTTTTAGATATGAAGGAGTAACTGAAAAAAAATTAATTAATTCATTTGTGCAAAGAAAACTTATGTTAAAGTGACACATTCCACATCATTACGAATGTTCAAATGTGTATGAATTCCTAAGGGACAAAATTGCTGAGGTCATCGGTCGCTAGACTTACAAAGCACTTAAACTAACTAAACTAACTTACACTAAGAACAACACACACACACACATGCCAGAGGGAAGATTCGAACCTCCGGAGGGAGTGGCCGCGCAATTCGTGACATGGCGCCTCTAACCTTGCGGCCACTTCGCGCCGTACATCATTACGAAATGTATTCATGATCTATGGAAAAAGGATTAATGTGTGTATGGACACATTAAATGCTCGTGAACATGCAGATTCGTTTTCAATTGAAAATGCTCGTATCTGCTCAATACATTTCTCTGATTCGAATATGAAATGGATTTGAAAAGTGAAATGCTGATGAAATGTTGAATATTCTTTAGAAACGCAAGTAGAAGACTGATGCTGTTCCAACTGTAAATCTACCATGCTCCAGCGCTGTTTTTGGCCGTAGTAGTAAGCCTAATAATGAAAGAATTCTTAGTGCACGAAAACGAAGTTACGTAAAGAAGGTATTTTACAGGTAAACATATAACCAACTATCGAAGAATTTACTGCTAAACAAAGCATTAACCGTCAAAACAAACACTGGTGTAAATGCAACAATGCGTGCTGACACCAACAATTAGAAATTCTGGAAAAAGAAATAAAAGACCATAGACAAAAGAATGCAGATTTACAGGATCGTCTCTCTCGATTTTCACGAAATTAAAACATTTAGAAAACAAAATGATATTGTTCCAATATAGCCAGCCCTCACCTCTCGTAAATTTATTCTTTTCACTTGTCGTGTGAATATCACTGAGATTATATTCATTTTCAATTTTTATTATCTGATACTGTTTTACAGTGAAAAATGAAACGCATAAAGTGATGCTTAATCACGCACACAGATATACTGCAATCCTCTGAACACGAGGAAAGGTTTCGATGTCGAGAGTGGCAATAAGCAATAAAAGTATTTGAACATCTCACCAGTTTAGTAGATTGGCAGATGTTGACAAGTGACTTGTGAACAAAAATCGGTGGCATTTGTTATCAAGGGAGGTCTTATCGTACACAATTTGTGTAAAAGTCTATTGAAAATAAAAACAATAACAATGAACAAAATGTGACGCTGGTTGTAAGCTCTGGGAGGAAGTGCTCTGCTATGAGAAGAAGCGCTGGAAGAAACAAAACCGTAAAGGAATTCGTCATTTGTCAATGTTGGAAGAAGACTACGTCCACGAAGTTTTCAATTGGTTCCCTACCCGATCAATAGCTTGCAGCTCTATGGTCGCATGGTGTCTGAGTTATTATACATCTATATCTATATTCTGCATGACACCTTATGGTGTTTGGCAGAGAGAATTTCTCTTGCCACTGTGTTTTTCCCCTTCTATGTTCCATTCGACAATGGTGCAAGGGGAAAATGACTACCGGGAAACATCCGAATGAGCTCTGATTTGTCTGCCTTTTCTCGACGTGGTCAGTTCGCAAGACGTATCTAGTAGAAACTAATATGATGCTCGTCCCTTTCTGGAACGTACGCTCTCCGTAGTTTTAAAAGTAGACCTCTCCATGATGCATAATGCTTCTGTTGTAGCGTATGCCACTGGAGTTCGTTGATCGTCATCGTAGCTCTCTCGTGCCGATTAAACGACCCCGTGAAGGAACGCGCCGCTCTTTGTTGGATCATCACTACCCCTTCTCTTAACCCATGGGGGTAAGGGTCTCAAGCTAACGAGCAGTGCTCATCACATTGTCTTACAAGTTACAGTTACTTCTTTCACTGATGAATTATATTTCTTCAAGATTCTCCAATTGACCTCAGTCTAGCATCTGCTTCTCCTACACGTTTTGTATATGTGCCCATTCCACTTCGTCACTCCGTATGGTTACCCCGAGATATTTTACGGTAATTATTGTTTCCAGTGATTTGCCTTCAATACTACATCTCCAGCTACTTGACTACTCTGAAATTCACAGTTAGGGGCCTGGCAGAGGGTTCATAGAACCCAAATTCAAGCTATTTCTCTACCGTTGGGTTGGGTTGGGTTGTTTGGGGGAAGAGACCAAACAGCGAGGTCATTGGTCTCATCGGATAAGGGAAGGATGGGGAAGGAAGTCGGCCGTGCCCTTTCAAAGGAACCATCCCAGCATTTGCCTGGACCGATTTAGGGAAATAACGGAAAACCTAAATCAGGATGGCCGGACGCGGGATTGAACCGTCGTCCTCCTGAATGCGAGTCCAATGTGCTACCACTGCGCCACCTCGCTCGGTCTCTACCGTTCAGCTCTCGAATAGCGCGCGGGAAAAACCAACACTTAAATCTTCCCGTGCGAACTCTGATTTCTACTATTTTATTACGATGATCCTTCCTCCATATGAGGGGGGCTCCAACAAAATTCTTTCGCATTCAGAGGATAAAGTTGGTGACAGATTTCGTGAAAAGATCCTGCCGAAGGGAGAAACGCCTCTCTTTTGGTGATTGCCACCCCAATTCGCATATGATATCCGTGACACCCTCTCCCCTACTTCACGATAATACGAAACGAACTGCCCTTCCTTGAACTCTTTCGATGTTCTCCGTCTGTCCCGATGCGGATCCCACACCGTGCAGCAGTATTCTAGCAGAGGACGGACAAGCGTAGTGTAGGCATTGTCTTTAGTGAATTTATAAATGTGTTTTTTTTCAGTAAAACACAGTTTCTAGCTCGCGTTCCCCGCAGCATTATCTAAGTGATAGTTCCAGTTCAATCGCTAAGTATTTAGCTGAACTGGTCGCCTTTAGAACTGTCGTGTAAATGAAATTCAGCAGGTTCCCTTTTAGCGCTCATGTGAATGGCCTAACGCTTTTCATTAATTAGTCAATTCACATTTTTAGCACCACATAGATACGTTAGGTTTTGATCATTTGATGACTTCACAAGACGGCATCGTCTGCAAACTTTCTACGAGTGCTGCGCAGGTTATCACCTAAATCGTTTATATAGATCACGAACAGCGGAGTTCCTGTTAACACTTATTTGGGAAATCGCAGTTATTACTTCTGGATTACTTGATGACTCTCTGTCAGTTACTACGATCCGTGACCTCTCTGACAGGAAATCGCGAATCCAGTCGCACGACTGAGACAGCGCGCCATAGCCACACAATCTGATCAGAAGTCGCTTGTGAGGAACGGTGATAAAAGCCTTCTGGAAATCCAGAAATACTGAATCAATGTGATAGCACCAGTTACTTCGTCTTAATAAAGAGCTACTAGTGTTTCACAAGAATCATGTTTTATGAATCCGTGCCGGCTATCTGTCAATAAACCGTTTTTTCTAGGAAATTCATAATGTTAGAACACCGTCTAATTTCCAAAATCATACTGCAAGTCAAACTTAGTCATATGGGTCTGTAATCTAGGGAAGTACTTCTGTTCTTCGGTTAGTATGAACTGAGCAACCTTTCCATCCTTAGGTACGGATCTTTCGTCGAGCGGTTGCATTTGATTACTAGGTATGGAGCTACTGTAGCAGCAAACTCTGAAATGAACGTAATGAATACACAGTATCAAGCTGCTCTGCTACACCGAGGATATCTACTTGTAATTTACGCATGCTGGCAGCTGTTCTCTGTAATCGAACAGCAGTCGATTTCTTCGCCTGTTGTTGTTGTTGTGGTCTTCAGTCCTAAGGCTAGTTTGATGCAGCTCTAGATGTTACTCTATCCTGTGCAAGCCTCCCCCCCCCTCCCCCACCCCCACACACACTTCCCTCCAATAATAACCTGGTGATCGCTTGGTGTCTGAGTGTCCTATTAGCCGATTCCTCCTTTTGGCGGAATTGAGCCACAAATTTCTTTCAGTCCGAAGGCTAGTTTGATGCAGCTCTCCATGCTACTCTATCCTGTGCAAGCCTCCCCCCCCCCCCTCTCCACACACATACTTCCCTCCAATAATAACCTGGTGATCGCTTGGTGTCTGAAAGTGTGTCCTATCAGCCGATTCCTTCTTTTGCCGAAGTTGAGCCACAAATTTCTTGTCTCTCCAGTTATATTCAGTACCTCCTCAGTACTTACGCGATCGACCTATCTAATCTTCAACATTCTTCTGTAGCACCACATTTCGAAAATCTATTTTCTTTATCTCTAAACTGTTTATCGTCCACGTTTCACTTCCGTACATGGATACTCTCCAGACAAATACTACAGACAAATATTTTCAGGAAAGACTTCCTAGCAATTAAATCTATAATCTATGTCGACAAATGTCTCTTCTTCAGAAATACTTTCCTTGCCATAGTCAGTCTACATTTTATACCCTCTTTACTTCGGCCATCATCAGTTATTTTGCTGCCTAAATGGCAAAACTCATCTAGTACTTTAAGTGTCTCGTTTTCTTTTCTAATTCACTTAGCGTCACCCGATTTAATTAGACTAAATTCCATTATCCTTGTTCTGCTTCTGTTGCTGCTCTTCTTATATCCTCCTTTCGGGACATTATACCTTCCGTTCAACTGCTCTTCCAAGTCCTTTTCTGTCTCTTACAGAATTACAATATCATCTGAAAACCTCAAAGTTTTTATTTCTTCTCCATGGACTTTAATTTCTCCCCAGAATTTCTCTTTGGTTGCCTTTACTGCAAGTTCAATATACGGATTGAATAACGTCGCGGACAGGCTACAGATTCGTTTCGTTAAGAACAAGTTGTCTATTTCTGTCTGTAGGGGAGTCCTGAAGCTGACCACAAATCAGATCCTTCAATCGATAAGGTCGTATTTCACTCTTTGAACATAGCTGCATTTACTATGAACGTATGAATGTGATGCGAGTCCTGTGACGTAATTGAGACTCCTTGTTCCGTTTCCGAGAGTACCGTGGTTCCACTTGGCAACAGCGAGATGTTGTTGATCCTTATCTCTGCATTCATCAGGAAGACGACAAAGGAAAGACACTCCGTAAACAAGTTAGGCGAGTCATAGCAGCGTGTAATTAATGCAGCGAGCTCGGCCATTAGGTGGGTGCGTGCACGCTTATTGCACGTCTCCCTGGTTGCTGACAAGTTGTCGTCTAATTGAGAGGAGCACGGTTAACAAGCAGAGGAGGTGGCAGACGTATTAGACGGGGAAGCGGTAATCAGGCGTGCTCCTTTGGCAGCAGTCCTGGAAACGTGTTTTGCTTCCTGGAGCAGTAATCGCCTTAGCGAAGGCAGTATTTTTCACGCGTTCCCCAAACGCGGAACCAGTTCTGCCTTTATGACTTATTTATTTCGTGGTCTGAGGAACGCCTAGCAGCAGCGCGTAATCTTGGAGCAGTCGGATCGCTGTGGGAAGAATACAGTGTTTCGTGAGTTCCGAAATTTAGTATAGTGGTAAAGAACGACAATATTTATTGCAGTAATAACGTAGCTCCATGTATTACTAATTCAGAGAACTTTTGCAAAGAGTTTAAATTATACTATTATTAAACCCGCTTGCAAGAAAGGTGATGGAAGTGAAGACGGTTATCATACTGTTCATTGTTAACAATATTCTCTGTTCTTTTGCTTTCGAGAATAGTTTCCTACATTAGTAATAATTGTATCTTTAATAAATCATAATTTCGTTTTCTTGGTAGAAATTCAACAGATACTGCCCAACTTACAGTAAGATATATAAGGCATTTGATTATCTAATTCATATCTTTTTTACTGGAAAATAAGGTTGCAGTTAGTAAATAGTTACGTCACACATAGCGGAAAGACTGCAGGAAGATTTTCTGTGAAATTAAAAACCTCGAGATGCAGGACATATTTTTCGACTGCGAATAAGTCATTAACGGGATTGCATCAAATTTTATCTTTGTCCCACTATTCTTTCTAAAATATGCGGATTTGCAGACTCACATTTAAAATGACGTTCTTTATAACAAATGCTCAATGTGTCACTATCAATTGTCAACAACACCTGTAGTAGAGAGGTACACGTTGTGAACAGCTCTGCACAGCGTATCAGTAGCTGTGGTGAGAAACTGAAGTCAGACGTTGTCTTTTAGCATCCCTAGCAAGGTCGGACGATCGAGGTAGACTTGCGACTTCAGGTAACCCGACAACAATAGTCACACAGATTGAGATCTGGGGACCTGGGAGGCTAATCGTGACGGAAAGTGGCGGCTCAGCACGCGATCCTCACCAGACGATGCAAGAAACCTTTCACTCGTGTAGTGATATGGGTTGGAGCGCCGTCCGCCATAAAAGTCGTATCTTCCAGCGGATGTTTATTAGCCATGTTACGAATGATGCGATTCTGTAAAATATCGGCGTACTTCGCACCCATCACGCTGACAGTTTGAAGTGCAGCACCGTGCATTTTCTCGAAGAAAAGGGGTTTGGTCATGGTTGACGTAGTAAATCCACATCACAACGTGACTATCCTGTCACGTAATGGGTTTCCATGACAGTTATAGGATTTTATTAGTCCAGATTCTGCAGCTGAGTGAGTTGACAGTTCCTCGGAGTGTGAAATGAGCTTGGTCGGTCCAGCGCCATCTATTGACTTGTTTTTGCTCTCCCGATTTCAGACATGTGTGTCAGTTTTTACTTCTCTGTCTGTATCATTCCGTGAATTATACGTTCTCAAACTTTAACGGGCTTTTGGGTCACTCTGTATTAAGATGTAACCCATAGAAACCAGAATTCGTACTCCAGATGACACAAATTCAGTAATTAATACCATTGAGCTTGGAGTAAAAGAAGGATTTCAAATGTCAGATTTTCAGCAAATGATTTAAATGTTTATTTAAAGGCACAGATTTATTGAATTTGCTTTTCCCTTATCATCTGCGCCCTTCCTGTCCACCTCTCCTACATTCGACTCACCTAGATCCTTCATCTCCGCTCTATCCAATCCAAAGCCCACAACCGCCTCTGACTCCTTAAACTCCTCTCTAGCCGGATATGGGGGTTGAACCCCTCTACCATCCTCCACACCTACAAATCCTTAATCTGTCCCATCCTCTGTTATGCCAACCCCACCCCAAATTCTATAAGTGCCTCCAGATCCTCGAGCACCATGCACTCCACCTCGCCTTCCGTATGTGCATCCTGTCCCACAAGCGGATTCTCCATGACCTCATTTCTTTCCCCCATCTGCTCCTTTTCCTTGAACATGTCCGCGTCCTCTGCACTTCCCTCCGACTTGATCCTCCTCATCCCCTGATTGCTCCTCTCCTCTCCAACCCCTACCCTCTGCCACGCCTTCACTGCTGTGTCCCCCCTACCCTCCATCTCTACACCCTTTCATCCCCTTTCCCAAGGTGGCTTCCATCAACTCCCCCTCCAGGATGATGCCCTCTCTCCCTCCATTTATCCGTTCTATCAACTCTGATCCTCACCTCCCCCTCCATCCCTCTGTCCTTTTCCCAGGCTCCTTCTCCCCCTCCTTCCATCCCGTTTTTTCCCCACCTACCCTCTCTGTGACTGCCTTCTCACTCCCGAGTCCTTTTGCTTTCCCCTCCACTGCCTTCCCCACTCCTCACATACGCCCTGCCCCATTTTTCTATGTCCTCTCCCTCCATCAGCTCCCCCCTTTTTTTCTTTTCCTCAACTCTCTCCCCTTTTCCCCCCTCATCAGTCCAGGTCCTCCTCCCACCCCCATCTGCCGCCATGTCACCTCTATAGTGCTGTTTAAAGTGAATGTTCAGTGTTGTGTGTCCCCCCCATCAGTGTTGCAAACAGCCACCATACTGTCGCTAGTTGTGTTTTTTATCTCGTGCGAACTGAAACCAGACTGCCGCTGTGTTTCTTTAATTGTGCCTATCCACTTACTGTGTGTCTTCATCGGCATCGTCAACGCCAATTTTTCATATTTTAAATTCCACAACATTCATCCATTTTACAGTTTTTTAAAATGTCACCGTTTTATCACATGTTTTTATTGTTTGTTTGTATTCTCATTATGTTTTTCAACTTTTCTGTCGGCTGTAAAGCGGCCTATTACAGTGCTGCCGCCCCCTCCCCCCCCCCCTCCCCCCCGAGGGGGAGATGTGAGGGGGGCAATCTAAATGCAATAAGAAAAAAATCGAATCTGCTCACTAAGGAATTAATTTCGTACAAGAATGTACACTGAAGTAACAGAAGTCACGGGATGCCCCCAAATATCTTGCTGCACCTCCTTTTGCCCGGCGTACTGCAGCAACTTGATGTAGTATGGACTCAGCAACTCGTTGCAAGTCACCTGCAGAACACTGGGCCACATTGCTTCTACAGCCGTCCATAACTGCGAAAGTGTTGCCGGCGCAGCATTTTGTGCACGAACTATCCTCTCGATTATCTCTCATAAAGGTTTGATGAGATTCATGTATGGGGATGTGGGTGGCCAAATCATTCGCTCGAACTGTCCAGAATGTTCTTCGAACCAGTCGTGAAGAATTGTGACCCAGTGGCGTGGGGCACTGTCATCCATTTTAAATTCCATCGTTGTTTGGTAACGTGAAGTCCGTGAATACACATGGTCTACAAGTAGGCGAACATAACAATTTCCAGTCAACGATGGATTGAGTTGGAGCGGAGGACCGAGTGCTTTCCATACAAACACAGCCCACACCATTATAGAGCCACCATCAGCATCTGTATTGCCTTGCTGACAACTTGGGTCCATGGCTTTGCGGGGCCTGCGTTACACTCCGACCGTACCATCGGCTCTAGAAAAACTGAAATCGGGACTCATATGACTAGTGCACGGTTTTCCAGACGTCAAAGATCCAACCGATATAGTCACGAACTCGGGAGAGGTGCTGCAAGCGATATACAGAGCTATTACAAATGATTGAACCGATTTCATAAATTCACTGTAGCTCCATTCATTGACATATGGTCACGACACACTACAGATACGTAGAAAAACTCATAAAGTTTTGTTCGCCTGAAGCCGCACTTCAGGTTTCTGCCGCCAGAGCGCTCGAGAGCGCAGTAAGACAAAATGGCGACAGGAGCCGAGAAAGCGTATGTCGTGCTTGAAATGCACTCACATCAGTCAGTCATAACAGTGCAACGACACTTCAGGACGAAGTTCAACAAAGATCCACCAACTGCCAACTCCATTCGGCGATGGTATGCGCAGTTTAAAGCTTCTGGATGCCTCAGTAAGGGGAAATCAACGGGTCGGCCTGCAGTGAGCGAAGAAACGGTTGAACGCGTGCGGGCAAGTTTCACGCGTAGCCCGCGAAAGTCGACGAATAAAGCAAGTATGGAGCTAAACGTACCACAGCCGACGGTCTGGAAAATCCTACGGAAAAGGCTTACCGTTTACAATTGCTACAAGCCCTGACACCCGATGACAAAGTCAAACGCTTTGAATTTTCGGCGCGGTTGCAACAGCTCATGGAAGAGGACGCGTTCAGTGCGAAACTTGTTTTCAGTGATGCAGCAACATTTTTTCTTAATGGTGAAGTGAACAGACACAATGTGCGAAGCTGGGCGGTAGAGAATCCTCACGCATTCGTGCAGCAAATTCGCAATTCACCAAAAATTTAACGTGTTTTGTGCAATCTCACAGTTTAAATTTTACGGCCCCTTTTTGTTCTGCGAAAAAAACGTTACAGGACATGTGTATCTGGAAATGCTGGAAAATTGGCTCATGCCACAACTGGAGACCGACAGCGCCGACTTCATCTTTCAACAGGATGGTGCTCCACCGCACTTCCATCACGATGTTCGGCATTTCTTAAACAGGAGATTGGAAAACCGACGGATCGGTCGTGGTGGAGATCAAGATCAGCAATTCATGTCATGGCCTCCACGCTCTCCCGACTTAACCCCATGCGATTTCTTTCTGTGGGGTTATGTGAAAGATTCAGTGTTTAAACCTCCTCTACCAAGAAACGTGCCAGAACTGCGAGCTCGCATCAACGGTACTTTCAAACTCATTGATGGGGACATGCTGCGCCGAGTGTGGGAGAAACTTGATTATCGGCTTGATGTCTGCCGAATCACTAAAGGGGCACATATCGAACATTTGTGAATGCCTAAAAAAAACTTTTTTGAGTTTTTGTATGTGTGTGCAAAGCTTTGTGAAAATATCTCAAATAATAAAGTTATTGTAGAGCTGTGAAATCGCTTCAATCATTTGTAATAACCCTGTATTGCTGTTAGCAAAACTCGCGTCAGTCATCTACTGCCATTCCTGAAAAAGCCAAACTTCTCCGAGCTGTCCTAACGGATACCCTCGTCGCACGCGCAACACTGATTTCTGCGGTTATTTCACTCACTAAGTGTTGCTTGTACAGCGCCAATGCAAACGCTGCTGCTCTCGGGCGTTAAGTGGAGGTCGTCACCCACTGGGTTGTCCGTGGTGTGAGGTAATGTCTGGAACGTGGTACTCTGGGCACACTGTGGATCTCGGAATACTGAATTACGTAACGATTTCCGAAATCGAATGCCCCAGCGCTTACCTCCACCTATCATTCCGCTTTGAAACTCTGCTACTTCCCGTCGTGCGGTCATAAACACGTTGGAAATCTTTTCAGATGAACCACCCGAGTTCAAGTGACAGCTACCGCCAATGCACTGGCCTTTCACATCTCATATACGCGATACTACCGCCATCTGCATACGTGCTTATCGCTGTCCCATGACTTTTGCCACCTCAGCGTATATTTATATCAGCATCGGCAGAGTCGATCGGCGAGATTTCAAACTGGAAACAGACGTGTTTTGTTGGAGAGTGTTAACCAACTCTTTTTGCACTTCATTTCTGAGCCACGCTCGGATAATACAAATAAAGAGGTTAACATGAGGATGAATTATTAGTGAGATGAGATACGCTGATTGTACAGTAGCTACTTTTGTGGACTGGCAAGACAGCCAATCCACTAGGACGGGAAGCCGATAGGCACGCGTTTAAGCTCACGCAGGCTGGCGTGAGGTCTGGAACAGGACACGGAAATGAGACTAGTAAAAAACGTACGTAGCTTCTGGAATACTTAACTTTAATCCACAATTGGTGAACATCGCTCTGACGGTACATGCATCACAAGATAAATAGCAATTGATAATGGCGCCTTGCTAGGTCGTAGCAAATGACGTAGCTGAAGGCTATGCTAACTATCGTCTCGGCAAATGAGTGCGTAATTTGTCAGTGAACCATCGCTAGCAAAGTCGGCTGTACAACTGGGGCGAGTGCTAGGAAGTCTCTCTAGACCTGCCGTGTGGCGGCGTTCGGTCTGCAATCACTGACAGTGTCGACACGCGGGTCCGACGTATACTAACGGACCGCGGCCGATTTAAAGGCTACCACCTAGCAAGTGTGGTGTCTGGCTACAACCAAAATCGAGAAGAAGACAGGGATTAAAAGATACGAAGTAGTGAATAGCTGACACAGGGAGAGAACACAGCGTGGAAACTAATATGGAAAAAGCAAAGATCGTGGAGATGTTTCGTAAAAATATGCCTATACATACATAAGTGAGGTTTGGATTTAATGTCTCGTGTCATACATACTACATATTTAAATGGTACAACCCTTCCCTCGATTTTTGACCGTTTAGTTTTTAAGGTAAAAAAGCTACTGGTCCAGTGGTTGTTATAGGTGATTTACAGGTAAATTTTGGAAATTTGTGCCAAGTGTGGTGTCACCGCCAGACACCACACTTGCTAGGTGGTAGCCTTTAAATCGGCCGCGGTCCGGTAGTATACGTCGGACCCGCGTGTCGCCACTGTCAGTGATTGCAGACCGAGCGCCGCCACACGGCAGGTCTAGAGAGACGTCCTAGCACTCGCCCCAGTTGTACAGCCGACTTTGCCAGCGATGGTTCACTGACAAATTACGCTCTCATTTGCCGAGACGATAGTTAGCATAGCCTTCAGCTACGTCATTTGCTACGACCTAGCAAGGCGCCATTATCATTTGCTATTTATCTTGTGATGCATGTACCGTCAGACCGATGTTCACCAATTATGGATTAAACTTAAGTATTCCCGCAGCTACGTACGTTCTTTGCTACTATAACTTCCTTTACCTGTTCCAGACCTCATGCCAGCCCGCGTGAGCTTAAACGCGTGCCTTTCGGCTACCCGTCACTGTGGATTGGCTGTCTTGCCAGTCCACAACACTAAGCTCCTATGGGACCAAACTGTTGAGGTCATCGGCCCCTAGGCTTACACAGTACTTAATCTAACTTACGCTATGGACAACACACACACCCATGACCGAGGGATTACTCGAACCTCCGACGGGGGTGATTTACAGGTGACCGTTTCTACGTCTCGTCCCGAGTACCTTACAGCATGCTGCGTGGGGTAGCCGCTCGGTCTTGGCCGCCTTGTCACGGTCCGCGCGGCTCCTCCCGTCGGAGGCCCGAGTCCTACCTCGGGCATGGGTGCGAGTGTTGTCCTTAGCGTAATTTAGTTTAAGTAGTGTGTAAGCTTAGGGACCGATGATCTCAGCAGTTTGGTCCCATAGGCTCTTACCACAAATTTCCAATTTCCTTACTGCATGTTTGAGATAGTGCCGCTGTGACTATTTCAAGGACTGTGTACTTCAGTCGGGATTACTTTGTAAGCCTATCTGTCCTCCTATTAAGACCTCTTTTTTCTCAGGAACGGTTAGAGCTATCAAGTTGAAATTTACATAAGATACTAAGGTCTTTAGTCTCTTAGCTGTGTAACAAATTTAAGCTTCTAAGTCGACGCCGCCAGAAGATACAACCATTTATGTGATACATTTTGATATTCGAAAACTCAAAACCTATAGAGTACTTAATGTTGAACTAGAATCATGAAGTTTGGCAAGATAGAAGTTTCACAGTGTAAGTAGAGGAAAAAATCTGGACATTGTTAATTTGTAATTCAATCGCACGAATATTATTTTGTCATTTGTTGTCCGCTTGTCTCTCCGTCTATTAAGATCCATTTTTTCTCAGGCATGGGTAGAGGTATGAAGTTGAACTTTATGTCATGTGCTCAAAGACTATGGTCTACCGTCCCTTGGTTGCATAAAAAGTTAAAAACTATAACCTTATATGTCAGTGCAAATAGCAGACCTGGCCATTAACATCGGTTAAGCGTGTGTGGAACACTCACTTCGCACGTCCTACCCGCACTTTCCGTTTCTCTCTTCTTTTTTTTTGTCATTTCCTCTTTTTATCTTTTTTCCCCGTCTCAGAGAAGCACTTGCACACGACGTCTTTAGTTATTTGTTGAATATTTTCCGTCTTCTCATACAGTTTTTATCCTCTATAGCTCCTCAACTACCATGGAAGTTACTCCTTGACGTCTTAACGGATGTCCCATTATCCTGTCTCTTTTTCTTGTACGTCTTTTCCATAAATTCCTATCCTCCCCTATTCTGCACAGAACCTCCTCGTTTCTGACCTTATCAGTCCACCTAATTTTCAACATTATTCTGTAGTACCACATCTCAAATGCTTCGATTCTCTTGTGTTCCGGTTTACCCACAGTCCATGTTTCACTACCATACAATGCTGTGCCCCAAACGCACATTCTCAGAAATTTCTTCCTCAAATTGGGGCGTATGTTTGATACTAGTAGACTTCTCTCGGCTTGGAACGCCCTCTTTGCCAGTGATAGTCCGCTTTTTATGTCCTCCTCGCTCCGTTCATCATAGGTTAGTTTGCTGCCTAGGTAGCAGAATTCCTTAACTTCGTCTACTTTGTGATCCCCAATCCTGACATTAAGTTTATCGCTGTTTCTTCGTGTCAGTCTCAATCCATAGTGCGTTCTCATTATACCATTCGTTCCATACAACGGATCCTGCAATTCTTCCTCCCTTTCACTGCGAACAGCAATGAGTTCATAGAATTATTAACACCATAACACATCCTTGTAAGTTATATGTTTCTGCCCCAAAACCTTTCCTCGTACTACGTCAAACTGACACATCGATTACGAATCTTTTGAAGCACATTCTGAGTGCGAACGATACTTCCTTACGTCCAAATGCTTATCATATTTTATGTTTGCAACGGTGAGTATTCAACATTTTATCTAAATTTCATGACATCTGTATTTAAGGTTTTATCTTTGGTTTGTGAGTACCAGCGTAGTTGATATATCTAAACTTTATCTGGTAGGAAATGAAGTCAAATAAATTGAAGTGTGAAACAGCCGATATACGGGGTTAACCCGAACTACGACAGAATTTTGCATTGTTTCTCAGGGATATTTTCTGAGTATTTTGGTACAAAGAAGCGGCGGTAGGTGTTCGCTTGCTGCAGAGTAAATGCATTTTGTTTGATTTCTTGCACCCTATTACACTTATATTTGCATCTTTGTTGCATTGTAAATGGTTGGTTGTTTAGTTAGTTGGGTTGTTGTTTAAAGAGAAATGATTTTTAAAGTAAAACGTTGTCAACCGACCAAAGTAAAAATCCTAAGAGATTTTGGTCGAATGTAAAATCAGTAAATGGGTCAAAATCATTTATTCATTCTCTCAGCGACCACAACGGCACCGAAAGTCAAGATAACAGAAAGAAGGCCGGATACTGAATTCGGTCTTCCGAAGTTCTTTCACCGCGGAAGATCACAACACTGTCCCTACTTTCAACTGTCGTGCGAACGCTGAAATGGCAGATATTGAGATAACCGATCCCGGAATTGGAAAAGCAGCTACAATCGCTTAGTAGTGAAAAGGTGTCAGGACCAGATGAAATACCTATAAGATTCTATAAAGATTATGCAAAAGAACTTGCTCACCTTCTAGCAGTAATTTATCGTAGATCGCCTGAGTACCTAACGACTAGAAGAAAACGCAAGTCATTCCCGTTTTTAAGGAAGGCCCTAACGCAGACCCCCACAATTATAGACCTATATGGTTGACGTCAATCTGTTGTAGAACTGTGGAATATGTTTTATGTCCAAGAACTATGACGTTTTTAGAAAATGAACATCTCCTCTATAAAAACCAACATGGATTCCGCAAACAGAGATCCTGCGAAACTCAGCTCGCTTTGTTCCTCCATGAGATCCACAGCGCATTGGACAACGGCGCTCGGTTTGATGCCGTGTTCCTTGACTTCAGTAAGGCACTTGACACCGTCCCGCATTGACGTTTAATGAAAAAAATACGATCTTACGAAGTATCGGAGCAGACTTGCGATTGGATTCAAGACTTCCTAGCAGACAGAACTCATCACGTCGCTCTTAACGGAATAAAATCGACAGATGTAAAGGTAATATCCGTAGTACCACAGGGTAGTGTGCTGCTTATAATATATACAAATGATCTAGTAGAAAGCGTCGGATGCTTTTTATGGCTATTCACAGATGATGAAGTTGTCTATACCGAAGTAGCAACGCCAAAAGATGGTAAGAATTTGCAAAACGCCCTGCAGATAATTGACGATTGGTGCAGGCTCTGGCAGTTGACCCAGAAAGTAAACATATTGCGCATACATAAGAAAAGAAATCCACTACTGTGCAGCTACATTATTGATGACAAACAGCTGGAGACAGCGTCTGCCGTAAAATATCTGGGCGCAGCTATCCAGAGCGACTTTAAGTGGAATGACCGTATAAAACAGATAGTGGGAAAAGCAGACACCAGACTCAGATTCATCGGAAGATTCTTAAGGGAATGTAACTCATCCACGAAAGAAGTGGCTTATAAGGCGCTTGTTCGCCCGATTCTTTTGTTCATCTGTACAGGATCCCTATTAAGTAGAGCTGATCGAGGAGATAGAGAAGATCCACAGAAAAGCGGCACGTTTCGTCACGGGATCGTTTAGCTGGCGAGAGAGCGATGCGGAAATGCTAAACAAACTACGCTGCCAGACATTACAAGAGAGGTGTTATTCACCACGGAGAGAGTTACTATTGAAATTTCGGCATAGCACTTTTCAGGTGGAGTTGGACAACATATTACTTACCTACCTCACCCCCCCCCCCCCCCCCCCACATACATCTCCCGTATTGACCACGAGGAGAAAATAGGAGAAATTAGACCCAATACACTTACCGACGATCATTCTTCCCACGCACTATTCGCGAGTGGAACAGGGTTGGAGGGATCAGATAGTGGTACCGAAAGTACCCTCCGCTACACACCATTAGGTGGCTTCGGAGTGTGATGTAGATGTAGACTAAACTACTAAGGTCTTCAGTCCCTACTGTAAATGTCACACAACAGTAAAAATGTCGACGCTATGTGATACGTGTCTGTCAGGTAAAAAGGTTATTCCATTCATTTGTGGTAGTTATTTTTGACAGCAGTAACGCCCATTTTACCCCTCGTCCTGAAACTTGCATCCAACACTCCCCGGTTCTTTCTCAGGTTGCATTTCCGGCAGTATTAGTTGTACGTTACAGTGATACAAAACAGTGTGGACAGGTTTGGTGATGAGAGTTGGGCGATATGCATCTCATGAGTACAGGATTTGGAGACAGATATGGAGACACTTTGAGAAATGCTTGCTTTAACATAAATGCAAGCGTGCGGGTTGAACTGTTGTATTTGGCCACGACCGGTGTGGTGTCACCGCCAGACACCACACTTGCTAGGTGGTAGCCTTTAAATCGGCCGCGGTCCGGTAGTATACGTCGGACCCGCGTGTCGCCACTATCAGTGATTGCAGACCGAGCGCCGCCACACGGCAGGTCTAGAGAGACTTCCTAGCACTCGCCCCAGTTGTACAGCCGACTTTGCTAGCGATGGTTCACTGACAAATTACGCTCTCATTTGCCGAGACGATAGTTAGCATAGCCTTCAGCTACGTCATTTGCTACGACCTAGCAAGGCGCCATTATCAATTGCTATTTATCTTGTGATGCATGTACCGTCAGAGCTATGTTCACCAATTATGGATTAAAGTTAAGTATTCCAGAAGCTACGTCCCTCTTTTTTACGAGACTCAACTCCTTTAACTGTTCCAGAGCTCACGCCAGCCTGTGTGAGCTTAAACGCGTGCCTTTCGGCTTCACCTCATAGTGGCTTGGCTGAATTGCCAAGTCACAACAACCGGCATCTGCGCAGCGCCCTCATGATGTTGCAGTATTCTATGTACTTGTGAGTGCACTACGTCACAAGTGAATTAGAACTTGGGAAAATTGTCGGTGCTAGCATGGTGGGTGCTTCCGAAAACAAGGCAGCTGAACTAATTGGTGTTTCAGGCTCTACACTGCACACAAGAAAAGCTAAGTCACAATGCCGATGTCGTGTGATCGTGACAGTCATTAAAGAGAATCTGTGACGGGAAAGGAGGCTACGACAGTTGCAAGATTCACTGCAGAACTGAATGTCGTACTCGCGAACCTTGTCAGTACCAAACAACATGGAAGGAGTTCCATAAGCAGAGAAATGCAGGGCCAGCAGGAATACGAAAACCACTCATCGCTGATAGAATGCCCTTAACGGGGACGCGTGGTGCTGAAGCTGCAAAACATGGACTGTGGAGCAATGGAAGAATGCCATTTGGTCGAATGAGCCTTGTTTTACTTGTTTTACACTGTTTCCAACTTCTGGTAGATTTTACGTGCGATGAGTGAAACTTGGTGGTGGTTCGATGAACTTTTGCGCAGCCATGTGGTGGTTTTCCATGAGCCTCCATGGACACTCTGCAAGTTCGCATCACTGCCAAGGGTTATGTGGCGATTTTGAGTGGTCATTTCCGTCCCATGGTACACTGTCTGTTCTATAATGGTGATGCCGTGTTCCAAGACTATAGCGCCAATGTTCGCACAGCTCGCTTAGTCTAGGATGTTTGTTCTCCAGTGGTGATGCTGTGTTCTAAGACGACAGGGGCCCTGACACACAGGACATCGTCCAGGACTGGCTTTATGAGAACGAAGACGGAATGTTGCGTCTCTTCCAAGGGTGAAACACGGCAGGAATTCGGTGTGTTTTTGGGCAGCCATATCGTGGCACTCCGTGGGCACCAGGGTTAGTTTGCAATTTCGCTTTACTGCCAAGGGTTATGTGAACGTTTTAACTGATCAGGTTCATCCAATGGTACAATGTTTGTTCTCCAGTGGTGATACTGTGTTCCAAGACTACAAAAGACCTATTCACGCAGCTCGCATCGTCCAAGATTGATTTTGAGAAAACGAAGACCAATTGTCGTATCTCCTCCGTCACCACAGTCACCAGACCATGTTCAAATTAAGCTTTTTGTGGCCTAGTTTGGGGACAAGGGTGCGGCATCGGTCTCCACCTTCACTATCGTGAACTGAATTTGCCGCTACGCTGCAGTAGCGATGATACAACACTGCATTGAAAACCATAGAGGACCTGTATTTATCCATTTCGGGACGACTGCAAGCTGTTATGAAGATACACCGACCACATTACTCTTATTTGGCTTATACACATACAGTAAGAGCATACGAGAAATGGGATCGTTTCTTGGTTGAATGTATTGCATATTACACGATTCTTCACTGTTGTGGAGATATTCACAGAAAAAAAGTAGCTGGCGCAACAAATCGAATAAAGTTTAATTGCCTGATTAATTTGTAATGAGCCACCATGGCTGCCTTATACCAAAATACTCAGAAAACATTCTCGGGCGATATCAGAAATTTCGCTGATAAGTTCGAGTTCAAACAAGTGCTTGCATTTCGTTACTAATGCTGAGTAATCTCATTCTTTAATACTGAAATTCATTACGACACTCAGTTGCGCCTAGTCGAGAGAGGCGTACTGAAAGCACTGTCGAACTGTCACATACTTCCAGAATGAGATTTTCACTCTGCAGCGGAGTGTGCGCTGATATGAAACTTCCTGGCAGATTAAAACTGTGTGCCCGACCGAGACTCGAACTCGGGAACTTTGCCTTTCGCGGGCAAGTGCTCTACCAACTGAGCTACCGAAGCACGACTCACGCCAGGTACTCACAGCTTTACTTCTGCCAGTGTCTCGTCTCCTACCTTCCAAACTTTACAGAAGCTCTCCTGCGAACCATGCAGAACTAGCACTCCTGAAAGAAAGGATACAGCAGAGACATGGCTTAGCCACAGCCTGGGGGATGTTTCCAGAATGAGATTTTCACTCTGCAGCGGAGTGTGCGTTGATATGAAACTTCCTGGCAGATTAAAACTGTGTGCCCGACCGAGACTCCAACTCGGGAACTTTGCCTTTCGCGGGCATGTGCTCTACCAACTGAGCTACCGAAGCACGACTCACGCCCGGTACTCACAGCTTTACTTCTGCCAGTGTCTCGTCTCCTACCTTCCAAACTTTACAGAAGCTCTCCTGCGAACCATGCAGAACTAGCACTCCTGAAAGAAAGGATACAGCAGAGACATGGCTTAGCCACAGCCTGGGGGATGTTTCCAGAATGAGATTTTCACTCTGCAGCGGAGTGTGCGCTGATATGAAACTTCCTGGCAGATTAAAACTGTGCGCCCGATCGAGACTCGAACTCGGGATCTTTGCCTCTCGCGGGCAAGTGCTCTACCAACTGAGCTACCGAAGCACGACTCACGCCCGGTACTCAACAGCTTTGCTTCTGCCAGTATCTCAGACGAGCTCAGTTGGTAGAGCACTTGCTCGCGAAAGGCAAAGCTCCCGAGTTCGAGTCTCGGTCGGGCACACAGTTTTAATCTGCCAGGAAGTTTCATGTCACATACTTGTTTTACGCATTCAGTGTCTCACTTTAGTTCTTTTACTATCAGTTTTACTCAAATACAGAAGGTAACCGCATCCCATCTATACCACCGATTTATATGCGACTGTAAAGTCTGCTATTGGACGTCAGCAGCTTCTGTACCGCGGTACGTTATTCACACATATACTCTCTGCCGTACTGATCTAGTAACGATGCCCTCGAGGAAGAAACATTCTGCGCGTCACTTCTCGTGAACGATGCTGCTTTGTTGCGAAGTTCCGGTTCCTACAGTCTCATTTGCTGCGAAACTGCGATGTCGCCGAATCTGCCTCGTACGCTGCCGCCTTATCAGACGCGCAGACAGCGGAAGTTTGACGGATCGTAGCAGGAAACCAGCATATGCGACTGGAGAGTTGCGTTGACATCGCTAACTGCTGGCAGCGTTTCGATTGGTCGGGCTTGCAGGAAACCGAGCCAGCTTCCTGGGGATGGGCTCTGCAGGCTGCAGCAGCGGCTGGAAAAACGCCAGCTTCCCTGCGAGTGAATATATCGTGGTCGGCAGTATTAACAGTAGCAACACACAGGGAAGGTACGCCGTTTGACAGAAGCAGGGCTTATTACTTGTGGCATACCTTAGTATAAGACGTCGGAGAAGTGGGAAAACGGAAAGGAAGAAACTCGTAGGGTATTGCGGAAGTTTGTCAAAAATTAACAACATGAAGGAAGATTTGAACGTGGCTGCGTGGTCAGCGACCGTTTACAAAGTAAAATTAAAGCAATAGCAGCCCTCGGTCGCAAAAAAGAAGTATTTTGTCCTAGGTTTCGGTACTGGTATGAGTGACTTCATCAGAAGTAAAACACTCAAACTGGCATGTCACGTATAAAACAAAATTCCAAGCGACAAAGCTTTAGTCACAAAATTCATAGCAGTGCCGAAACCTAGGTAAAAAAGACGTGCCGGCCGGAGTGGCCGTGCGGTTCTAGGCGCTACAGTCTGGAGCCGGGCAACCGCTATGGTCGCATGTTCGAATCCTGCCTCGGCCATGGATGTGTGTGATGTCCTTAGGTTAGTTAAGTTTGAGTAGTTCAAGTTCTAGGGGACTGAAGACCTCAGAAGTTAAGTCGCATAGTGCTCAGAGCCATTTGAACCATTTTTTGAACCAAAAAAGACGTCTTTTTTGTGACCGAGGACTGCTATTGCTTTAATTTTCACGTGAAGGAAGTGCGTGGAGAGGTTGGTGGTACTGAAATAAAAAAAAGCAAGACTCTAGGAGATACACAGAGTGAAGCTAGAGCACACGTTTTTTGGGGGTTGATTGTGTCGCATAGCCGGCCGGTGTGGCCGTGCGGTTAAAGGCGCTTCAGTCTGGAACCGCGTGACCGCTGCGGTCGCAGGTTCGACTCCTGCCTTGGGCATGGATGTGTGTGATGTCCTTAGGTTAGTTAGGTTTAATTAGTTCTAAGTTCTAGGCGACTGAAGACCTCAGAAGTTAAGTCGCATAGTGCTCAGAGCCATTTGAAGCCATTTTTTTGAACAAAAAAAGACGTCTTTTTTGCGACCGAGGACTGCTATTGCTTTAATTTTCACGTGAAGGAAGTGTGTGGAGAGGTTGGAGGTACTGATATAAAAAAAAAAAACAAGACTCTAGGATATACACAGAGTGAAGCTAGAGCACACATTTTTTGGGGGTTGATTGTGTCGCATAGCCGGCCAGTGTGGCCGTGCGGTTAAAGGCGCTTCAGTCTGGAACCGCGTGACCGCTGCGGTCGCAGGTTCGACTCCTGCCTTGGGCATGGATGTGTGTGATGTCCTTAGGTTAGTTAGGTTTAATTAGTTCTAAGTTCTAGACGACTGATGACCTTAGAAGTTAAGTCGCATAGTGCTCAGAGCCATTTGAAGCCATTTTGTGTCGCATATTGAGCAATCTAGAGATTGAGTTGTCGTATCTCTTCACTTTGCAACACACGGTCCTGCGTAACGATTTGGCTATCAGAAATTGTGTGCTTCTGTATTTCCATCTGTCACTGAACAGTACCAATGATGGTCTTTCAACGCTGACGATGCCTTTCTCGTGTAATTCGTATGTGGAGAGAGGTATATTGTTGAAATATACGTTTTACAGCGTTCTCCTGAGACCCTGCAGATGGTTGCGAGTATTACGGAAGTTTCTTGATTCGCTTCATAAAGAAATATGTGTGTTGCTATCGTATACACTGCAGGATGTGATCTGTAAGATGTCTCGAATTTCATCATCTTGCGGTTGAAGATCTTTTCTTGTCCGCGTTTGCTTCCTCATATGTAATAAGGAAATGAGGTTCTGCCTTGAGCAAACGCAATTTTTCTTGTTTTAGTGCCCAAATATGTTTCGAAGAAGTTTCCCCCCCTTCAGTGGGTTCATTTATTCTTTTAGTATTACATTCTGGTATTTGCAGCACAGTTATAATTCATTATAGCCACCATATTCATCTCGAGAGAATTAGAAACCGTAGAGATATTTAAGATAATTCTCATTTATTGGTCAGCCTTAGTTGCACATTTTTAATTATATTACATGTTTCGATCACTCAGGATCTGCGTCAGCAACCCGTCTTGTCTACTCAGAACCACAGTACAGTACTCCACTAAGTGGTTCTGAATATAAAAGACAGGTTGCTTATGCAGCTGCTAAGATCTGAATGACCGAAACATGTAATCCAACTAAAACTGTGCATCTGAGACTGAACAAAAATGAGATCTTAAACAGCTGTAATTATTGCCTTCCAGCTTACCATTTTTTATAGACGTCGCGTTTTCATGATTCTACAGGGAGGTGGAGAGGAGCTTCCTAACCCACACTTTTTCATTATGAAACAGTATGTGTTAGGAAGCTTCGATCGGTTATTCTGTAGCAGCATAAAAACGTAACATCTACGAAAAATAACATACTCGAAGGCAATAATTATAGCTGTGCTGAAAATATCAAAAAGCCACGTGAAGGCCAACATGTTTTCATTTATTTATTTATCGTATGGCAGTACATATACAAATGTTACAAAACTACTACATGTCAACATTTAAGCACAGTTCTCCAACATAAAATAATACAAATGACAACAACTATATATTGAAATCAAGGTCTTTTATGCCAACAGACTTGCCGCAGTGGTAACACCGGTCTCCGTCAGATCACCGAAGTTAAGCGCTGTCGGGCTGGGCTGGCACTTGGATGGGTGACCATCCGGTCTGCCGAGCGCTGTTGGCAAAGGGGGTGCACTCAGCCCTTGTGAGGCAAACTGAGGAGCTACTTGATTGAGAAGTAGCGGCTCCGGTCTCTGACGTACGGCCGAGAGAGCGGTGTGCTGGCCACATGCCCCTCCATATCCGCATCCGGTGACGCCTGTGGGCTGAGGATGACACGGCGGCCGGTCGGTACCTTCGGGCCTTCATGGCCTGTGCGGCGGGAGGAGTTAAGGTTTTTTTACGTATTTTATAACATCACTCGTGGCTCTCAGGAAATTTTTGAAAGGATTCTTGTAGGCACGTGCGGGACATATCGATATAAGATGAGCAACTGCCTGTCGTCCCGTACCAGCCACACGATGCTGAAGAAGATGTGCCCCATTTGTAGAGAGTGTCTGCGCATCGTCCGTGGCCCGTTTGGATTTGGTTCAAGGTACTGCAAATTTCCCGAAGCTGATCGAATTTAGGGGATTTCTTCTGGAAGCAGGGCAGACTCAGGCATTGTGGAGAACAGTTCTGTTGCCAGTGAATTCATTTTCCATGAGAGTCCTGGCTGTGATGAGAGTGAGATATCTTGATATTAGTCTGTTTCACTCCACAGGAAACACGCCATCCATTATTGTAAGGTCGGTGTTATTTGCAGTCTTCTTGCATTTAGGCAGTAGCACGCTCTGGCGTCTGATGTCAGGAGGTGGAATGTGGCTCAAGGCAGGTAGCCAGCATGTGGAAGTAGATTGTATTGACTCACTAACAATACACATGGTTTCATTAAGTTGTACGTCTTTGTTTTTTACGTGTGAACTATTAAGCCAGACAGGCGCACGATAGTCTGCTGTTGGGTATACCAATCTGAGTGTTGATATTCGAAGAGTGTCTGCTGACGATGACGAACGAGGGCCACAGAGTTTATGGAGAATGTTGTTTCTAGTTTTGCACTTAGCAGATGTTCACGTCAAAAGCTCCTTAAAAGAAAGTGTCCCATCTAACGAGATCCCAAGATATTTTGGAGGGATATTACGATGAAGTTTTCCTCCCTCAAATAGATGACAAGGTCTCTTGTGTGCCAATCTACTGGACAGATGAAAATGTTTATTTGAGTTTGGCTGTAACCCCCACGACGACAATAGTGGCTTAAGATGTTTAGGTCAGAAGTTAGGATTTCTTCAGTTGTTTCAAAGGTTTTGTGTTGGGTAGCTATTGCCCAGTCTTCTGCATAGCCAAACGTTCTGGACTGTGTTGGAGGAATATCAGCTATTAAATTAAACAAGAGAGGTAAGACGTTATTCAATACTATTGGGCAGCTAGTGTCTTTATCTGTAGTTACTGTAAATGTCCTTCCAGCTAACAGTGTGTCAATTAGTTTTGTTGTCCGTTTGCATGGGACCAGTTGTAATAATTTATAAAGCAGTTCAAATGGTTCAAATGGCTCTGAGCACTATGGGACTCAACTGCTGTGGTCATAAGTCCCCTAGAACTTAGAACTACTTAAACCTAACTAACCTACGGACATCACACACATCCACGCCCGAGGCAGGATTCGAACCTGCGACCGTAGCGGTCGTGCGGTTCCAGACTGTAGCGCCTTTAACCGCTCGGCAACTCTGGCCGGCTTATAAAGCAGTCCATACCTCCAAATCTGCCATATGCTTCACTTAGATCAACGACAGTAACTGACGTTTTCGGCGTTACTTGGTATCCTGCTCCAATAAATGGTGTTAAAGATAAGACTTGATCAGCACAGGCCGTCCTGGTCGGACTCCAGCTTGCTCAATGGGAAGTTTCTGAAAGATTACTGGACTCATGGACTGTGCAGCTGGTCCCAACAGAGGTTTGGGTCCTCCCTCAGGCATGGGTGTGTGTGTGTTTGTCCTTAGGATAATTTAGGTTAAGAAGTGTGTAAGCAAAGGGACTGATGGCCTTAGCAGTTAAGTCCCATAAGATGTCACACACCATTTGAACATTTTGATTACTGGACTAATCTGGTTGTGTAGAATTCTGTCAAGGAACTTAAAAATATTGCTCAGTAGTGTGATTGAGAGATAGTTCTTAGGCTGGTCTAATGCGCTGCTGAGCTTGAGTATTGCTATGATTTTTGACTGCTTCACTTTTTGTGGGACTGAACCAGATGGCAGAATGTCAGAGAAAAAGTCCGCCAGCCATGTTTTTGCGTAGTTCCCACCACGAAGAAGAAATTCGGGGTAGATCCCATAATTTTCCGGTGCCTTTCCCGGTTTTAGTGTTTTAAGGGCAGCAGAAATTTCATATATAAAGTTCTTGAGAAGTCAGTTTGTTCATTAATGTTCTTTTTGAGTAATGTAAGTTTGCGTCTGATGTATCTTGTATGAGTTTTATCCCTTGGTCCTCTTGACGTGGACAGTAAATGTGATGCAGTCCTATTGGCTGATGTATGAGTGTTGTTCCTTACTTTAATTTTGTTTCCATCCAACTTTCTAAGTAATGACTATGTTTTTCTACTCGATGTTTGAAAAGTGAGTGACTCAACAGTCTCTCTCCACCTAATACGTCTGGCTGTATCGAGCCTATGAGGTAGGTTATCCGCTATTTAAGGATCCCGCGTCCCGCTTTTTAGAAATTCATCATATTGTTTCTCAGTAGTTTCATTCCAGCCCCTAGTAATTCAAAGCCAGGAATTTTTTCTCTCATTCATTTGCTCTTCATTTTCAGTACGTGTTTCCTGAACAGCAACAACATCAATGTTATACGAGGTGCATTCAAGTTCTAAGGCCTCTGATTTTTTCCTCCGGACTGGAAAGAGATAGAAACATGCGCGTTGTTTTAAAATGAGGCCGCGTTCATTGTCAATACGTCCCAGAGATGGTAGCACCATACGGCAGATGGAATTTTACCGCCAGCAGCGAGAATGAGAACTGTTTTAAATACTTAAAATGGCGACGTTTTTACTTACTTGAACAGCGTGCAATCATTCGTTTTCTGAATTTGCGTGGTGTGAAACCAATTGAAATTCATCAACAGTTGAAGGAGACATGGAGTTATGGATGTGTCGAAAGTGCATTCGTGGGTGCGACAGTTTAATGAAGGCAGAACATCTTGTGACAACAAACCGAAACAACCTCGGGCTCACACAAGCCGGTCTGACGACATGATCGAGAAAGTGGAGAGAATTGTTTTGGGGGATCGCCGAATGACTGTTGAACAGATCGCCTCCAGAGTTGGCATTTCTGTGGGTTCTGTGCACACAATCCTGCATGACGACCTGAAAATGCGAAAAGTGTCATCCAGGTGGGTGCCACGAATGCTGACGGACTACCACATGGCTGCCCGTGTGGCATGTTGCCAAGCAATGTTGATGCGCAACGACAGCATGAATGGGACTTTCTTTTCGTCGGTTGTGGCAATGGATGAGACGTGGATGCCATTTTTCAATCCAGAAACAAAGCGCCAGTCAGCTCAATGGAAGCACACAGATTCGCCGCCACCAAAAAAATTTCGGGTAACCGCCAGTGCTGAAAAAATGATGGTGTCCATGTTCTGGGACAGCGAGGGCGTAATCCTTACCCATTGCGTTCCAAAGGGCACTACGGTAACAGGTGAATCCTACGAAAATGTTTTGAAGAACAAATTCCTTCCTGCACTGCAACAAAAACGTCAGGGAAGGGCTGCGCGTATGCTGTTTCACCAAGACAACGCACCCGCACATCGAGCTAACGTTACGCAACAGTTTCTTCATGATAACAACTTTGAAGTGATTCCTCATGCTCCCTACTCACCTGACCTGGCTCCTAGTGACTTTTGGCTTTTTCCAAGAATGAAAGACACTCTCCGTGGCCGCACATTCCCCAGCCGTGCTGCTATTGCCTCAGCGATTTTCCAGTGGTCAAAACAGACTCCTAAAGAAGCCTTCGCCGCTGCCATGGAATCATGGCGTCAGCGTTGTGAAAAATGTGTACGTCTGCAGGGCGATTACGTCGAGAAGTAACGCCAGTTTCATCGATTTCGGGTGAGTAGTTAATTAGAAAAAAAATCGGATGCCTTAGAACTTGAATCACGTCGTATTTTGATAAAGTCTTCTTTAAGACTCGGAATTTGGATTTACTTACGTCTTTAATTTTGATGTGACATGTTTTGATAACAGGTCCAAAGTTTATAACTGGAGGGTCATGAGAAAAACCGTGAGAGCCGAGGTCTTGTGACAAATTCATCTTAGCCACGAGATCTGTGAGGTTCTCTGTTGCCTCTGCACCCTGGCTTTAGATATTTGTCTTGAAGTGTCTGTTCTTTAGCACCACTCAGTGGACACCTATGACTAAGTCACAGACGTGAACAGTCGTTGTGCCCCACCCACATGCAATACTAAGAGAGTAAATGAACTCGTTGAAATGGAGAAATATGTTTGGGCACCAAAACAAGAATAATTTTGTTCACTCAAGGCAGAACCACACATCCTTATTACGTGTTTCGAGCATACTTTCTCTCAGGTGCTTTTCAAGGAGTCGAAACGAAGTAGTAATGGTTGTCGCCAAGATCTGGATTGTAAGTGGGATGGTGCACTGGCTCTCAGTCCAAGACTACCAAACACTTAATTTAACGTCGGAGAGAAGGGAATGGAGGACAGTCAGTGTAATGAATAAATCAATTAGCTCTAAGACAGAGAGGTACAAGCGCCACTTAGGCACGGCTTGGCTACCTTTGATTAACGGAAACGACGTTGGGACATGGCTGCCTTTGCGAGTGGAGAGTTCAGCGTTACTGGATGCTCCGTGTGTTACTAGAACCCTGTTGTTAATATATATGTTGCCGGCAAGTTGTCAAATCAAGGCACTATATAGATTGCTTAGGCAACGTAATGTAGAACGCCTAGAAATTTTTGGCAAGGAGATTAATTTGTTATTTTAACACTTTTCCCAGGAAATGTAATATATAAAGTGTCTAGGTACTTTATAAAATACGAAAGAATAAAATTACAATAAAATAACAAATATATATATATATATATATATATATATATATATATATATATATATATATATATATATATATAAAATGAAGGTTAAATCAAAAGACGAAAATTATCAAAACTGTGTTTGCCCGAAAATTGATTTATTCTGAAGCAGATGTGTTTTAATAATTTTTTAACAATTATTAAATACGTAAAAAGCAATTAAAAACAATTTCAACCATCATTACAAATACATATTAAACAATAATTGAATCTAAACTTCGAATTTTTATATATTTCGAAGCAGCACTTTTATATGCTTTATTTATTGCTGTAAGTAGAACTGAAATAGCATTTGGGATTTGCAAATAACTTTTTAAATAAACAGACCTGAAGTTCTGGCATTTATTGTTGCACTTGCACTTCACAAATCCTTGTCCTATCCCGGTAGACTGCTGAGCTGCAGCTGACCTGAGAGATACTTCTTTAAGCTTATTACGGATATTTTAGAACCCGTGACTGTCAATTGAATGTAATTGCATAAAACTGCAACCAGTCACGTTTTTGAATAATTATTTATTATTCCACAGCTATTGTACAGCACATGCTGAATGATGGCAAAATTTCGCTGTTACAGTGGAAATTAATGTTCATTGTGTAAAAGTGTGTGAAGTGATATACCAACTGGCCATCAAAATGGCATTATGCTAGAAATAATGATGTAGCTTCCAGAAACCGTCTGAAGATGAACCTGGAAAGGTTCGAAAACTGTTTCATGGAATAATAAATGATTATTCAAAAGAGTGACTGGTTGCCGTCTTATGTATTTACAGATGCTTCTTTGTCCATCATAACACCTTCAGACTTCACGAGAGCTTTCTTGAGTGCTGTAAACTGCGACCTTGCGTACAACTGCTTTATAACACTCTGACAACTGAACTACAACCAAACCGGACCGAAACTGTTACAATAGTGATTATTATGGATCTTGTAGCTGCCAAGATATTTAAATTATCTTTCTTTCATACACCGCGTTAAACGTAACCGGCAGTTGATTAAATGCCTAGACAAAGTATTAAATAAGATGCAATTCATACCCTGTGTAATGATTTTTAATTTCTTATATATTGCCCACGCATACCATTAAACGCCGGTTTCACAGTTTGTCTGTAACAACATATCGCATCCCGCCGCGTGAAGGAAAGTGACACAAGTCTAAAAACGGCGATTATTTGTTTATGAAATTACAGTGAAATACAGACCATTAGGTGCTTACAGGGACTGTTGAAAATGTGTGGCCCGAGCGGGACTCGAACCCGGGATCTCCTGCTTACATGGCAGACACTCTGTCCGACGGAGCCATCGAGGAAACGGAGAACTGTGCGACTGTAGGGACGTATCTCTGGCACGCTTCCCGTGAGACCTACATTTTCAAAACAAAAAAAAATGGTTCAAATGGCTCTAAGCACTATGGGACTTAACATCTGGGGTCATCAGTCCCCTAGACTTAGAAATACTTAAACCTATCTAACCTAAGGACATCACACACATCCATGCCCAAGACAGGATGCGAACCTGCGACCGCAGCAGCAGCACGGTTCCGGACTGAAGCGCCTACAATCGCTCAGCCACTGCGGCCGGCCCACATTTCCAACTTACTTTCCACACACTACATTTGTAGTGCTCCTGCCCACTATACCCATTACTCGCGGCAGTCAGTCTGCCGATTCCGGTAAGAGTTTGAGCAATGTGAGTGCATCCGCACTGAAGAAGACAACAAACGTCAAATCTCTATCTCAAAATTTGTCAACTTGAGGACATTTGAGTCAGTTTTGATGTAGGTTGCTTCATGTTTCGCCGGGACAAGAGCTCAAAGAGAAAATAACTGAACATTTCTGCAATGCAGTAAGCTGCAGTGTACAATAAAGAAAAAAAACATGAATTTGTGCCATAAAGAAAGCTCATATGGAATCCCTTTTCTCGGCGAAATGTATTCGTATATTATATAACCCCATTAATGATTTTGTATTTTGGTTAATTGCGTTCCATAAATTGTACCTAATTGAAGTTTCTCACTAAATTCTATTAATCTCCATAAACTATAGTTTTGTGTTTTCTATTTTTCTAACTGAACGACTTCAAGTTTTTTCATTTTATTCCAAGTTACGTATACTAATTACGCTTGATGGAGGTTTGAATGTCGTACTATGTTAAAGTAAAAAAAAAAAAAAAAAATGAAAAAATTTGGGAGGAAAAGAGCCAAAATTTTAATACTAGGGGCAATAACAAAAACAAAAAAGATTTTTGAGCGAAGCAAGAAAAGTGATTTAACTCAGAGAAATAATTAATAACTACGTCATAATACTTCACATTCGACGAGAACAGAACTACATGTCCATATTACTGTTGTATAGAGTGTAATGGAATTTACTGCCAAAAATACTTACTCGAAATCTGTAGGAAGTATATACTATTTCAGTACAAGTTTTATAGAATTCTTTAAGCCGACTTTTCTCAAGGATTGCATTTTTGTGCCGTGTTACTGTTCTTGCCGAGGTGCTATATATAGGCTAGGAAAGAAATACATAATTTCGACACAGCTGAATTATTGCTCCGCTCTGCCTGAGATGTATGAGACGTCACGAGCTTTTCGAGAACATTTCCGTAACATATGAATGCATATGAAGCGACGATCGATAATGATTACTTATAATTTTAACGTGATGTGTTGGCTGATGTCTCCTAGGGTTACTAATTGTTCTCCGGTGTACTTAATACTTTTTAACACCGTATAGTATCTCGCGTAATGACCACAACGTTGAAATGAGAGAATTTGCGCCCTTACTGAGATGTATCGTCAGTCTTCCCGCGTGTAAAAAAATGGTTCAAATGGCTCTGAGCACTATGGGGCTCAACTTCTGAAGTCATTAGTCCCCTAGAACTTAGAACTAGTTAAAACTAACTAACCTAAGAACATCACACGCTTCCATGCCCGAGGTAGGATTCGAACCTGCGACCGTAGCGGTCTCGCGGTTCCAGACTGCAGCGCATAGAACCGCACGGCAACTTCGGCCGGCTCCCGCGTGTAACTCAAAAATAAAATAGATGGGTGGTGTTGGGGGGACTGACTTGGAGAGTTCACGTGTAAAAATTCAACCTTCCCGTTGCCCTCAGCGACCACCAATATGGAGACTGCGATTGTTGTACCACGGACTGATAAACTTTCTTGACAGAGCTGAGTGCCTACTACGTAATAGCCGTGACATTATGCGGACCAACAGCGTCGGAAGAAGAGGCGATAGCGGCCTTTGAGCCCGTCCCACTGACCCGGTTGTCCCCAATTCCTGGGAAGGCGGGCAACTGCGTCGCCCATTGACGCCCGCGTATCCGCCGGGAAGGCCCGCTCGCGACGCCGCATCCACGTCAAGGGGCCCGGCCTCCGTGAGCGGCAAACAGGGTCGCGTTTCCGAAGTGGTGGACACGTTGCACAATCCCACAGCCGGCCGCGTCCTGGGATCGTAATACAGCTTTCCCTTTCGTCAGCCAAACGGTAAAACTTGCCGTCGTGGGTAGTGCGTGGTCTGGCAACTACGCAGCTACATTCTAGAAACTATGCACTGACGTGACAGAAGTCATGGGATACCTCCCAACATCGTATCGGAGCTCGTTTTGCCCGGCGTAGGTCAGCAGCTGTACGTGACGTAGGTTCAACATGTCGTTAGAGGTCCATTGCAGAGATGTTGACATATGCTACCTCTATAGCCGTCCATAACTGCGAAAGTGTCACCAGTATGCTGCGCGGGGTAGACGCACGGTCTGAGGCGCCTTGTCACGGTTCGCGAGGCTCCCACCGTCGGAGGTTCGAGTCCTCCCTCGGGCATGGGTGTGTGTGTTGTCCTTAGCGTTAGATAGTTTAAGTTAGATTAAGTAATGTGTAAGCCTAGGGACCAATGACCTCTGCAGTTTGGTCCCATAGGAACTTACCATAAAATAAAAACAAATAAAAAAAAAAAATAAGAAAAAATATTGTCGCCAGTGCAGGATTTTTTGCGGGAAATAACTTGTCGATTACGTCCCACAAATAATCGATGGGATTCACGTCGGGGGATCCGCGTTGCCAAATCGATGGCTTGAACTGTCCAGAATGTTTGGCAAACCAATCACAGCCGGCCGCGGTGGTCTCGCGGTTCTAGGCGCTCAGTCCGGAACCGCGCGACTGCTACGGTCGCAGGTTCGAATCCTTCCTCGGGCATGGATGTGTGTGATGTCCTTAGATTAGTTAGGTTTAAGTAGTGCTAAGTTCTAGAGGACTAATGACCACAGATGTTAAGTCCCATAGTGCTCAGAGCCATTTGAACCATTTGAACCAAACCAATTACAAACAATTGTTTTGCTATTCATTAAACCGTTAAGATACAGGCTCCCAGGTAGATGCTATTTTTCTTGACTTCCGGAAGGCGTTCGATACAGTTTCGCACTGTCGCCTGATAAACAAAGTAAGAGCCTACGGAATATCAGACCAGCTGTGTGGCTGGATTGAAGAGTTTTTAGCAAACAGAACACAGCATGTTGTTATCAATGGAGAGACGTCTACAGACGTTAAAGTAACCTCTGGTGTGCCACAGGGGAGTGTTATGGGACCATTGCTTTTCACAATATATATAAATGACCTAGTAGATAGTGTCAGAAGTTCCATGCAGCTTTTAGCGGATGACGCTGTAGTATACAGAGAAGTTGCAGCATTAGAAAATTGTAGCGAAATGCAGGAAGATCTGCAGCGGATAGGCACTTGGTGCAGGGAGTGGCAACTGACCCTTAACATAGACGAATGTAATATATTGCGAATACATAGAAAGAAGGATCCTTTATTGTATGATTATATGATAGCGGAACAAACGCTGGTAGCAGTTACTTCTGTAAAATATCTGGGAGTATGCGTGCGGAACGATTTGAAGTGGAATGATCATACAAAATTAATTGTTGGTAAGGCGGGTACCAGGTTGAGATTCTTAGAAAATGTAGTCCATCAACAAAGGAGGTGGCTTACAAAACACTCGTTCGACCTATACTTGAGTATTGCTCATTAGTGTGGGATCCGTACCAGGTCTGGTTGACGGAGGAGATAGAGAAGATCCAAAGAAGAGCGGCGCGTTTCGTCACAGGGTTATTTGTTAAACGTGATAGCGTTACGGAGATGTTTAGCAAACTCAAGTGGCAGACTCTGCAAGAGAGGCGCTCTGCATCGCGGTGTAGCTTGCTCGCCAGGTTTCGAGAGGGTGCGTTTCTGGATGAGGTATGGAATATATTGTTTCCCCCTACTTATACCTCCCGAGGAGATCACGAATGTAAAATTAGAGAGGTTCGAGCGCGCACGGAGGCCTTCCGGTAGTCGTTCTTCCCGCGAACCATACGCGCCACACACCGATGGGTGGCTTGCGGAGTATAAATGTAGATGTAGCTCAGTATGCTGATAGGAGAGCGCGTGGTCAGCACACCGCTCTCCCGGTCGGTACGATGGTTTTCTGTGACCGGAGCCTCTATTACCCGGTCGAGTAGCTCCTCAATTGGCATCACGAGACTGAGCGCACCCCGTAAAACGGCAACAGCGCTCGGCGGCCCGGATGGTCACCCATCCAAGTGCCGGCCACACCTGACAGCGCTCAATTTCGGTGATCTGACGGGAACCGGTGTATGCACTGCGGCAAAAGGCCGGTGCCCTATGGTCTCCAAGTAGCCGAACATTACCATTTCCAGTCAATGGTCGGTTCAGTTGAACCAGAGGATACAGTCCATTCCGAGTACACTTGGAAACACAACCCACATCATGGAGTCACCAACAGCTTGCGCAGTGCGGTATTGACAATTGGGCTCCGTGGCTTCGTGGGGTCTGCGCCACACTCGAGCCCTGTCATCAGCTCTTACCATGAGAAATCGGGACTCATTTGGCCAGGCCATGCTTTCCTAATTGTCTAGGAGGCGAAGAGAGGCGCTGCAGGCGACGTCGTGCTTTTAGTAAAGGCACTCGCGTCGGCCGTCTACTGCCATAGCCCATTAACGCCAGATTTCTCCGCACTGACCTAATGGATACGTTCGTACGTCCCACATTAATTTCAGCAGTTATTTCAGGTACTGTTGCTTGTCTGTTAGCACTGACAATGTTGTGGCTTGGCGAGACAGCCAAGCCACTATGAGGTAGCCGAAAGGGCACGCTTTTAAGCTCACGCAGGCTGGCGTGGGGTCTGGAACAGTTAAAGGAGTTGAGTCTAGTAAAAAAAGTACGTAGCTTCTGGAATACTTAACTTTAATCCATAATTGGTGAACATCGGTCTGACGGTACATGCATCACAAGATAAATTGCAAATGATAATGGCGCCTTGCTAGGTCGTAGCAAATGACGTAGCTGAAGGCTATGCTAACTATCGTCTCGGCAAATGAGAGCATAATTTGTCAGTGAACCATCGCTAGCAAAGTCGGCTGTACAACTGGGGCGAGTGCTAGCAAGTCTCTCTAGATCTGCCGTGTGGCGGCGCTCGGTCTGCAATCACTGATAGTGGCGACACGCGGGTCCGACGTATACTAGCGGACCGCGGTCGATTTAAAGGCTATCACCTAGCACAGGGCCGGCCAAACGCTGCACAGTGTGCAGACGTGCGGAAGTGCTGCACATGTGCGCACGTGTGCGACAGCGAGCGACAGCGACATCTGTTATTAGACATGTGTCCTGTATGAACGGCGACGGCTCCACTTCCCTGTTTATGTGGTACAAGCAAGAGGAAATCTGGTCATTAAACCGGTTGTTTCAATGTATACTTACATTTAGGGTTTTTTTTTTTAATGTGTGAAGGGCTACGCTCAGCTGAAGTCGATAAAACATAACATTCATCTAACTGTCGGTTATTATGCAGTATCAGACGGAACTGATGAAAGATATAGCAATAATGGTATCGAAATAACAGGTGATCATCGAGAGGGCTGCGGTTATCATTCTGTTCAGAGGTCAGTGAGACAGAAATTATGTGGGTGTAACTGAGAGCACCGAGAATTAGTTATAGGAAACCTTGCATTAGTTTAATGTTATTTGAAATCGTGAATAAGGTTCGTTAGAAGTCGCTAAGTGCTCTCTTTCTTAAATACTAGCTCAAAAACATTACGCGTATTTACGTGCCGTCAGTCAAGCTGCATTAATAAAAACCCACGGATGTTAACTGTATTACATGTCTTACTGGGTTAAACTGTTAACATAAAAGTAAATGTCTCAATGAGTAGACTGTGACAGTATTTTAAATGTTTAATACGCGAAATACCTTCCCATGGTTGGCTTGCAAGCTCTGGAAAGAGCACTATAATGCGCCGGTATAGAGTATCCCAGCAAGTGGATAAAGCGACATCTGTGGGTAGAAACATGCACTACATGAACGCTGACGGCTGCGGCGTGCACGCTGTGACCCGGAAGTTGCACACGTGCAGGAGCACCGCACGCGTGCAGAATTTCTGGCCGGCCCTGACCTAGCAAGTGTGGTGTCTGGCGGTGACACCACAGACAACACGCAGACGCCGCTGCTTTCGGTCGTTAAGTAAAGGTCGTCGGCCATTGCGTTGTCTGTGGTGAGAGGTAATGCCTGGAATTTGGTATTCTCGGCACACTCTTGAGACTGTGGATCTGGGAATATTGATTTCTCTAACGATTTCCGAAATGGTATGTCCCATTTCAAAGTCTGTTAATTCACGACGTGCTGCCATAATCACGTCGCAGACCTTTTCACACGAATCCCACAATACAAATGACAGCTCCACCAGTGCACTGTCCTTGTATATACCTTGTGTACACAAAACGACCAGCATCTGTACTTGTGCATATCGTTAACTCGTGACTGTTGTCAGCTCAGCATATTTCAGACGTTGGTTCCAAATACAACTTTGGTCGTCCACACGGCTGACATTAAAATAAAACACCGTGAAGGCGGAAGGCACCAAACGGCAAAGTTAAGTGTGCTGCTTGCTTGAATATGCAAACGATTAACATTCCAGCGCAACTGCACAAAGAAAGAGTACGGCCATACACATCATGTAAGGGAAAAATGAAATGAGCGTGTGGGAAGTTCGGCCGCCGAGTGTAAGTCTTGTTTCAGTCGACACCACATTGGGCGACTTGAGCGCCGGTGATGAGGATGAAATGGTGATGAGGGCAGCAGAACACCCAGTCCACGAGCGGAGAAAAATCTACAGCCCGGCAGGGAAACGGACCGGGGCCAGCTGCATGGAGGGGGGGGGGGGGGGGGGGGGGGGAAGAACGGTACCACTCACGTAAGCGGGCGGACTCATATAAGGAGAGTTAACGCAACGCGACCCTCATTTAGAAATCGCTTTTGAATAGAGGAAAGTGCCCTAAAGTGGACCCCTTGGTTCTTGGCTCTGTATTCTCCTGAACTTTGGTGGAACCGTGTCTAAACAGTAATTTAGGCACCTACTGCCCTATAGCAGATTGCACAAGTCGGCCGCTTCACTTGCTACTTATCAGTTCGCCATTTCATGTTTTGACAATGTAAAAAGTTTTTACGTTGTGCTACATATCTCTTTATTTGTCCTAGACATTCGCAGCTAAGCCATTCATAATGTATAGGGAGTCACAAACCTTTTGGTTCAGATTGAAACAGGTGCTAGTGGGTCCACAACCGAATATACTGAGATAGGGAACCAATGGTCGGAAATGCATATTTATTATGTTACCAAATGGTTCAAATGGCTCTGAGCACTATGAGACTTAACTTCTGTGGTCATCAGTCCCCTAGAACTTAGAACTACTTAAACCTAACTAACCTAAGGACATCACACACATCCATGCCCGAGGCAGGATTCGAACCTGCGACCGTAGCGGTCACGCGGTTCCAGACTGAAGCGCCTAGAACCGCACGGCCACACCGGCCGGCATCATGTTATCGACATACACAGCGTACACTACACAACAACAACGTAGATCATAATAATTGTTCAAAGTGACGACGTCCAGTCCTCCACAAGTGGCAACGGTGCATGAAGTTCTGCTACATTCTCTCGAAGATCTCTGGTGTCTGTTGTACCAAGAGACAAGCAGTTTGCACCCTAGCAAACAAGTCTGCATCCGTTTCTACTGGGGTGTAATACTTGTTCCACCAGTATTTACCGCACTGTATCTTTCTGAGAGTGTGTTTCGCGGAAAAGTTGACGGGTCCTTATTCGTGGGCGGTCAGTCATAACGTCTCGTCATATCCCCAGAGGAAAAGTCAAGAATTGTGAGATCCGGCGATTACGCTCCTCTTCCAAAACAACGATGAGGTTAGCTGTTGTTTAGATGCTCGCAGGCATCAACATTGAAGTGGGCTGGTGCACGTCGCATTTAAACCACATGCTTTCGCGGATAACAAGGGGCGCAGTGTCCAAGAACTGTGGTAGCACATATCGCAGAAACACAAGGTAATGTGGACCAGTCAAACGGGGAAACAGAAAATAATGTCGTATTAGATGACCTTGGACAGTGCCCGACCATACGTTGACAGAGAACCATGGTTGCTGGCCTTAGATGTGGGTGGCGTGGGGATTGTCCTCACTCGAGATATGGCCGTTGAGACTATTGGAAATACCATCACAGGTGAATGAGGCCACATCCGTTAACAATAAAAACTGTACCGAGTTTTGCACTGCAGCACTGTCGTGGGTAATCCATTGACAGAAGTGACCGCGGGGCTCAGAATCTGTTGGTCCCAGTGCTCACGCACGTTCTTTATGATACGGGTGTAATACTTGTTCCACCAGTATTCACCACACTGTATCCTTCGAAGTGTGTGTGTGTTTCGCGGGCTAGTTCACGGGTGCTTATTGCTCAGCGTTCCGGCCATACGATCCAACACAAGTCTGGTGTTTGGACAAGTCTTTGGTACCAACCCCGGCCGACTCTCTGTGGCGTGAGCGACCCCGTCTCTCGGAAGTTAATATCCACAGAGAAAAACTTATTCCAATTAGGATGACGCCTGTTGGGAAATCGTTCTCCGTACGCGCATGCTGCTTTATGGCCGTTACACACTACCGCACCGTAATTTACACTCCTGGAAATGGAAAAAAGAACACATTGACACCGGTGTGTCAGACCCACCATTCTTGCTCCGGACACTGCGAGAGGGCTGTACAAGCAATGATCACACGCACGGCACAGCGGACACACCACGAACCGCGGTGTTGGCCGTCGAATGGCGCTAGCTGCGCAGCATTTGTGCACCGCCGCCGTCAGCGTCAGCCAGTTTGCCGTGGCATACGGAGCTCCATCGCAGTCTTTAACACTGGTAGCATGCCGCGACAGCGTGGACGTGAACCGTTTGTGCAGTTGACGGACTTTGAGCGAGGGCGTATAGTGGGCATGCGAGAGGCCGGGTGGACATACCGCCGAATTGCTCAATACGTGGCGCGTGAGGTCTCCACAGTACATCGATGTTGTCGCCAGTGGTCGGCGGAAGGTGCACGTGCCCGTCGACCTGGGACCGGACCGCAGCGACGCACGGATGCACGCCAAGACCGTAGGATCCTACGCAGTGCCGTAGGGGACCGCACCGCCACTTCCCAGCAAATTAGGGACACTGTTGCTCCTGGGGTATCGGCGAGGACCATTCGCAACCGTCTCCATGAAGCTGGGCTACGGTCCCGCACACCGTTAGGCCGTCTTCCGCTCACGCCCCAACATCGTGCAGCCCGCCTCCTGTGGTGTCGCGACAGGCGTGAATGGAGGGACGAATGGAGACGTGTCGTCTTCAGCGATGAGAGTCGCTTCTGCCTTGGTGCCAATGATGGTCGTATGCGTGTTTGGCGCCGTGCAGGTGAGCGCCACAATCAGGACTGCATACGACCGAGGCACACGGGCCAACACCCGGCATCATGGTGTGGGGAGCGATCTCCTACACTGGCCGTACACCACTGGTGATCGTCGAGGGGACACTGAATAGTGCACGGTACATCCAAACCGTCATCGAACCCATCGTCCTACCATTCCTAGACCGGCAAGGGAACTTGCTGTTCCAACAGGACAATGCACGTCAGTATGTATCCCGTGCCACCCAACGTGCTCTAGAAGGTGTAAGTCAACTACCCTGGCCAGCAATATCTCCGGATCTGTCCCCCATTGAGCATGTTTGGGACTGGATGAAGCGTCGTCTCACGCGGTCTGCACGTCCAGCACGAACGCTGGTCCAACTGAGGCGCCAGGTGGAAATGGCATGGCAAGCCGTTCCACAGGACTACGTCCAGCATCTCTACGATCGTCTCCATGGGAGAATAGCAGCCTGCATTGCTGCGAAAGGTGGATATACACTGTACTAGTGCCGACATTGTGCATGCTCTGTTGCCTGTGTCTATGTGCCTGTGGTTCTGTCAGTGTGATCATGTGATGTATCTGACCCCAGGAATGTGTCAATAAAGTTCCCCCTTCCTGGGAGAATGAATTCACGGTGTTCTTATTTCAATTTCCAGGAGTGTAGATGCATGTCGGCCACCTCTCGTGACGAATGACATTCCATCTCTGACTACGCGTCATGCATTGTACACAGTAACACACCACACCATGGACACAGCACAAGCTGTCTAATGCAATGGAGAACTCACACCAGAGATATGCGTGCGGCACATGTTAATGCGCCGGTGCGATGCATACGGCCGTCTTTTGACGCACGTGCTGTGAGATAAGATGTGTACATTATGTCTGTGGTGGTCAGGGGTGTACGCTGCTCATACCCGCTGTCTGTTTCAGTGTACAACAGACACCCGGGTTCTCTGTGAGAGGGCGGCAGAACAGCATGCGTCGTTGCAATACATGCAGTGGCACTGGCGGTCTTCGCTTCGAAGAATTACTGTGAACTACGCTGTTGTTATACAGTGTACGCTGTGTATGTCCCTAACACAACAAATACGATATTCTGACCATTGCTTCCCATCTCAATATAATCAGTTGTGGACCCACTACCAAAGGTTTCAATTAAACCCAAAAGGTTTGAGACACCCTGTAAGTGTTCTTGAATAGTAAGGTTAAAGGTTAACAAAATGTAGGCAGTAATTGCGCAATTCTCAGTTGCTTGAACCAGATCACTTGCTTTTTCGAGTTTGAAGTCTGCCTGTATTAAGACACACTCTTAATCTGTTGGACTTCTACAGCAGATTCGAAGAAGGTAATTGGGAAGCTTCATCAAAGAATGTGCAGTGCTTCTAAGGTAACTATAGCTATTGATGCAGTTCAGAAAAAGAAGATGGGTTGGAACAAGGCCAGTAAACAATTTGATGTTCCAAAAACAACACTTCTGAGGTTGTCCTACATGAAGTACAGTACAGGGCGGATATAGAATTTTGGGTAAAGGTCTTGAAGAAGAGCTGGCTTAGTGTTGTCTTGTTATGGAAGCTTCTTTTTTTGGCTTTCTCCTCCTAATAACTTGTGAAGAATGGCCTTACACTGAATACCTTTCAGAGACGAAAACGCTCGTGAAAAACGGGTTAGTCTTTTTCCTAAACGTCACATGACCAGACTGTCGGAAAGAAAACCTACAAAAACATTCTATAGCAGGGCTGTCAGCAACGGAAACACAGGGAAAATCTATAACCTTCTGGAAGATGATGTATTGTACATACTATGAAACTAGATTATGTATTCTCTAATTTAATACTTTTTTCAAATTTGTTTCGTGCTGTTTTGCTTATTTCTTTTAGAAGGAGTCGGAGTTTGGCAACTAGCTTTGAAGATCATTAAGTGTACGTTTTTTGAAAATAATTCTTTTTCATAATAACTTTTAATTATTTTTCTAAGAGTAAGATGTAAATGGTGCATAGCTTTGTAGAGCAATATTAGATGCTTTTAAAACATACCGCAATTTTTTATTATTTCCTATTCTTTATAATCAAAACAGAATGGGAGCCCGGTTTTGGCGTTCTACGGATCGGAGCGTGGAATGTCAGATCCCTTAATCGGGCAGGTAGGTTAGAAAATTTAAAAAGGGAAACGGAGAGGTTAAACTTAGATATAGTAGCAATTAGTGAAGTTCGGTGGTAGGAGGAACAAGACTTTTGATCAGGTGAATACAGGGTTATAAATACAAAATCAAATAGGGGTAATGCAGGAGTAGATTTAATAATTAATGCAAGAGTAGGAATGCGGGTAAGCTACTACAAACAACATAGTGAACGCATTATTGTGGCCAAGATAGACACGAAGCCCACGCCTACTACAGTAGTACAAGTCTATATGTCTACTAGCTCTGCAGATGACGAAAAAATTGAAGAAATGTATGATGAGATAAAAGAAATTATTCAGATAGTGAAGGTAGACGAAACTTTAATAGTCATGGGTGACTGAAATTCGATGGTAGGAAAAGGAAGAGAAGGAAACGTAGTAGGTGAATATGGATTGGGGGTAAGGAATGAAAGAGGAAGCCGCCTGGTGGAATTTTGCACAGAGCATAACTTAATCACAGTTAACACTTGGTTCAAGAATCATAAAAGAAGGTTGTATACATGGAAGAAGCCTGGAAATACTAACAGGTTTCAGATAGACTATATAATGGTAAGACAGAGATTTAAGAACCAGGTTTTAAATTGTAAGACATTTCCAGGGGCAGATGTGGACTCTGACCACAATCTATTTGTTATGAACTGCAGATTAAAACAGAAGAAACTGCAAAAAGGTGGGAATCTAAGGAGATGGGTCCTGGATAAACTGACTAAAACAGAGGTTGTACAGAGTTTCAGGGAGAGCATAAGGGAACAATCGACAAGAATGGGGGAAAGAAATACCGTAGAAGAAGAATGAGTAGCTTTGAGGGTTGAAGTAGTGAAGGCAGCAGACGATCAAGTAGGTAAAAAGACGAGGGCTAGTAGAAATCCTTGGGTGACAGAAGAAATATTGAATTTAATTGATGAAAGGAGAAAATTTAAAAATGCAGTAAATGAAGCAAGCAAAAAGGAATACAAACGTCTCAAAAATGAGATCGACAGGAAGTGCAAAATGGCTAAGTAGGGATGGCTAGAGGACAAATGTAAGGATGCAGAGGCTTATCTCACTAGGGGTAAGATAGATACTGCCTACAGGAAAATTAAAGAGACCTTTGGAGAAAAGAGAACCACTTGTATGAATATCAAGAGCTCAGATGGCAACCCAGTTCTAAGCAAAGAAGGGAAAGCAGAAAGGTGGAAGCAGTAAATAGAGGGTCTACACAAGGGCGATGTACTTGAGGGCAATGTTATAGAAATGGAAGAGGATGTAGATGAAGATGAAATGGGAGATATGATACTGCGTGAAGAGTTTGATAGAGCACTGAAAGATGTAAGTCGAAACAAAGCCCCGGGAGTAGACAACATTCCATTAGAACTACTGACAGCCTTGGGAGAGCCAGTCCTGACAAAACTCTACCATCTGGTGATCAAAATGTATGAGACAGGCGAAATACCCTCAGACTTTAAGAAGAATATAATAATTCCAATCCCAAAGAAAGCAGGCGTTGACAGATGTGAAAATTACCGAACTCTCAGTTTAATAAGTCACGCCTGCAAAATACTAACGCGAATTCTTTACAGACGAATGGATAAACTGGTAGAAGCCGACGTCGGGGAAGATCAGTTTGGATTCCGTAGAAATGTTGGAACACGTGAGGCAATACTGACCCTACGACTTATTTTAGAAGCTAGGTTAAGAAAAGGCAAACCTACGTTTCTAGTATTTTTAGACTTAGAGAAAGCTTTTGACAATGTTGACTGGAAAACTCTCTTTCAAATTCTGAAGGTGGCAGGAGTAAAATACAGGGAGCGAAAGGTTATTTACAATTTGTCCAAAAACCAGATGGCAGTTATAAGAGTCGAGGGACATGAAACGGAAGCAGTGGTTGGGAAGGGAGTGAGACAGGGTTGTACCCTTTCCCCGATGTTGTTCAATCTGTATATTGAGCAAGCAGTAAAGGAAACAAAAGAAAAATTCGGAGTAGGAATTAAAGTCCATGGAGAAAAAATATAAACTTTGAGGTTTGCCGATGACATTGTAATTCTGTCAGAGACAGCAAAGGACTTGGAAGAGCAGTTGAACGGAATGGACAGTGTCTTGAAAGGAGGATATAAGATGAACATCAACAAAAGCAAAACGAGGATAATGGAATGTAGTCGAATTAAGTCGGGTGGTGCTGAGGGAATTAGGTTCAGAAATGAGACACTTAAAGTAGTAGATGAGTTTTGCTATTTGGGGGGCAAAATAACTGATGATGGTCGAAGTAGAGAGGATATAAAATGTAGACTGGCAATGGCAAGGAAAGCGTTTCTGAAGAAGAGAAATTTGTTAACATCGAGTATAGACGTAAGTGCCAGGAAGTCATTTCTGAAAGTATTTGTATGGAGTGTAGCCATGTATGGAAGTGAAACATGGACGGTAAATAGTTTGGACAAGAAGAGAATAGAAGCTTTCGAAATGTGGTGCTACAGAAGAATGCTGAAGATTAGATGGGTAGATCATATAACTAATGAGGAGGTATTGAATAGGATTGGGGAGAAGAGAAGTTTGTGGCACAACTTGACTAGAAGAAGGGATAGGTTGGTAGGACATGTTCTGAGGCATCGAGGGACCACCAATTTAGTATTGGAGGGAAGCGTAGAGGTTAAAAATGTAGAGGGAGACCAAGAGATGAATATACTAAACAGATTCAGAAGGATGTAGGTTGCAGTAGGTACTGGGAGATGAAGAGGCTTGCACAGGATAGAGTAGCATGGAGAGCTGCATCAAACCAGTATCAGGACTGAAGACCACAACAACAACACCAGAGGGACCAATCTTCTGGAATAGATTGCAGCCAGTTTAATTCATTAATTTAACGATGAAATTCATAGTGTGCATTTTTGGCGTAAATTTAGGAGGCTCAGAATTTCACTACTCTTAGACGTCGAGTGGTATGAAACGACACAGAGACGCTATAATTGGGCCGAATGGCGCGGGGTAGCCGCGAGGTCAAGGGTGCCTCGTGACAGTCCGCGCGGCTGCCTCCGACGGAGGTTCGAGTCCTCCCTCGGGCTTGTGCGTGTGTGTAGTCCTCAAAGTAAGGTAGTTTAAGTTAAATTAAATAGTGTGTAAGCTTAGGGACCGATGACCTCCGGAGTTTGGTCCCTTAGGATCTTACCACAAACTTCCAAAACATGGGCCGAATGTTCACGACTAATCTTGAAATCCGATGTTATCGCGTTCTTTCTCTGTGTAACAGGCATAATGTTTCATATACTCACATTTAAAGAGTGCTGTCATTCATTGTACCAAGTGGATATTATTCTGCGTTTTCTGTAAACATAAACTTCACTGAGAAGAGTACTTCATATAACAGTTAAGTCATATGTGAGGCTTCCGCTTTGCTTCGGTAATGGATTAGGTGCACTGGTATCTGTCACAGTTGTGGTCCCAGTCTTAACAGTGGGAGAGTCTGCATTTGGCCCCCAGCCAAAATGGTTAAGATATTGAAAATCAACATATTGTTACATCACATAAAAAAACTAAGAAAAGTTGAGCTGTATGTAGTACTTCAGAATGACAAACGAAGAATATTGAACCCATTAACAGTGACCGTGAAATATTCGTGCCTAAAATACATAAGTTTACGTCGAAAGTTCAGAAGATTTTCGTCTCTGAAGACATCGTAGAGTTAATTGCAAATGAAAGGAATCACTATTGGGTTCGGAAAAATAAGGGTACCATACACAATTCAGAAGGAACTGGAGTAGCCGAACTACATTGTGTGTGTGTGTTTTTTTTCCGTACCATTTTTAATGAAGCGCAATAAGTAGTTGTCTTTAGCAGAGTAATGGAGTGGAGAAAAACTGTTTGGTAGCAATATTTTTGGAGAAGTAATGGCTAGAGGTAGCTATTTCAAATTATTACCAATGCTAAATTTCAGCCATGATGTCGGTTCAACCAATGATCGTTTGTACAAAATACAGAATGTCATCGACTTATTACGAAAAAAATTTAGTCAGTCATTTCATCCATTCCAAAAGCTGTACATAGACGAAAGTTTACTGAGAAAAAGCTTGAATAATCAACGGAAAATTAACGTTCTACGAGTCGGGGCGTGAACGTGGTAGGGAAACTAGAAAATATGAAAAGGGAAATGCAAAGGCTCAATCTTGATATAGTAGGGGTCAGTGAAGTGAAGTGGAAAGAAGAGAAGGATTTCTGGTCAGAGGATTATAGGGCAATATCAACACCAGCAGAAAATGGTGTAACAGTAGTAGGGTTCGTTATGAATAGGCAGGCAAGGTAAGGAGTGCACTTTTGTGAACAGTTCAGTGACAGGGTCATTCTCATCAGACTTGACAGCAAACGAACACCGACAACGATAGTTCAGGTATACATGTTGACATCGCAAGCTAAAGATGAAGAGACAGAGAAAGTGTATGAGGATATTGAAAGAGTAATACAGTATGTAAAGGGGGATGAAAATCTAATAGTCGTGGGCGACTGGAATGCAGTTGTAGGGGAAGGAGTAGAAGAAAAGGTTACAGGAGAATGTGGGTTTGGGACATGCAGTGAGAGAGGAGAAAGACTAATTAAGTTCTGTAACAAGTTTCAGCCAGTAATAGCGAATACGCTTTCCAAGAATCACAAGAGGAGGAGGCATACTTGGAAAAGGCCGGGTGATACTGGAAGATTTCAGTTAGATTACATTATGGTTAGACAGAGATCCCGAAACCAGATACTGGATTGTAAGGCGCACCCAGGAGCAGATAAGTTTCAGATCACAATATAGTAGTAATGAAGGTAGGGTCAAGTTTAAGACATTAGTCAGGAAGAATCAATACGCAAAGAAGTGGGATATGGAAGAACTGACGAGATACGCTTGAAGTTCTCTATGGCTATAGATACAGCAATAAGGAATAGCTCAGTAGGCAGTACAGTTGAAGAGGAATGGACGTCCCTAAAAAGGGCCATCACAGAAGCTGGGAAGGAAAACGTAGGTACAAAGAAGGTAACTGCGAAGAAACCATGGGTAACTGAAGAATTACTTCAGTTGATTGATGACAGAAGGAAGTACAAAAATGTTTCGGGGAAACTCAGGAATACAGAAATACAACTCGCTATTGAATGAAATAAATAGGAAGCGCAGGGAAGCTAAGACGAAATGGCTCCAGGAAAAATGCGAAGACATCGAAAAAGAAATGATTGTCGGAAGAAGAGGCTCAGTATAGAGGAAAGTCAAAACAACCTTTGGTGAAATTAAAAGCAAGGATGGTAACATTAAGAGTGCAACTGGAATTCCACTGTTAAATGCAGAGGAGAGAAAAGATAGGTGGAAAGAACACATTGCAAGCCACTATGATGAGAAAGATTTGTCTGATGTGATAGAAGAAGAAACAGGAGTCGATTTAGAATAGATAGGGGATCCACTGTTAGAATCAGAATTTAAAAGAGCTTTGGAGGACTTAAGATCAAATAAGGCAGAAGGGATCGATAACATTCCATCAGAATTTCTATAATCATTGGGGGAAGTGGCAACAAAACGACTGTTGACGTTGGTGTGTAGAATGTCTGGTGACAGACCATCTGACTTTCGGAAAAGCAACATCCACACAATTCCGAAGACGGCAAGAGCTGACAAGTGCGAGAATTATTGCACAATCAGATTAACAGCTGATGCATCCAAGTTGCTTACGAGTACAAGACTAATACACAGAAGAATCAAAAAGAAGATTTAGGATGCACTAGATGATGATCAGTTTGGATTTAGAAAAAGTAAAGGCACGAGAAAGGCAATTCTGACGTTGCAGTTAATAATGGAAGCAAGACTAAAGAAAAATCAAGATACGTTCATAGGATCTGTAGACCTGGAAAAAGCGTTCGACAATGTAAAATGGTGCAAGATATTCGAAATTCTGAAAAAAGTAGGGGTCAGCTATAGGGAGAGACGGGTCATGTACAATACGTAGAACAGCCAAGAACGAATAATAAGAGTGGGCGACCAAGAACGAAGAGCTCGCATTAAAAAGGGTGTAAGACAAGGAAGTAGCATTTCGTCCCAACTGTTCAATCTGCACAGTGAGGAAGCAATGTTGGAAATAAAAGAAAGGTTCGGGAGTGGAATTAAAATCCAAGGTGAAAGGATATCAATGATACGATTCGCTGATGACATTGCTATCCTGAGTGAAAGTGAAGAAGAATTACATGAGCTGCTGAATGGAGTGAACCGTCTAATGAGTACACAGTATGGACTGAGAGTAAATCGAATAAAGACGAAGGTAATGAGAAGTAGTAGAATTGAGGACAGCGTGAAACTTAACATCAGGACTGATAGTGACGAAGTAAATGAAGTTAAGGAATTCTGCTACCTAGGCAGTAAAATAACCGATGACGGACGGAGCAAGGAGGACATCAAAAGCAGACTAGCTATGGCATTCCGGCCAAGAGAAGTTACTAATATCAGATATCGGCCTTAGTTTGAGGAAGAAATTTCTGAGAATGTACGTCTGGAGTACAGCTTTGTATGGTAGTGAAACGTGGACTGTGGGAAAACCGGAACAGAAGAGAATCGAAGCATCTGAGATGTGGTGCTACAGACGAGTGTTGAAAGGTGGACTGGTAAGGTAAGGAATGAGGAGGTTCTACGCAGAATCGGAGAGGACAGGAATATGTGGAAAACACTGATAAGGAGAAGGGACAGGATGATAGGACATCTGTTAAGACATGAGGGAATGACTTCCGTGGTACTGGAGGGAGCTGTAGAGGGCAAAAACTGTAGAGGAGGACAGAGACTGGAATACATCCAGCAAATAATTGAGGACGTAGGTTGCAAGTGCTACTCTGAGATGAAATAAGGATATTGGAAAGTCGGAAGCAATGGCTGAAGCACTTATGAAGCCCTATTTAGGAAAGAGCCATACCGTTTACGTAGATAATTGGTATTCCAGCCCAGATTTATTTAGAATACTACACAATTATCACACAAATGTGTGCGTAACCTTAAGAAGGAGAAGGAAAGGAATGCCTAAAATTGATGATCAATTAAAAAGAGGTCAGGTAACCTATCGATCATGCAAAATTTAATACTCATAATGTGGATGGATAAGAAAGAAGTCTATGTGCTTTCTACCATGCACTCGGATGAATCTGATACAGTAATCAAGCACGGTGTGAAAAAAGTTATTCAAAAACCTGTATGCGTATTGGATTATAGTAATTCAATGGGTGCAGTTGATAAAGCTGACATGAATATAAGCACTGTGGAATCAACACGCATTTCTTTAAAATGGCATCGCAAATATTTCTTTCACTTGTTGGACATTTGTGTGTGGAATGCCTATTGCCTTTATGAAAACAGGAGGAAAGAACCGATATCCATGGCAAAATTTCAGTTGCCGTTAATTAGGGAAATACTGGAAGAGTATCATCTAAGTATTTCGCCAACATCCAACAGGCAATAATCATCCACTGATATTAACAGAAAGACATTTTCCTCCGGTTTACAAATCGGTAGGAAGAAACCGAAATAGAAGGTGTGTTGCTTGAAGTGTAAACGACAGAAGACGAGAATCTGAATGTGAGTGTAAAAACTGTAATGTGGGTTTCTGTGTTGACCCTTATTTTCAAATTTATCATATTGAATTACATTATTAAGAATCTTTTGGATGATCCTAAATTGCATTTTTATTTATAATACTTGTAAAATCTCCGAATATATTATTATGTAACACTTAAGTAACGTAACCTGCACACCAGCTTACTGGCGTGCAACGTGCGCAGTTCGCGGCACGCTGCACCGATCAGTGGCGCCACTGCAGCAGAGCAGACTGCCGTAACGAAAGGGTTAATTTGACTACTTTCCGTTATTCTCATTGTGTTTTTTTATTGTTCATTTTATATCGTCCTTTCAAGACACTGTTTATACCGTTGAACTGCTCTTCTAAGTCCTTTGATCTCTCTGACAGAATTCATTGTCATCGGCAAATCACAAAGTTTTTATTTCTTCTCCGTGAACTTTAATTCCTACTCCAGATTTTTCTTTGGTTTTCTTTACCACTTGTTCAATGCACAGATTTAGTAACATCAGGGACAGGGAACAAACCTGTCTACTCCCTTCTCAATGACTGCCTCCTTTTCATGCCCCTCGACTCTTATAATTGCCGTCTGGTTTCTGTAAAAATTGCAAAAATTGTAAATAGCCTTTCGCTTCCTGTGTTTTATCCCTGCCGCCTTTAGAATTTGAGAGAGAGCATTGCAGTCAACATTGTCAAAAGCTTTCTCTAGGTCTGAAAATACTATAAATGTAGGTTTGTCTTTCCTTATCTTCTGCGAGAAGTCGTATTGCCTCGAGTGTTCCTACATTTCTCTGGAATCCAAACTGATCTTTCCCGAGGTCAGTTTCTACCACTTTTTCAATTCTTATGTAAATAATTCGTGTCAATATTTTGCAACAGTGACTTCTTAAACTGATAATTCGGTAATTTTCACACCTGTCAGCACCTGCTTTCTTTAGGATTGGAATTATTGCTTTCTTCTTGACGTCTGAGGGTATTCCGCCTGTGTCATACATCTTGCTCACAATATGGAAGACTTTTGTCATGGCTGGCTCTCTCAAGGCTATCAGTAGTTCTAACAAAATGTTGTCTACTCCCGGGGCCTTGTTTCGACTTAGGTGTTTAAGTGCTCTCTCAAATTCTTCACACAGATCATCTCTCCCATCTCATCTTCATATACGTCCTCTTCTATTTCTATAATATCTCCCTCAGGTTCATCTCACTTGTATAGACCTTCCAAACACTCCTTCCACCTTCTGTCTTTCCCGTCTTTGCTTACAACTGGTTTAGCATCTGAGTGCTTGATATTCATACCGGTGGTTCTCTTTTCTCCAAAGGTCTCCTTAATTTTCCTGTAGACGGCGTCTATCTTTTCCCTTGTGGTATATGCTTCTAAATCCTTAATTTGTCCTCTAGCCATTTTTGCTTAGCGATTTAGCACTTCCTATCTCGTAAATTGCATTTGCTATATATTGTGACGCTTAACTACGATTGTTTGCACTTAGCCACTGAGGGCCTTTTTGTGTTATATTATAAGCAGTGTCGCAGACTTCATTTTTTCAACAAGTCTCAGTGATAAGTAAACCTTTTTAACTCTTTTATGTGACTTTGTTACTAATTTGTTACCTGACCCTGGGGCATAGCTGCGTAATAGTGGCAGGGAGAAATTGTCTTAACGGTGTATTGCACCAGAAGCCGCTTCACGAACTCACAAACTTGGCCTACCGTAAAAACAGTGCCAATTCGGTCTTCGCAGAAGCGACGAGACCTTCACAAAACTGGTGACGTGGATTTACAAAAAACAGGCCATTACATGAAAGGGAAATCGAGATATGTTCCTTTTCCTTTGTCTTCGCTCTCACAGAATTGGTGTCTTATTGTCAAATAACGTATGAATCACCTCGCTTAGCTAGGAAACTACTTTCAAAAATACCTTGCAAGTTCATGACTGCTTTCAGTTATTTTGTTCTGTAATTTGGCATGCAGTGTTCTTACCAAAAAGTGGACAGTGAGCATACATTATTGCTTCCCATCATAATACATGTACTTCCACACTGAAATAGCTCTTAGAGACTGTGAAGTGATTTAGTTCCCGGTATGGTGATAAGGCGTTTCAGAAAAGTCCCAGAGATTTCTGTTTTACAGTTATTTTCGATCTCTTAGCATTTTAAACCTGTTTTAGGAGTGGTATTAATATTAAATGTCTCTTAAACTGAAATTCTTACTAGTAGACAGTAAAGATTAGAACGATGAAAGGAGCAACCATTTCTGACACAGACAAGGTTAACGATGTGATTGATATGAATAACAAGGAGCGATGGTTTTGCAGCCAAAGCAACTAATATGTAGTCGTAGTCGAAGCAATATATATATATATATATATATATATATATATATATATATATATATATATAGTGTTCAGACTAGATAAATACATAATAAGCATGTAAGTGCTACTTGTGACTAGTGACATTTTTTTTAAATTGTAGATTGGCAACCTGTCCGTAAAATCTGCTTACTGGTTTTATACTGATGTAGCTGATTGACTGATGTACCACATCGTTTGGTGTCCTGTCCCTTAGCTCTGCGAAACTCAGCATCTCCTTGAGAAGACACAATACATTTGTCCTGCAGATAAGAGTCTGCAAAGGTAGCTGCGATGTATTGGTCGGGAGACAATAGAAAGCCAAACGATGGGAAAGACCTGTGGCGGACTTTTCCCTAAGCGTTTAAATAACACAGCTGACTGGGGTTTACCCAGGGTGAAGAGTACGTTTAAAGTTTCTCCTAGGTGAGTCAAACGGAAAGGCTACTGACGGTCGGAATTTCTCCGACACTTACAAGCAGGAAAAGTGTAGAGAGTTTTGGGTCACGCACTTACAAGAAGAAAGGGGAAATGCAATTCTATTCTAGCCCATATTCGAATGTTTACGTTGTGCAATATTTTAAGCGATTTCCCGACCTGCGCAAGCAGGAACTACTAGTACACAAAATCTGCATCACCGTTCTGTTCACAGGAAAGAGAAACACGATTAAAATTTTAGTAGTTAACAACGGACGATTCAGACCCTCATAAGGTAACGTTAATATTGTGCAGGACAGGTCGTGTCATACCTAAATACTTGTCGGTTGTTCAGCGCTGTACGACAGTGTTCACTGGCGAACGGTTTTAACTTTTTCTAAAGTTACTGAGCATATAACTCAGTATGGCTGGTTTGTCACACATTTAGGGTAAACTTACAATCGCGAGAATCTGAAAAACCTGTTTGTATTTAAATGAAATTTGCTTATTTTATATCGGCTCAGACAGAGAATGTGTTTGTTAAATAAGCACAGATAAGTGTATAATTAGTAATAATTGGTAATTACATCCAATTACGACAAATATGAAAAGAGATAAACAACGCTACATTGAGAAACTCGTATGTTTGAGAAATAATTACACGACGTCTCTCCAAAGACGGACATACCATACCAAGCACATTAAACTCAAAAGCTATTGCCGGCCGCTGTGGCCGAGCGGTTCTAGGCACTTCAGTCTGGAACCACGCGACCGCTACGGTCACAGGTTCGAATCCTGCCTCGGGCATGGATGTGTGCGATGCCCTTAGGTTAGTTAGGTTTGAGTAGTTCAAGTTCTGGGGGACTGATGACCTCAGATGTTAAGTCTCATAGTGCTCAGAGCCATTTGAACCACCAAAAGCTATAACAGATCAAATAAACATAATGTAACTTTGTGTGGGTCACCAAACTGAGTAATAATAAGAAAACTTGAATTTTTATCGAAATTTAGAAATATTTTGAAATTATAATACGTATAAGGAGTAACGGGAGTACGATTATTTATAGATAGGAAGTAGGGCACAGAGCGATTTACTGTTGATAGGCGTGTTCTTAGCAGAGTGGAGAGGAACTCATGCCACCAACAATAGCTCAAGAACTCATACCGACGCTGAATATGGAGAAATAGAGAAAACATGTGGCTAACTCAGTACGTAATAAGTAGCCGGTAATCTAATAACCATATGGCATTGGAACGTGGTGGTAGGGGAAATAATTTGTGGATGGTGTTATGGAAGCATGTCAGCTTGGTAGTAAAAATGAGAGATGACAAAGAGTAATATTCTGTAGTTAAGTTCAGCTAGTAACAGAGAATACACTATTCAAAACTTACAACTTTAATAAGGCATGGAGACGAAGGAGATGTCAGCTAGTATAGTCACAGGAATTCTGAACACGGATACTGGATTGTAAGACGTACCCAGGAAAAGATACTACAGACGAGTAGAAACACGAGAAAGACATCACTGTTTAGTAATGATGAAGAGTAGGCTGAAGTTTTAGAGAATCTTCCAGAAGAATTAATACGTAAAGAAGTGAAGAGGTCGCCAAAGAAATGGAAGGACTGATTCAGCATAGAGAAAAGTAAAACCAACCTTCGGCGAAATTAAATGCACTGCCGTTAACCTTAGGTTCAAAAATGGTTCAAATGGCTCTGAGAACTATGGGACTTAACATCTATGGTCATCAGTCCCCTAGAACTTAGAACTACTTAAACCTAACTAACCTAAGGACATCACACAACACCCAGTCATCACGAGGCAGAGAAAATCCCTGACCCCGCCGGGAATCGAACCCGGTAACCCGGTAACCTTAGGATTGCAATAGGAATTCTGCTGTTAAACGCAGAGGAGAGAGCAGGTAGATGGGAAGAATAGACTGATGGCCTCTCCGTGGGAAAGGACTTGTCTGACGACGTGACCGAGAAAGAAATATGAGTCGTTAGGGAACCCTCAAAGTTCAACAGCGCTTTGGAAGACTGGATATGAAAAAGCCAGAAGGGGAACACGACATCCCTTCTGAATATCTGAAATCATTGGCCGGCCCGTGTAGTCGAGCGGTTCTAGGCGCTTCAGTCTGGAATCGCGCGACCGCTACGGTCGCAGGTTCGAATCCTGCCTCGGGCATGGATGTGTGTGATGTCCTTAGGTTAGTTAGGTTTAAGTAGTTCTAAGTTCTAGGGGACTGATGACCTCAGAAGTTAAGTCCCATAGTGCTCAGAGCCATTTTTTGAAATCATTGGGGGAACTGGTAGCCAAAAGACTATTGAAGTTGGGAAGTAGAATCTATGAGACTGCCGAAATGCCATCAGACTTTCGGAAAAATATCATCAACACAATTTCGAAGCTAGCAAGTACAGATAAGGGAAAGAACTGTGCACAATCATCTTAACAGCTGAAGCATCCAAGTTGCTGACAAGAATAATATACAGAAGAAAGGCAAAAAATCAAGATGTTAGATGGTAATCTGATTGGATTTAGGAGAGGTAAGGGCAACAGAGAGGGATTCCGACATTGCCGATAATGGAAGTAAGGCAGAAGAAAAATCAAGAAACGTTCGTAGGATTTTTTTAAACGGATAGAAGCGTTAGACAATGAAAAATGCCACAAGATGTTCAAAATTCTGGGGAAAACAGGAGTAAGTTACAGATAAAGACGGGTAATATACAATATGTACAAGACTCAAGAGGGAACAATGAAAATGGAATATAAACATCGAAGTATTCGGATTAAAAAGACATCTGACAGGGATGTAGCCTTTCGCCCCTACTGTTCAGTCTGCGCAGCGAAGAAGCGAGGATAGAAACAGAAGGAAGGTTCAGGAGAGGGCTTAAAATTCGGGATGGAAGGATATCAGTGACAAGATTCGCTAGTGGCTTTGCTACCCTCAGTGAACGTGAAGAATTACAGGATCTGTTGAACGGAATAAACGGTCTAATGAGTACAGAAAATGGATGTAAGGTAAATCTAAGGGAGGAAAAAGTAATTAGAAATACTAGAAGTGAGATTTACGACGAACTTAACATAAAAACTGGTGGTGAAGTAAAGGGATTCTGCTACCTTGGAATCAAAATAACATATGACGTAAAAAACAAGGACATAAAAACCAGACCAGCGCAGGCAAAGAGGATATTCCTGGGTGAGAGGAGTCTGCTAGTAACACACATCGACCTTAATTAAAGAAAGAAATTTCTGAGAATGGTCCGTTCGGAGCACAGAATTGTATGGTAGTGAAACATGGACTGTGGGAAAACCGAAAAAGAAGAAATCTGAAGCGGTTTGGAGGTGGTACCATGGAAGGATGTTGAAAATTAGGTGGGCTGATACGGTAAAGAATTAAGAGTTTCTCCGCAGAATCGGTAAAGACAGGAATACATGGAAAACACTGAAAATAAGAAGGGACACGATAACAGGAGAAGTGTTAAGACGTTAATGAGAAATATCTGTGGTACTAGTGCGTGCTGTAGAGGATAAAAACTGTAGAGATAGACAGAGATTGAAGCCGGCCGTTGTGGCCGTGCGGTTCTAGGCGCTTCAGTCTGGAACCGCGTGGCCGCTACGGTCGCAGGTTCGAATCCTGCCTCGGGCATGGATGTGTGTGATGTCCTTAGGTTAGTTAGGTTTAAGTAGTTCTAAGTTCTAGGGACTAATGACCACAGATGTTAAGTCCCATAGTGCTCAGAGCCATTTGAACCATTTTTTTTTGAACAGAGATTGAAAAACATCCAACAAATAATTAAGGACGTGGGGTGTAAGTGCTACTCTGAGATGAAGAGAGGAACTTACTGTGATTGCATTTAAAACAAACTCAAATGAATCTCGGTAATTCTGGACTTCACAGGAGACTTTATTTCCGTTAATGATTATAGTGACCATTTACTTCATAAAATGAACGTAGTTTTACACGGGAATTTTCTGGAATTTTAGCGTGGAAATATTTGTAAACTCTAGGCCTTCAAATCTCAATCACATCGTATTTCAGTTACCTCAATTTGCACTTGACTGGACACACATTCTTACTGTTTTACAAAAAAAGGGAAGCATAAAGAAAAGTTGTCTTTTAAAATGTTTAAAATCTGTAAACCTTGTTTCAAATTCATCCTCATGCTCACAATTTTCCCGCGTATTTCTGGTGAGATACAAAGCCGCCTGAAATTGATGTACCGCGTTGCTCATCGGAACTTGATTCTTTGACTATTTACTCAACAAATTTTTTGCCTTAACTTAGCCACCACATCCGTAACGATGGATCTTCTCCTTGCATTCTAAATTTAAATTCTGCAAATGTTTTTATATCATTAATGAAGGATAAATCCCGAAGCCACATGGATAAAAAAACCGTGCTTATGTCTTAACTTTGGACTATCAAGAACTGACATTATGTTTCTTTCAATTCCCTTGCTTAAGAATTTTGGAGCTGGATAGTCAATGTGCCTCTTTGTATAGAAAAAAAGCTGGAATACTCGCTTTCTAATCCACTTACGAAAGTAAAGAACTGTGGTTGGACGAAACGGCGATATTTATTGAATTTAATTTTTTTGGCAGGTGGCAAAACATTTTTCATGCGATTTTCATTGTCGCGCAATACTTCTGTGCATAGGACGATATTTTGCTTCATCATATATCAAATTTATTTGTTTTCCAGTAATGAAACATAAGTATTATTTATTCGAGCCACAGGATCACAATCTGGAGGTACCGAAACTAGTTCTGATATAGACAGAATGAAATTTTGCAGATATTCGTAAATACAGTTAAATATATCTTGTAAGTAGGCTGTTTAGGTTTTTTTATTGGTAACGCCATCTCTGTATGAAAATCACTGGCTGTGCTGTGTGCAGTCTGTGGCTGCTTTGCATTGTTGTAATACTCGCCATTGTAGTGTTAGGCAGCTGGCTGTGAACAGCGCGTAGCGTTGCGCAGTTGGAGGTGAGCCGCCAACAGTGGTGGATGTGGGGAGAGAGATGGCGGAGTTTTGAAATTTGTCATGAACTGCTATATTTATATATGACGATATCAAGGTAAATACATTGTATGTTCTCTATTAATATCTTTCATTTGCTAACTATCCCTATCAGTAGTTAGTGCCTTCCATAGTTTGAATCTTTTATTTAGCTGGCAGTAGTGGCGCTCGCTGTATTGCAGTAGCTTGAGCAGCGAAGATTTTTGTAAGTGATTTGTGAAAGGTATAGTTTAATGTTAGTCAGGGCCATTCTTTTGTAGGGAATTTTGAAAGTCAGATTGCGTTGCGCTAACAAAATATTGTGTGTCAGTTTAAGGACAGTCGTGTACAATTGTTCAAAGGGGACGTTTCATAATCTTCTCCTGTATTGGTGTTTTTCGTTACCGGGCGATACAGTGTTTAGCTTTCGGGACGACGACGGTTCAAACTCGCGTCCGGCCGTACAGACGTAGGTTTTCCATGATTAAAGCAATTGCCGGGATGGTACTTTTGAGAGGGCACTGCCGATTTCCTTCTTCATCCTTCCCTAGCCCGAGCCTATGGTCCGTCTCTAATGACCCCGTTGTCAACGGGACATTAAACTGTAATCTCGTCCTCCTCCTCGCTCCTCTGGTGTTACAAAATGGTAAAATTTCGAATAATTCCTAAAAATTTTACGTTTGTAAATTCGTAATTCGTCAAAAGTGTTGATCTGTTAATGTCACCAGCACGAATAGAATTATAGTTAATGAATTTAGCCGCCAGTGCCCGCACTCTCCACGAGCACTAGAAAAAGCTTCCAAACCTTATTCCCTGATTTGAACTCTTAAATTGTGAGCTAAATTGTCAATTCTTTTGCGACTGCGTTTAGAGACAAATACATCGTCAGAAAAGTCTTGAGATTCGCTGGGCAAATAATCTCCGCAGATTTAGTTACACATCCTCAACAAAATCATCTGCAGTAAAAAATTTCGAAAGTTTCAAATGTCTGCGAGTCGTGTAACCGAGGCGGAACGTGGGGACCAGCCCAGTATTCATCTAGTGGGATGTGGAAAACCGCCTAAAACCCACATCCAGTCTGGTCGGCATACCGGACGTCGTCGTTAATCTACCGGGCAGATTAGATCCGGGGCCGGCGCGCCTACCCGAGTCCAGGAAGCAGCGCAATAGCGCTCTCGGCTACCGTGGCGGGTCAGACGAAACTAATAGTCCAATTGCTTAAAATCGATTAGTCACACGCTCACGGTATAAAGCCAGAATAAGGATAACACTAACTTGCTGTTATAATAGAGTAATAAAAGGGTTGCTATAAAGTGTTTATCAGCTGACGGCCCCATCTTCCAGCAGCGTTGAAGCCGCAAGACTGCTGGCGCGCAAGTCGCGCTACGCGGAAGTTGCCGCTTTAGCGGAGAGCGCGGGCTTTCCGGACCGCGTACGGCGTACGGTGATCGCCGGCGTGGCCCGCCGCACGTACGCAGAGCGTATCTGGCGAGCGTCAGCGCGCGTGCACTGCCGGAGGCTAGCCGCCGTGGCCGCAGGTGTGCGGGAGACAGCAGACCGGTTTAAAGCCCCGTACAGGAAAAGTACGTACAGTTGGCTGCCATTCGCCATTTTCGGCACTACCCACTGCTACTCATACATAATTTTTTTACTCGTTTTACAGGCCAACAAAGGACCATGTCACATTCATAGTCGTTTCAGGAACACATACACTTACACAGTTAACAACCATCCGTGCATGTCAGGTTACCTTCCATTAGGATCGTGGGTTTGCTCAAGGACTGTGATATGACTTTCAAACGATGGAGCACAGCAATCAGTCGTCCTTCTCTTGCAGGTTTTATTCGGCAAATCTAGATTTCGGCTAGAGCGTAGCTATTATCAATGCACCATTTCATTATAGTCTTGAACGAACTGTGACAGAAGTCCGAACAACAGGGCACCGACATACTAGGGCATCCAATGATACCATTAAATGGGTGCATTGATAATGGCTAGGCACTAGGCGAAATCTAGATTTTCCGAATAATACAGGCAAGGAAAGGACGACTGATTGCTCTGTTCTATCATTTGAAAATCGATGCATGCTACAAAAATGTATGTATCTGTGTACGTGAGTGTGTGTGTGTGTGTGTCTGTGTGTGTGTGTGTGTGTGTGTGTGTGTGCGTGTGGCCGGCCGGAGTGGCCAAGCGGTTCTAGGCGCTACAGTTGGAACCGAGCGACCGCTACGGTCGCAGGTTCGAATCCTGCCTCGGGCATGGGTGTGTGTGATGTCCTTAGGTTAGTTAGGTTTAAGTAGTTCTAAGTTCTAGGGGACAGATGACCTCTGAATTTAAGTCCCATAGTGCTCAGAGCCATTTGTGTGTGTGTGTGCGCTCCAAATCTCCTCCTAAACCACTGAATCTATTTCAACCGAACTTGGCACACATATCACTTATTCTGAGGCAAAAACCACTATGGAGGTAAAAACCACATACCTATCATAGTTCGCGAGATATGACGTCATAAACAGGGAGACCCGTGAGAAACTGCCACATCGTACACGACACGTAGTTCAGTGGTAGCCTAGGTGTAAAAGTTGTAACGTCCCCTTAGAAAAATTATAAATGACTATGCTGGTAAACTTCTACGTTATTTGATTTTCAAACAGCTGAGCAAAACTGTACTCAGTCTCTGAGCAAAACTGTTCTCAGACTTTTCTCTCTTTACTTATTCTGATCATCACTAGTCCGACACACAATATTTTTTTGGCGCAACGCAATCTGACTTTCAATAATCCGTACAAAAGAATGGCCCTGACTAACAATAACCTATACTTTTCATGAATCACTTACCTCACAAAAATCTTCGTTACTCGAACTACTGCAATACAGCGAGCACCAATACTGCCAGCTAAATAAAAGATTCTAACTACTAAAGGCACTAACTACTGATAGGCATAGTTAGCAAATGAAAGAGTTTGATAGATAACAAGCAATGTATTTACCCTAATAGTGTTCAAAAATCATCATATATATGACATCCATCTTTAGAAATTTCCTTTTTCTGTCGGACACACGTCCAGATCCCCCGCTTACAGTAACCTCTCAAAACTCTGGCATCTCTCTCTGCACATCCACCCCTGCTGGCGGCTCACCTCCCAACTGCACAACGCTACGCGCTGTTCACATCCAACTGCCCAACACTACACAAGCGAATATTCCAACAATGAGTCCAACCAGCCACAGACTGCACACAGCACAGTCAGTGATTTTCATACAGAGCGCTACGTGGCGTTAGCAACATAAAATCCTAAACAGCCTACTTACAAAGTGACTTTGATTTTCGACACAGTGGTAAACAAACATTGATGAAACGATTAAATCTGTTGTCAAACAATAATCAAATAAAATCTTGTCTCATTATAATCTTACTGTTTCACCCTGAAAGGCTTTCACACCGTCGCAAAGTGTCCCGTTTCTAGCACAAAACTTAAGCTGAACGTCACAGACAAGCTGCCAAATGATCTGAGGGAGGGGCACGTGATTTTACAGACTAAGATGATTTAGGTTTTTGGTAAAACTTAACAACGGAGGTAACGGTGATTGTGGCCTCAGGGAACTTGCGATAGGACAAGTCACTACTTCGCTACCGCATTACAAGTCGATCTGTGTACTTCACTATAATTTATGGACGCTTTTGTTCTTGTTCATTTTTTGTGTAGAGCTGTATTTACGAGCTTTTCATAGCTTCCACCACCTGCTGGTCGTGAGACAGATTTTTCTGCTTTGTTAGTTTACCGATTTTATTTCCTCTCTCCTCGTCTTTCACTATATTTTCCTTTTTTTTAGAAAAAGTATTCGTTGCATACGTAACACGCCGTTGGACAGATCGCGAGTGATTAGACACTGTGGTGTGTTCTGGGAGAATGAGACGGGTGCGGGATAATGTAAGCGACTCCCATAATAACGAGACAGATGTTTACTCCATCTGTGTAAACAACATCCATTGAGCGAGCTGTAGTGCATGTTTTGTTTGCGATTTAGGACTCGTTAACAGCGGCATTAACCACTGTCATCTTTAGGACGGGACATCAGTTTACGTTTGCTGGACTGTAATGCCATGGAATCTTGTCAGACCGACGCAACGCCATCCCGTACTGTGATAAAAGGTACGAATTACCTCGTGTATCTTTGCACGGAAAGAAATATTGTTTGCAATTATTGCTATATATCATAATTCGCCTGCTGCTTCTGAGAACTGTGTATACGTAGGCACATACATAATAAAATTCACTCATAAAGCTAAAAACTAAATGCTAAAGTAGGAAAGTAGGAAACAGAAATCAAACAAAAATTATCGCAGTTATGTGATCGACACTTTACAACAAAGTAATACGATTTTTGAAACACTAATTTCTGAAGTGCTCTAAGGACGTGGAGGAGATGTGGCAGTCCGTCGACGCTGGTGTAGGTTCGTCGCTGTTTCGCTTAAACTGCTACAGTTGTCCTTCGGAGGTCCACGCACGCGTCGAAGGTTCCAGCTGTCGGACGCCAGACGTCACAGTGATTGAGTATGCTAACAACCAGCTGTAAACAGGCGCGCGGCCCGTCGAGAAAACGAGAACAAAACGCAGTCGGCGAGGTCGTCGGAGACATAACATTACGCTTGTATTTGGGAGAGCACTCCTGCAGGTGTCCGCTCTTCGCAACGGCGAGAGGTCTCGACCGAACTGGCGCAAGTAGGTGCTATGATATTTCGAGAAACTCCTGTCTTAAATAATCCTCTACGTACATTAACTGTTGGTTTTGGACTACTGAAGTGTGTGGCATCAAAAGCGTGACAGTCCAGCTCTGGAATGCATTGCAGCAGCGAGTCAACGTGGATGGATTCCACAAGTCCTTGATAACATTCGACAAGTTCGGACGTCTTTGGCAACCGAGTAGTGGCTCAAAATGGTTCAAATGGCTCTGAGCAGTATGGGACTTAACATCTATGGTCCTCAGTCCCCTAGAACTTAGAACTACTTAAACCTAACTAACCTAAGGACAGCACACAACACCCAGTCATCACGGGGCAGAGAAAATCGCTGAACCCGCCGGGAATCGAACCCGGCAACCCGGGCGCGGGAAGCGAGAACGCTACCGCATGACCACGAGCCGCGTACACCCGAGTAGTGAAGCAACTCAAATCACTTAATAAAAGCAAGTCTTCTGGTCCAGAATGTATACCAATTAGGTTTCTTTCGGAGTATGCTGATGCATTAGCTCCATACTTAACAACCATATACAACCGTTCGCTCGACGAAAGATCCGTACCCAAACACTGGAAAGTTGCACAGGTCACACCAATATTCAAGAAAGGTAGTAGGACTAATCCACTAAATTACAGACCCATATCGTTAACGTCGATATGCAGCAGGATTTTAGAACGTATATTGTGTTCGAACATTATGAATTACCTCGAAGTAAGTGGTCTATTGACACACAGTCAACATGGGTTTAGAAAAAAAACATCGTTCCTGTGAAACACAAGTAGCTCTTTATTCACATGAAGTGTTGAGTGCTATTGACAAGGGATTTCAGATCTATTCCGTATTCCTGGATTTCCGCAAGGCTTTTGACACTGTACCACACAAGCGGCTCGTAGTAAAATTGCGTGCTTATGGAATATCGTCTCAGTTATGTGACTGGATTTGCGATTTCCTGTCAGAGAGGTCACAGTTCGTAGTAACTGACGGAAAGTCATCGAGTAAAACAGAAATGATTTCAGGCGTTCCCCAAGGTAGTGTTATAGGCCCTTTGCTGTTCCTTATCTATATAAACGATTTGGGAGACAATATGAGCAGCCGTCTTAGGTTGTTTGCAGATGGCGCTGTCGTTTATTGCCTAATAAAGTCATCAGAAGATCCAAACAAACTGCAAAACGACTTAGAAAAAATATCTGAATGGTGCGAAAAGTGGCAGTTGACCCTAAATAACGATAAGTGTGAGGTCATCCACATGAGTACTAAAAGGAACTCGTTAAACTTCGGTTGCACGATAAATCAGTCTAATCTAAAAGCCGTAAATTCAACTAAATACCTAGGTATTACAATTACGAACAACTTAAATTGGGAAGAACACATAGAAAATGTTGTGGGGAAGGCTAACCAAAGGCAGCGTTTTATTGGCAGGACACTTAGAAAATGTAACAGACCTACGAAGGAGACTGCCTACACTACGTTTGTCCGTCCTCTTTTAGAATACTGCTGCACGGTGTGGGATCCTTACAAGGTAGAACTGACTGAGTACATCGAAAAAGTTCAAAGAAAGGCAGCATGTTTTGTATTATCGCGAAATACGGGAGAGAGTGTCACAGAAATGATGCAGGATTTGGGCTGGAAATCATTAAAAGAAAGGCGGTTTTCGTTGCAACGGAATCTTTTCATAAAATTCCAGTCACCAACTTTCTCCTCGGAATGCGCAAATACTTTGTTCACACCGACCTACATAGGGCGGAACGATCACCACGATAAAATAAGGGAAATCAGAGATCGTACGGAAAGATACAGGTGTTCATTCTTTCCGCGCGCTATAGGAGATTGGAATAATAGAGAATTGTGAAGGTGGTTCGATGAACCCTCTGCTGGGCACTTAAATGTGATTTGCAGAGTATCCATATAGTTGTAGATGTAGATACAGCTCAGGGAATTCCTGTAAATTACGCGCTGCTGGGTTGTGGCGCGGAGCTGGCAAACGATAGCGACCCAGCTGTTCCCCATCGGATTCGGATCAGGCAAATTTGTTGGTCAAGACATCAACGTGAGACCAGTATCGTGATCCTCAAACCACTCATCACGATTCTGGCCATGCGACACTGACAGTTATGGTGCTAGAAGGTGCCACTGCTGTTGGGGAGACAAGTATGAATGGATGCGTGCGCACGGCACTGATGTTCACGTAGCCCACAGCTGTCATGTCGCCTTCAGTTAATGCCACAGGTCCGGTGGGAGCCTAGGTCAATATTCCTCATAACATAATGCTGCCCCCGCAGGCCTGCGTCCGTGGCGTGGTACATGTCTCGAGCAGCGGTTCGACAGGTTGACAAAGACGCGAAATTTAACCGACAGGCAGAAGATGCTGTGATATGCGAATGATTAGCTTTTCAGAGCATTCACACAAAGTTGGCGCCGGTGGCGACGCCTACAGCGTGCTGATATGAGGAAAGTTTCCAACCGATTTCTCAAACACAGACAGCAGTTGACTGGCGTTGCCTGGTGAGACGTTGTTATAATGCCTCTTGTAAGGAGGAGAAATGCGTACCATCACGTTTCCGACTTTGATAAAGGTCGGATTGCGGCCTATCGCGATTGCGGTTTAACGTATCGCGACATTGCTGCTCGCGTTGGTCGAGATCCAATGACTGTTGGCAGAATATGGAATCGGTGGGTTCAGGAGGATAATACGGAATGCCGTGCTGGATCCCAACGGCCTCGTATCACTAGCAATCGAGATGACACGCATTTTATCCACATGGCTGTAACGGATCGTGCAGCCACGTCTCGATCCCAGAGTCAACAGACGGGGACGTTTGCAAGACAACAACCATCTGCACGAACAGTTCGACGACGTTTGCAGCAGCATGGACGATCAGCTCGGAGACCGTGGCTGCGGTTACCCCTGACGCTACATCACAGACAGGAGCGCCTGCGATGGTGTACTCAGCGACTAACCTGGGTGCACGAATGACAAAACGTCATTTTTCGGATGAATCCAGGTTCTGTTTACAGCGTTATGTCGGTCGCGTCCGTGTTTGGCGACATCGCGGTGAACGCACATTGGAATCGTGTATTCGTCATCGCCATACTGGCGTATCACCCGGCGTGATGGTATGGTTTTTTTTTTTTTTTTAAATGGCTCTGAGCACTATGGGACTTAACATCTATGGTCATCAGTCCCCTAGAACTTAGAACTACTTAAACCTAACTAACCTAAGGACAGCACACAACACCCAGCCATCACGAGGCAGAGAAAATCCCTGACCCCGCCGGGAATCGAACCCGGGAACCCGGGCGTGGGAAGCGAGAACGCTACCGCACGACCACGAGATGCGGGCTTGTGGTATGGGGTGCCATTAGTTACACGTCTCGGTCACCTCTTGTTCGCACTGACGGCACTTTGAACAGTGGACGTTACATTTCAGATGTGCTACGACCCATAGCTCTACTCTTCATTCGATCCCTACGAAACCCTACATTTCAGCAGGATAATGCACGACCGCATGTTGCAGGCCTTTCTGCATACAGAAAATGTTCGACTGCTGCCCTGGCCAGCACATTCTCCAGATCTTTCACCAATTGAAAACGTCTGGTCAATGGTGGTCGAGCAACTGGCTCGTCACAATACGCCAGTCACTACTCTTGGTGAACTGTGGTATCGTGTTGAAGCTGTACGGGCAGCTGTACCTGTACACGCCATCCAAGCTCTGTTTGACTCAATACCCAGGCGTATCAACGCCGTTATTGCGGCCAGAGGTGGTCGTTCTAGGTACTGATTTATCAGGATCGATGCACCCAAATTGCGTGAAAATGTAATCACATGTCAGGTCTAGTATAATGTATTTGTCCAATGAATACCCGTGTAGCAATTTCAATGGTCAGTAGTGTACTTAAACCTAACTAACCTAAGGACATCACACACATCCATGGCCGAGGCAGGATTCGAACCTGCGACCGTAGTGGTCGCGCGGTTCCAGACTGAAGCAGCTAGAACCGCTCAGCCACATCGGCCGGCCAAGATCGGGACTACATGGAGCATGATCCAGTACTTCAAATTTGAGTTTCTGGAGCGTTTCAGCAGTGTGGACAACAGTATACGGACGGTCTTTGTGTGCAGTCATAGAAATCCTCGGCGTTTGCTTCGAACTGTAGGCTTTAGCCTGGCAGTAAGCATCTCACTGTAACGTACACTGTTTATTGTTGTGCACATTTCCCCATAATGTTCCAGTACTTGTCCTTGTGCACCCCAGAAACCCGTAAGCATCAGTTTTCCTGCGTACGGTTGGGTCTTGAGCTTTTTCTTGCACGGCGAATTTGAATGTTTCCATTCCATACCCTGCCCTTTACTCTCAGACTCGTAACGATGGATCCATGTTTTGTCTCCAGTAATGATCCTGTCTAAGAAGTTGTCCACTTCGTTACCTTAGTGATCCAAATGCTTTTTGCAGATGTCCAAGCGCATTTGTTTATGCAACCGTGTGATTTGTTTTCGGGCCCACCTTGTACAAACTTTATGAAAACCAAGTCTGTTATGTATGGTTTCGTAGGCAGAAGCGTGACTAATTTAGCAGACGATGAGCCACTTGGTTAATAGTTAATCGTCTGTCTAAGAGAATCATTTCACGTGACTCTCAATGGTTTCTTCTTTGGGCCGGCCGCAGTGCAGGAGCGGTCCTAGGCGCTTCGGCCTGAAAGCGCGCGACCGCTATGGTCACAGGTTCGAATCCTGCCTCGGGCATGGATGTGTATGATGTCCTTAGGTTAGTTCGGTATAAGTAGTTCTAAGTTATAGGGGACAGATGACCTCCGATGTTAAGTCCCATAGTGCTCAGAGCCATTGGTTTCTTCTTTTGTGGCGGTAAACGGTCGTCCGGCTCCTTCATCGTGCGTAAGACTTGTGTAACCATTTCGGAATTTTTCAATCCATTCGTAGACACTCCGTTGTGGCAAAACACAGCTTCTGTACTGTACCGAAAGTCTTCGAAGAATTTCAGGCCCTGATACTAATTCCGACCAAAAAACGGATCACTGAAAGTTGCTCTTCTTTGGTGCAAATAGACAGCGGAGCAGCCATGATTAACAACAACTGCAGCGACAACGAAACTAACCTAGGAGCTTGAAAATTGCAGAGATATAACAACAAATAAACAAAGCATGCGTCATCAACGTAAAACGACAGTACTACCAAAATAAACAAAAATATAACTAAATTGCGGATGATAATTGACTTGCCCTCGTATGTGCGGTGAACAGAGGGCTCCGAAACACTCGTGTCTGCATCAACAGCTCTGACGTCAGACCTGTCACAGGTCGCGGCCTATCCTGTCATGCTTTACAGAATGCGGAAGCCTCTGACAAAATTCTGTGATTAGCGTTAGACCTGACAAAATTCTGTGATTAGAGTTAGACATCCAGCATCTTGTCGCCTAGTCGTGGTTTCACAATCCTTCAAGGACTTTCCATAGATATCACGACAGTAGCACGCAGACAGCCTACTAGGTTCCACATTTCTTAGATAATGATTCCTAGGAGCGAGGCCATAACAATTTGCTGTTTGTCACAGTCACTTATGTCAGCGTATTTTCCCATTTTAGAACAGTTTCGTCGCCAAATACCTATTCATCTCTGCTCTGCTGAAGGTAACGGCTGGAAAAACAGTAAGAATTTTCATAAAGTTTATGAGGGACTAACTAAATAATGTGAACTCTAAATACAAAGAAATTTTAGGAAAATGAAAATGTTTTAGGGATGAAGGATTTGGTATAGAATAATCAGAATAGCTTTGATATAAACTTTGTTATATAAACAATTACGTCGGTCAGTAATTTAAAATTTTTCCTGCCAGTCTAAGTTTGAAGTCTATAGACTTGTTAACTACTTTTCTTAGATGTCTAAAACTTTTTGCACACATTTATGACATTGTTCACTAAAAAGTAGACTACAATCAAATGATTTAAATCAATAGTTTTATACTATAAATACACAAATTAGACAATCAAAACAAAGGTAATTTTTTTGTAATTAATAAGGGTATATTTTTCCTCTTGGTGGTAGTAAGTTGGTGTCTGTAGTCTACATTTCTCCAAATGGTAGCCTGAAATATCACAAAAAATTTCAGACCTCTAGCTCAAATAGTTTTTTTTTTTTTTGCATAAAATAAACATCTCAGAAAATGTGATTCTTGGGAAATTCAGTTTTAAGGTACATTTCATCTGTTACTCACCTCTGTTGTTCTTAAAACCCTCCAGTTGCATAATATTCTTGGTTTGTGTGTTCCTCATCTTCTCGCTCCCTTTTCTTGCTCCTCTTTGCTATTCTGGCCTCTTTAGTTGCCTTCGGCCAGTATCAAGCAATCAATTGCCACCAGTGCTTATCTCATATTGACACCAGGAGTTAGTGCCAACAACTCTAAAGCATCACATCTGCTAACTGCCCCGTCATTAAAGCAAATAACTGCATCTAATACACCTAATCGCATGGTATTGAAACCAACAAACACAGTTTTAGGCAGGTGTTCCCATATCACATGGTTGAAACATTCATTAACATTTTGTGTCTTTGTATGTAAGCACCGTGACAATAGTTCAGTGTCACTTACGTCCCTATATATGGGGTTCATTGCTTCCAATACCTAAAATGGCAGGGAGTGATGATGTGCATAAGTCTCACCCTTTGCTTTTGCTTTTTTGTATCCACACCATGTGCATGCACCATTGTCGCAGAAGGTGTATGGAAAAAGGTAGCCCATACTGCTTTTTTCATGGACTCAGTACTGTCTCGATTCCATCTTATGGCTAAACCATAATAGAGCTGCAGTTTGTCCACCTCTTCCTTAGTTAGACGACCCCGACCACCAATTGGTTTGCCATCACTGAGCTTTTTCCCCTTCATATCTTTTATTACCTTACGTAAACGTGTGCCCATCCTCTTTTGGACATGACCAACACACTCTAACTTTTCAATTTTTACAGTTCTTCCATAACGCATATTTTCAGACACATTTGCAAACCGTTTGGCGTCTCCGTCTCCAAGGTAATTCACATACCGTACACCATAATTCTCTTCTGACCTTTGAAATATTGTGAGAACTCCCTCTGATTCCATTCCACCACTGTACCCAGAAAAATTCTGAACGCAAACATGATCCTGGTTATTTCCATTGCAATCATGGCAGTACTTCGTCATACGTTCTATGTCAATCACCTTTCCGTTTTCTAGGGATGTTACGGTGACAACATATCCTATCAAAGGCTGCAGCTATATCAGTGTCATCTTTATTGCATAACATAGTTTCTTCTACTGCGTTCTTCATTGACACAGCACTCACTTGACCACGACTTTCAGGAAGTAACTGGGTGTACTTCTCAAATCTTGTAGGTGGGGGCAAATTCATGATAGCACATAATGTTTGAGCTGCCTTTCTACCCTTCTCAATACACCTCATTCCATATGCAAGTCTATATTTGTGTTATAAACTCTTCCTTTGCACAATCCAGAAGCATACCCAGTTGTAGTTACCCCAAAGAAATCACAAAACTCTTGTAATTTACTAGCCACACCTTTCCTGGCTTCAAAATCTTCGACGATTTTAATACCATCTTTTCCACAAAGCGCACACACAGTAGCATTCTCTGGAAGCGAACATAAAGTACTCAATTCAGCAGTTATGGAAACACATTCTGTTACAGTGTTTTGATCGTATTTTATAGAAATGTCACTCTGGGTACTCAAATATTTTAGCTTCTGTCTTGAAGCATTTGGCGGAGTCGACATAACATCCATTTGATTTGTGGATGTAATTACACAGTCTCTACTTTCCAACGAAGTAAACAGATTACCATACGTTTTCCCGTTCCAAAACACTTTTTTGGAGGCATAACTACTTCCGAGAATGACACAGCACTAAAAACTCAACAATGTACAGAAGACAAACAACTCTCAAAAACCACAGATATACAAAGGAAAACAAAGGAGCATCGGAAAGCGTGTATGCTAACAGGGCTGCCAACTCAAAGAGCGATTACACAGTGTATATTTTCGAAGTGGCAAAATAATAATGACGTCATTTGACACCCGACCGCAGCGGAAACACGGACGTGGCCGCATACTGACATATATTTAAATTCGTTTTTAAAGTTGTTCCCGATGTCCGAATCGATTCATTTAACTACTATTTTGTTCACAAAACTCTAAATATTGATTTAAGACGGGACAAAATTGAATTTTTGAACCAGATTCACTAGCAAGTGACCTTAAATACTCTCTTAAAGCCACCAGCCAGCATTCAATCCCGTGGTGGGCACTGGTCATAATTTCTTGCTTCATCAGTGTAGTATCTCCACGAAGGCCATTTTCGGTAGTAGTTGGAACAATTTGCGACATGACGTGGTCCATACCTACAAGAGAGTAATAGAAATCGACAACAGAATCAGAACCCTACGCTCGAATGCTACTGGAGATTTAAATTATTGCCAAAGTCCTCAGATGGTCTGAATCGCACTCTCTTTTTTGTCATGAACTTCAAAGAGATAATATGAGTCCAAGGAGGGATGAAGAGTAATTTTTCGGCATGAAATCTCGTTCCTTATCCAAGAAACAAGATCAAAAGTGTCGTGGTTTGATACGGAAGCTGTAAATTGATTTTTATGGTGGCTGGAGTGTTATCAGTGTTTTGATTGGTTTCATGCGACCCGCCACGAATTCATTTCAGCATAGCGCTTACACTCACCGCCTTTTGATGGAAATATTTCAATATCTGTCTTCCCTTAAAATTTTTACTCTCTGTGGCTTCCTCTCCTACCATAGTACCATGATGTCATTTTCTAATGTCATAACACATGTCCTATCATCCTGTACCTTCTTGTTGTCAATATTTTCCTCATATTCCCGTCCACGTCGATTCCGCAGAGAAGCTCTCATTTGTTGTCTTCACTTTTCAATATCCTCCACTAAGACCACACTTCAAACGCTTCGATTCTCTTCTTTTACGACTTCACGTGATTCACTTCCAAACAATGCTGTGTACCAGACGTACACTCTCAGAAAGTTCCGTCTCAGGTTTAGATTTACGTTTTATAGTAGTAGAATTATTTAACCTAGAAATGCTCTCTCTACTTACACTAATATCTTTATTTACTTGTTAGTAAGAGATTTTGAAGCTGACTCCAATGTATGTTTAATGTTTTTTAACACACTGTAATTTTTTTGGCAGTATTCAAAAACTACGCATCCTACTTCTGATATCATCTGTGGAACATTAAATTCTGTACCTGACCCATGATATAAGGCTTAACAGTGCAGGGAATAGGTAGATAGCTCCCAAGAAGGAAAGCGCGCATCTCTAAGTCCTCACGCCCAACATTACAAGGTCGTGACGATAATCAAGCTATTCGTCCAAGCAGGGGGACCCGGTGATTAGCCGTTGTGATTGCTTTGCCTACGACAATTTACAGGGGCCTTTCTTAAACGCAAAATCATGTTAGTGATGTATCCGTTACATGTTAGAACTAGAAAATGGTCGGAAATGCCTTCTTATTTCAAACTGTTCATACTGTGGATGTACACGTACTCGTCAATAATAATTTCCACTGTGACAGAGATGTGTGCGACTTTTGTTAACCTGGCCCACCTAGAACAGCACTGGATTACGACTCTTCATTTTGTATAATCTCTATAGTATACCACAGTAATTAGAATTAATCTTAATGTGATGGCATACACAGATGAATAAAAAAGTGTAAACATTCATTCTCTTTTTTGTTTACATAATCCTTTTCATTTTTAATGATGAGTATATCAAGCGATAACATAGATATTTATTTTCTCCCAGTATATTCAGAACCCATAATTGAACTAGAAACTTTTATTTTAAATTTTTCAAGGACTAAAACTTAAACTTCCTATTTTTATTGATGTAAATATATAATCTTCGGAACAATGTAATTTTTAGTTGTAAATTCTAAACACCTGAATATTTCCTTTTGTGGACTGGCAAGACAGCCAATCCACAGTGACGGGTAGCCGAAAGGCACGCGTTTAAGCTCACGCAGGCTGGCGTGAGGTCTGGAACAGTTAAAGGAGTTATACTAGCAAGAAAAGTACGTAGCTGCTGAAATACTTAACTTTAATCCACAATTGGTGAACATCGGTCTGACGGTACATGCATCACAAGATAAATATCAAATGATAATGGCGCCTTGCTAGGTCGTAGCAAATGACGTAGCTGAAGGCTATTTTAACTATCGTCTCGGCAAATGAGAGCGTAATTTGTTAGTGAACCATCGCTGGCAAAGTCGGCTGTACAACTGGGGCGAGTGCTAGGACGTCTCTCTAGACCTGCCGTGTGGCGGCGCTCGGTCTGCAATCACTGACAGTGGCGGCACGCGGGTCCGACGTATACTAACGGACCGCGGCCGATTTAAAGGCTATCACCTAGCAAGTGTGGTGTCTGGCGGTGACACCACATTTCATACAGTGCAATCACTATAATTATCCTCAAACGTAAAATTTCATGTGTAGCTACATTCTCTCAATCGACATTTTTCACAGAATATAATTAATAAATCCACACATGATTCTAACAAAAAAAAAGAGAAACATTTTGGTCTTCTTTCTACAGCATCAAGTAAATTTTGATGGTTCAGATCCTGATTATATGAACAATTTTATACTCTACAATTTGTAGCGAAGTATCTTTTTGTGTGATTCGTAGATTTTCAGTAATTGCAAAAAATGTCCAAAAATTCCCAAGTTTTTATGATACCTTGGTTTTGGAACGCGCGAAAAATTGATATATGTTGCGAATAAAGCGTTTAAAACGATTGTTAGTTCTTTTCTCTACTTTGTTTCCAACCATTGTTCGCATGTTCCATAAATTAAGAAAGGGTGTGAGGTAGAAGCAATATTGGCCTTGTAGAAGCATCTGTTCTAACATTCACTGCAAGTTCAGGGCCCCCACGAAGAAATTCCGAAGTCCATTGACTTAACGAATGTGTTATCTCGTTTTGTAAAAGCGAGCACTTCTGTCAACAACAACGATAAAGCATCATTTTACGTAAGTAGGAACCATTACGATAAAAAGTCGTGCATTCTTAGAAATATATTTTCGCCGATAGAGACCATTATCATAAAACGAAATTAAAACATTTAAGAGAGTTTGCATGGTAACATAATTAATAATTATGCTGTCCAAGGCGGCCCTCCAGCCATATGCTCCATCTATTCTACAACAGTGATACCTGCCGTATGTGTAACGTGTTCCTTTGGTCGACTTGCTGTGGTCTACCTTACAGACACTCACCCGGCGAAACAAAGCAGCCAAGTGAGACTTTTGATCACATGTCCAGGTGATTAGCTCTGTGAGTCAAAGTACGTCATTCTCACGTGGTTTCCTTCGTTGGCGGTATCTCCACCTACGTCTGAAACCGCATGTATGTGGTAAGTGGAACGTCATCATCTACTCACATTCCATTGTTGGAAGTCAACGATTTCAGGATTTTCCAGGAAACTGTCCAACTTAGTATCCAGGATGTTTCTCGTTCATTAGCTTTTGCTAACGTATGCGAACTGTTCGTTGGAACGGAATTATTAGTAATATATGTAAAAATGTAGAATAGGAAATGTGCTTTACCAATCCTAGTCAGATGAGAGCTCTAGTTCGACTCGGAAGAAAAAATATATAGCCTACTGTAGTCTTCAAATGTACGGACAGTTAAAGCGTGCCGGTTGAGTAATAACAACACTGGAAAGGTGACAAAGAGGAGGCGGCTAGATAGAGAAATTGACAGGCCATGAATAGATAGCAGTGGAACATTTTGCCAGATTCCAAAGAGGCAGCGTGGTTGAAGTTGAAGCATGATCATCCATTCGTACAACCATCAGCAGATGTGGTACCACAACTCACGAGTAATGAAAGTAACGAATTACACTGAAGAGCCAAAAAAATTGTGATCCCTACTTAACAGCTTGTTTGTCCGTCTTTGGAACGAAATAAATCACTGATTCTGCGTGTCAGGGATGCGACAGTTTATTAGTAGTAAGAATGAAGGCTTTCACGGCAGGTGTTGTCATCACTTAACACTTCCGGGCTGAGATGCCGTGGACCATACATAAAACTCTCCCGTGACGTTTCACCTTCGACTGCGGAAGGCATCCTCCGAGTTCGCCGCTTGTCCTCGGAGGACGCAGGGGAGAGTTTTATGTATGGATCACGGCATCTCAGCCCGGAAGTGTTAAGTGATGAGTTTATTAGTAGTTTTGTGGAGGTATGTGGCATTAGATGTCTACACACAAGTCATGTAATTCGCGTACGCGGTGATGGCGTTCGATAGCGACCTAAATGGGTTCAATAGGACTTACATCAGGCGAATTTGGTTGCCGAGGCATCAACGTGAGTTCACTATAATGCTCCACAAATTACTGAAGCACAGTTCTGCGAGGGGCCATGGCAAGCAGTGTATTTAACAATAAATTCTTCTAGCATCTTCATATGGAAATGATGCTGTAAGCCCCCCCTTTTGTAACTCCGACTTTTGCTGTTGCACATGGATTAAGAAGAAACGCGAACTGACTGTAATTGACCCTGCGAGTGGATTAGAAACGAGTTTGGCACCTGCAATAATTTAATTTGATAGAAATTAATTTTATGAAGGGAAGTTTCATTAACGTAGTGAGAAATGAAAGGGTTGCTCTACCGATCTACAGAATGAAAGTTCTGTCCAAAATAACAATCTGATTTATTATGTCTAAACTCAAAATAATAAACAAAACACATGAAACATTTTAAAAAATTGTTCAAATGGCTCTGAGCACTATGGGGCTTAACTTCTAAGGTCATCAGTCCCCTAGAACTTAGAACTACTTAAACCTAACTAACCTAAGGACATCACACACATCCATGCCCGTGGCAGGATTCGAACCTGCGACCGTTGCGGTCTTGCTGTTCCAGACTGTAGCATGAAATATTTACAATACGTCAAATTGGATACTCAAATAAATGCTGTGAAAGCGAAGTTGTCCGTAAACTAGCTTGTTACATTTATGACCAAGTGGTATGTGGAGCCAATTCCTTGCAACTCAAGTCTTAAGAGAAACATCCAGCCAACCCAACATTAATTAATTACTATTAAAAAACAGTCTTGATCACGATTTATTTAACAAGGTGACCGGTTTCGACCACTACTGTGGTCATCTTCAGACCATTGAGTAGGAACCTCTTTCTGTTGGAGAATCACTACTCAACACTACTCGATTCTCCAACAGAAAGAGGTTCCCACTCAATGGTCTGAAGATGACCACAGCAGTGGTCGAAACCAGTCACCTTGTTAAATAAATCGTGATAAAGACTGTTTTTAATAGTAATTATTTATAAGACATTGATCACTGCTGTTCCCATAATGCATTCAAAACCAACATTAATTGCTGCTACAGTAGTGAGAACTCAGACAATGAACACCCAAGACAGAACCACGTTAGAAAAGACGGGAACAGGCGCGCTCTGCTGAGCTCTGATTATCACAGAGCAAAATTCCCTAAACTACCGTTGCTGCGGACATACATTACCAAGCTGTCTTCTTAACTGCAAGGACACGATCTGGCGTACCGGAGGCGATGGCTGGCTGCTTCGACGTCCCATCGTGGTGATGATAATGTCGCGAGTATAGCCCGAAACAAATTATCCTGGTCTGGTTGTTCCAGACTAAAGACTTCATAGCAATACAAATGCGCCTCTGAGGGAGCCGAAGAAGACTCGCCACACAATCACTGACGGTACAGTGGCTGATTTTAACAAGCGAGGTCACACAGTAACTCCGATACAGTCAACTTAAGCCATAACTGCTCAAGACGGACAACATAGGCCGCTTGTACGCAGAACGCTCAATTGCCAACTTGAAGTCGAAACTTCAGCAACTTCGTCAAACAGTTACAAGTAAATGAAAGTAAATTAGACAGCCAACGGAAGGCAGGTTGTCCAGAGCAGCGAGAGCTCAGTCTTGTAACTTACTCCGACCGAAAGGAGAGACTCGGCTCAACCAGGAGCACCCGTACAAGCTGAACACAGAACATTACCGCCCACACGAGAGTGGCCGTGGTTAGAGGTGCTAATCAGCAACTCGAAAACCGGCGGAAAATTCCACTCTATTGCCGAAGCACTACTAATCCACCAGTGGAGGTACTTGGCGCCGATTTCTGGGTCGATTTTGCTACGTCACGTAGCTATACCCTGAGCAAGCCAATCACAGTTATGATTTTGCAGTAAACGCGGGAATTTGCCCGCCAAGACTGCCTGGGGGCACAAGTCATTCCCGCGCCTCGCTCGTAGCCCGTCAAAAAGCGTTTTCACTTTCTACAAAGTAATGGAATCTCTAACCCCAGCCACTCCTTCAGGCCCCTGTGGGCGTGTCGCCCCTGCTCTTATGACAATGTCGGCGTCTGGACAGCATCCACTCGGCTCCCTCACACCTGTCGACATAACCCTTTCAAGATCAGCAGGGTCGTCGAGCAGATGCGCAAAACTATAGACCTATATCTCTGACGTCGATCTGTTGTAGAATTTTAGAACATGTTTTTTGCTCGAGTATCATGTCGTTTTTGGAAACCCAGAATCTACTATGTAGGAATCAACATGGATTCCGGAAACAGCGGTCATGTGAGACCCAACTCGCTTTATTTGCTCATGAGACCCAGAAAATATTAGCTACAGGCTCCCAGGTAGATGCTATTTTTCTTGACTTCCGGAAGGCGTTTGATACAGTTCCGCACTGTCGCCTGATAAACAAAGTAAGAGCCTACGGAATATCAGACCAGCTGTGTGGCTGGATTGAAGAGTTTTTAGCAGACAGAACACAGCATGTTGTTATCAATGGAGAGACGTCTACAGACGTTAAAGTAACCTCTGGCGTGCCACAGGGGAGTGTTATGGGACCATTGCTTTTCACAATATATGTAAATGACCTAGTAGATAGTGTCGGAAGTCCCATGCGGCTTTTCGCGGATGATGCTGTAGTATACAGAGAAGTTGCGGCATTAGAAAATTGTAGCGAAATGCAGGAAGATCTGCAGCGGATAGGCACTTGGTGCAGGGAGTGGCAACTGTCCCTTAACATAGACAAATGTAATGTATTGCGAATACATAGAAAGAAGGATCCTTTATTGTATGATTATATGATAGCGGAACAAACACTGGTAGCAGTTACTTCTGTAAAATATCTGGGAGTATACGTGCGGAACGATTTGAAGTGGAATGATCATATAAAATTAATTGTTGGTAAGGCGGGTACCAGGTTGAGATTCATTGGGAGAGTGCTTAGAAAATGTAGTCCATCAACAAAGGAGTTGGCTTACAAAACTCTCGTTCGACCTATACTTGAGTATTGCTCATCAGTGTGGGATCCGTACTAGATCGGTTTGACGGAGGAGATGGAGAAGATCCAAAGAAGAGCGGTGCGTTTCGTCACAGGGTTATTTGGTAACCGTGATAGCGTTACGGAGATGTTTAATAAACTCAAGTGGCAGACTCTGCAAGAGAGGCGCTCTGCATCGCGGTGTAGATTGCTCGCCAGGTTTCGGGAGGGTGCGTTTCTGGATGAGGTATCGAATATATTGCTTCCCCCTACTTATACCTCCCGAGGAGATCACGAATGTAAAATTAGAGAGATTCGAGCGCGCACGGAGGCTTCCAGACAGTCGTTCTTCCCGCGAACCATACGCGACTGGAACAGGAAAGGGAGGTAATGACAGTGGCACGTAAAATGCCCTCCACCACACACCTTTGGGTGGCTTGCGGAGTATAAATGTAGATGTAGACCCCGGACCACCCGGATGACGAGAGATGTTGCGTGGCAAGTCCGTGTGTGAAGGAATAGCGACTTTTCACTGCATGCACTTAGAGAGGAAAATATTCATATCTTCTGAGTTCTCAATACTAGCCTTGTAATGACCATACTCGGCTATATTTCCCCAAATCGAATTACTCAGAGTAAGATACAAATATGAGAGGGGGCAAGTCACTGTGTGCATCGTAAAGGCATGCCACCTCTCAAATGGTTCAAATGGCTCTGAGCACTAAGGGACTTAACAGCTGAGGTCATCAGTCCCCTAGAACTTAGAACTACTTAAACCTAACTAACCTAAGGACATCACACCCATCCATGCCCGAGGCAGGATTCGAACCTGCGACCGTAGCGGTCGCGCGGTTCCAGACTGCAGCGCCTGGAAACGCTCGGTCACATCGGCCGGACCATGTCGCCTCTCAACACGAACAATTATACTGCTGAAAGATGACATCGTCATCGGGGAAGACATCAAGCATGAAGGGATGCAGGTGGTTCGCAGCTGTCAGCGTGTCATCGGTTAATACTATACGTCCCATGCAAGCACTGGACAATGTTTCCTATAGCATAGCACTGCTCCCACCATCCTGCGTCTGCGGCGCGCTTGCGCGTTTCGAGTTGCCATTCACCTCGATGATGGCGCTTGTAGAGACGACCAGCGACCTAGTGTAGCAGAAATGTCGTTCATCCGAAGAGCCGACACGTTTCCATTGATCGACTGTAGAATCCCAATGATCCTGTGACCACTGCAATCGTAATTGACGATGTCGCTGGGTCAACAGTGAACACGAAGGGGCTGTCAGCTGCGGAGTTCGATATTCTTCACTGTGTGATGAACGGTGTGCTCCGAAACAGTTGCGTGTGCACGAGCATTGCACTCTTTCAGCAGAGATGCCACAGATCATCAACTATCCTACTTTACAGAGCAGACAAGTTTACGAATCTCATGTTCTGTGAAGAGTCGTGGACGTCGAACCATTTATCGCCTAATGGTAGTTTCAGTCTCTTACCTCATTCCATTGATTTTCACGACAGTAGCACGTGAACATTCGATCAGCTTCTCTGTTTCCAAGATACTTGTTCACAGGCATTGCGTGCCCTTTGTCACAATAGCTTATCTCGATGGATTTCCCCATTTGCAGCCCGTATCTTCGCTAGGGTGATTCCCCATCCGTTTCTGCCTCGCTTACATACTTTTGCTACCGCTTCAGAAGCCCACAATGACTCCAGGTGGCATCCTACATCGCGATGAGCAGTAGTCATCATGTTCGGCTTATCAGTGAAGATAATCATCGATTTAGTTTCTTTCCCTATCTTTGGGCTTCGGCTATCCTGTAGGTCGATGTGGTTGGCGGCAGACCATTCCGATAGGTGAAGTCGAGCTGACTGCTCTTTCTAGTCCGTAATTAAAAACTGTCTAGACAACAAACCTGTTAATAAACGAAAGTGTGAATATTTTCTTGACCAATCTGAACTGATCTGTTTGCAAATAGTTCAGAAGGAATCGCCTTATGATGTGATTTCTTTCACCGCCAATTTCACCTTAGCGGAGACATGGCTTAGCCACAGCCTGGCGGATGTTTCCAGAATGAGCACTTGCCCGCGAAAGGCAAAGGTCCCGAGTTCGAGTCTCGGTCGGGCACACAGTTTTAATCTGCCAGGAAGTTTCATATCAGCACACACTCCACTGCAGAGTGAAAATCTCATTCTGGAAACATCCCCCAGGCTGTGGCTAAGCCATGTCTCCGTTATATCCTTTCTTTCAGGAGTGCTAGTTCTGCATGGTTCGCAGAAGAGCTTCTGTAAAGTTTGGAAGGTAGGAGACGAGATACTGGCAGAAGTAAAGCTGTGGGTAGCGGACGTGAGTCGTGCTTCGGTAGCTCAGTTGGTAGAGCAATTGTCCGCGAAAGGCAAAGGTCCCGAGTTCGAGTCTCGGTCGGGCACACAGTTTTAATCTGCCAGGAAGTTTCATATCAGCGCGCACTCCGCTGCAGAGAGAAAATCTCATTATGTATTTTTTTATTTCTGACTGACAAACCATATACCAATTTTTGTAGTTGCAGTTTCAAAATTGGTTAGTAACGACATAATTTTGAAAAGCCTTTCGTCCCCTATTTTACCCTCTTAGGACTGAAATTTTGAAAAATCCGTTCTTATACGATGCCTGCAGTATAAGATCCACATCCTCTCCTAATTTCCAGTACCTATCCTTAGCGAAGCTGGGCGATTATGAGTCAATGAATCAGTGTGGCCCTATTTCACCCACTTAAGGGGTTGTATGTCCAGAAACAGTGAAACACGTATATTTTCACTTCTAAATGACAAGCCAAATACCAATTTTCGTAGATAAAATGCTTTCACATTGAAATGTTTTCGTAAAAAACTTCACGCACTATTTCAACTCCTTAGAGGTTGAATTTGCAAAAACCACTGAAACACCTTTTATTTTATTTGTAACCGAGAAGTCAAATACCAGTTTTCTCTGCTGTAGCTTTATGAATCATTAGTTTCTTGATAATTATTTCTTTTAAAAATGGCAGCTACTATTTCACTCCTCCCCAACGGTTAAACTTCCAAAAACACTGAAACACGTATTTCTTTATTTCTGCCCGAGAAACCAAATACCAATTTTCGTAGGTCTATCTTGTTCTTAATTCTAGCTTCAAAACTGCCTTAATAGCTACATATCCCTAATTTTACCCCCTAACGGCTGGAATTTCGAAAAATGCGTTCTTAAATGACGCCTACAGTACAAAATCAGTACTCTCTCCAAATATCAAGTTTCTAACCTAAGAGCTTTGGGTTGGGCGTAATGAGTCTGTGTGTGAGTGAGTCAGTCAGTCGGGTCATTGCCTTTTATTTATTAAGATCAGTAAAACTGAAAGCATTATCTGAAGCTGACATTGGAACGTCGAACGTGGAATGCAGCTGCCTATTCTTCGCGAATGTGTTTCCCGAAGAGAAAGTAAGACGTGTTTTGTTTGCCGAGTATTTTCCTCCTGTAGATAACATGTGATTTTTCTGCGTCAAGTTCCTGCAGATGTATGCGACATTATCAGTGACGCTGAAAAACACATTTGCCAGAGTGAGCGATAAAGAGAGACCATTCGCGCCGCTTTGTCATTCCTCACACAGCCTGGTACTGTTGACAACGAAGGGCACTTCGGAGTGGCGGCTGCACTGAGAGAGCCAAGTTGCTGCACACCGAGATACAGCGATGGAAATTAATTTCATACGTACCGTATTACCAAAGGTAGCATCGTGAATGTAGCATTGTGAACTTGACATGATATCACAACCACAGAATGATACAACATAATGGTAGTCCCAGCTCTTCTGAATCGCACTGATGCATACAGGGTGTTACAAAAAGGTACGGCCAAACTTTCAGGAAACATTCCTCACACACAAATAAAGAAAAGATGTTATGTGGACCTGCGTCCGGAAACGCTTAATTTCCATGTTAGAGCTCATTTTAGTTTCGTCAGTATGTTCCTCCACCTACGCTCAATGGAGCACGTTATCATGATTTCATACGGGATACTCTACCTGTGCTGCTAGAACATGTGCCTTTACAAGTACGACGCAACATGTGGTTCATGCACGATGGAGCTCCTGCACATTTCAGTCGAAGTGTTCGTACGCTTCTCAACAACAGATTCGGTGACCGATGGATTGGTAGAGGCGGACCAATTCCATGGCCTCCACGCTCTCCTGACCTCAACCCTCTTGACTTTCATTTATGGGGGCATTTGAAAGCTCTTGTCTACGCAACCCCGGTACCAAATGTAGAGACTCTTCGTGCTCGTATTGTGGACGGCTGTGATACAATACGCCATTCTCCAGGGCTGAATCAGCGCATCAGGGATTCCATGCGACGGAGGGTGGATGCATGTATCCTCGCTAACGGAGGACATTTTGAACATTTCGTGTAACAAAGTGTTTGAAGTCACGCTGGTACGTTCTGTTGCTGTTTGTTTCCATTCCATTATTAATGTGATTTGAAGAGAAGTAATAAAATGAGCTCTAATATGGAAAGTAAGCGTTTCCGGACACATGTCCACATAACATATTTTCTTTCTTTGTGTGTGAGGAATGTTTCCGGAAAGTTTTGCCGTACCTTTTTGTAACACCCTGCAGATCCCAAAGGCCAACGACAGGAGCTATATTCAAGCCACAGAAATGAACTTCAGAAAAAACAATAATACTGATAAAAACAATATGGTCGTGTCCTCAGATAGGCAACGAGGGACTAATAAATCGAGATAATGAATACCGATCAGTAGGCAGAAGTTGTTTAGAAAACCAGTGCAAGGAAACATGTACACAGGTATTCGATGATAATGAAAATGCTGCAAAAGTTCATAAAAATCTGAAAGAGTAGCACATTTTGGCGGCACGGAACTACTTTAAAAGGAAAAATAAAGACCATCTTGGAACATTCGAAATCTAGCGTAACAGCAGGATATTACAAAACGTGATAGATACCAACGTATCAAAAGACGAGGTTTTATGAGACAGACAATCGGATACCAAGAGTGCTGTGAATTCGAAAGCCGTCTTTGGCTTTACGCGAGTTTTAAGTCGCTTTGGAGGTGCAACCACTCTACAAGCACTGTTTTTATCTGAAAGGGAAGAAATAATCTTTGGCTGCATAGGAAAGGCAAATCTGAACGCAGTACTTTTGAGACTGTATCCTTCTCACAAGGGAACCTCCCCATCACACCCATCATATTTAGTGGTAAAGGGCCCACTGGATAACCCGTCAAATACTGAAAAGAGATGAAGCATGAAAACATGAAGATGGTGTATCAAACTGTCAAAAAAGAAACAAAGTAGAAACAGTGAGTGGTCTAAGCTTGTTGTTGTTGTTGTGGTCTTCAGTCCTGAGACTGGTTTGATGCAGCTCTCCATGCTACTCTATCCTGTGCAAGCTTCTTCATCTCCCAGTACCTACTGCAACCTACATCCTTCTGAACCTGCTTAGTGTATTGATCTCTTGGTCTCCCTCTATGATTTTTACCCTCCACGCTGCCCTCCAATGCTAAATTTGTGATCCCTTGATGCCTCAAAACATGTCCTACCAACCGATCCCTTCTTCTAGTCAAGTTGTGCCGCAAACTTCTCTTCTCTCCAATCCTATTCAATACCTCCTCATTAGTTACGTGATCTACCCACCTTATGTTCAGCATTCTTCTGTAGCACCACATTTCGAAAGCTTCTATTCTCTTCCTGTCCAAATTGGTTATCGTCCATGTTTCACTTCCATACATGGCTACACTCCATACAAAGCTTAGGATATGCAATATTGAGCGAATGAAAATAAAGACGCTGTCGTGGTTGTGTGGTCACTGTGTTGGACTACAAAGCGGAAGATCCGTGTTCAAACCTTGCTTTTTCTCTTTACAGATTTGTGAACTGATCGTCCGCTCATTGACGTGTCTGTTCTTCTGCTCTAGTCTTGTCATTTGTCATACTGCACGTTGGACATAAGAAATGAGTCATGTGATAAGGCTATATTACCGTCGCAAGTAAATGTGACGAATAAGTGAGAGCAGACGAGATGTCTCATAGACCCCTCACAGAAAAGAATACAACAAATAAACGGGTGTGCACTACGTTGCAATAAAGGAATTCAAGAGTCGAAACTTGTAAGGCGTAATGCAAGATGTATAACATGCAGTACTTGTGGAAGTCGCTTCGTTACACGTCGCTGTTGCAAACGGACGCTGCACCACCATGAATACACAAATCTGAATACAGTGAACAGACACGTCATTGACTGGAGACACAGTTCATAATTTTGTGAAAAAAAAAAAAATGTGCACTGGGGTGTTTGAACCTGGACCTTTTATTTTGCAATCCCCAGCGTGACCACATAACCACGACAGCACGATTGTCCAGTGTAACTCCATGTTGCACATGTTGATCTTGGGTCTTTCTCTGTTTCTATTTTGTTTCTTTTTTGCACCGTTAGCCTGCCGGAGTGGCCGAGCGGTTCTAGGCGCTACAGTCTGGAACCGCGTGACAGCTACGGTCGCAGGTTCGAATTCTGCCTCGGGCATGGATGTGTGTGATGTCCTTAGGCTGGTTAGGTTTAAGTAGTTCTAAGTTCTAGAGGACTGATGACCTCAGAAGTTAAGTCCCATAGTGCTCAGAACCATTTTTTCTTGCATCGTTCGGTACGCATTCTTCATGTTTTCATGCTTGATCTGTCTTCAGTTTTGGCGTGCTACCCACTTTGCCATGTTACAGGGTGTGGTAGATAAGTAATGAGACTCAGTCTAGAAAAACAAATTTATTGATCCAATTTGTACAAAACGTTAATATTCTTCAAAGTACTCGCCTTGGGCGTCGACACCACGTTGCCAGCGCGTTTTCCAAGCTTCATAGTCCCCACTGTAGTCCGTTTGAGCTATCCCAGTTAGTGCCTTCGTGACAGCATGTTGGATGTTCGGAATATCGTCGAAACGATGACCCTTCAGGCATCTTTTGACCTTCGGAAATAGGAAGAAATCAGGAGGACTCAAGTCAGGGCTGTTTGGTGGCTGTGGCAAAACTTCAACTCCAATTCGGGTCAAGTAGGAACGCTGTGTGCGCCGGAGCGTTGTCGTGGTGGAGACGCCAGCGTTGAGCAAGGTCCTGTCGCTTCCGTTTGACGGCTCTGTGCAATCGCTGAAGGACTTCTTTGTAGAATTCGGCATTGACAGTCTTCCCCTGACGGACAAACTCTTTGTGAATTAACCCCCGCTTGTCGAAAAACACAATCAGCATTGTCTTGATGCGAGACTTTGACATTCTTGCTTTCTTCGGCCGCGGGGATGCCGGTGTGTGCCACTCCGAGCTCTGGGATTTCGTCTCCGGGTCGTACTGGAATGTCCACGATTCGTCGCCTGTTACTACGTTGTCTAAAAAGTGTGGATTATTTTCCAAATCATTCAACATCTCACGGCAAACGTCCACTCGTTGTTGCTTTTGTTCGGCGGTGAGCACTCGGGGAACCAATTTTGCGCAAACTTTCCTCATCATCAAATCTTGCGTAACAATTTGGTGAACCGTAAATTTATTCACGGAGACCTCATCGGCGATCATTTTGAGACTTAAACGACGGTCGGAGTCCAGGAGTTCTTTCACTTTGGCCACCGTTTCATCCACACGACTCGTTGAAGGGCGTCCAGATCGTTCCATGTCTTCAACGGATTCCCTCCCGTTTTGAAATTCATTAAACCACCGGAACACTTGAGCTCTTGATAGGGAGTCTTCTTTGTAGGCCTCCGTAATCATAGCAAAAGTTTCCGAAGCAGTTTTGCCCAAGCGAAAGCAAAATTTGATTGCATACCGCTGTTCTATCGAGCGATCCACCTTCAGCGTTTTCACAAGTGTCACGGGCACACAAACAACGTAATACGCGACTGCGAACCGGTTCTATTGTTAGCTCAGATCCCCCACCACGTGACGTACAGGTGGAGACCGCCCTGCGAGCGACTGGGGCGCCGCGCGGCGGCCAGTCTCATTACTTATCTACCACACCCTGTACCACTAAATCTGGGAGGGGTTGTAAGCAAACCTGTAATAGAGTGGTTGAGGTTTGAGGTAGAGTACCCATGTGGACGTAGATTCATAACGCACCTGTGGCCACTGACCGATGGGGTATGTCACATGAAGTAGACGCTGCCCGCAACTTTCATGGTTCTGTTTGTTATTATCCGACACCTTTGTCTAATGATTTACGCCCCTGGACACTTCTATGCAGTAATGTACAGGAATTTATTGTGAGAACGTTGCCTCTAGATGCGCTTTGGTATAATACTCTATTTACATGATTTTCAGCTCTGAAGATATGCTTTCTTTGTGACGAAGTTTAAATCTGTTGTTCCGGGCAATAGAATTTCTTCTACATTGAAGAATCGAGATCGGTCTTTTGTTGACTCATCCGTGAATATAGGTCATATATGTTACTACCTCGCTCATTTAACATTACTGATGCGATTAGAAATTATGTGGCGTTCCTTTTGTTCTATTTTTGATGATCTGTGGTAATGTATTCCACGTGGTTGCATGGAGAAGATATATAACTTTATTAGAGAATTTTCGTGCATGTTTCTTGAATAGTAATCAAGATTTGTTACTAATTCTCTTCAATTATTTGTCATCACGATGCCATTTCATTGTCACCTCCCACGTGCTCACTTACGCTTTATCTGAAGCGCGACTGATGCGAGCACACTCCTCTGAATATGATCTGCGTTCAGTGGAATCGTTAATCAGATGACCTGTCATCGACAGACATTACATTTAGTTGTTTGCACGCTTATTACAGCAAATATAAAGTAGTTCTGGGCTGCCTAGAACTTCTAGCAAGTCCTGATCGTGAATGACTGTTGTGATTAAATCTTTTTGCGAATAGGTTCAGAATGGATCAAATGGCTCTGAGAACTATGGGACTTAACAACTGAGGTCATCAGTACCCTAGAACTTAGAACTACTTAAACCTAACCTTCCTAAGGACATCACACACATCCATGTCCGAGGCAGGATTCGAATCTGCGACCGTAGCGGTCGCGCGGTTCCAGACTGAAGCGCCTAGAACCGCTCGGCCACACTGGCCGGCTTGTGAATGGGTGTTAGACTACATAACACGGAGTCGTCACCATCACTGCATATCTTTTGTCTATAAGAGAGGATGCGATATAATTTCCGCTTGTGTTGACAGGTTTGGACGTACTGAAAGTAATTTTACAGTACTTAAACATATGTCCAAATTCCCTACATTTACCATTCCGCTACGAAAGTTCTTCCTATTTCCAAATTTCCCATTAATATAAGTAAAATCGCGTTATTATTCATTTACGGGTGAAAATTTTATACACGAACGGGAATATTTTCTTGGCATACTGGTTATGTACTCGGATCAAATTTAGAAAGGAGTAGAAGGCTTTTGAATTTACGAGAAGGGGTAGAATAAAACGTTAGAAGGTAACTTTACACAAAGTGTTGGCCGCCACGGCTGATATTGGCACTTTTTTAACTAGGCAACATTATTGGATGTGACAGTGAAGTGAGTAGGATCATATAAAAGCATTGCATGGCCGTAACTGTACGCTAAATATACAAATGATGTAATGGATGACGAAAGAAGCTCTGAAATCCCGTTCACATACGGTGTTATCGTGTATAGGGAAGTTGCATCACCAGGAAAATGGAGTGAAATAGAGGAAGACCTGTAGAGGAATGGTCCTTGATACTGTGAGTGGCAGTCGAGGCTCAACATAAACAAATGTACTTCGCATAAACAGACGGAAATACGCAACACTTTCTATTAACTTTGTGTGTGTATGTTTGTGCGTATGAGGGGAGGGAAGGGAGTGGGGGTTATATGTCCTCTGGCGCCTTCCCCTCTGCTAACTTCTTCACTCAGAGTGCTACTTGTACACGAGCAAGGTTATCAGTTACACTCTACAGTCACATTAATGTGACCAGCTGTCAAAGCCCTATAGCAGTGCCAGCCACTGCATGACGATGTCCTCCTACAGATTCTCGATTTTGTTTAAATCCAGGGAATTTGGTAGTCAAGGGAGTGCGGTAAAATCATCCTGGGCTCTCCGAAGCATGCACACACACACACACTGTGAGCTGTGTGACACGTTGCGTTGTCCTGCTGGTAGATGCAGCCGCGCCGAGGGAAAACAAATCGCATGTAGGGGTCGACGTGGTCTCCGAGGATAGATGCATACTTGTATTGATCCAGCGTGCCTTCCAGAATGACGAAATCACCCAGAGAATGGCACGAACGCATTCCCCAGATCGTAATGCTGATGTAGGGTGTTTGCTTTCACACTTTTCACGTTGTACTCTCCAACGGCCGTCTGTCCGATGGAGCATAAAACGTGATTCATCTGAAAAGGCCACCTGTCTGTAGACGTCCAGTTGCGATACTGGCTGGCAAACTGCAGCCTTCGTCGCCAATGAACAGTAGTGAGCATGGGCGGAGGCCCCTATGAAGCCATGTTCTCTGAACGGTCGGTGAGCAGACATTGTATGCAGTCTCTTCGTTCATCGGGGCGGTCAGTTGCTCAACGGTTGCGCAGTCGTCGTTCACCCCTGTCATCTGTCGCTCGTGGTGCATCACAGTTGCCTCGACACTGGTTTCTAAAAGCACCACGAATGCATTCCCCATACCGTAATGCTGATGCGGTAAGTAAACCTTTTACAAACTTACCGGTTTCCGAAACTCTTCCACCCCTGACCGAATGCCAATGATATGCCATTTTTGACGTCAGATAAATCGTTCCGTTTCTGCATTACGACAACGACTGCACCGTTTTTCCCCGACGCGCCTTATACAGGGTGAGTCACCTAACATTACCGCTGGATATATTTCGTAAACCACATCAAATACTGACGAATCTATTCCACAGACCGAACGTGAGGAGAGGGGCTAGTGTAATTGGTTAATACAAACCATAAAAAAATGCACGGAAGTATGTTTTTTAACACAAACCTACGTTTTTTTTAAATGGAACCCCGTTAGTTTTGTTAGCACATCTGAACATATAAACAAATACGTAATCAGTGCCGTTTGTTGCATTGTAAAATGTTACTTACATCCGGAGATATTGTGACCTAAAGTTGACGCTTGAGTACCACTCCTCCGCTGTTCGATCGTGTCTGTCGGAGAGCACCGAATTACGTAGGGATTCAAAGGGAACGGTGATGGACCTTAGGTACAGAAGAGACTGGAACAGCACATTACGTCCGCATGCTAACACCTTTTCATTGGTCTTTTTCTCTTACGCCCATGTACATTACCATGAGGGGTGAGGTACACATACACACGTGGTTTCCGTTTTCAATTACGGAGTGGAATAGTGTGTGTCCCGACATGTCAGGCCAATAGATGTTCAATGTGGTGGCCATCATTTGCTGCACACAACTGCAATCTCTGGCGTAATGAATGTCGTACACGCCGCTGTACATCTGGTGTAATGTCGCCGCAGGCTGCCACAATACGTTGTTTCATATCCTCTGGGGTTGTAGGCACATCACGGTACACATTCTCCTTTAACGTACCCCACAGAAAGAAGTCCAGAGGTGTAAGATCAGGAAAACGCGCTGGCCAATTTATGCGTCCTCCACGTCCTATGAAACGCCCGTCGAACATCCTGTCAAGGGTCAGCCTAGCGTTAATTGCGGAATGTGCAGGTGCACCATCATGCTGATACCACATACGTCGACACGTTTCCAGTGGGACATTTTCGAGCAACGTTGGCAGATCATTGTGTAGAAACGCGATGTATGTTGCAGCTGTTTGTCACAACACGCAACTGAACGTCGGAGGTTTCAAGTGTCAACTTTAGGTTACAATATCTCCGGATGTAATTAACATTTTACAATGCAACAAACGGCACTGATTACGTATTTGTTTATATGTTCAGATGTGCTAACAAAACTAAGGTGGTTCCATTTAAAAAATACGTAGGTTTGTGTTAAAAAACATACTTCCGTGCATTTTTGTATGGTTTGCATTAAACAATTACACTAGCCCCTCTCCTCACGTTCGGTCTGTGGAATCGGTTCGTCAGTATTTGATGTGGTTTACGAAATATATCCACCGGTAACGTTAGGCGACTCACCCTGTATATGATCCACTGCCAGTGCTGCCCCTTGTCCTCTGTGAGTGATTATCGCACACTGAGGTTAAACTCATGCCGTGGTCGCATTAATGTGACTGGACCATATATTTGTTGCATATGTATTCCCCTAAAACTTTTATCCTGCGCACCCCACTCGTGTACAGTGTAACTCAAATGGTTCAAATGGCTCTGAGCACTATGGGACTCAACATCTTAGGTCATAAGTCCCCTAGAACTTAGAACTACTTAAACCTAACTAACCTAAGGACATCACACACACCCATGCCCGAGGCAGGATTCGAACCTGCGACCGTAGCTGTCGCGCGGTTCCGGACTGCGCGCCTAGAACCGCGAGACCACCGCGGCCGGCACAGTGTAACTCAATCCTTGATGTCTTAACACATATCCTAACATTCTGTCCCTTTTTCTTGTTAAATGCCCGCTGATGTGGCCGAGTGGTTCTAGGCGCATCAGTCTGGAACCGCGCGACCGCTATGGTCGCAGGTTCGAATCCTGCCTCGGGCATGGATGAGTGTGATGTCCTTAGCTTAGTTAGGTTTAAGTAGTTCTAAGTTCTAGGGCACTGATGACCTCAGATGTTAAGTCCCATAGTGCTCAGAGCCATTTGAACCATTTTCTTGTTAATGTTCTCCACATCTCCTCCGTGATACTGCGAAGGATCTTCTTATTTCTTATCCGTCCACCTAATTTCCAATACACCCATAGCAAACATCTCCAGCACTTCGATTCTCATCATTTCCCGTTTGTCCGCAGTTTATAATACACTGAAGAGGCAAAGAAATTGGTGCAATTTCCTAACATCGTGTAGGGCCCCCGCGAGCACACACAAGTGCCGCAGCGCGACGTGGCACGGACTCGACTGATGTCTGAAGTAGTGCTGGAGGGAACTGACTCCATGAATCGTGCACGGCTGTCCATAAATCCGTAAAAGTGCGAGGAGTGGAGATCTCTTCTGAATAGCCCGTTGTAAGGCATACCAGATACATTCAGTAATGTTCATGTGCGGGGAGTTTGGTGGTCAGCGGAAGTCTTCAAACTCAGAAGGATGTTACTGAAGCCACTCTGAGGCAATTCTGGACGTGTGGTGTGTCGCATTGTCCTGCGGAATTGCCCAAGTCCGTCGGAATGCTCAATGGAAACCGATGGATGCACTTGATCAAACAGTATACTTACGTACGTGTCACCTGCCAGAGTCATATCTAGACGTATCAGGGGTCCCAAATCACTCGAACTGCACAGGAACCACACCATTACAGAGCCTCCACCACCTTAAACAGTCCCCCGCTGACATACAGGTCCATGAATTCATGAGGTTGTCTCCAAAACCGTACACGTCCATCCTATCGATACAATATGAAACGAGACTCGTCCAACCAGGCAACATGTTCCCAGTCATTAACAGTCAAATGTCGGTGTTGACGGGCCCAGGTGAGGCGTAAAGCTTTGTGTCAGGCAGTCATCAAGGGTACACGAGTGGGTGGGCCTTCGGCTCCGAAAGCCCTCATTGATTATGTTTCGTTGAATGGTTCGCATACTGACACTTGTTGATGGCCAAACATTGAAATCTGCAGCAATTTGCAGAAGTGTTGCACTTCTGTCACGCTGAACGATTCTCTTCAGTCGTCGTTGGTCCCGTTCTTGCAGGATCTTTTTCCGGCCGCAGCGATGTCGGAGATTTGATATTTTACCGTATTCCTGATATTCACGGTACACTCGTGAAATGGTCGTACGGGAAAATCCCCACTTCATCGCTATGTCGGAGATGCTGCGCCCATCGCTCGTACGCCGACTGTAACGCCACGTTCAAACTCATCTTGATAACCTACCACTGTAGCAGCGGTATATGCGCCAGACACTTGCTGTCTTATATTGGTGTTGCCGTCCTATTGCCATATTATACCTGTTAATATATCTCTGTACCTCAATACGCATGCCTATACCAGTTTCTTTGGCGCTTCAGTGTAATTACGCTATTGACGATAAATTACTGTGAACAGCGATAAGAGTATCTAGAACAGTCCACCTAGAGCGATATAAAGAGGAACAACGAAATAACTCCAGTCGTAGGAAGACAATAAGCCCGGCTGAGAGACGGCTCCTGGCAGATGAAAACTCGAACCCACAACACTGTACGTCGGCAAACGCCCTAACGACTGATTTATCTAAGTGCGAATCACGAATCACCCCCCCCACCCCCCCATTTTCCTCTCGGCCCACCCCTCTCTCCTTCCTTCACAGCTTTCCTTTCGCCTATACCTATCTCTTAATTTCCAAACTTAAAAGAAGTTCTCCTGCACGCTTTGTGCAGCAAGCACTCCTTCCAGAGGCCTACTATTTGTGAGTGCATAAGTGTTTTATTAAAACTGGATGTTTGCTAAGACATAACAAATTCTCAGCACCTCACAGTACAGCTGATGTCAAAGAGCGAGTGAGACAAACCATTGTGAACAGTCCTGCAAAATCGATCCGCTCTTCAAGAGCTGGGTGTACTGCATGTGACTGTCTGGCGTGTGTGTTGCATCTCTAACCACACAAGTTTAAATAGTACAAGATCTCAAAGATCCTGATAGGCTTTCTCGTAAGGAGTTTTAAGTGGAAATGTTGCACTGCTTAGATGAAGATGCTAATTTCGTTGGAAAGATTATGTTTAGTGATGAACCACTTTTTAAGGACTGGTGAAGTTAATGAACACAACTTTAGGTTTTGGAGCAACGTAAATCCACGATAATGAAGTGGTTCGAATGGCTCTGAGCACTATGGGACTTAACATCTGAGGTCATCAGTCCCCTAGAATCTATAACTACTTAAACCTAACTAACCTAAGGACACCAAGCACGTCCATGCCCGAGGCAGGATTCGAAGCTGCCACCGTAGCAGTCGCTCGATGCCGGACTGAAGCGGCTAGAACTGCTCGGTCACAGCGGCCGGCTCCGCGATAATCCCTGGAACATGACCATGATAGCCTAAAATTGAATGTGTTTTGTGCACTGAGCAAAAGCAAAGGTTATGGAGCTTTTTCTTCCCAAGGGAAAACCATCGACCGAATAGTGTCTTTAGGAATGCTGGAAAACTTTTTAACCCTCCAGATTGACTGCGATGGGCAGGAAAACAGCATATTGTTTATCAGTTTATGCAAGATGACGCACTGCCACACTTTCTCTCTAACGTCTGGGATTTCCTGAATGTCCGCTTTCCGGGTAAGAGGATGGATCGAGGCGCGCCAATTACATGGCTCTCCACATTAACCAGACCTGACACTCCTTGACTTCTTCTTTTGGGGAATCTTCAAGGATACCGTGTTTGTTCCAGCCTTACTGGCTTCTCTGCTATTGCTAGAATCTAAATCGCAACTGAGCAGATCACGCTTAACATGCTGCAGCGACTTTGGCAACAAATCGACTTCAAGCAGGATGTGTGCCGCATAATCAACTGAAATCAAATTGAAACTGTTTAGGTACGAAGTAAAATCCTTGATATATTTTCTATAAAATGACACCAAAGCCATGTCTGTAAGTTAAATGAATAAACAAATACGAGTTTTCAAATTTGTAAAGTCCTTTTTACCTAGTAGTTAATAACTGAAGCTCCATGAGGCTATTCGCAGATCTACATCTACATTTATACTCCGCAAGCCACCCAACGGTGTGTGGCGGAGGGCACTTTACGTTCCGCTGTCATTACCTCCCTTTTCTGTTCCAGTCGCGTATGGTTCGCGGGAAGAACGACTGTCTGAAAGCCTCCGTACGCGCTCGAATCTCTCTAATTATACATTCGTGATCTCCTCGGGAGGTATAAGCAGGGGGAAGCAATATATTCGATACCTCATCCAGAAACGCATCCTCTCGAAATCTGGCGAGCAAGCTACACCGCGATGCAGAGTGCCTCTCTTGCAGAGTCTGCCACTTGAGTTTCCTAAACTTCTCCGTAACGCTATCACGGTTACCAAATAACCCTGTGACGAAACGCGCCGCTCTTCTTTGGATCTTCTCTATCTCCTCCGTCAACCCGATCTGGTACGGATCCCACACTGATGTTTTCGGAGAAGTGGCAGTGCAAATTGTAGCGGAATACAGGAAAACCTTCAGAGGATACACGACTGGTGTACGAATTGGCAGTTGACCCTCAATGTAAAACTTTCTACATTAGTGCGCAGAAATAGGCGGACAGAAACATTGTACAGGGTGATGTAAAGTGGAAACCACATAAAAGTGCAGTGAATGCAGATGCCAAATTGGGGTTTATTGGGAGAACACTCGGAAATCGTAGTCCACTGCGAGATACTTGAATAATGCTCGTCAGTCTGTAACTAATACCACAAAAGATTGGCAAAATAAATAGCGAAGATCCAAAGAAGGCAAAGAAGTGCAAAAGCGTCACGGAAATGCTCAGCCAGTTCCAGCGCCAGATGTTACAAGAGAGGGGGGTGTACATCACATTGTGGTTTATTGTTAAAATTTCACAAGCGTACTTTCCTAGAAGGTTCCTCCTATCTACACTCATATCTTGCGAAAAGACCATGAAGGGAAAGTCAGATGCATTAGAGCTCACACGGATGCTTTTTGTTTCAAATGGTTCAATGGCTCTGAGCACTATGCGACTTAACATCTGAGGTGATCAGTCCCCTAGAGCTTAGAACTACTTAAACCTAACTAACCTACGGACATCACACACATCCATGCCCGAGGCAGGATCCGAACCTGTGACCGTAGCGGTCGCGCGGTTCCAGACTGAAGCGCTTAGAACTGCTCGGTCATAGCGGTCGGCCAACCTTTGTTTCCGCAGACCATTCGCGACTGGGACGGGAAAGAAAGAACATGAAAGTGGTATGGTAATTGAAAGTATTTGGACCCAAAAAGTGAACGTTTCTGTAGAATTCCTACCAAAGGCCGGTCAAAAAACAGAATTTTGCTCATATTATAATCAATACATATTTTAAAAATGGGCGTATGTATGTTAGTGAGTGTATATACGTTCCACATCTGCTCCTAAACCACTAGACCGATTTCGACCGAACTTGGAACATATATAACTTACTGCAGGCAACAATCACTGTGGTGTCACCGCCAGACACCACACTTGCTAGGTGGTAGCCTTTAAATCGGCCGCGGTCCATTAGTATACGTCGGACCCGCGTGTCGCCACTGTCAGTGATTGCAGACCGAGCGCCGCCACACGGCAGGTCTAGAGAGACGTCCTAGCACTCGCCCCAGTTGTACAGCCGACTTTGCTAGCGATGCTACACTGACAAATACGCTCTCATTTGCCGAGACGATAGTTAGCATAGCCTTCAGCTACGTCATTTGTTACGACCTAGCAAGGCGCCATTACCAGTTTATATTGAGATTGTTATTAACGTATCAACAAGAGCGATGTACACCAATTATGGATTAAAGTTAAGTATTCCAAGATCTTCGTACTTTATTTGCAATTCTCAAGACATTGTCCTGTTCCAGACCTCACGCCAGTCTGCGTGAGCTTAAACGCGTGCCTTTCGGCTACCTCCGAGTGGCTTGGCTGTCTTGCCAAGTCACTACAGATATAAACCACCTAACTACCAAAGGGGTGGGGAGAGGGCAAAAAAGAAGCTTAGCCAGCGACACCTAAATCCCAGACTTTATTCGCTCAGCATTTGGGGAATGAGAGCTCTTAGCGACTTGCAACAGGGTTTATATATAATTTCAGATCGTTACGAAATTTTTTCTCGCTGACAACCCCTAGAACATGATGAAAGGAAAAATGTTTACCGCTAGCTACAATTTCCGCTGTTCATCCAGTAAAAGTACCACGTGGAGCACGAAGTTATAACTTATTACTTCTTTGCTGCTCACTGTATTCATGACATATTTTGCAGACTATATGCACACACACGACGAAAAATGTAACTGCAAAATTATACCATTGCACCGCACGTAGTTCGGGACATATTACATCATAAACAAAGAGATGCGTGAAAAATTGTCGAATCATGCATGGCGTTTTAATTTATTACTTCCTTGCTATTAACGTCCTTCGCAACACATTCTGCAGACAGTTTCCACATATGCCACTGAATGTACCAACAAAATTATATTACTATACAACACATTGTTCGTGAGATATGAGGACATGAAGATTAAGCACAAGGCTAGACGCTGCGTGGTATAAGCGTGAGGCAGAGCTGCAGCTAAATACCTGGACAAAGCAGCGTTTTCTGCTAGTTTTCTTTCTTATTTTTTTTATTTCGGAGACTTTTCTAGTACTTTAGATACGTTTCAGACCAAAGTCTTAATGTTGTATCTGTATAATAAATTACTGAATCAGGGGTTCAGCCGGCCGCGGTGGCCGAGCGGTTCTAGGCACTTCAGTCTGGAACCGCGCGACTGCTACGGTCGCAGGTTCGAATCCTGCTTCGGGCATGGATGTGTGTGATGTGCTTAGGTTATTTAGGTTTAAGTAGTTCTAAGTTCTAGGGGACTGATGACCTCCGAAGTTAAGTCCCATAGCGCTCAGAGCCATTTGAACCGTTCAGGGGTTCAAGTAACCCCTGGGTTTGTGTAACTTGGACCCAGGCATAATTTTTCATGTAATAAACAGATTCAAATGGAATCAACTGCAAGTAGGACCTGGGATCTGGAAATAAGACATACTAATTTTAGTTTGAAGAATGTACATGTCATATGATACTAAATTTGCAAATGCACTGAAAATAAATAATAAATTGTGCATGGTTGAATGAAACACATTAGCACTCATCTACACGCTTGCAACCAGCCATAATAAGAAATTATAGTGCACAAGAACGTTTATTCACGTTACCACTGAAAACAAACCCCTTTAAATTAAAGTGGGTGGATTAATTTTTAAAAAAATATTAAACCACTTGTAGAACGATGCGTCCTTTTCACGTCCTTTTTCAGGCTTTTCTTCCGGTGTCTTTGCAGTCAACAATGGCAACTTCGTCGCTTAAAGTGCAAATAATGCATTATTCCAAGCAACAAGAGCAAAAGTGTATTCTTGTGAGGAACCTTTTACCATTTCTTCATCTTCTTCGTTTTCGACATCTGGCAGGTTATTAAGAGCGGGATGGACATGACACCAGAAGTTTCGAATAAAGTGGAAAAAGTTCATTTGTTGCTGTTTAAATTTCATCTTCAGAAAAAATGTAGCTCACTTTCCTCGGAATTCGTAATACAGCAAACATCATCAAATATTAATTTTACTCTGTCAGATGGTTATCAATCTAGCTAAAACTATTGATATTTTGTTAAGGAAATGTAGATTTCACTTTACGTTGCTTGTGATTAAAGTGTGCAGAATCGCAGAAATAGAAGTTCTGCGGCAGCAACAGTCTTTGCCTTTACCACAAAACAATATAATCTGAGTTGTCAGAAGACAGGAATAGCAGAAACACTGTGAAACGCATTGGACGCTAGCTGGTGAGTATCTGTCGGGGAAATGGTTAATTAGATGCATACGTGCATTACAGCAGATCCTGGATTGATTTCAAACGTTTTTTGTTTGTTTTGAATCCAAGTAGGTGTTGATGTATACTGAAGATGTACCTAGGTGGCTGGTAAAACGAGAATTGCCCCAGAGAAAGGGATCAGACATGCTGTTTCACACGGTTTCCATCTCTGAGAAGCTTCAAACATTTGATTGCCACAACATCGACGGTTACAGATTTTCATTCGTTTGTTACTAGCAGGTGCCACATATAGAACAAATTTACAGCACCTGATATATCTTTTGCTTTCCTCTCGTCTTGTCTTTAGCCTCATGAGTCCCCGTGTTTCGATTACACGGATCAATAACGTTCGCAGAGTTCGAAGTCTGCACAGAGAAGTGTTCGGTGTAGACTAGGAAGAAGTTAAGGTTCCCACTGGATCAGATAAAGTGGTCACGACATGGACGGTGTGTCCAAAGGGAGAAATAAGCTCGCGACGACCAGCACCGCTGCTACTACGCCGTATTTCCGCACGCCGAGCGACTTGGCTCGTATCGCAACTGCAGCGAACGCGCGCCTTGGTCGCTCGACTTCTCACGGTAATTTCACTCATTGTCAGCCGGGCATTTTCTGCGCTCCTGCGTATGCTTTCGAGGCTGTTTGTTTGTCGGCGGCATCCCAACATACTTCCAAACACTGCAAACTCCGAGCCATTCTAAGAACAACGGAGAAAGCGAGCGTATGCATCAAGCAACAGGTATTAAAGTGACAGAACGTGTTGCCACGTGTCAGGGTCATCTGTGGAACAGTAGCTGCAAGGTCATCTTAGCTCTGTTTTTCAGCACTTACTCATCAAAAAGTGGTCTTCTCGTAAGTAGAACTGTCAGTATTTTATTCATTTATGGTGTATTGCGTCTGCACTTGGAGCGACATTTTTTTTTTTCGGTCATCAGTCTTCTGACTGGTTTGATGCTGCCCACCACGAATTCCTCTCCTTTGCCAACCTCTTCATCCCAGAGTAGCACTTACAACCTACGTCCTCAATTATTTGTTGGATGTGTTCCAATCTCTGTCTTCCACTACAGTTCTTGCCCTCTACAGCTCCCTCTAGTACCATGGAAATATTTCCTGTCCCTTCTCCTCCTCAGTGTTTTCCACGTATTCCCTTCCTCCCCCATTCCATGCAGAACCTCTTCATTCCTTACCTTATCAGTGTACCAAATTTTCAACATTCGTCTGCAGCGCCGCTTCTCGAATGATTCGATTCTCTTCTGTTACGGTTTTATCACAATCCATGTTTCACTACCACATAGTGCCATGCTCCAAATGTACATTCTCAGAAATTTCTTTGCCAGATTAAGGCCTATGTTTGATACTAGTAGACTTCTCTTGCCCAGCAATGCCCTTTTTGCCTGTGCTAGTCAGCTTTCGATGTCCTCCTTGCTCCGTCCGTCATTGGTTCAAATGTTCAAATGTGTGTGAAATCTTATGAGACTTAGCTGCTAAGGTCATCAGTCCCTAAGCTGACACACTACTTAACCTAAATTATCCTTAGGACAAACACACACACCCATGCCCGAGGGAGGACTCGAACCTCCGCCGGTACCAGCCGCACACAGTCCATGACTGCAGCGTCATTGGTTATTTTGCTGCTTAGGTAGCAAAATTCCTTAACTTCATCTACTTCTGACCATCAGTCCTGATGTTAAGTTTCTCGGTATTTTCATTTTTGCTGTTTCTCAATACTTTCATCTATCTTCCATTCACTCTTAGTCCATATGCTGCACTCGTTACACTATTCATTCCATTTAGCAGATCATGTAATTCTTCTTCACTTTTAATCAGGATAGCGATGTCATCAGCGAATCCTATCGTTGATGTTCTTTCAGCTTGATTTTTACTTCGGTTCCTGAACCTTTCTTCTATTTCCATCAGTGCTTCTTCGATATACAGATTGAACAGCAGGGACTGCCTTCCTGTCTTATACCCTTTTTAATCCGAGCACTTCGTTCTTGATCGTCCACTTATATGATTCCTTCTTGGCTCTTGTACATACTGCACATTACCCGCCTCTCCCTATAAGTTTCCCCTATTTTTCCGTGCCATTTTACATTGTCTAACGTTTTTTCTAGGTCTACAAATCCCATGAACATCTCTTGATTTTTCTTTAGTCTTGCTTCCATAATTAACCGCAACGTCAGAATTGCTTCTCTGGTGCCTTCACCTTTCCTAAAACCGAACTGATCGTCATCTAACACCTCCTCAATTTTCTTATTCATTCTTCTGCATATTATTCTTGTCAGCAACTTGGACGCATGAGCTGTTCAACTGATTGTGCGCTAATTCTCACACTTGTTAGCTCGTGCAGTCTTCGGAATTGTGTGGATGATATTTTTCCGAAAGTCTGAAGGTATATTCCCAGACTCAAACATTCTACGCATCAAATAAATAGTTGTTTTGTTGCCACTTCCCCCAATGATTTTAGAAATTCCGATGGAATGTTATCTATCCCTTCTGCCTTATTTGATCTCCAAAGCTCTTTTAAATTCTGATTCTAATATTGGATCCCCCATCCCTTCTAAATCGACTTCTTTTTCTTCTTTTATCCCTCATAGAGGCCTTCAGTGTACTCTTTCGACCTATCGGCTCTCTCCTCTCCACTCTCAATGTTACCACCCTTGCTCTTAATTTCACCGAAGATTATTTTGACTTTCCTGTATGCTGAGTCAGTCCTTCCTAAAATCATTTCTTTTTCGATTTATTAATATTTTTCATGGAGCCATTTCGTCTTAGGTTCCGTGCATTTACTATTTGTTTCATTTCTGAGTGACATGTATTTCTGTATTCCTGAATTTTCCTGAACATTTTTGTAATTTCTTCTCTCATCGATCAGCTGAAGTATTTCTTCTGTTACCGACGGTTTCTTCACAGTTACCTTCGTTGTAGCTATGTTTTTCTTTCAAACTTCTGCCATTGCCCTTTTCAGAGATGTCCGTTCCTCTCCAACTGTACTGCCTACTGAGGTATTCCTTATTGCAGTGTCTATAGCCTTAGAGAACTTCAAGCGTATGTCGTCATTCCTTCGTACTTCCGTATCCCACTTCTTTAAATATTGCTCCTTCCTGAGTAATGTCTACTCTTCATCAATACTAAATTGTGAACTGAGTCTATATCTGCTCCTGTGTACGCCTTACAATCCAGTATCTGATTTCGGGATCTCTGTCTGCCCATGATGTCATTTAACTGAAATATTCTCGTATTACCCGATCTTTTCCAATTACGCCTCCTCCTCTTTTGATTCTCGAACAGAGTATTCGCTATTGCTAGCTGTACAACATAGACCTATTCTACATCTACATGGATTCTCTGCAAATCACATTTAAGTGCCTGCCACAGGGTTCATCGAACCACCTTCACAATTCTCTATTATTCCAAACTCTTATAGCGCCCGGAAAATATATTAAAATCTGAAGTACACAGTATTAATGTTACTGAATAATATTCACTTAATATTTTGTTGTGAAGCAGCCTTCGGGTTTCTACACTGTCGCCAGACAACGTAAGATTGAACAGACAGTTCATGCATTAGCGAGAGCTTCTAGCTGTGCAAGGAGTGTGATTTTCAAGGATATTTCACATCTGCAGCTTATACAGGGTGATTCAAAAAAAATACCACAACTTTATGAATTTAAAACTCTGCAACGACAAAAGGCAGAGCTAAGCATTATCTGTCGGCGAATTAAGGGAGCTATAAAGTTTCATTTAGTTGTACATTTGTTCGCTTGAGGCGCTGTTGACTAGGCGTCAGCGTCAGTTGATGCTAAGATGGCGACCGCTCAACAGAAAGCTTTTTGTGTTATTGAGTATGGCAGAAGTGAATCGACGACAGTTGTTCAGCATGCATTTCGAACGAAGTATGGTGTTAAACCTCCTGATAGGTGGTGTATTAAACGTTGGTATAAACAGTTTACAGAGAATGGGTGTTTGTGCAAAGGGAAAAGTTCTGGACGGCCGAGAACGAGTGATGTAAATGCAGCACGCATCCAGCAAGCATTTGTTCGCAGCCCAGGAAAATCGACTCGCAGAGCTAGCAGAGAGCTGCAAATTCCACAATCAACTGTATGGAAAGTCCTACGAAAAAGGTTAGTTATGAAACCTGAACGTCAACTACCCGAGGCGATGGATCGGCCGCCAGGCAGCCCGTGACAGAGCACTTCATCACTGGCCTCCAAGAAGTCCTGATCTTACCCCCTGCGATTTTTTCTTATGGGGGTATGTTAAGGATATGGTGTTTCGGCCACCTCCCCCAGCCACCATTGATGATTTGAAACGAGAAATAACAGCAGCTATCCAAACTGTTACGCCTGATATGCTACAGAGAGTGTGGAACGAGTTGGAGTATCGGGTTGATATTGCTCGTGTGTCTGGAGGGGGCCATATTGAACATCTCTGAATTTGTTTTTGAGTGAAAAAAACCTTTTTAAATATTCTTTGTAATGATGTATAACAGAAGGTTATATTATGTTTCTTTCATTAAATACACATTTTTAAAGTTGTGGTATTCTTTTTGAATCACCCTGTACATCTACACCAATAACACGAAGTTAGAATGCTTCAGTTTGACACGTGTAAGGAACCAAGATATGTTATGTAACTACGTACTCAGCGTTTTAAAGATGCGAGTAAAAATCCCAATACTTAGGTCAGTCAAAAATTGGGCTTACGGATATGAGCACAAATCCGTACGTACAACTAATGCTTAGCTCAGATAAACGTTGGGCTTACGGATTTATGCTCAAATCTTCAGAGTCCAAAACGTTCATTTCAATACATCGTTCCACAATATTTCTTGTTTGTGCCCATATCAAACTGAAGCATTCTAATTTTTTGTTTTTCGTTGAGAGGCATAATCTTTGTATGTCAAATAGATTCGGAAACAGCACTGTTGTGCAGCTAGAAGCTCACGCTAACATGTGGACTCTCTGTTCCGTCTTAAGTTTTCTCACGATTGCCTAGAAAGGCGAAAGCCTCTTCACAACAAAATATAAGATTAATATTATTCTGGAACATTAATATTGTGTATTTCAGATTTAACGCATTCGTTTGACCTGATCAGATTTTTCAGGACTTCTCTTACACTGGACCAGGAATTGAAACATACAGTCTTTATACATCTTAGTAAGGTAAGAAATGACAATAATATTAATATAATACTCGTGTATGGTAATAAATGATATTGATAGAATAAAAGTGATATGAAGCAACATTTGAAAATCTCTAATGAAAATTTCATTGACAGTACTGCCTAAGAACTAACAGTGTTAATACAGCGGTACAACTTCTGCTGCTGCTAATAATAACAATAGTAATAATTAGATACAAAATAGTTTTTGGTAACCATTCCTCACTTGTGCCAACGAGTCCATCTTACAGTCGGAGATGCAGTTGCACCCAACTTTTATTTGTTGACTATATTCCAGGCTGTCTTACTCTACAGTTTGTAACAGAGGTGCCAAATCTTTTAGCTTCCCTGGGCCACATAATAAATTTACCAATAACATACAACCGCCAACGGAAAATAGGATAAAATTTGACACTTTATATCTGAATCTTCATTGAAAATTTTATATGCAAGAAATCGAAAATCATAGAATTAATTTGACATTTGATTTGAATTAGGGAAACTAAAGTATCAGTATCAGGTTCGATCGAAGCGACTGCATTTCATATGGTGGTCTTAAGATGTTGATCTGAGATTTTGCTTCTATTTTTATATGCCCATGATAAAATTTTTCTTTTAGTTGGATGTCAGACTTCTCCAGAGTTCCCTCAACTACCATGGGAGATATTCTCGATGTTTTAACACATGTTCAGTCACCATCACCATAACAATCCCCTAATTTTCAGCATCCTCCTCTGGCACCACATATCAAACATCTCGATTCTCTTCTTTCCCAGTTTCCCCACTCTCCATAATTCATGTCCATATATTGCTATGCTTCAGACGTATACTCTCAGAAATTTCTTCCACAAATAAAGCCCGATGTTTGAAACTACTGTATTGAATTTGACCAGGAATGCCCTTTTCGCCATGGTTTGTCTGTTTTTCATATCGCCCTTGTTTCGTCCGTCATGTGTTATTTTGCTTCCCAGGTAGCAGAATTCCATCACTTAGTCTTGTTTGAGATCACTAGTTGTGATATTTATTGTTAACCTCATTTCAGTTGTTTGTCTTTCTTCGGTTTACTCTCAATGTATAGTGAGTGCTAATTCGACTGTTCATTCCATTCAACAGGTCCTGTAATTTTTACTGTCTTGCACTGAGGATAAAAATATCGTCTTTAAATCTTATCACCGATATCCTTTCACCATGAATTTTCCTCCTGCTCCTGAACCTTCCTTTTGTTTTCTTAATTGCTTTTTAGAGGTCTGAGTAGATCAATAGGGACGAAAGGCTACATCCTCGCCTTATACTTTTTCTAATTCGGGCATTTCGTTCTTGGTCCTTAATTATTATTGTCCTCCTCGCACATCTTGTACATATGGTATGTTACACGTCTTTCCTTGTAGCACAGCCCTATTTTTCTGAGACTCTCGGAGATATTCGATCATTTGACATTGTTGAACGCTTTTTCTAGGTCGACAAATCCTATGATGGCCCTTAATTTTTCTTAAGTCTTGCTTCCATTATCAAGCGCAACGGAGAACTGCCTCTCTGATGAATTTACCGTTCTTAAAGCCAAACTGACGATCAGAGAAGAGATCTTCAATTTCCTTTTCCAGTGTATTATTCTCTAACCGTATTTATGGTTCTACAAGAGTGATGTTTCGTAACATAGCAGTTCTCAGAGAGAGAATTTTAGGTAGACCGCGCTGGCTTGAGGCCTTGGGGAATGAGGAAGAACGGCGCGTAATTTTTTTTAAAGGTGCGGGTGTGCTCGACTGTTGCCCTGGCTAGCACATTCTATCAGCCATAGTAAACATCTGGTCATTGGCTGCGGAGAGAGTACTCATTCAAGACTCGCCAGCCGGTATGATTGATGACCTCTGGCATAGTGCATGGGATGACGTACTCGTATCTGTCATCCAAACTCAGTTCTACACGATGTTGAGCTGGATTACAGCCATTTTGCTGGCAGAGGTGGTCGCTCCGTTTAGTAAATTACGCACTCCCTATACCACCAAAACCCAACGGCCTTGCCGCAGTGTAACATTGATTCCTGTCAGCTCACCGAAGTTTAGCGCTGACGGGCTGTTAATTATGATACATCCTGCGTATTTAATCTCTGATCCCTCAGACCATATGGGACAGTGGTGTTACACTGGCAGCCCCATTTTGTGAGCCTTTAACTAAAATGACTACGGATCTTTAACGGGCGTCTCATATACAGGTGAAAATTATTAAATCCGACAAACAGTGAGAGGCGCACGGGACACCGAAACAAATATTTTTCTCTAACGTCGTATTTTCCTCTGAGGATTTTTTAAACCGGTAGAGGAAGATTTCTCTGGATGAAAATTAATCAGACTATCAAACTTTGCGGGGGAGGGGTTGCATGGGACTATGAAAACATTTTTTCTTTTGTGTTTCCTACGAGGATTATAAGCAACACAAAAAATTCTAACTCGTTATTACGAAGAGGCAACAACGTTAACCTAATACAATCACTTCAAATACAATAGAGTGTCACAAATGCCCCCCTTGACTAAACTGACGTTACACGGGTAGGTTATATTCTAACATGGTCAAAGGCTGCGGGAATGTCCCTGATTCCTACTGCTGCTACTACTTATCTGAGCAACCAGATCCTTTTCTGATTCAACAAGGGTTTTGTACAGAAGGCTGCAGATATCCCGTTACACATAAACGTCCAGAGGAGTCAGATCAGGGAATCGAGTAGGTCTTGGTACAGTACCACCTCTGCCAATCCTGTTTTCTGGAAACCATCGTACAGGACAAATGAAATACGAGGGCAGTTCAACAAGTAATGCAACACATATTTTTTCTCGGCCAATTTTGGTTGAAAAAACCGGAAATTTCTTGTGGAATATTTTCAAACATTCCCGCTTCGTCTCGTATAGTTTCATTGACTTCCGACAGGTGGCAGCGCTGTACGGAGCTGTTAAAATGGCGTCTGTAACGGATGTGCGTTGCAAACAACGGGCAGTGATCGAGTTTCTTTTGGCGGAAAACCAGGGCATCTCAGATATTCATAGGCGCTAGCAGAATGTCTACGGTGATCTGGCAGTGGACAAAAGCACGGTGAGTCGTTGGGCAAAGCGTGTGTCATCATCGCCGCAAGGTCAAGCAAGACTGTCTGATCTCCCGCGTGCGGGCCGGCCGTGCACAGCTGTGACTCCTGCAATGGCGGAGCATGCGAACACACTCGTTCGAGATGATCGACGGATCACCATGAAACAACTCAGTGCTCAACTTGACATCTCTGTTGGTAGTGCTGTCACAATTGTTCACCAGTTGGGATATTCAAAGATTTGTTCCCGCTGGGTCCCTCGTTGTCTAACCGAACACCATAAAGAGCAAAGGAGAACCATCTGTGCGGAATTGCTTGCTCGTCATGTGGCTGAGGGTGACAATTTCTTGTCAAAGATTGTTACAGGCGATGAAACATGGGTTCATCACTTCGAACCTGAAACAAAACGGCAATCAATGGAGTGGCGCCACACCCACTCCCCTACCAAGAAAAAGTTTAAAGCCATACCCTCAGCCGGTAAAGTCATGGTTACAGTCTTCTGGGACGCTGAAGGGGTTATTCTGTTCGATGTCCTCCCCATGGTCAAACGATCAACTCTGAAGTGTATTGTGCTACTCTTCAGAAATTGAAGAAACGACTTCAGCGTGTTCGTAGGCACAAAAATCTGAACGAACTTCTCCTTCTTCATGACAACGCAAGACCTCACACAAGTCTTCGCACCCGAGAGGAGCTCACAAAACTTCAGTGGACTGTTCTTCCTCATGCACCCTACAGCCCCGATCTCGCACCGTCGGATTTCCATATGTTTGGCCCAACGAAGGACGCAATCCGTGGGAGGCACTACGCGGATGATGAAGAAGTTATTGATGCAGTACGACGCTGGCTCCGACATCGACCAGTGGAATGGTACCGTGCAGGCATACAGGCCCTCATTTCAAGGTGGCGTAAGGCCGTAGCATTGAATGGAGATTACGTTGAAAAATAGTGTTGTGTAGCTAAAAGATTGGGGAATAACCTGGTGTATTTCAATGTTGAATAAAACAACCCCTGTTTCAGAAAAAAATGTGTTGCATTACTTATTGAACTGCCCTCGTATGTCGGCACCCCGTCATGCTGAACTACGTGCGCCGTCTCGTACGGAGTGGTACGTCATCCGGCCTAAGTAGGGGATATGACCCAATTAAACACATTCACGTAGATACGCAATTCAAGAGGGCGAGTAAATGGTGATGATGTTTGGTTTGTGCAGCGCTCACTACGCAGTCATCAGCGCCCATACAAAGTGTCAATTTTTACACAGTTCAACGCCAATGTCACGGATGATGATGAAATGATAAGGACAACATACAAACTCAGTCTCCCGGCAGAGAAAGCTCCCAACCCGACCGGGAATCGAACCCGGGACCCCGTGATCCAGAGGCAGCAACGCTAGCCACTTTTTTTTTTTTTTTTTTTGTTCTATATTGTTTGTCGAATTTGTTCGGGGCTGACGTCCGATGGCACCCGTTCAGGTTCTTTGTTGATCCGTTCTCTCAGGTTTTTTTTTTATTCCAGAGGGTAGCTAACCCTTTGACCGAACACGCTGAGCTACTGTGCCGGCATCCACTAGACCACGAGCTGCGGACCGAGCGAGTAAATGTGACCTGTGGATTAACCTCACTCAAAACATAGGAATTGTGGTTGTTGAAAATCTCATCACTCCCGAAGATTGCTTCAACTATAAACAGCACACAGGATGGAAATGTAAGGACGCATTTCAATCTGTTCTAAATATCACTACGAAAACTGTGCTCTGAGTGGGTAATCATCTGGTTCCAGATTGTGTGCATGGAGTAGGTGAAATTGAAGACTCACGAAGGACTTTTCTTACATACATCTGATTCTTTCCCATGTTATGCGCAAGTGTACGACTGCTGAGAGCGATTACGCCCTCAACCGGATTAAAAAATGCTCACAGATAATTTCGACATCAAAGAAAAATATTTGTTTTGGTGTCTCGTGCAATCCACCCAGAGTTTGTCGTTCTAAATATTTTTCACGCTGTTCTATTCATATTGAACCTCAAAGACAGTCTCAATTACGACTTACGCTACATGCTCGAAACATTGTATACAGGGTGGTCCATTGATCGTTACCGGGCCAAATATCTCACGAAATAAGCGTCAAACGAAAAAACTACAAAGAACGAAACTTGTCTAGCTTGAAGGGGGAAACCAGATGGCGCTATGGTTGGCCCGCTAGATGGCACTGCCATAGGTCAAACAGATATCAACTGCGTTTTTTTAAAAATAGGAACTCCCATTTTTATTACATATTCGTGTAGTACGTAAAGAAATATGAATGTTTTAGTTGGACCACTTTTTTCGCTTTGGGATAGATGGCGCTGTAATAGTCACAAACATATGGCTCACAATTTTAGACCAACAGTTGGTAACAGATAGGTTTCTTAAATTAAAATACAGAACATAGGTACGTTTGAACATTTTATTTCGGTTGTTCCAATGTGATACATGTACCTTTGTGAACTTATTATTTCTGAGATCACATGCTGTTACAGAGTGATTACCTGTAAATACCACATTAATGCAATGCAATGCAATGCAGTGCAGTGCAATGCAATGCTCGTTCCATGACCATGGAGACTTCTCCATAATTTGGTCCCACGGAACAATAAATAAATAACTAAAATAAATAAAAAATGATGTCCGTCAACCTCAATGCATTTTGCAATACGTGTAACGACATTCCTCTCAACAGCGAGTAGTTCGCCTTCCGTAATGTTCGCACATGCATTGACTATGCGCTGACGCATGTTGTCAGGCGTTGTCGGTGGATCACGATAGCAAATATTCCCCACAGAAAGAAATCCGGGGACGTCAGATCCGGTGAACGTGCGGGCCATGGTATGGTGCTTCGACGACCAATCCACCTGTCATGAAATATGCTATTCAATACCGATTCAACCGCATGCGAGCTATGTGCCGGACATGCATCATGTTGGAAGTACATCGCCATACTGTCATGCAGTGAAACATCTTGTCCATTTTACCACGGGTAATGTATCACGAAGCAAATACCGTCCGCACTGGCGGAATGTTACGTGATGCCACGTACTCATACGTTTGTGACTATTACAGCGCCATCTATCACAAAGCGAAAAAAGTGGCCCAACTAAAACATTCATATTTCTTTACGTACTACACGAGTATGTAATAAAAAATGGGGGTTCCTATTTTTAAAAAACGCAGTTGATATCCGTTTGACCTACGGCAGTGTCAGTTAGCAGGTTAACCAAAGCGCCATCTGGTTTCCCCCTTCAAGCTAGACGAGTTTCTTTCTTTGTAGTTTTTTCGTTTGACGCTTATTTCGTGAGATATTTGGCCTGGTCACTGTCAATGGACCACCCTGTATACTGGTGGTCCACGTGGCACAGAACATAAAGAAATTCGCCAGAGGAAGTATCCGCCGCTACCTTCAATGGGGAGCACTGTTGTCGTTCGCGAAGTCTGACCTTGTGCAAGGACAACCGCCGCCGGCTTACGTAATGCTGAGAGGGCCATCTGAGACGGCGTCCTCGCCTTCCTCCGCACACACCGCTGCCGCAGCTGCCTGTGCTCGCGTTGCAGGCCAAATTATGACGCAACTTCTCAAAAACAGTTTGACAGTGTTGCCCTGGTTCTCACTTCCAGAAGGAAGACATTGGGGTGACAAGAGTCGTGGGGTAGCGATATGCAGCTATACAGATTGCGGTATTAGGCATACAGCGTATGAAAGGGCAGTGCTTTGGTGGAGCTGTCATTTCGACTCAAATGATTCATGTGAAAAGTTTTCCGACGTGAATACTGCCGCACGGCAGGAGTTAACAGACGCTGAACATTGGATGGTAGTTGGGGCTAGATGCATGGCACATTCCATTTCGGCAAGAAAAGACTAATCTATACATAACCAACACGGATTCAGAAAATATCGTTCTTGTGCAACACAGTTAGCTCTTGATTCCCATAAAGTAATGAGTGTTGTCGAAAATGGATCTCAGAAGGATTCCATATTGCTAGATTTCCAGAAACCTTTTGATACCGCTCCTCACAAGCGACTATTAATCAAATTGCGTGCATATGGAGTGTCGTCTCAGTTGTGTGACTAGATTCGTGATTTCCTCTCAGAGAGGTCACAGTTCGTAGTGACAGACGGTAAATCACCGAGTAGAACAGAAGTGATATCTGGCGTTCCGCAAGGTAGTGTCATAGGCCCTCTGCTGTTCCTGATTTATATAAATGATCTCGGTGATAATCTGAGCAGCCCCCTTAGATTGTTTGCAGATGACGCTGTAATTCACTGTCTAGTATAATCATCAGACGATCAATTCCAGTTACAAAATGATCTAGAGAGAGTTTCTGTATGATGCGAGAAGTGGCAATTAGCACTAAACAAAGAAAAGTGCGAGGTCATCCGCATGGGTGCTAAAAGAAATTCGATAAATTTCGGGTATACGAAAAATCGCACAAATCTAAGGGCTGTCAGTTCGACTAAATACCTAGGTATTACAATTACGAGCAACTTAAATTGGAAAGACCACATGGATGATATTGTAAGGAAGGCGAAACAAAGACTGCGCTTCGCTGACAGAACACTTAAAATATGCGACAAATCCACTAAAGAGACGGCCTACATTACACTTGTCCGTCCTCTGCTGCAATATTGCTGCGCGGTATGGGGTCGTTACCAGGTGGTATTGACGGAGGACATCGAAAAAGTGCAAAGAAGGGCAGCCCGTTTCGTGTTATCGCGCAATAGGGGTGAGAGTGTCGCTGATATGATACTCGAGTTGAGGTGGCAGTCACTGAAACAAGGGCGATTTTCTTTGCGGCGAGATCTATTTACGACATTTCAATCACCAACTTTCTCTTCCGAATGTGTAAATATTTTGTTGACACCCACCTACGTGGGGGGAAATGATTATCATAATAAAATAAGAGAAATCAGAGCTCGAATGCAAAGATTTAGGTGTTCCTTTTTCCCACTCGCCATTCGAGAGTGGAATGGAAGAGAAGTAATATGAAAATGGTTCGATGAACCCTCTGCCAGGCGCTAAAGTGTGAAATGCATAGTAACCATGTAGATGTAGATGTAGGATCGTTAGGGAATTCAATATTCCGATATCCACAGTGTCATGCGTGCGCCGAGAATACCAAATTTCAGGCCTTACCTTGAAACACGTATGTATTCAGTAGCAGCGGTGGCGAGGCATGACAGAATTTCTGACCAGAGAGTTATTTATCGTTGCTAGTCTGCGCTTGACCGCGCGAGAGTTCTGTTGCTAGTTGCACTCAGTCAGTGCTAGTAGCGCGCGCGAGACAGTAGTCGTGTGTGAGGAGTCGGCGGGCGTCGACATGGGTCTCTGGTCACGATTGAGGACGAGGTATATTGTTATCAAAGGTAATGAAGCAGCATTGCGCTCAGCCAATATCTGTTAATTGTAATTAATTTGTTCAAGAAATGCCCCAATAATAATTTTGTTTTCAAAGCAATCGTTTTTAAGAAAAGAATCATTCCAATTGAAACAATATTTCCTATGCTTTTCCTCCCAGTATCAATTTATCAGATTAATTATTGCACAGGGCCTAAGGTCAGCGATGCTGCCCTTCAATTTATCAGATTAATTATTGCACAGGGCCTAAGGTCAGCGATGCTGCCCGATTATTGTGGGTTTAATGATTAAATTTCATTTCTCAATTTTTGTGTCGAGTTTGCATTTGGGTCATTATTATTCTATAATTTTTGTGGGGACCAAACATTTGGCTCGTTTTCATTATCATAGAAAAAATGGCTCTGAGCACTATGGGACTCAACTGCTGAGGTCATTAGTCCCCTAGAACTTAGAACTAGTTAAACCTAACTAACCTAAGGACATCACAAACATCCATGCCCGAGGCAGGATTCGAACCTACGACCGTAGCGGTCTTGCGGTTCCAGACTGTAGCGCCTTTAACCGCACGGCCACTTCGGCCGGCCCATTATCATAGACTTTTCTTTTATTTTTGCTGGGAAGTCACACTTTGGGTCTATGCCCATTAACATTTAATTATTGTCATTTTTTTTTTTTCAAAATTTTCAAGGGGAGGTTATAACCTCTCACCGTGGGCAACGCAATGGCCGACATCCTTCACTTAACTACCGAGAGCAGCGGCGTTTCCGTAGAGTTATCGCTGCTAATAGACATGCAACACTGCATAAAATACTCGTAGAATCCAAATGTCGACGCACGGCGAAAGTATACGTCAGGACAGTGCCTCGAAATTTGGCGTTTATAAGCTATGGCAGCAGACGACCGACGCGCGTACGTTTGCTAACGGCACATTGCCTGCAGCGCCTCTCTATGGTGACCGTATAGGTTGTAACCTAGACGACTGGAAAACCGTGTCTGGTCGAATAAGTCCCAATGTCAGTTAGTAAGAGGTGATGGCAGGGTTCGCGTGTGACGCAGATCCCACAAAGGTATGTACCCAAGTGTCATCAACGCACTGTCGAAGCTGGTGGTGGTTCCATAAAAGTGTGGGCTGTGTATACATTGGATGGACTGGGTCCTCTTGTCCAACTGATCCAATCATTGACTGGAATTGGTTACGTTCGGCTGCTTGGAGACCATTTGTAGCCATTCATGGACTTCACGTTCCCAAACGACGGAACTTTATGGATGACAATGTGCCATGTTCTGGGGGCACAACTGCTCGCTACTGGTTCGAAGAACATTCTGGACAGTTCGATTGAATGATATGGCCACCCAGTTCTGCCCACAAGAATCCCATCGGAAATTTATAGGTCATAATTGAGAAGTCAGTTCGTGCACAAATGGCTTTACCGGCAGCACTTTCGCAATGGGTAGCTTTACAGGCCGTGTGGCTCAGAATTTCTGCAAGGGACTTCCCAGGATTTCGTGATTCCATGCCACATCGAGTGCTGTACTACGGGAAAAAAGATGTCTGACACGATATTAGGAGGTATCTCAAGTCTTTAGTCACCTCTTCATAGCATTGCAGTGACGAGGTGCATATTCTTTGACGGAGAAGTAAATAGCGCATACTTGACTGAGAAAGATGTCGTTACGTAACTGTCAAGTTTTATGAGCCAAAAAAAAAACCGTTTATCGGAATAGACAAAGTCTGCATAAAATAAATTATTTAAAATATTTTTTTTCCAAAATTTTCGTTTAGGGCTTATATCTTACTTCGAGTTTTGAATAATGTCATTGATCTAGATATTAGAAGGATTAGATGACATTGGACCCTTTTCACTTCTTGACTTGTTAAAATTTTTTCATTACACTTGCGTGTATTACGGTCTTCAAATACTCGTGTAAGATTTTGTGGCTTCTGTTAATGTGGTGGGATGTCCATTAAACATTTTCTGCATATGCTATCAAATGCGTATACAGATTTTATAAAAGCAATTCGGCTTTCCTTATTGAGTTCCGTCTTTCCTCATTCATTTATTGTAGAATACGTACAGACATTATCTGTAGTGGATCATATTGCCTGTGGAGTTTTCACAGCCTTTATGGAACAAAGGCATTGCTTCCGCTTTTTTCCATTCCTTACGCCTTCGAGAGCAGTGGTTTATTAACAGTATCAAAATCCGACATTCAGTTGTGCCGCTACATTTTAATAATATTGCGTTTATCTGATCTGTTCTAGCTGATATTCTGATTTTTCTTTTATTTCAAATACCTTTGTAGTTGTTTAAACACGAGTGAAACTAATCAAGGTACTCGCCTTCTTTTGATTGTCATCGTATTATTTCTGCTGGTGCCACAGGTCTTTGAACTGCCTGATATAACTGATCTTTAGCATGACATATATACTTTCTGTATAACTGTTCATTTTTGTGGTCTTGCATCTGAAGACTGGTTTGATGCGGATGCCCACGGAAGGTCCATTCTGTGCCAGTCTTTTTGTAGCTACATAATTGGTGCACTCTACAACCATTTGAACCTACTTACCGAAATCAAGTCTTGATCTCCCTCTACAATTTTTAGCCCCCACACATCCCTCAGCTATCTGACTTACGATTCCTTGATGTCGCAGGATGTCCTGTCAACCAATCGAAGAGTGCAACAAATTTCTTTTCTTCACAAATCGATTCAGTATCTTCTATTATTTATCAGATCCACTCATCCAGTCTTCAACAGTCTCTTGTAGCATTATATTTCAAAATCTTCAGTTCTCTTCTTGTCTAAGTTGTTTATCAACCACTTTTCCTTTTCCATACACTGCTATACCATAGAAAAACAAACAAAGAATTTACTAAAAGGAGAAGTTTTACATGTACACACGTTTGGTACGCTGTTTGCATGGTTTCTGTCCCAAATTCAAATAAAAACATAAAATAACTAGTCACTAATTTTTAAATGTTTTATTTACTGTGTCGTCGGTTTTCCAGGAGTAGTACACTTATACTAAACACCAGAAGTGTTGCCTGATGATCGAGTAAAACATCAGAAACGGGAGGTAAATTTTAGATTTAGTGACTGGGTACGTTGTTTTGTTTAAATTCAAAGAGAGCTTTCTGTTAATATTTAATCGGGAAAATTCTGCCTGTCGCAGATGTAACAGTTTCTCCAGGCGCATTACGAATTTGATCCATAATGGCCGTCCGATGTGTCCGAACGGTTCTAGGCGCTTAAGTCCGGAACCGCGCTGCTCCTACGGTCGCAGGTTCGAATCCTGCCTCGGGCATGGATCTGTGTGATGTCATTACGTTAGTTAGGTTTAAGTGGTTCTAAGTCTAGGGGACTGATGACCTCAGATGCGATCAAAAGTATCCGGACACCTAGCTGAAAATGACATACATGTTCGTGGCGCCATCCATCGGTAATGCTGGAATTCAATATGGTGTTAGCCCATCTTTAGCCTTAATGATAGCTTCCACTCTCGAAGGCATACGTTCAAACAGGTGCTAGAAGACTTCTTGGGGAATGGCATCCCATTACTATTCACGAAGTGCTGCCCTGAGGAGAGGTATCGATGTAGGTAGGTGAGGCGTGATACGAAGTCGGCGTTCCAAAACATCCCATATCTGTTCTATAGGATTCAGGTCAGGACGCTGTGCAGGCCAGTCCACAACAGGGATTTTATTGTCGCATAACCACTCAGCCACAGGCCGTGCATTATGAACAGGTGCTAGATCGTTTTGAAAGAGGCAATCGCCATCTCCGAATTGCTCTTCAACAGCTGGAAGCAAGAAGGTGCTTAAAACATCAATGTAGGCCTGTGCTGTGATAGTGCCACGCAAAACAACAAGGGGTGCAAGCCCACTCCAAGAAAAAAATTACCACACTATAACACCACCGCCTCCGAATTTTGCTGTTGGCACTACACACGCTGCCAGATGACGGTTCACCGGGCATTCGCCATACCCACACCCTGCCATCGGATCGCCGCAGTGTGTACCGTGATTCGTCACCCCACACAACGTTTTTCCACTGTTCAATCGTCCAATGTTTACGCTCCTTACAGCAAGCGAGGAGTCGTTCGGCATTTACCGGCGTGACGTGTGGCTTATGAGCAGCCACTCGACCATGAAATCCAAGTTTTCTCACCTCCCGCCTAACTGTCATAGTACTTGCAGTGGATCCTGATGCAGTTTGGAATCCCTGTGTGATGGTCTGGGTACATGTCTGCCTATTACACATTACAACCCTTTTCCGCCGGCCTTGGTGGCCGAGCGGTTCTAGGCGCTTCAGTGTGGAACCGCGCGAATGCTACGGTCGCAGGTTCGAATCCTGCCTCGGGCATGGGTGTGTGTGGTGTCCTTAGGTTAGTTAGGTTTAAGTAGTTCTAAGTTCTAGGGGACTGATGACCTCAGATGTTAAGTCCCATAGTGCTCAGAGCCATTTGAACCAACCATTTCAACTGTCGGCGGTCTCTGGCAGTCGAACATTCAGCTTAACAGCCCATGTTGCTGACAAGGGAACCTCCCCATCGCACCCCCCTCAGATTTAATTACAAGTTGGGACAATGTATAGGCCTTGAAAAACTGAACACAGATCAATCGAGAAAACAGGAAGAGGTTGTGTGGAACTATGAAAAAAATAAGCAAAATATACAAACTGAGTAGTCCATGCGCAAGGTATGCAACATAAAGTATTGCCTGACCTCAGGAGCGCCGTGGTCCCGTGGTTAGCGTGAGCAGCTGCGAAACGTAAGGTCTTTGGCTCAAACCTCCCTAGAGTGAAAATTTTAATTTTTTATTTTCAGACTATTATCAAAGTTAAGGCACTCAAACATAATCAACTTCGCTCTCCAAAATTCCAGGACATGTTCAGATTTGCTTGGACACATGCAGGATTTGACGGTCTACACACGGAAAAATTTGAAAACGTTAAAAACATATGTTTTGACAGAGCACAGGGAAAACTGTGCGACTGTGAAACTATTGCATTCATTTGTTGCAGTTCATGTGACAAACTCTTATGTTTTCATCACTTTTTTGGGAGTGATTATCACATCCATAAGAAAACCTAAATCGGCAAGATAGAAGAATCATTTTACCCATTCGCCAATTGTACAAGTTAGATGGGTCTACAACATATTCCTGTCAGGTGACGCACATGCCGTCACCAGTGTCGTATAGAATATATCAGACGTGTTGTCCTGCGGAGGAATCGGTTGACCTATGACCTTGCGAGCAAATGTTTTCGGTGTGCATTGTTGAGGCACGTCTTTTCGTCTACTAATCGCACGGTTTTGCGGTGCGGTGGCAAAACACAGACACTAAACTTATTACAGTGAACAGAGACGTCAATGAACGAACGGACGGATCATAACTTTGCGAGAATAAAGAAAGTAAAATTTTCACTCTATGGAAGACTTTAACCAAGGACATCTCATTCCGGAGCTGCTCACGCTAGCCTCGGGACCACGGCGCTCCTGACCTCATAATATTCTTAATGTTGCTTATGTTGCGCATGGACTACTCAGTTCGTATATTTTGCTTATTTTTTCGTAGTTCCACACAACTTCTTCCTGTTTTCTCGATTGATCTGTGTCCAGTTTTTCAAGGCCTATCCACTGTGCCAACTTACAACAAAATCTGAGAAGGGTGCGATGGGGAGGTTCCCTTGTGAGTTGAGTAATATACAGGAGAATGGAAAAGAAAGTTGAGGACCTGTGAGATGACGGTCAGTTTGGCTTTAGGAAAGGTAAAGGCACCACAGAGACAGTCCTGAAGTTGTGCTTGATAATAGAGGCGAGACTGAAGAAAAGAATCAAGACACCTTCATAAGATTCGTTGCCCTGAAAAAAAGAGCCGGACGATGTAGAATGGTCCAAAATGTTCGACATTCTGAGGAAAATAGGAGTGGGCTAGAGGGAAAGTCGAATAATGTACATGTGCAAGAACCGAGAGGAAAAGGTGAGACCGTACCATTTCCCAGGCGTCGCCATCGCTACTGCGGCAGGCCGGCGGCAACCCCTCGCCGCGGACGACGGCGTCACTGGCTCGGCCGGCTGCGCCGGTGTCCTTGTGGCAGCGGCCGCGGTGCCCTGCGGGTCGCACGTGCCGGCTACGGCGCCGGCATTCGCAGCCAGGCCGCTCCAATTGGCGACGCAGCGGCTGCGGAGGCGCGCCGGGCCTCGGGTTTCCTGGCGCTCCGCCCCGCTGCGGGCCACGCCCCTGCCGTGACGTCACGGCGGCGGCACGTGCGCGACCTGCCCCAAACCGACCCGGGGCCCGGGGCCCGGGCCCACGGCTCCTTAAAGCCGACCGCCCTTCCAGCCTTACAGACCGCGTAACGCCCGCGCGTGTCCCACCACCTTCCGGTCAGGCGCAGTGAAAGAGTACATGACCCCTGAAACATAGCTTTACTAAAAGATATTACATTACATAAGTTGTGACTTGGCAAGACAGCCAAGCCACTCGGAGGTGAAGCCGAAAGGCACGCGTTTAAGCTCACGCAGGCTGGCGTGAGGTCTGGAACAGTTAAAGGATTTGAGTCTAGCAAATAAAGTACGTAGCTGTTGGAATACTTAACTTTAATCCATAATTGGTGAACATCGGTCTGACGGTACATGCATCACAAGATAAATAGCAATTGATAATGGTGCCTTGCTAGGTCGTAGCAAATGACGTAGCTGAAGGCTATGCTAACTACACTCCTGGAAATTGAAATAAGAACACCGTGAATTCATTGTCCCAGGAAGGGGAAACTTTATTGACACATTCCTAGGGTCAGATACATCACATGATCACACTGACAGAACCACAGGCACATAGACACAGGCAACAGAGCATGCACAATGTCGGCACTAGTACAGTGTATATCCACCTTTCGCAGCAATGCAGGCTGCTATTCTCCCATGGAGACGATCGTAGAGATGCTGGATGTAGTCCTGTGGAACGGCTTGCCATGCCATTTCCACCTGACGCCTCAGTTGGACCAGCGTTCGTGCTGGACGTGCAGACCGCGTGAGACGACGCTTCATCCAGTCCCAAACATGCTCAATGGGGGACAGATCCGGAGATCTTGCTGGCCAGGGTAGTTGACTTACACCTTCTAGAGCACGTTGGGTGGCACGGGATACATGCGGACGTGCATTGTCCTGTTGGAACAGCAAGTTCCCTTGCCGGTCTAGGAATGGTAGAACGATGGGTTCGATGACGGTTTGGATGTACCGTGCACTATTCAGTGTCCCCTCGACGATCACCAGTGGTGTACGGCCAGTGTAGGAGATCGCTCCCCACACCATGATGCCGGGTGTTGGCCCTGTGTGCCTCGGTCGTATGCAGTCCTGATTGTGGCGCTCACCTGCACGGTGCCAAACACGCGTACGACCATCATTGGCACCAAGGCAGAAGCGACTCTCATCGCTGAAGACGACATGTCTCCATTCGTCCCTCCATTCACGCCTGTCGCGACACCACTGGAGGCGGGCTGCACGATGTTGGGGCGTGAGCGGAAGACGGCCTAACGGTGTGCGGGACCGTAGCCCAGCTTCATGGAGACGGTTGCGAATGGTCCTCGCCGATACCCCAGGAGCAACAGTGTGCCTAATTTGCTGGGAAGTGGCGGTGCGGTCCCCTACGGCACTGCGTAGGATCCTACGGTCTTGGCGTGCATCCGTGCGTCGCTGCGGTCCTGTTCCAGGTCGACGGGCACGTGCACCTTCCGCCGACCACTGGCGACAAAATCGATGTACTGTGGAGACCTCACGCCCCACGTGTTGAGCAATTCGGCGGTACGTCCACCCGGCCTCCCGCATGCCCACTATACGCCCTCGCTCAAAGTCCGTCAACTGCACATACGGTTCACGTCCACGCTGTCGCGGCATGCTACCAGTGTTAAAGACTGCGATGGAGCTCCGTATGCCACGGCAAACTGGCTGACACTGACGGCGGCGGTGCACAAATGCTGCGCAGCTAGCGCCATTCGACGGCCAACACCGCGGTTCCTGGTGTGTCCGCTGTGCCGTGCGTGTGATCATTGCTTGTACAGCCCTCTCGCAGTGTCCGGAGCAAGTATGGTGGGTCTGACACACCGGTGTCAATGTGTTCTTTTTTCCATTTCCAGGAGTGTATCTTCTCGGCAAATAAGAGCGTATTTTGTCAGTGAACCATCGCTAGCAAAGTCGGCTGTACAACTGGGGCGAGTGCTAGGACGTCTCTCTAGACCTGCCGTGTGGCGGCGCTCGGTCTGCAATCACTGATAGTGGCGACACGCGGGTCCGACGTATACTAACGGACCGCGGCCGATTTAAAGGCTACCACCTAGCAAGTGTGGTGTCTGGCGGTGACACCACAACATACTTCATTTGTGTGCCCATAGTGTCCGTAGTTGCTTTACAATTCTAGAGGGTAATTTTTGTTCTGTCGTTGCAACAACAAAAATGCGTATTTTTTTTCACCAGATGCGTTTCGCTTTATTGAGGTAAAGTGGTCTTTAATTAAATTATTTACATACATTTGCTTTTAGACTGAAAAACAGTTCATTCACAATATGTTGATTTGTACTTGCGGTGATTTTCGCTTGATTTCCACTTACATCGTGAAATGCCGTCTTCTAGCACATCGTTGATGTTTTTCTGCATTAGACATTGATAATTTTGGTCTAATTTTCAGTTGTTCTGTAGACTACGCGTTTCATATGTTTTTCACAGCACACTTTTACGCACAGCACTGTTTTTTGATTGTTTTTGTATTTCCAAGTATGTCCTGTGTTTTGTCGCGTCGCCACCATGACCTTTTCACTAGTTTGTGTTTGAGCTACAAGTTTTCTTTATGAGACTATTGTATGTGTGTAACTCTATTTAATTATGTTCTGTGCATTTATATACTGTGCAAGTGTAGGGAAGGAATAGTGATGGAGGTCTTTTTTTGGGCGGGGGGGGGGGGGGGGGGGGGGAGGGGGAGGGAGCCATGATGAGTGGACATAAGGGTATAATAGTGTGATGAAGTGTGAGTTAGAGGAGAAGGTGAAGAGCAAGAAGTGAAATGAAACTGTGTGGGGGATGGGGAGGAAAGGGGGGGGGAGGCGGGTTGTGGGAGAGTGGGAGGGGGTGAAGGATAGAAAAGGCTTCCTTTTTCATGTAATTTCATCAGTTATTTTATATAGAGTCTGGTTCCTAATATTTATTTGGTCATTGAGCAACTCTTTATTTTGTCTTCATGCTTTGTGTATGTGCAAATTTTCTTGGAAAGGAAGGAGGTGTCTGTCTTCACTGATTTTTATGATATTCATACCTTTTTCAATGTTACTTGGTTTATGGTGTTCTTGCTTTAGATGATCTGCAAATGCTGAATGGTTTGTACCGTATATAAGTGCTCTGATGTCTTCTTTGTATCTCGTATCTTGAAGAAGATATGAACATCATAAGAATCAGTAAAGACAGCTTCTTCCCTTTCCAAGAAAATTTCCACATATACGAAACCACACGCACAAAAAAAAGACCAAATAAATATTGGAAGCCAGACTCAATATAAAATAATTCATGAAATTCATGAAAAAGAAAAAAGAAAACAGAATATTCCAGCCTTCACCCCCTCCCACAACACCCCCCTAACCTCACAATTTCGTTTCAGTTTTTGCTCCTCATCTTGTCCTCTAACTCACTCCACATCACACTACTAAACACTTACGTCCACTCGTCATGGTGTCTCCCCCCCCCCCCCCCCTCCCCCAATAAAAAAACCCTCCATCACTATTCCTTCCCTACTCTTACACATTATTTAAATACACAGAACATAATTAAATAGAGTTACACACATACAAGAACCTCACAAAAAAAGTTGTAGTTCAAAGACAGAATCCTGCCTCGGCCATGGATGTGTGTGATGTCCTTACGTTAGTTAGGTTTAAGCAGTTCTAAGTTCTAGGGGACTGATGACCTCAGATGTTAAGTCCTATAGTGCTTAGAGCCATTTGAACCATTTGAAAAGGTGATTTGGCGACACTACAAAACACAAACCACAGCACATACTTAGAGGTTCAATGACCAACAAAAACAGACGTGTGCGTACAAAAGTGCTGTGATAAATTTAAGTAAAGCGTAGTGCTGAGAACAACTGAATATTAGACAAAAACTATCAGTGTCTAATGCAGAAAAACTTAAACGATATGTTAGCAGACGGTATTTCCCAATGTAAGTGGAAATCAAGCAAAAATCACCGTAAGTGCAAACCAACATATTTTTAAAGAACTGTTTTTCGACATAAAAGCAAATCAAAATATAAATAACTTAGTTACAGACCACAGATGATCCTTTACCCCAATAACGAGAAACGCGTCTGGTGAAAAAACTACATTTCCTACTCATTGTAATATCTGCATTGATTTCGTTCTTCGTAAACGAAAATGTGAAGTTAACAAAATAAACAATATCGTGGGTGATGTGTACACGATTATAATTGTCTTTGCAGATTATACCATTGTTGTTCACAAGAATGATGTTGACCTCCAATGATCACTTCAGGTGACGTCCATTAATTACGTGAGCTCAGAATGGCGAGGGGGGGTGGGGGGGGGGGAGGGGAGCGGGAGTGGGGTCCGGCAAAATATCTTGTGTACCCAGATGCGTTTCGCCTAAATTACAAGGCGTCTTCATTGGGTGTCCTGAAATAGCACACCATTTTTTCGTTTGCACATACAGATTATCGTTTGCTCTTTAGTTTATTGATTTAAATAGTTCGTTGAGATTTTTACAATAAAATAGAAAGGAGCTTACGGATCAGCGTCTAATTAAGTATTTCCCAGCCAAACACCTTTCCCTCTGGTGGCAAACTGTTTGAAAGTTTCCACTTTCCTTTCTATCACTGTTTTCAACGTATAGCGTTTCATCTGCCATTTTTGTGCGTATAGTGTCATTTGTTTCTGGAAGTGTTGCCAACTTTCTCAGGTTTTGCTTTCAACTGTTTTTTCTGTGCCGATGTGTACTGATTTAATTTCTCTGTGGATGTGCATGTGTGTGTAAGTGTGTGTGTAGTTTTAGTTAATTTAATTTTCTTATTTTTTATTTTTATGTTTTATTTATTTATTCATTTTCTTCATACATTAATATTCTTGGGAGAAACATTGGATTAATAAAGAGAATGTACATTATTGTAATGGATAAAGTTTGTTTTATGAAATTAATCACGAGTAGAGACAACATTAAAGTGCCCACCAATATTCATAGCCTATCTAAACCGAATGCTTACACGTATAAATGCCCGGATTCCCCACTATGAAACAGGGATCGCACAAGTGTCAGATTTCATTCGCGTAGTTTAGGGACAAATCACTGCGTGTCACTCAGTGAGTCAGACTTGATATTCAGCAACGCATATAAAGCCGATAATACTGTGATCAAAATGAGTTTGTATCACAACTTCAACATTGCCTATGTCAAACAGCGTGCCTAAAAGTCGAAACAAATGTGTCAGCAGGAAATTTATCGTTCGTGGAAGAAAGCTAAGCTAATGTTCATCAACAAAATTCTCTTAGTGATCACATAAATCAAGAGACTGAAACGCCACCTAGCTGATCGTACAGTTCAATGAAAGGTGCAAACAATGTTGTCTTTCATCTGTAAAGGAGGTAAAGGTTCAATGACAATTCGATGTGTATAGGCTGTTTGAAAATTCCGGTTAGCAACTTCAAACTTGTAGAGGGGAGTGAGTACATAATATTTTGAATAGGCACCATTGTCCGGAAACGTTCAGTTAGCATGAGTGGTAGCATACGTGGACGGGCTACACATCCGAACTGAAACCGTCGTAGAACGGAAACGATACGTTTGCGGACGTGAGTTCCTGCTCAAAATATTATGTACTCACTCCCCTCTACAGTACCTAGAAGTTTCTAAGGAGAATTTATAAACCTCCTGCATAGTATACCAGTAAAACAGAGGCTGAAAATACCACTTGAGCCGTAATGTTGTTTTTATTTAAACCACGACCGGTTTCATGTAAGAGCCCGAAACCGGTCGTGTTTTAAATAAAAAGACTATTACAACTGAAGCGGTATTTTAAACCTCTGCTATAATGCTCAGTTGCGGAAGTCCCTCCGGCAGGATTGTTAGTTATATCAACAAAAGGTCAATTCTATAGGGATACGTCAAAATGGTTAATACTATTTTCATGGAGACTTTTTGTCTGACGGTCTGTCTCTGTCTATCTGTCCGCATACTACTCAGTATTGGCACGTTTAAAATTAAGTGTTGTTGATCACGTGATTAAACATGCTTAGCACACTTTCTAAATCAACATACTACATTTTTCTGTGAAATAAGAGGTGACAATGTTAACTATGTTTAAGATGCTCTACAAGGAGTTTAATTAAATTAACTGTCTTGAAAGCTACAAAATGGAAAACATTATTCAGAGAATATCCACTATTATAACGGATTGAAATTTTATTAATTAATTCGGGTCAGCCTAATAATTATTTTGTGCTATGAAGCAAAAACATGAACATACCAAATAAATATATTTAAACATTATAGGTAAATCTCATGTGGGAGGTGGGAGTATCACCACATCAAAAGAAATCTCACCAAGTGGGGGGAGAGGTCCAATTGTTAAAAGAAGTAAACCTCCCTTTACTAGCTGAACGAAGTACACTGGTGTATATGGACAAAAGTAACTTCCCCATAATGTGTCACTGCCAAGTAACATAGCTCGATGAAACTTTGACCATATGTAGAGCTACACTATGTGATCAAAAGTATCCGGACACCTGGCTGAAAAGGACTTACAAGTTCGTGGCGCCCTCCATCGGTAATACTGGAATTCATTATGGTGTTGGCCCACCTTTAGCCTTGACGACACCTTCCACTCTCGCAGGCATACGTTCAGTCAGGTAGTGGAAGGTTTCTTGGGGAATGGCAGATCATTCTTCACGGAGTGCTGCACTGAGGAGAGGTATCGATGTCGGCCGGAGAGGCCTAGCACGAAGTCGGCGTTCCAAAACATCCCAGAGGAGTTCTATAGGACTCAGTAAGGACTCTGTGCAGGCCAGTCCTTTACAGGGATGTTATTGTCGTGTAACCACTACGCCACAAGCCGTGTATTATGAACAGGCCTTAAATTGTGTTGAAAGATGCAGTCGCCATCCGCGAATTGCTCTTCAATAGTGGGAAGCAAGAACGTGCTTAAAACATCAACGTAAGCCTGTTCTGTGATAGTGCCACGCAAAACAACAAGGGGTGCAAGCCCCCCTCCATGAAAAACACGCCGAGCAGTACTAGGCGCTCAAGTCCGGAACCGCGCTGCTGCTACGGTCGCAGGTTCGAATCCTGCCTCGGGCATGGATGTGTGTGATGTCTTTAGTTTAGTTACATTTAAATAGTTCTAAGTCTAGGGGACTGATGAACTCAGATGTTAAGTCTCATAGAGCTTAGAGCCTTTTGAATCATTTTGAAAAACACGACCACACCATAACACCGGCCGCGCGGAGTAGCCCAGCGGTCTGGGGCGCCTCGTCACGGTTCGCGCGGCGTGTGTGTGTTGTCCTTAGCGTAAGTTAGTTTAAGTTAGATTAAGTAGTGTGTAAGTTTAGGGACCGATGACCTCAGCAGTTTGGTCCCATAAGACCTCACCACAAATTTCCAAATTTATCATAAAACCACCGCCTCCGAATTTTACTGTTGGCACTACAAACCCTAGCAGATGACGTTCACCGGGCATTCTCCATACCCACACCCTGCTGTCGGATCGCCACATTGTGTACCGCGATTCATCACCCTACAAAATGTTTTTCCACTGTTCAATCGCCCAGAGTTTGCGCTTCTTACAGCAAGCGAGGCGTCGTTTGGCATTTACCGCCGTGATGTGTGGCTTATGAGCAGCCGCTCCACCATGAAATCCAAGTTTTCTCACCTCCTGCCTAACCGTGATAGTACCTGCAGTGGATCCTGTCGCAGTTTGAGATTTCTGTCTCCATAGACGTCTGCCTGTTACAGATTACGACCCTCTTCAACTGTCGGCGGTCTCTGTCAGTCAACAGACAAGGTCGGCCTGTACGCTTTTGTGCTGTACGTGTCCCTTCACGTTTCCACTTCACTATCACATCGGAAAGTACAGACATATGACACAAGTGACACCCAATCACCTGGCTACGTCCGAAGTCCGTGAGTTCCGCGGAGTGCCTCATTCTGCTCTCTCAAGATGTCTAATAACTACTGAGGTCGCTGGTATGGAGTACCCGGCAGTAGGTGGCAGCAGAATGCACGTAATATGAAAATCGTATGTTTTTTTGGGTGTCCAGATATTTTTGATCCCATAGTCTATTACTTAATTACCATTTGGGTTCACTGCTTCTACAAATTCGTACATGATGTGATCTTGCTTTCTGCTGTCGGAATTTCATTTTACGACTGCAATGTCGGTATAAAGCCATTTTAAAGCATAGGATTTTGACATGCAGGTTTACTTTAGGCAGAATAAAAGTAAATGTCATAATCTCATGCTTGAAAATGGCGTAATGGCGAAATTACAATCGTAAAATAAAATTCTAGCAGCTGAAAACAAGATGACACCATTAAATAAAATAAAAAGAATTGCTACACTATAGTACAGAAGGTAACTGAAAGAATTGGGTATGCTAGTCCATTCGCCGAATATCCTCTCAGTCCAACAGCTCTGATACAGTCGCGCACATCCATTCAGTTTCGAAGAGAACAAGAGAAGTGCGATCACTGTCAAAAAATCAGCTTAACAGCTCATGCATCCAAGTTGCTGAGAAGAGTAATATACAGGAGAATGGAAAAGAAAGTTGAGGACCTGTGAGATGACGGTCAGTTTGGCTTTAGGAAAGGTAAAGTCAGCACAGAGACAGTTCTGGAGTTGTGCTTGATAATAGAGGAAAGACTGAAGAAAAGAATCAAGACACCTTCATAAGATTAGTTGCCCTGGAAAAAGAGTTGGACTATGTACAATGGTGTGAAATTCTGAGAAAAATAGGAGTGGGCTATAGGACGATTAATGTACAACATGTGCGAGAACCAAGAGGAAAAGATAAGACTGGATCACCAACAACGACGTGCTCAGATTAAAACGGGGCAAGGCAGGGTTGCATTCTTTCGCTCCTGCTGTTCAATCTATACGTCAAAGATGCACTGACGAAAATAAAAGCTAAGTTCAACAGTGGTATTAAAACTTACGATGAAAGATTATCAGTGATAGACTGATGACATTGTTATCCTGAGTGAAGGTGATGAAGAATTTCAGGACCTGTTGAATGAAATTAACCGTCTAATGAATACAGAACTGGATTGAGAGTAAACCGAAGAAAGATAAAAGAAATAAGAAGTAACAGAAATAAGAATAGCTGGAAACTTAACATCAAAACTGGTGATCACGAAATAGACGAAGTTACGAATTATGTTACCTCTGAAGCAAAATAACCCATGATGGGAGGTGTTAGGACATAACAAGCTGATTAGCACAGGCAAAGAAGGACATTTCTACTAAGAAGGGCTGCTAGTATCAAACATAGGCCTTAATTTGAGGAAGAAATTTCTGTGATTGTATATTTGGAGCAGAGCATTGTGCGGTAGTTTACCATGGACAGTGAGAAAACAAGAACAGAAGAGAATTGAAGCATTTGAATGGTGGTGCTACAGAAGAATGTTGATAATTAGGTGGACCAGTAAGGAATGAGGACGATCTCCGTAGAACCGGTGAAGAAAGGAACATGTGGGAAACACTGACAAGGTGAAGGGACAGAACGATAACACGTGTGTTAAGACTTCAAGGAATAAGCTCCACGGTACTGCAGGCAGCTGTAGACGAAAACAGAGATTGGAATGCATAAAACAAATTATTCAGGACGTACGGTGCAAGAGCTATAGTTGGCACGGCAGAGGGATTAGTGGCCGGCCGCATTACACACACCCTGCTTGGTCGCCTGCTCTTTTTGTGGAGATTTGCGAAAGAATCTTCTTGCCCTACGAAGAATTGCGATGACGCATAACAGCAACACTGAATGCAGTAGCTTCAAAGATGTCAATAAAAGTCTCGAACAGTTTTGGTTATCTTCTTTGCCGCTTAGTTGCTTAGTTACGTCTTCCTGTTCCGTAAATCATTTGTGCAATATTTCTTGTGGGCATTATGCGGTGCTAGTCGGATCAGAAAACAAGTATATCTATCACTTTTAACGTTAATGATTATATTATTTGTCAGTTTCGCTCACGTAAGTACATATAAATATGATTTTTTTGTAGGTTGCCAGTTTTTAAATAAATTTTTTTCGTGAAATAGTAGTAGTGCAGGAGGAATGACTTAAGGTTAGACTTAAAACTCAGTTCGTTATCTGTCAAACTTTTTTTATGTTGTTGAGCAAGAGATAAAATTTTTTTTACTGTTTGCGTACTAAACTTCCTTCTGAGCCACAGACCGTTTTAATAATGAATGGTAAATTATATTTTTTCTTGTAGTGTTGTTGGCATGCATATTGCTGTTCTTCTCAAACTGTAATGCATTATTTACGAGGAATTTCATTAGCTGACACATGTATTGTGAAGGTGCAGCTAAAAATGAAGAGGTACTACCAGATGAGTGTGGTTTGTTGTTGTTGTGGTCTTCAGTCCAGAGATTGGTTTGATGCAGTTCTCCATGCTACTCTATCCTGTGTAAGCTTCTTCATTTCGAAGTAACTATTGCACTCTACATCCTTCTGAATCTGCTTATCATCTCTTGGTCTCTCCCTACGATTTTTACCCTTCACGCTACCCTCCAATACTAAACTGGTGATCCCTTGATGCCTCAGAGCATGTGCTACCAACCGATCCCTTCTTCTAGACAAGTTCTGCCACAAATTCCTCTTCTCCCCAATTTTATTCAGTACCTCTTCATTTGTTACTTGATCTACCCATCTAACATTCAGCATTCTTCTGTAGCTCCACATTTCGAACGCTTCTATTCTCGTCGTGTCTAAACTATTTATCGTCCACGTTTCACATCCATACATGGCTACGCTCCATACAAATACTTTGAGAAAAGACTTCCTGACACTTAAATCTGTACTCGATGTTAAGAAATTTCTCGTCTTCAGAAACGCTTTCCTTGCCATTGTCAGTCTACACTTTGTATCATCCCTACTTCGACCATCATCAGTTATTTTGCTCCCCAAATAGCAAAATTCACCTACTACTTTCAGTATCTCATTTCCTAATATAATTCCCTCAGCATCGCCTGATCTAATGCGACTACATTCCATTACCCTCGTTTTGCTTTTATTGACTTTCATCTTATATTCGCCTTTCAAGACACTGTCCACTCCATTCAACTGCTCTTCCAGGCCCTTTGCTGTCTCTGACAGAATAACAACGTCATCGGCAAACCTCAAATATTTTATTTCTTCTCTATGGATTTTAATTCCTACTCCAAATTTTTCTTTTGTTTCCTTTACTGCTTGCTCAATATACAGATTGAATAACGTTAGGGAGAGGCTACAACCCTGTCTCACTCCCTTCCCAACCACTGCTTCCCTTTCATGCCCCTGAACTCTTATAGCTGCCATTTGGTTTCTATACAAATTGTAAATAGCCTTTCGCTCCCTATATTTTATCCCTGCCACCTTCAGAATTTGAAAGAGAGTATTCCAGCCAACATTGTCAAAAGCTTTCTCTAAGTCTACAAATGCTGGAAACGTAGGTTTTCCTTTACTGAATCTATCTTCTAAGATAAGTCGTAGGGTCAGTAACGCCTCACGTCTTCCAACATTTATACGGAATCCAAACTGATCTTCCCCGAGGTCGGCTTCTATCAGTTTTTCCATTCGTCGTAAAGAATTCGTGTCAGTATTTTGCAGCCGTGGCATATTAAACTGATAGTTTGGTAATTTTCACACCTGCCAACACCTGCTTTCTTTGCGATTGGAATTATTATATTCCTCTTGAAGTCTGAGAGTATTTCGCCTGTCTCATACATCTTGCTTATCAGATGGTAGAGTTTTGTCAGGGCTCCTTCCACCTTTCTGCTTTCCTTTCTTTGCTTAGAACTGGTTTTCCATCCGAGCTCTTCATATTCATATAAGTGGTTCTCTTTTCTCCAAAGGTAGGGAGTATCTATCTTACCCCTAGTGATATATTCCTCTACATCCTCACATTTGTCCTCTAGCAATCCCTGCTTAGCCATTTTGCATTTCCTGTCGATTTCTTTTTTGAGACGTCTGTATACCTTTATGCCTGCCTCATTTACTGCATTTTTATGTTTTTTTTCATCAGTTAAATTCAGTATCTCTTCTGTTACCCAAAGATTTCTACTAGCCCTCGTCTTTTTACCTAAATCATCCTTTGCTGCCTTCACTATTTCATCTCTCAAAGTTACCCATTCTTCTTCTACTGTATTTCTTTCCCTTGTTCTTGTCAGTCGTTCCCTAATGCTCTCTCTGATACTGTCTACAATTTCAGGTTCTTTCAGTTTATCCAGGTCCCATCTCCTTAAATTCCCACCTTATTGCAGTTTCTTCAGTTTTAATCTACAGGTCATAACCAATAAATTGCTGTCAGAATCCCCATCTGCCCCTGGAAATGTCTTACAATTTAAAACCTGGTTCCTATATCTCTGCAGTACCATTACATAATCTATCTGAAACCTTCCAGTGTCTCCAGGCCTCTTCCACTTATACAACATTCTTTCATGATCCTTAAACCAATTGTTAGCGATGATTAAATTATGCTCTGTGCAAAATTCTACCAGGCGGCTTCCTCTTTCATTCCTTAACCCCGTTCCATATTCACCAACTACTTTTCCTTCTATCCCTTTTCCTACAATCGAATTACAGTCCCCCATGACTATTAAATTTTCGTCCACCATCACTATCTGAATAATTTCTTTTATCGCATCATGCATTTCTTCAATCTCTTCATCATCTGTGGACTAGTTGGCATATAAACTTGTACTACTGTGGCAGGCGTGAGCTTCGTGTCTATCTTGGCTACACTAATGCGTTCACTATGCTGTTTGTAGTAGCTTACCCGCGCTCCTATTTTTTTATTCGTTATTAAACCTACTCCTACTTTACCCCTATTTGATTTTATATTTATAACCCTGTATTCACCTGACCAGAAGTGTTGTTCCTTCTTCTACAGAACTTCACTAATTCCCACTATATCTAACTTTAACCTATTCATTTCCCTTTTTAAATTTTCTAACTTACGTTTTCGATTAAGGAACCTGACATTTCTCGCTCCGATCCGTAGAACACCAGTTTTGTTTCTCCTGATAACGACGTCTTCCTGAGTAGTCCCCGCCCAACGATCCGAATGGGGGACTATTCTACCTCCGGAATTTTTTTCCCAAGAGGACGGCATCATCATTTAACCATACAGTGAAGCTTCATGTCCTCGCTTCATGTTTCGCCTTGCTCTCAGCCGTTCGCAATACCAGCACAGCAACGCCGTTTTGGTTAGTGTTACAAGCCAGATCAGTCAACCATCCAGACTACTGAAAAGGCTGCTGCCCCTCTTCAGAAACCACACGTTTGTCTGGCCTCTCAACAGACACCCCTCCGTTGCGGTTACACCTACGGTATGGCTAGCTATATCGCTGAGGCACGCAAGCCTCCCCACCAACGGTAAGGTCCATGGTTCATGAGGTTCATGTGGGTGTACACCACGTGTTATTCATACTGCTTGCTCTTCTGCAGTCAGTATGTTCTTTCACAGTTATGAGTTAACCTAGAAAATTTTTCCATTAGTCATTACGGACTGGAAAAATGCAAAATATCTTACAAGGTTTGTGCGTTTGTTTGCTAGTCTACTAGTTATACTAAGAGCAGGTCTGGGCAGCTCTGTTCAAGTTTTCATAAAGAATGGGGCATTCTACCCTATTTACTGACTCATGTTCGTGATCTACCTCAATTGATAATATGATTCTACTTTTAATTTTACGAAGAGTCCATTTTCAGAGGCCCACTTAATAATTCTTTGAAAAACATCATTAGATATTTCTTCCGTTGCTTTCTTTGGCTCAAATGGCTCTGAGCACTATGGGACTCAACTGCTGTGGTCATCAGTCCCCTAGAACTTAGAACTACTTAAACCTAACTAACCTAAGGACATCACACACATCCATGCCCGAGCCGGCCGAAGTGGCCGTGCGGTTAAAGGCGCTGCAGTCTGGAACCGCAAGACCGCTACGGTCGCAGGTTCGAATCCTGCCTCGGGCATGGATGTTTGTGATGTCCTTAGGTTAGTTCGGTTTAACTAGTTCTAAGTTCTAGGGGACTAATGACCTCAGCAGTTGAGTCCCATAGTGCTCAGAGCCATTTGAACCATCCATGCCCGAGGCAGGATTCGAACCTGCGACCGTAGCAGTCGCACGGTTCCGGACTGCGCGCCTAGAACCGCGAGACCACCGCGGCCGGCTTTGCTTTCTTTCTGAAGCGATTTGTTATACTCGTAACGGTAACCGATTCTGCTTTATGAATGTTAAGTGAAAGGTCATCTGCTTTTGGTTAGCGTGAAAGGCATATTGAACATTTGTGAAAGGTAAGGGGCAGTCAACTGAAAACCGAACAGCTACCACAACGGGGCCATGGAAAGGTTCCAGTCAATCGTAATCACCACACGTGTTAAGACATTTATCCAACTGTGAGACTAAGCGATCAGTTCTGTTTCGTTGATTGCGGTCGGCCGCTGATGGACCCACAACCACAGTTACTCTTGCACTTTCTCGTCCCACTGAAACCAACTTCAACGCGTCTCTTTCTTCTGGTCGCCAGAGATGTGAAAATCAAACAGTGAAAGATCCAGGCTGTAAGGAGGGCGTTGCAATGTTTCCCAAACACGTACCTGAAGCGTATCCTTCGACCGAGTGTCAATGTGGGGGCTGGGCTTATCATGCAACAGGATGATTTCGTCCGACAGCATTTCCTACAGCCAGTTGTGGAAACATCGCACAGCTCCCTTGAAAAAGAAACATAAAGCTGTTCACACAAGTTCCGGTAAGGTCATGATGACCTTTTCCGTCGACTGCAGGGGTCCTCTGTTCGTCGACTTCCTCAACCGTGGAACTGCAGTCAATGCGCAGCGCTCCACTTTGCAGAAACTACGACGCCCTATAAAGTGAAAAGGCCCAGGAAAGCTACTACAGTTTCTATCTGCCAACAATATCCTTATCCCTGAACAATTTGGATTTCGTGCTGGGCATAGCACAACACAACAAGCCATTCGTCTGGTGGAGCACATCTGCACAGAGAAGCGCCAGGGCAATAGCACAGCTGCCATTTTCCTGGACATTGAAAAAGCGTTCGACCGGGTTTGGCATGGCGGCCTGCTATACAAGCTGTCGAAGATGAATTGCCCACTTCACCTGCTTAAAATAGTCCACTCGTTCCTGGTGGAAAGGACATTTTACTCTACAGTAGATCGAGCAGACAGCGAACTAAAACAAATAGAAGCAGGTGTCCCACAGGGATCTGTGCTTGGCCCCCTCCTATACTTACCATACGCCAACGATCTGCCGAAGGAGCCGGGCGGTAACATTGCCCTATATGCAGATGACACTGCATTATACCACAGTGGCAGAAACATCAACTATCTAGCCTACCGCCTACAACGACACCTAGACAAAGTGACAAAGTGGTGCAATCTGTGGAAAATAAAGATAAACGCAGACAAATGCCAGACTATCTTATTCAGCCACAAATTCAAACGCCCCATAGTGAACATCACGCACAACAACCAGGTACTACCCTGGAAAGAAGTAGTCACCTACCTCGGGCTAAAACTGGATAAGAATCTGACATTTACGCATCACATTAAAGAGGCCAGAAACAAGGGCTCTGCCCGGCTCTTTCAGCTATACCCACTCCTCAAAGGCAAGGGACTCACAGTACCTGCCAAACTCAAAATTTGGAAAACGATAATCCTCCCAGCCATGCTCTACGGTTCAGAAGCGTGGAGTATGGCAGCAGACACCAATCTCAAGCAGTTGGAAATCATCCAAAACAAAGCCTTCCGAATCGTTGCAGACGCTCCGTGGTTCTCGAGCAATGAAGAGATCAGAGCAATGTTAGGACAGCCCTCATTCTACCATCTCATAAAACAAAAATCATTAAAATTCTACGAATCATCCAACGCATCACCACACCAACTCATCAACTCTCTGGGAAGGGACGAAAACCCTGACCAGAGAGCACCAATCACTACATTCCATCGCCAATTCAGGCGTTAGTCATATGAACCCATACGCAAACATACACTTACATAATCATCGCCGCCGCCTCCAGTAACATCATCATCGCCGCCGCCTCCACTAACATCATCTACCCAGGGGAAAAACGACCCCTAACCATTACCGTATAACCCCCGAATCCGCACCAACAAGGACCAATTCGAAAGACAGAGCGTTTTCAAGGACGCTGGTTCTTCATACACAACATGGGTATAGACCCAGCCATTTCACTTTCGGCGGGTGCCACTGATGGAATCATCCTGTTGCACTGCCAAAGGGTGAAAGCTACGCTCGCACTGTGAGAGAGGGTTCATCGAACCACCTTCACAATAATTCGCTATTATTCCAATTTCAAGCAGCGCACGGAAAAAGCGGACACCTATATCTTTCCGTGCGAGCTCTGATTTCCCTTATTTTATTATGATGATCGTTCTCCCTATGTAGGTCGGTGTCAAAAAATATTTTCGCACTGGGAGAAGAAAGTTGGTGGTTGAAATATTGTGAGAAGATTCTGCCGCAACGAAAGACGCCTTTGTCTTCATGATGTCCATCCTAAATCCTGCATCATGTCAGTGACACTCTCTCCCCTATATCGCGATAATTCAAAACGCGCTGCTCTTCTTTGAACTTTCTCGATATACTTCGCTAGTGCTGTCTGATAAGGATCCCAGACCGCACAGCAATACTCCAAAAGAGGCCGGGAAAGCGTAATGTAGGCAGTCTCTTTAGTAGACCTGTTACATTTCCTAAGTGTTCTGCCAACAAGAGCAGTCTTTGGTTTGCCTTCCACACACCACTTTCTATGTGTTCTTTCCAATTTAAGTTGTTCGTAGTTATAATTCTCAGGTACGTATTTAATTGAATTCGCGGCATTTAGACTTGACTGATTTGTCCTGTAACCGAAGTTTAACGAATGCCTTTTGGTACTCACGTGGATGACCTCAGATTTTTCATTACTTTCAATTGGAAATTTTCCCACTATACGGACATCTTTTCTAAATCGTTTTGCAATCTGTTTTGGTCTTCTGATGACTTTACTAGACGATAAACGACAGCATCATCTGCAAACAACGTAAGACGGCTGTTCAGATTGTTTCCTGTGTCATTGAAACTTCTCCTTTGAATGTAAAGAATGACAGTGCTGGTAAAACTCTTACATTATTTGATTTTCAAACAGTTGAGCAAAACTCAATGTACTCAGACAGTTTTCTCTTTACTTATTCTGATCAACACTAAACTGACATACAACAGTTTTAGCGCAACGCAATCTGACTTTCAATAATCCCTACAAAAGAATGGCCCTGACTAACAATAACCTATACATTTCATGAATCACTTACCTCACAAAAATCTTCGTTACTCGAACTACTGCAATTCAGCGGGCGCCAATACTGCCAGCTAAATAAAAGATTCTAACTACTGAAGGCACTAACTACTGATAGGCATAGTTAGCAAATGGAAGATTTTTATATATATATATATATATATATATATATATATATATATAATTTTGTGACATCGAATTAAAGAAATTTCCTTTTTCTGACGGACACGTCCAGATCTTCCGTTCTCAAAATTCTGGCATATCTCTCCCCTCACCGACCACTGCTGGCGGCTCACCTCCAACTGCCCAATGCTACGTGCTGTTCACATCCAACTGCCCAACACTACACAAGCGAATATTCCAACAATGAGTCCAACCAGCCACAGACTGCCCACAGCGCAGTCAGCGATTTTCATAAACCTAAACAGCCTACTTACACCATTTATATACATAAGGAACAGCAGAGGGTCTATGACACTACATTGGGGACGCCAGAAATCGCCTCATTTTTGCTCGATGACTTTCCATCATTTAGTACGACCTGTGACCGCTTTGACAGGAAATCACGAATTCATTCACATAACTGAGATGGTATTCCATGAGCATGCAATTTCAATACATGCCACTTGTGTGGTACAGTGTGGAAAGCCTTTTGGAAATCTAGAAGTATGGAATCAATTTGGAATTCCCTGTCAATAGCAATCAACACTTCGCCTGAGTAAAGAACTAGTTGTGTTTCACAGGAATGATGCTTTCTAAATCCGTGTTGGCTGTGTGTCTATAGACCATTCTCTTCGACAATGTTCGAACACAATATATGTTCCAAAATGCTGCTGCATACCGACGTTAATGATATGGGCCTTTAATTTAGTGGATTACTCCTAATACTTTCCTTGAATATTCGTGTAACCTAAACAACTTTCCAGTCTCTGGGAAAGCGATTTGATTGGGATGCAATGTAACATCCCCCGTACAGCTGGAATCTTTCAGCGTGTGATTTTCACATCTTTGGTGACCTGAGGGAAGATATGCGTGGACGTCGTTTTCAGTTGAGCGAGGAAGTACAATAGTCAGCGGGCGACCGCGTTTTACGAAACACGAATTGATCGTCCCGCCTCCCAGTGGCGTAAATGTATTAAATCATGCCGTGATTACTTTTGAATGGAACCATTCCATTGTCTGGTTGCGGTGGGTGTTCGCTTTCCATTGGACTGCCCTTTATAGATCCTAAACATAGTCGTAAATTGTACCTCAAGGTTTTATGTGTACACTTGTAAAATCGGAGAGCTCCTTTGAAAATAAAAGCATTGTTGTGATACGCTTAAGTTACAATTTATACCAAGTTTTTACCTTCATTCGTGTGAGGGCCATAGACACGGGTTCCCGGTTCCCAGGTAGATGCCGTGTTTCTTGACTTCCTCAAGGCGTTTGATACAGTTCCCCACAGTCGTTTAATGAACAAAGTAAGAGCATATGGACTATCAGACCAATTGTGTGATTGGATTGAAGAGTTCCTAGATAACAGGACGCAGCATGTCATTCTCACTGGAGAGAAGTCTTCCGAAGTAAGAATGATTTCAGGTGTGACGCAGGGGAGTGTCGTAGGACAGTTGCTATTCACAATATACATAAATGACCTTGTGGATGACATCGGAAGTTCACTGAGGCTTTTTGCGGATGATGCTGTAGTATATCGAGAGGTTCTAACAGTGGAAAATTTTACTAAAATGCTGGAGCATCTGCAACGAATAGACGCATGGTGCAGGGAATGGCAATCGAATCTCAATGTAGACAAGTGTAATGTGCTGCGAATACATAGAAAGAAAGATCCTTTATCATTTATCTACAATATAGCAGGTCAGCAAATGGAGGCAGTTAATTCCATAAATTATCTGGGAGTCGCATTAGGAATGGTTTGAAATAGAATGATCATATAAAGTTGATCGTCGGTAAAGCAGATGCCAGACTGAGATTCGTTGGAAAAATCCTAAGGAATGCAAACCGAAAAGAAAGGAAGTAGGTTACAGTACACTTGTTCGCCCACTGCTTGAATATTGCTCACCAGTGTGGGATCCGTACCAGTTAGGGTTGATAGAAGAGATAGAGAAGATCCAACGGAGAGCAGCGCGCTTCGTTACAGGATCATTTAGTAGTTTCGAAAGCGTTACGGAGATGATAGATAAACTCCAGTGGAAGACTCTACAGGAGAGACGGTCAGTAGCTCGGTAGGGGCTTTTGTTAAAGTTTCGAGAACATACCTTCACCGAAGAGTCAAGCAGTATATTGCTCCCTCCTACGTATATCTCGCGAAGAGACCATGAGGATAAAATCAGAGAGGTTAGAGCTCACACAGAGGCATAACGACAATCTGTCTTTCCACGAACAATATGAGACTGGAATAGAAGGGAGAATCGATAGAGCTACTCAAAGAACCCTCCGCCACACACCGTCAGGTGGCTTGCGGAGTATGGATGTAGATGTAGATGTAGGAGATATAGTCTTCTGAAGTCGTATGAATCTTTCTGAAACACCCCGTATGTCGATGCCGCCGTAAGGCCTCAAGCGTCAGTTGGAAGCACCAGAGGTAGCGCAGTACCGAAAGAGTCACAAAGTTTCCTCCTGCACGGGAAACTGAACCGCTGGCAGAAAGTTGCTCCGTGTAACTAGCATCTAGAACGTTCGCATAGCTCTGTTTAGAGTGATTTGCATGCAGCGTTGAAGTTGAGTTGAGTTATGGGTGAGCAGTGTGTGGGTAAACTGCCGCACGTAACTGCATTACACGTGCGAGTCTAGGCCGACCGGCAGAACGAGTTTGCAGCGCCCCTGGGAGTCCGCCAACTTACGTATGCGACAGCGTAATACCTCGCTCTGACTCACATTTCTCAGCCTCGTTCGCTATGGCGCTGATCGACGTTGATTGTCGTTTAATCATTTCCGCACTCTAGCGAAACAGGGAGGTCTTTAAACACGGAACAAAAAAAATAAAATGTGTATATCTTTCAGATTCTTTATGTATGTGCATTAGAGATGTTTACAAAAACAGGACTAAAACAGAGTTGATACGATATGTCCCACGTTCTCCACAGTCGGAGTGAGAACTGTTTCTTTTTCATGCGGCGATGCCTACTTTTTCGCCTTAACTTCTATTAATAATCGTTCAGAATATGTGCAAAAGTTTCAGGTACAGTTCGAAAGTCCCTCGCACCTTTCGCGTTGTATGCTATTCCTTCTTTGATACGACAATCTTTTCATAAATAGTGCACTTTCTGAGATTACTTCTAGTTAATACGAAATTACAAGGTCCTTTCAAAAAATAATGATCATGAGTTTTTTTAGTCTTAATTTCTCACGCAGAATTTGATCTTGTTTTATTGCGTTAATGTGTAACAAGCACGCCGTACTAATTTCTTTGTTTGCACCCTTGTTTCCACCTGTGAGAGGCGTGTGAGCTGAGACATATTCATTATTGCCTACCGCTGCAGTGAATGTATCACGTGATGAATAAGAAGCGGCTTCAAGTTACTCTCTGTTGATGACTTGGCTACATTATTTTGAGCCCGAGAGCAAAAAGCAAAGCTCAGCGCGAAAATCTCCATTGTCACCAACACTACCCATCCCTCCCCCCCCCCCCCCCCACATAAAAAAGTGGTTGCTTCTGTTGGGAAAATTAGTCATCTCATTTTTTTATATTCGTGGAATAGTTTATTAGTGCGGTGTACCTGATCAATAACTGGACAATGCTGCAGGAAACCCTGAAAACTTTGAAATTCCATATCAGACGCAAAAGAGCACGTCTGTTAAACAGATTAAATGCTGCTCCACGATAATCCACGAAATTATTGAAAATCTTATTACTGTAACCTATTTTTTACGAAGATAAATGTGAAACGCATCCCTCCCAGGAGTACCCCTTTCTCCCTCCCCTCCACGTCACTCTCCCTCCCCTCATAGCCCAGATTCAGCGCCGTGTGACTTGTTTCTGTTCAAAACATGGTTTTCAGCATGTCTTTGATGACAGGCAGAAATGATCGAACGGGTGTCTCGTATTCAGAGGAGACCATCAAAATTACGAGGATGAGTAAAGGTATGTTGTAAAAGTAATTATGATCATTTTTTATTGAACATCCCTCTTATCAGCGTTTTCAAGACAGTAGGCAGGAAGGAAGGACAGAAGATTCGGTGTAACATCCCGTCGACATCGAGGTCATTAGAGACGGAGCTCAAGCTTGGATTGGGTCAATGGGGAAGGAAATCGGCCGTGTCCTTTCAAAGGAACCATCCTGGCATCTTCCTGGAGCGATTTAGGGAAATCACGGGAAACATACATGTGCATGGCCGGAGGCGGGATTGAACCGTCGTCCTCCCGACTGCGAGACCAGTGTGCTAAACACTGCGCCACTTCGCTCGGTCAAGACATTATGATTTGAATAGCGATTTCATGTTAGTACCTTGTCAGTTGGGATGACGATGCAATGACAGGATATCTTTCTGTTATCTTGGCGAAGAGTACTGTCTTGCTGGGGTGCAACACAGCAGTTAGTACACATTTTCTTCGTGACAAGGCAGATATCTTAGCGAATTTAAATCGATAACAGTTTTTAAAGATTAATAACGACAACAACGGATGCACGACAGCAAATCAGGCAATGTTGGTATGGTCAATGGACATATTCTGAACAACAATCTTCCATTCCGTCACTAACAATTGCATTTCCGTCGAAGACAGTGAGCCATATCATCTCCAACACATTTACAAACGATACGGATCAATTTCACAATATTATTGAATGCGGGAACGGATAACACCAAATTGAACTTCGGAGTTTTTGGCCTAATTCATCGCAGAAGAGCGTGCTTTATTTCCTTTCTTCAGGTACCGTAGAGTATGAAGACAGCATCAGATAGGCAATTACAATATAGACGAAACAGAAGCATTCGGACCACATGCATTTCCTGCTGTATTCTTCGAAGCACACGCGCTTCTATCCATGTTCAGGGTTTATAATTTGTTCATTTTCGTCGACACATTCATTTAAGAGTTTTCAATGATCTTAGTTTACAATACTTAAACTGGGCATTGCTTTTCAAGTTTTTCAAAATTTTAATTGTAGACGGTGATATTTCGAACATTTTTGAGCAATCAATCTATGACTGGAAATGTGAAATAGAGTTTCTGCAGCACTGTGAGAATGACGATTCTTTTCCTGTTCTCTTTATAAACTTACTACCCATTTGGAAGGATAAATGAAATACCAGAGTAGTTCGGAGAATTTGATTGACGATTAGGGTCAAATAAAAAAAAAATTCAAATCTATATCCCCATAGCCTGAAAACCCAAAACGCTTTACAATAAATGTTCAAAACGGAGACCACCAACGGAGATCATGCCACGTCGAATCACCGCACTCATCGCAAGAGTACATCTGGTACCACGATCATTTCATCCCCTTCCTTTTCCATCCACGGATAGCAAGAGGAAACAATGATTGTCGGTAAAGCTCTGTATAACATCTAGTTTAACTCATTGTCTCGCCGTGAAATTTTGCTACACCCGTGCAGGTGGACTCTGTTTGGAGGGTACGCTTTCGAAATTTCAACGGTAAACTTCTCCGTTATGCACAACGCTCTCTCTTGTAGCGCTGCCACTGGAGTTCGTTGAGCATTGTCGTAACAATCTCGCGTCGAGTGAACGACTCCAAGGCGAAACATTCTCTTCTTACGTTAGTTGGATCTTCGCTACCTCTTCTGTTAGTCCTTCTTGGTAAGTGTCCCATCTCATCTCCCTTTTTTTCTTTTTTTAATAGCAAACGCAGTAAATATGCACCTATTAAGTGCATCTGCTGCTGCTACTGGTGATGACTATGCACTGACCCTTACGTAAGTAATAGGAGAGAGTTAGGATGGGTGAGGTCTGAGTAGTGTGTAGGCCGAGAAACTGGGCATCCCCTTCTGATAACTCTCTCCATGAAGATATCCTACCAAAGTACCCTGTCGTACCATCTCGCCGGTACCACGTGCCGTAAGGGAACGTATTCCAGAAATTCCTGCAAGACGTTGTCCAGCAAATTCCAATAGCATGCAGCACTCAAATAGTATGGTAAAATATCGTATACGCTAAGGTTATCACCACCAACTTAGGCTAAAAATTGTACTGAGGATCTCGCTTCGTAGCTTCTCATACGGCTAGGTCAGGGATATCATCAGCTGACACTTCGCCGTAGGTGACTTTAAAACTACTATCCCTTGTAAAAAAAATTACTTCTCAATAAACATTACGACTTCCGGATACTTTGGGACTGAAGTACACTGATGAAGGAAGCATAGTGAGCCGTATTTTACCATCATCATCAACAGCTCCGCCTTGTGACAAATACGGGTATGGTAGGCTTACTCCCGCACATCTCCTATTTTGCACTTCTCTCTTCGGTTTCACTTAGTTATCACTTTCCTAACCGGCACTGTTCGTTAGAGTATATCTTCTCCTTCCTTTCCCCTCTTTTCCTTTAGCATCCGACCAAATCCCTACCTGAGTAAGCTGTCTACTCAGGATACAGCTTAGACAATTTATCTTCATTCCCTCTAGTTTCTTCCATACCCATATATTCACTGCCTTTAACCTTCGTCTCCCGTCTTTTCGTAATGCCTACATCCTTGCTCCGTATAGAGCAATGCTCCGTATATAACGTTCGGTCAATCTTTTCCTCGGGTTGTTATTCAGTGGCTTGTACAACAATCTACTCTTTCTGTTGTTTTTGGCTGTCGCTTTCCTAGGTGTTATGGCACGTCGCAGCTGATTTCCCTCAATCTACCTGTGTCGTCACAATGCAAAATATCCGTGCTTTCCTTTGTTGTTGTTGTTGTTGTGGTCTTCAGTCCTGAGACTGGTTTGATGCAGCTCTCCATGCTACTCTATCATGTGCAAGCTTCTTCGTCTCCCAGTACCTACTGCAACCTACATCCTTCTGAATCTGCTTAGTGTATTCATCTCTTGGTCTCCCTCTACGATTTTTACCCTCCACGCTGCCCTCCAATGCTAAATTGGTGATCCCTTGATGCCTCAGAACATGTCCTACCAACCGATCCCTTCTTCTAGTCAAGTTGTGCCACAAACTACTCTTCTCCCCAATCCTATTCAGTACCTCCTCATTAGTTACGTGATCTACCCACCTTATCTTCAGCATTCTTCGGTAGCACCACATTTCGAAAGCTTCTATTCTCTTCTTGTCCAAACTAGTTATCGTCCATGTTTCACTTTCATACATGGCTACACTCCATACGAATACTTTCAGAAACGACTTCCTGAAACTTAAATCTATACTCGATGTTAACAAATTTCTCTTCTTCAGAAACGATTTCCTTGCCATTGCCAGTCTACATTTTATATCCTCTCTACTTCGACCATCATCAGTTATTTTACTCCCCAAATAGCAAAATTCCTTTACTACTTTAAGTGTCTCATTTCCTAATCTAATTCCCTCAGCATCACCAGATTTAATTCGACTACATTCCATTATCCTCGTTTTGCTTTTGTTGATGTTCATCTTACATCCTCCTTTCAGGACACTGTCCATTCCGTTCAACTGCTCTTCCAAGTCCTTTGCTGTCTCTGATAGAATTACAATGTCATCGGCAAACCTCAAAGTTTTTACTTCTTCTCCATGAATTTTAATACCTGCTCCGAATTTTTCTTTTGTTTCCTTTACTGCTTGCTCAATATACAGATTGAATAACATCGGCGAGAGGCTACAACCCTGTCTCACTCCTTTCCCAACCACTGCTTCCCTTTCATGCCCCTCGACTCTTATAACTGCCATCTGGTTTCTGTACAAATTGTAAATAGCCTTCCGCTCCCTGTATTTTACCCCTGCCACCTTCAGAATTTGAAAGAGAGTATTCCAGTTAACATTGTCAAAAGCTTTCTCTAAGTCTACAAATGCTAGAAACGTAGGTTTGCCTTTTCTTAATCTTTCTTCTAAGATAAGTCGTAAGGTTAGTATTGCCTCACGTGTTCCAACATTTCTACGGAGTCCAAACTGATCTTCCCCGAGGTCCGCTTCTACCAGTTTTTCCATTCGTCTGTAAAGAATTCGCGTTAGTATTTTGCAACTGTGAGTTATTAAACTGATAGTTCGGTGATTTTCACATCTGTCAACACCTGCTTTCTTTGGGATTGGTATTATTATATTCTTCTTGAAGTCTGAGGGTATTTCGCCTGTCTCATACATCTTGCTCACCAGATGGTAGAGTTTTGTCATGACTGGCTCTCCCAAGGCCATCAGTAGTTCTAATGGAAAGTTGTCTACTCCCGGGGCCTTGTTTCGACTCAGGTCTTTCAGTGCTCTGTCAAACTCTTCACGCAGTATCTTATCTCCCATTTCGTCTTCATCTACATCCTCTTCCATTTCCATAATATTGTCCTTTCCTTATCCTTATCTATTTATTTCCTTCCATCTCATCTACCAATTACCCTACTAATTCTTGCTCTTCCTCTCATCCCTCAGTTTCTTTCCCATATTTGATTCTTTCAGAACTGCTTCCACACTTCTCTGTTAGTTAAACTAAACTAAACTCCGCCCGAAAAGGCCATGAAGGTCCAACAGTACCGACCGGCCTCCGTATCATCCTCGGCCCACAGACGTCACCGGATGCGGATATGGAGGGGCGTGTGGTGAGCACACCGCTCTCCCGGCCGTATGTCAGTTTCCGAGACCGGAGCCGCTACTTCTCAGTCAAGTAGCTCCTCAGTTTGCCTCACAAGGGCTGAGTGCACCCCGCTTGCCAACAGCTCTCGGCAGACCGGATGGTCACCCATCCGAGTGCTAGGTGAGCCCGACAGCGCTTAACTTGGGTGATCTGAAGGGAACCGGTGTTAGTACTGCGGCAAGGCCGTTGGCCTCTGTCAGTTGTCATTCGGTAAGAATGTAATGAGAAAACTGCTGATCATAATAAGGGTGATATATCTTGAATTTCATATATTCCCTACTTTGAAAAATGGAAATGAAGTCCCATGCTTCTTTACAGAGCGTAGGGGAACGATAGGGAAGACCCGCACCGCTTTACTAGGCAAGGTCCTAGTGGAGGTGCTTTGCCATTGCCTTCCTCCGACCGTGATGGGGATGAATTATGATGATGAAGACGATACAACAACAGCCAGTCATCTCGAGGCAGGAAAAATCCCTGACGCCGCCGGGAATCGAGCCCGGGACCCCGTACTCGGGAAGCGAGAACGCTACCGCGAGACCACGAGCAGCGGACATTCCCTACTTTACATACATGTAAAATAGTTGTATTACCTGTGTTATTATCAGTATATGGTGTATAACAGGTATATGTGCTACCTTAGTATGTAGGCCTACGCACATCAGTGTGTTCATTGTTTTTTCTATGCATCGAACAGTCTTGCCGTAAACTTGACAAAAACTTTACGACCTGATGTTTCTTGCAGGGCCATAACTACAGCTGTTTTGCTGCTTAGGGGAAAATTAGCATTAATGCTTTGCTCTTGCCGCATATGCCTGGAGATACCACCCAACCTCAAAGCATGTTACTTGTAATAGCTATAATTATTAGTTTGCAAATGATGTAAATATTGACGTAATGTTGTTCAATACACCCTGAATGTGCATATTGTAATATTGACTCACTAAGGACATCTGGTTAGATGTTAGAGAGAGTATATACACCCTAGTCTCGCCACATGAAAATGTTTCACCTTTTAGGCGATCCGTCATAATATTTTCACGTATTTGAATTTTACAACCTGCTGTAGTAGTTGTCCGTCTATTGCGAGTTTGGCATTTACCAGTTACCGCCCAGTACCATGCTTTTCGTTCCTTTTAATTTTGTTTTCTTTTTGAATTCTTCACATTCGTGATCTACGTCCTCCGCCATTTTATTTTCCTGGATTCTGTCAGCTCCTACACGTCGTCAACAAGCCGTATAAAGTCCATATTTTGCCTCCTGCACACGCTCCTCTCATTGTAACATAATACTCTCCTATGGTCTATCCTAGGTGAAACGGCCATATCCCTCTTCCTGCTCCCATTCATCTTCCTATTCGAATTTGATGCTTCCTGCTGAATACGCTTCCATCGGCCGAACGCCCGTACGATTACGAGTATCGTACTTTTTTTATTAAGCGTAGACCTTATCAGTCTCTAATAAAGTTCACAACCTTGGTAGCTCATCGAGAAGGTGTAACAATCAATGGCTATAGAACGTATACGGTTCAAATGGCTCTGAGCACTATGGGACTTAGCCGGCCGCGGTGGCCGTGCGGTTCTAGGCACTTCAGTCCGGAACCGCGTGACTGCTACGGTCGCAGTTTCGAATCCTGCCTCGGGCATGGATGTGCGTGAGGTCCTTAGGTTAGTTAGGTTTAAGTAGTACTAAGTTCTAGGGGACTGATGACCTCAGATGTTGAGTCCCATAGTGCTCAGAGCCATTTGAACTATGGGACTTAACATCTGAGGTCATCAGTCCCCTAGGACTTAGAACTACTTAAACCTAACTAATCTAAGGACATCACACACATCCATGCCCGAGGCAGGATTCGAACCTACGACCGTAGCGGTTGCGCGGTTCCAGACTGTAGCGCCTAGAACCGCTCGGCCACACCGTCCGGCTATAAGAGGTATAAGGAGACTTAAATGTGGCGATACATTATGTCTCTAAAGGTCGGCTGAGGCACGAGCGCCAAGGCGCAAGAAAGGAACAGATAGCAGCGGGGTTTACATGTATGCGCCTCTGCGCTCTGACCTTGACCTTGACGTATCTCAGTCCGCAGAAGGCGCGCGGGAGAAGGGGCGGTGGGACTGAGGCGTTTTGGGACGGGCCGTTAGGGACGCGGAAGCTGCGGGTGCCCTGGGCCCCCGCTATATTCTCATTGGTACCAGATAACATCTGCGGACGCGAATAGTTTACCGCGGCGTTGCCAAGCGCGCATATTACCGTCTACTCCGAGTGCCCCGCTTCTAGCGGCCGGCGCTAAGCGTACAAGAGGAAGGCAATACTACAAAATTTTTACTGTCATCATCATCATCAACATTACGCGTCGTCCACTGGTGGAGTGCTGGATGAAGGCTGCAAAGAGGGACGCAACTTCATCAGCATGAAGAGAAATTACAGTGGGTTCAACCTTGGTCCACTGTTCTTCTTGCATTATGTTAACGATCTGCCATTTAATTTGAATCAGGAGGCAGAATTAGTCCTGTCTCGTGATGATAAAGGTGTTGTTGTGATGCTGAGCAAAGAAGCATCAACACAGATAACAGTAAATGATGTTTCCAGAAACAGATTTTCACTCTGCAGCGGAAGGCAAAGGTCCGGAGTTAGAGTCTCGGTCCGGCACACAGTTTTAATCTGCCAGGAAGTTTAATAAATGATGTATCCTATTAAGCGAATGTGTTGTTGTTGTGGTCTTCAGTCCAGAGACTGGTTTGATGCAGCTCTCCATGCTACCCTATCCTGTGCAAGCTTCTTCATCTCCCAGTACTTACTGCAACCTACATCCTTCTGAATCTGTTTAGTGTATTCATCTCTTGGTCTCCCTCTACGATTTTTACCCTCCATGTTGCCCTCCAATACTAAACTGGTGATCCCTTGATGCCTCAGAATGTGCCCTTCTAGTCAAGATGATCCACAAATTTCTCTCCTTCCAATTCTGTTCAATACCTCCTCATTAGTTATGTGATCTACCCATCTAATCTTCAGCATTCTTCTGTAGCACCACATTTCGAAAGCTTCTATTCTCTTCTTGTCTAAACTATTTATCGTCCACGTTTCACTTCCATACATGGCTACACTCCGTACAAATACTTTCAGAAACGACTTCCTGACACTTAAATCAATACTCGTTGTTAACAAATTTCTCTTCTTCAGAAACGCTTTCCTTGCCATTGCCAGTCTACATTTTATATCCTCTCTACTTCGACCATCATCAGTTATTTTGCTCCGCAAATAGCAAAACTCATTTACTACTTTAAGTGTCTCATTTCCTAATCTAATTCCCGCAGCATCACCCGATTTAATTCGACTACGGTCCATTATCCTCGTTTTGCTTTTGTTGATGTTCATCTTATACCCTCCTTTTAAGACACTGTCCATTCCGTTAAACTGCTCTTCCAGGTCCTTTGCTGTCTCTGACAGAATTACAATGTCATCGGCGAACCTCAAAGTTTTTATTTCTTCTTCGTGGATTTTAATTCCTACGCCGAATTTTCCTTTTGTTTCCTTTACTGCTTGCTAGCTAATGTACCGTAATGAATAATAAACACGTTAAAAATTAGTTCTTATGTCCTCATACAGATGGAAATTCAGACTGGAAAAACCAGATGTTTGTGCTAAATTTTTGTTTAGCATTTGACGATGCCACTTTGACTCCAGTATACGAGGACTTTTTTTTTTTTTTTTTTTTTTTTTTTTTTGTACAGCACGTATGCCTCGACATATTTAAAGCGCACGGTTTTCAAATGATGTCACTAATACTGTTCATCATGGCTTATTTTATTGTTTTTAGCTGTAGACAGTCCACTAATTGTATTTGTGTGTTTCCCTATTTTGCTGAAAATCTGAAGATGGTCATTGCTAGGGTGACCAGATGAAATTGTTTAAAAAGGAGGACAAACAGCTTCAAAAAGGAGGACAAAGGGAGAAAAAAGAGGACACACCAAACGGGTCAACAGCAGACGAGGATACTACCCGTCATCTTTGGACAAGTCACGTGACTGCGGGAATTACCGGTAAAACTAGTGGTTAATTGTTACTCATGGTCAGGTGGTGGTTAACTGAGCAATATAAAAAAAAAAATTAAAAACATTGATTGTGGTGACAGTGTGGCGTCAATTGTTGTGTTATGTCAACAACACGGAATTGTTTACAAAGCGGAAAACGTAAGATCATTCACCTCCCTTCATTCGACGCACGGCTACCAACATCTACAATTCAAGCAGCAGCTGACGACACGTAAACTGAACTTTAACCTTCCGAATAAAAATAAATTGAATGACTACGAAACAATGAAATTAATCTGTCAAGTTATTTCTTACCTATATTGGCCACTGAGACGTACGTTCCAGCTCCACGTATCTTACATTCCACTTCAAATTCATTTCTCCCTTTCTTAAAGCCGGATATTTGCAGGAAAGGACATCAAAAAATGTACACTTTCGTTTAGGTATAGCCAAATATTTTACGTAACTCACTCGGTTAAAAATTACATTCACAAATCACACGTGCACTACAGGAAGCCAAACCATTACAAAGCGAAGATACGAAACAAAAATTTTAAATAATCAATATTTCCATTCGCTTATAGGTAGATCAACGATAACATCGACGATCCTGGTGCCTTCGTGCGTGTTTATCACGAAGGCTGTGCCAATAGTTAAAAGTATTTAAGAAAAGAGCAAATAGAACGGGACGAATTGTAAATTTGACTGTGTTACGCTCAACTTTGCGAAAAAGCCGGGCACTGTAAAAATCCACCCGGACCCCGGACAAATAGCTAAAAAGGACATGTCCGAATTAATCAGGACGATTGGTCACCCTAGTCATTGCTGACCGAAACTGGTAGTCTAAGGACCTATAAGTCTCTGACCATAGACGTGAAATAAAATAAATTTGTTCTACATTGTCAGGTCACTGTTGCATTCGCGACCATGTCGCAGCTTTTGAGACTCCTCACTCGAGAAAAAAGTATTCATTGCACAAAATAAAGTAATTAGCATTATAGAATTACTAGCTGACAAACCCGGCATTGACCGGGTACTAATTTTGCCAATTTTCTGTTACAAACGAAAAACAGAACTGTTTTTGTAGTGAAGCATCGAAAAAATTTCATTTCCGTTTATTCGTGAAAACACCTTTGAAATTATAAAACACTTGTACAAAGAAATATGCGTAATGTACAATTGTATAAGTGCAGTATCCAAATCAAACATGATACCGGACAGTTTCCGTACGCTGGGCGCAGCTGCTTCGAGTGTCGACAACGAGTTTTTGTAAAAGTCTCTTTGGCAACGCCTCTTCGTAGCTCTATAGACGGCTACTGTTTTCGTCTACAGCCATTTGCTGTTTGCAGTTGATAGCTATCAAAAGCGCCGCCAGGTTCCAGGAATTTCCTTAAGTTCACTCGACTGGGGGAGTTGTGTTAGCAGTAAGGAACAAATGTATTAAAACTTCAGGCACGATACGGCATTTTTTCACGTTTCTTAGTGTTTATGAGGTCATACTGTGTGTCGTACAATGATATGTTTGTATAGAAACATTCAGCAGCATATTTGGATTCCTTCAGCGAGAAATGTTGGGAATAGATTCAGTAGCGAATAAGTAATAAACTTGAACGTCATGCAGTTTTTCATGCGTCTCAGTGTTTATGTCTTCATATCTCCTGATCTACGTGTCATGCAGTGATATAAATTTGTAGGTACATTCAGTGGTATACGTGAATACTGTGTGCAAAATGTGTTCAAGAGAAGTTAGTAGAAAAGAAGTAATAAATTTGAACGTAATGCACAATGCGACAGTTTTTCATGCATCTCAGTGTTCATTAGGTCATGTCTTCTGAACTACGCGTAGCACCATGATATATTTCTGTAGCTGCACTTAGCGGCATTTGCGGATAGAGCGAGCGAAATTTATTGCGAATACAGTTGGTAGCACAGAAATAATGCAGTTAAACGGCATGTATTATGAGGCAGTTCTTCACGCATCGCATTGTTTATGATGTCATATATTCTGAACCACGTTAGGTAGGTGGTTCTTAGCCCCACAGCGATTGTTGAGTACACACATACACACACACACACACACACACACACACACACACACACACACACACACACACACTTAGACACATCCATTTTAATAATATACAGGGTGATTCAAAAAGAATACCACAACTTTAGGAATTTAAAACTCTGCAATGACAAAAGGCAGAGCTAAGCACTATCTGTCGGCGAATTAAGGGAGCTATAAAGTTTCATTTAGTTGTACATTTGTTCGCCATTTCAGCCAATAAAGTTTTCGGTCCCTTTTTCTTCGAAGGTGCTACTGTAACTGGACTACAGTATCTGGAGATGTTAGAGAATTGGCTGTTCCCTCAGCTCGAACAAGAAGCACAACAATTCATATTTCAGCAGGATGGAGCGCCACCACATTGGCACTTATCTGTCCGTAACTACCTGAACGTCAACTACCCGAGGCGATGGATCGGCCGCCAGGCAGCCCGTGACAGAGCACGTCATCACTGGCCTCCAAGAAGCCCTGATCTTACCCCCTGCGATTTTTTCTTATGGGGGTATGTTAAGGATATGGTGTTTCAGCCACCTCTCCCAGCCACCATTGATGACTTGAAACGAGAAATAACAGCAGCTATCCAAACTGTTACGCCTGATGTGCTACAGAGAGTGTGGAACGAGTTGGAGTATCGGGTTGATATTGCTCGTGTGTCTGGAGGGGGCCATATTGAACATCTCTGAACTTGTTTTTGAGTGAAAAAAAACCTTTTTAAATACTCTTTGTAATGATGTATAACAGAAGGTTATATTATGTTTCTTTCATTAAATACACATTTTTAAAGTTGTGGTATTCTTTTTGAATCACCCTGTATATGGACGTATTGGGTCTAGACGGCCGGCCGCAGTGGCCGAGCGGTTCTAGGCGCTTCAGTCCGAAATCGCGCAACTGCTACGGTCGAAGGTTCGAATCCTGGCTCTGGTATGGATGTGTGTGATGTTTAAGTAGTTCTACGTTCTAGGGGACTTTGACCTCAGATGTTAAGTCTCATAGTGCTCAGAGCCATTTGAACCATTTTTTTGGGTCCAGATGTGTACTGTACATCTTGCATGTGCCTCTTTTGGCAGTTGAGAATATTAAATATAGCATCAAAGTACATACATTCACTTATGAAATTTGGTACCAGCAATCCATCTGTGTCTTAGTGTAACAGAGATATTCACAACACTAGAAGGAAAAATGACCCCCATTGCCCCTTAATGAATCGAACTTTGGCACAGAAAGGGATGAAATATGTAGCTATAAAACTTTTTGACAGTCTACTCATGGAAATAAAATGTCTGAAGAAAGCGGAAGTATTTTCAAATACAGATCAAATGGGTTTCTCCTTAACAGCTCCTTCTGTACCATAGAGAAATACGCGAATGCAAATAGTTAATCATTTATAAAGGAAAAACCCTGGGAGTAGCACACATCTAACTAGAAAAATTTTCTCAGTTTTAAGCGCCGGTCGAAGTGGCCGTGCGGTTAAAGGCGCTGCAGTCTGGAACCGCAAGACCGCTACGGTCGCAGGTTCGAATCCTGCCTCGGGCATGGATGTTTGTGATGTCCTTAGGTTAGTTAGGTTTAACTAGTTCTAAGTTCTAGGGGACTAATGACCTCAGCAGTTGAGTCCCATAGTGCTCAGAGCCATTTGAACCATTTCTCACTTTTAATTTCTTTAGACATTTATTAAACGTTTGTTCTGTTGAAAATTTCAGCCTCATAACGTTTATCGACAATGTGACCAATTGAGAACATAACTAACTCTAGACTTTTCCATGCACTGCGTTGTTCGTCTATACGCATCCACGTTGTTTCTGCGTGTTTCGCAAAGATTCTCCCCCTCTCACCTTATATCGACCTTCGTCTTTTTCTACTTCCTCCCCCTCCTCCTCCTTCTTCTTCTTCAGTTGAAGTAGTAGACTACTCACCTGTCCCGTTCCTAGTCTGGCCATCTTTACCACGAGTTCCGGGATTGTTTTCAGTGGGTTTTTACACGTCAGTGCATGCTTATTAGTCCTTTTGCATCCTATCGATAGGTTCTAGCAATTTTGCTCTCTTCTGATTCACTAATTCGTTATCCTAATAAATTACAACTCAGCTCTGACGTCTTCATTTTTTATCTGGTCCCTCAGACTCTAACCCTTGGTGTATTTTGAAATATTATCGTAGTGGCCCGTATACGCGTTTCGTCTTGCTGCCGTTAACGTTCAGGACTCTGAGCTGCATGTCGAAACAGGTGTAACGATTCCTTTCTAAAATATTATTTTTTTTCTTTCCTCTCTCCGTGTGTTGCATAGTTTTCTGTGTACTGTACCACAAACCATCTGATACTTATTCAACTTAATTTGTATCGCATTTTCAGCCTAATAGTTTAAGTTGCGACTTAAGAAAACGCGAAACTTATGCTAAAACGTCATCATTTACAACTACATAGATGATCTTTTCCTTTAGAAACCATTGTTTTAGTCTTCTGCAAGAAATTGTAAAATTTCAATCCTCGCATACCTGGTCTTGACAACGCATTGGCCTTTCTATAGCTATTTGGTCGTCAGTGAACATAACGGTATTTGTCCAATTGTCTGTACTTAGTTTACAGCCTTGATTGACCTTGCCTTTCCATTGTGTAACAATATTGTCTGTATAGATACTGAAAAGTGTGAATGAGCTACACACATGTCCCACTATGTTACCTGTTACGGTTCAGTCTTCTCTATACACATGTTTATTGTGATTTTTGTTTTTAAATAAAAACTTTTAATGACTTTTTAAAAAATAGCTCTGAGCACTATGGGACTTAACTTCTGAGGTCATCAGTCCCCTAGAACTTAGAGCTACTTAAACCTATCTAACCTAAGGACATCACAAACATCCATGCCCAGGGCAGGATTCGAATTTGCAACCGTAGCGGTCGCGCGGATCCAGACTGTAGCGCCTAGAACCGCTCGGCCACTCCGGCCGTCAATGGCTTTTATTAAGTGTGTTGAGTACCCTAATAACCTGTTAAATGTGTTGATTGACGCGGTCAAAAGTTTTGTCGTAGTCTGTAAAACCACCATGTGTTTCCGCATTAATATTCCTCCTTTATTCTATGGTCTGTGTTATCAGAGTATTGTTGCCGCCACAAAGCATTCCCTTTTTAAACTCCTGCTGATTTTCTAATTCGACAGGTTCCCTAATCTTTTCCCTAATCTTTTTCAGATTCTTTTAGAATCCAGGAATTCCGTGATTCATCGATCGTGTTTTCCACTTCCTAAATGTCGCACGCACGTTCATCTCAAGTAACTTGCGCTTGTCATTTCATCTTCCACTTTAGATTTTTTCCTGATACATTTTTTTTGTTTTTCTGTCTTCTTCTAGTAATTCCCAGCATACCCATTGTTCTTTTTCGAAACCCTTACTCATTAAACGTCCTTGCCACACTGCCAACACAGTTAATACGCACTGACTGCGAACCTTCGACTTGAGACACACTGGAAACTTGGTCTTGAGTCCACTTTTTAACTTGTTTAACTACCTGCAAATTATCCATGGTGCTAAAACCAATTCTGAAGCCATGCTGTTCCCCTGCTGAACTAAAATGTAATGTTATATATACAGGGTGTTACAAAAAGGTACGGCCAAACTTTCAGGAAACATTCCTCACACAAAAATAAAGAAAAGATGTTGTGTGGACATGTGTCCGGAAACGCTTAATTTCCATGTTAGAGCTCATTTTAGTTTCGTCAGTATGTACTGTACTTCCTCGATTCACCGCCAGTTGGCCCAATTGAAGGAAGGTACTGTTGACTTCGGTGCTTGTGTTGACATGCGACTCATTGCTCTACAGAATTAGCATCAAGCACATCAGTACGTAGCATCAACAGGTTAGTGTTCATGACGAACGTGGTTTTGCAGTCAGTGCAATGTTTACAAATGCGGAGTTGGCAGATGCCCATTTGATGTATGGATTAGCTCGGGGCAATAGCCGTGGCGCGGTACGTTTGTATCGACACAGATTTCCAGAACGAAGGTGTCCCTTAGGGAACACGGAACATTCCAGCCTACGACTCGCAACTGGGGAAGACCTAGAACGACGAGGACACCTGCAATGGACGAGGCAATTCTTCGTGCGGTTGACGATAACCCTAGTGTCAGCGTCAGAGTTGCTGCTGTACAAGGTAACGTTGACCACGTCACTGTATGGAGAGTGCTACGGGAGAACCAGTTGTTTCCGTACCATGTACAGCGTGTGCAGGTACTATCAGCAGCTGATTGGCCTCCACGGGTACACTTCTGCGAATGGTTCATCCAACAATGTGTCAATCCTCATTTCAGTGCAAATGTTCTCTTTACGGATGAGGCTTCATTCCAACGTGATCAAATTGTAAATTTTCACAATCAACATGTGTGGGCTGACGAGAATCCGCACGCAATTGTGCAATCACGTCATCACCACAGATTTTCTGTGAACGTTTGGGCAGGCATTGGTGGTGATGTCTTGATTGGGCCCCATGTTCTTCCACCTACGCTCAATGGAGCACGTTATCATGATTTCGTACGGGATACTTTACCTGTGCTGCTAGAACATGTGCCTTTACAAGTACGACACAACATGTGGTTCATGCACGATGGAGTTCCTGCACATTTCAGTCGAAGTGTTCGTACGCTTCTCAACAACAGATTCGGTGACCGATGGATTGGTAGAGGCGGACCAATTCCATGGCCTCCACGCTCTCCTGACCGCAACCCTCTTGACTTTCATTTATGGGGGCATTTGAAAGTTCTTGTCTACGCAACCCTGGTACCAAATGTAGAGACTCTTCGTGCTCTTATTGTGGACGGCTGTGATACAATACGCCATTCTCCAGGGATGCATCAGCGCATCAGGGATTCCATGCGACGGAGGGTGGATGCAAGTATCCTCGCTAACGGAGGACATTTTGAACATTTCCTGTAACAAAGTGTGAAGTCACGCTGGTACGTTCTGTTGCTGTGTGTTTCCATTCCATGATGAATATGATTTGAAGAGAAGTAATAAAATGAGCTCTAACATGGAAAGTAATCGTTTCCGGACACATGTCCACATAACATATTTTCTTCCTTTGTGTGTGAGGAATGTTTCCTGAAAGTTTGGCCGTACCTTTTTCTAACACCCTGTATACCACATTTGGGTTTTACAGCCATGTGTATAGATACACCAGTATTCATATATATATATATATATATATATATATATATATATATATATATATATATATGACTGACCTTAATTCTAGTGAGTAGCTTGTTTATTATGGAGGGAATGATGGAAGATTATTGTTTTTATGTACTGCTTGTTTCCACTCTAGTTAAGGAGAAACAGTATTTTGTACCACTTAGCCTCAAGATTTAACAAATTCCGCTAAAGCAGTATCATCTCCCAGTTCCATTTCTCCATACAGTAAGTGGCTGTCTGTAGACGCTTCATCCGCTAAACCTTCCGGAATGGCGCTATTTGCCCAATCAGCTTTCGGTGTTTTCTACGGAAATGAGAAATAATACCTACCGGAAGTTGAACCATACCATCTGAGAAGATGTCAACACGCACCTGCCACTACATGCCAACAACATACCTGCCGATCCCACACTGCTCCCGAACGTCGAACTACTATCGTGATACAACAGATATCTCCTGAGCGGGTGAACACTCACGTCACTGGTAATCCCATCCACTGGACGTGTGTAGAATTTGATATCTTAGCGTCAGTTATCTAAAGCGAGTAGTAAAAAGGAACAGTTACAGATGACTGCAGCAACTTTGGGATTATTATTGTTATTTTTGATTCCACATTGCAATCCAGCTCTCGCTGCGGTTTCTGAAGTCATCGTTAGATGTCGAGTGCAGTAATGCACTTGGTCTCAAACATTGGTCGATTGTTGTTGCCGTTTTATCGGGGTGTTGTTGCAAACGTTTCTCAGTTTCTAAAGCCTTCTTACTGTTTGCTATTCATTAAACCGTTAAGATACAGGCTCCCAGGTAGATGCTATTTTTCTTGACTTCCGGAAGGCGTTCGATACAGTTCCGCACTGTCGCCTGATAAACAAAGTAAGAGCCTACGGAATATCAGACCAGCTGTGTGGCTGGATTGAAGAGTTTTTAGCAAACAGAACACAGCATGTTGTTCTCAATGGAGAACAGACGCTAAAGTAACCTCTGGCGTGCCACAGGGGAGTGTTATGGGACCATTGCTTTTCACAATATATATAAATGACCTAGTAGATAGTGTCGGAAGTTCCATGCGGCTTTTCGCGGATGATGCTGTAGTATACAGAGATGTGGCAGCATTAGAAAATTGTAGCGAAATGCAGGAAGATCTGCAGCGGATAGGCACTTGGTGCAGGGAGTGGCAACTGCCCCTTAACATAGACAAATGTAATGTATTGCGAATACATAGAAAGAAGGATCCTTTATTGTATGGTTATATGATAGCGGAACAAACACTGGTAGCAGTTACTTCTGTAAAATATCTGGTAGTATGCGTGCGGAACGATTTGAAGTGGAATGATCATATAAAATTAATTGTTGGTAAGGCGGGTGCGAGGTTGAGATTCATTGGGAGAGTCCTTAGAAAATGTAGTCCATCAACAAAGGAGGTGGCTTACAAAACACTCGTTCGACCTATACTTAAGTATTGCTCATCAGTGTGGGATCCGTCCCAGATCGGGTTGACGGAGGAGATAGAGAAGATCCAAAGAAGAGCGGCGCGTTTCGTCACAGGGTTATTTGGTAACCGTGATAGCGTTACGGAGATGTTTAACAAACTCAAGTGGCAGACTCTGCAAGAGAGGCGCTCTGCATCGCGGTGTAGCTTGCTCGCCAGTTTTCGAGAGGGTGCGTTTCTGGATGAGGTATCGAATATATTGCTTCCCCCTACTTATACCTCCCGACGAGATCACGAATGTAAAATCAAAGAGATTAGAGCGCGCACGGAGGCTTTCAGACAGTCGTTCTTCCCGCGAACCATACGCGACTGGAACAGGAAAGGGAGGTTATGACAGTGGCACGTAAAGTGCCCTCCGCCACACACCGTTGGGTGGCTTGCGGAGTATAAATGTAGATGCAGATGTAGAAAAGTATACATCACACGCGGTCTAATTTCTTACACTGATCCTTTAGGTGGAACATATGATACTAACACGTAACAGGAATATCCAATGGGTACATAAACATTAAACTGATTCATTGATAACACATATTTGTCGATTGTTAGGTAAAGAAGTCAAACTCTGAACATGCTGTATACAGGCGAATACTGCAATATGCTCACGTGTTTACGTACGTAGGGACTTTAGAAAGGAAGAGACACACACGTCATCTGAAGCAAAGAGCTCTTCGCAACGAGAGTGGCGCATTGTCAGAAGAGATTACGTGTTCTGGGTTTCCCTTAGACACATTTCTAGTGCAGTACGGATAACAGATGTCTCACAGAGTGAACGTGAAATGATGCGACAACAGGAGACACACTGAAGTTGTAGTGTGCGGATTTTGGGCAAATCGTCTAAATTGCCCACTGATTTATCGTGAAATTTTGGCCGTGTAAGACCAAATGCAATGTCGCGTTCAGCCGCAACGAAACCGTGCCAAAAATTTGATTAAGGCCGCACAGGGGTGGATAATGCTAATCGGGAAGGAAGGCCATTGGTATCGACCAAAGAGCACAACGTCCAGGCAGTCGAAAAAAGAGGAAGGAAGATCAGAGTTTAACGTCCCGTCGACAGCGAGGTCATTAGTGGTCGGGCATACAATCTCGAATTACGAAAGATTGAGGAATCTAATCGGCCGCGCCCTTTTTTGAAGGAACCCTTCCAGCACTTGCCTGAAGCGATTTATGTAAACCACGGAGTTAAATCTGGATGGCTGAATGGTGATTTGAAACTTCGTCCTCCCGAATACGAGTCCAATGTTCGAACAGCTACGTCAGCTACCAGGCGATAGAACAGCTTCGGAGGGAAAGAGATTTTCCAACGATGAAGACGATCACCCAACGGTTCTAGACCTTCCTGAGCGAAACATCGGATTTTTATGTTTGAGGAACTGAAGGACTGGTAGGACGTTCCGACCGTTGTGTACGGAGACTTGGTGACTATTTTGAAAAGTAGTGTCATTTACGAAATCTCTTCAGAAATGTTCGCAGCTTTATCCATATAAGTTTTCTACGCTTACCTTTTACTTATTGCTCTCCTCCACAGTTGATACACCAACGCCGTTTCTAAAGTCTTGGTACGTATCTTGCTGGGCCGCGCGAAGCGCCGTCTGCAAATTTTCTTTTATCTCGTCTATCGTTGCAAATCTTCGTTCTTTCGACGGGGGTTTCAAATTTGGAAGTAAAAAAACTCCGAAGAGGCCAGGTGTGGAGAATACGGAGGATGCCGTGCGGTTCTAAGCGCTTCAGTTTGGAACCGCGTGACTGCTACTGTCACAGGTTCGAGTCCTGCCTCGGGCATGGCTGTGTGTGATGTCCTTAGGTTAGTTAGGTTTAAGTAGTTCTAAGTTCTAGGGGACTGATGACCTCAGTAGTTAAGTCCCATAGTGCTCAGAGCCAATACGCAGGATGAGGCAGCACACTGGTTTTTTTCTTCTTATTCTTCCTTTTTTTTCAATAGTATCGCACCAACAGGGATGAATCTGCGGGTGCGTCATCGCCATGCAAGAGCCATGAACTGTCTCGCCACATTTCAGACCGTTTCCTTCTCACATGTTCTCGTAAGCGTCGCAACACGTCCCGATACTACCATCGATTAACAATTTGTCCCTCTGGCGCGAATTCATGGTGTACTAATCCTCCAAGGTCAAAGAAAGCTATCAGCATGGCTTTGATCTTACCTGACGAGCTTGTATTGGTCTTGGAAAACCTTTCGCGACCCATTGTGAAAATCTGAACCTTTACCTGAAGATCATAACCGTAGACCCACGTCTCATTGGCTCTAAGCACTATGGGACTTAACATCTATGGTCATTAGTGCCCTAGAACTTAGAACTACTTAAATCTAACTACCCTAAGGACATCACACGACACCCAGTCATCACGAGGCAGAGAAAATCCCTGACCTCGCCGGGAATCGAACCCGGGAACCCGGGCGCGGGAAGCCCACGTCTCATTCCAAGATATGATTCTCTTAAGGAACATCTCGTTCTCATTTCTGCAGTCCAAAAGCTCTTCATTGATTAGGAGGCGAAGGTCTTTCTGGTCTTGACTCATGAACGGTGGGACCAACTTGGCAGGAAAACGATGCATTCCAAGCTGCTGTGTTAGGATATCATGACAAGATCCAACTGTAATGGTACGGTCTTCTGCAATCTCTCGGACAGTCAGTCTTCGATTGGAGCGCACAATTTCGTTGACTTTCCTCACTTGAGCATCGTCGGTAGGCGTCGAAGGGCGTCCTGAACGAGCGTCATCTTTAACTTCCGTCCGGCCATTTTTAAACCGTGTGAACCGTTCGTAACAGTGAGTACGGCTTAAACACTCATCACCGTAGGCTTCTTGCATCATTTAGTGTGTCTCTATAAAGGTTTTTGAGTTTGACGCAAAATTTAATACAGAGGCGTTGCTTCTCTAACTCTGCCATCTCGAAATTCGCAACCTGTGCGACATAACGTTCTACTAAATACAGCACTGAACAATAACTAACAGACATGCAACAATGAAGCTTCCGGCAGTTACACATTAAACACAGGCGTGTGCCTATGCCAACCGCATTTCGCTCCAACATACCACTGGCTCGAAATTACGTATGTTCCGGAATTTTTTGAACAGATTTCATATATGCGTCACTCTGAAGTGTAACGCATCAGTCAATAAAATTTACTTGGCCTGTCATAATAACGCGTAACTAAATTTTTCAAGTTCCCTCGTATCTCGACGCAGCATGCCTGTGATGGGCTACGCAGCGTCAATTTGCTTCTCGCTATCCACCAAGTTCGGACCGCAACGCCCTTTGTTGAATTGTCTTGGCCACAAGAATACTTTCTACCTTCTCCATCATTATATGACGGCTGTCTGGTGAGTGTGAGATTCCATTGTACCACGACTTACTTGTCACGTTTAATTAATGTTGGAGATGAGAGAGGGATTAATTGTTCTTTGTGGTCGAGTGCGGCATGCTGAAGATCGTATTTCACTTTCTATGTCTTCCTTCTACATACCTTTCTTACGACTGATGGAACTGCATGTTTTTTTTCTGAAGTAAGGGACATCTGTATTGTTCTTTTTCATGGTACCACATACGATTGCTACATTACTTTAAAGTCAGTAATTTCTTCCAGCTCAGTAAGCCTAAACTAACAGCATTTTATATTTTTGTACAGTCGTCACGTTTACCTATCAGAGCAGGATGCACTGAACATTTATAATCGGCGAATCGCTCTGACTTGTATGACACGTGGAAAATCCAAACCATGCATTCCTACAATGTCCTTGGAACGCATACCACATAAATGTACTTGCAAATAATCTCTTGGCTCTCGGTCATTAGCTTCCAAGCAGCCTCCAAACCTCGTGAGCATCCAACGATATAGTAACCTAAACATCTGCGCTGTGCCAATCTTATGGTCTTGGTAATTAGAATACCAGGCGAAGACTACAGCACAATCAGCTGACTACATTTCTGCGTGCTACTCAGAAGGATATGGGTTGCTCAGCCTGTAAAATTTTGATGTGTCACTTGGTAACTCCTGTATGTATGTGGCTGAATACTGGTGTATCTATACATATGGCTGAAAAACCCAAATCTGGTTTTTGCATAATGTCCGCGTGTTATTTCTAGATTAGGTGTTCCAGCCTTTTAGCGTACTTGGGCCACGTTGGAAGAGGGCGAGTATTTTTAGGCGGCACATAATAAACTTAGCACTGACAATAACAGCTGGAAAAAGGGGTCGGAGGTATACAGTTGAAACATGTAAGTAATTTAGAATTTATTAATTTGTGATTCTCTAGTCTAAAACAGCAAGTTGGAATTAATTTACGTTTTATTTGTGAGATTTAATTAATAACATTATCTAAAGGTTCTTTATAACAACTGTAGCGAGATAACACAGGATTTACTTGTATTTCCATAAATTAATTTCATTACATGTCTCTAAAACTGTAGTTTCAGCTGAAGTAGCCATAAGCACGTGCGACGGGTTGGCCGGTTATAAGAACGGGACACTGGAGGTACGATAATATGACGGATAGCAGTGTTAAGAAGGGGATGGACAAAATCATAGAACTAATGTAACATTTGACAATATATATATATATATATATATATATATACGAGGGCGGTTCAGAAAGTAACCTCCGATTGGTCACAGTGCGGGTTGTGGGGGGAGTAGCGACGCCATCTGTGCGTTCACGCACTCAACAGGTCAGTCAGCATCAAGCCGTGGTGGAGTGAACGTCGTACCTGCGCTAGTTTAGTTTTTGTGGCAGTTTGAAATGTGTGCTGCAATAGAAAACCCCGCCAAATGTGAAGTGCGTGCTGTCATAAGGTTTTTTACAGCCAAAGGATATTCTGCAGCAGCTATTCATCGTGAGCTTTGTGCCGTGTACGGACCAAGAGTTATGAGTGAAGGAGTTGTCCATGAATGGGTACGTTTATTTAAAAGTGGACGAGAAAACGTTCATGATGAAGAGAGGAGTGGTAGACCATCATTGGTGACTGACGAACTCGTTCAGACAGTTGATGCAAAAGTTCGTGAAAATCGACGTTTCTCAATGTCGGAGTTGTCTACTGGTTTTCCACAGATTTCTAAGACTCTCTTGTACAAGATAGTGACAGCAAGATTGGGTTACCGTAAGTTCTGTGCACGATGGGTGCCCAAAATTCTTACCGACCACCACAAAACTCAAAGAATGGCCTCTGCATTAGACTTTCTGTCACGTTATGAGGACGAAGGAGAACCATTGTTAAACAGAATCGTGACCGGTGACGAAACCTGGATTAAGTACGTGAACCCTGAGACAAAAGAACAATCAAAGATGTGGGCACATTCAAATTCGCCTACCAAACCAAGAAAAGCCTCGCAAGATTTTTCTGTCAGAAAACTGATGGCAACGGTGTTTTGGGATGCCAAAGGGCTGTTGTTGGTTGAATTAATGGAACGTGGTACGACCATTAATCAAGACGTGTACTGTGAAACAATAAAAAAGTTACGACGGGCTATACAGAACAAACGCCGTGGTATGCTGACTTCCAGTATCGTTTTTTTGCACGATAACGCCCGTCCTCACTCTGCTCGCAGAACAACGGCCCTTCTTGAGTCCTTCAAGTGGGACGTTATCAACCATCCACCTTACAGCCCAGACCTGGCGCCAAGTGATTATCACCTCTTCATGCATTTGAAGAAATGGCTCGGGTCACAGCGGTTTGATGACGACGAAGAGCTCAAAGATGCGGTCACAGGCTGGCTCCAGGCACAAGCGGGTGATTTTTATGCAGAAGGAATTTCAAAGCTTGTGAAGAGATACGATAAGTGCCTCAATCGCTATGGAGACTATGTAGAAAAATAGTGCAAAGATGTAGTTGTAAGATGTATATATTAAAATATTTTTATTTAACTTGGTGTATTTTTTTAAATCAACCGGAGGTTACTTTCTGAACGGCCCTCGTATATATATATATATATAGTCAAATGTCACATTAGTTCTATGATATATATATATATATATATATATATATATATATATATATATATATGTGTGTGTGTGTGTGTGTGTGTGTGTGTGTGTGTGTGTGTGTATATGACGAATGTCTACGCAGCAAGGGATATTTGTCCCTGGGGAGACATGATTTGTGAACGTCCGACAAAGGTACATGAATGATCAAATTTTTCTTTTAGTTGCATACGAGACTGCAACTCTCTGTATTCCATCCGAAAATCTTCTGGCAACGTGTCTATATTGTATGTAAAATTTTGATTATTTTATTGAAAATCCTGTGTCAGTGTTTCAATTTCTTTTTTTGACCCCAGCATTTTGCTACATTCTGTATTATTTTACGGGTCTTACTGTGCGTAACAGGCCTACGAAGCGTCGCTGAAATTACGGACAGCGACTGACTTCCATTTGTGACCTCTCACCTTCAGTCACAGCTTGATCAAACATGGTGGTAACAGCGTTGCGTTGTCTACTGTTAGTTCACATCGGTTGACAGTACTTCAAAAAATGCTTCAAATGGCTCTGAGCACTATGGGACTCAACTGCTGAGGTCATTAGTCCCCCAGAACTTAGAACTAGTTAAACCTAACTAACCTAAGGACATCACAAACATCCATGCCCGAGGCAGGATTCGAACCTGCGATCGTAGCGGTCTTGCGGTTCCAGACTGCAGCGCCTTTAACCGCACGGCCACTTCGGCCGGCGACAGTACTTCAAACGGTGACTTCTGACATGTATTGAGAAGTAGCGACCAGAGACACGGTCCACGCTGTTGCGACCGGACGGTACAGTATAACCACGTCATAAAGAACTTTCTCTGCTGTGGATGGGCAGTGAGGGGAATGGGCCTGATGGCCACTGCGGGGCGGCGAAGGGAAAGGGAAGCAGCTCGATTCGCCACGTACAGTAAAGTAATAACACGTTTTGATTTGTACCGACCATCTGCTGTGATAGAAATTGCACACGAAAGGTATGAGATTTCGTAGAAGCCTATTACAGAGACGTTCGTGGTCAAATGGATTCTTATTTGTAGCAGATGGATATGATATCAAATTAAACCTGTTATGACGGAATTACGGTACTGTTAAATAGCAAACAACGACAGTAATTACAAGCACATGAAGGTACTAACTTTTATCAACTTATAGTGCTCAGAACTACGGTGAAAGAGGGTCTTTATCACAACTGTACTGAAACAACATGGAATTTCTTTGTCATTTAATAAATTAATTTCACTTCGCAGTTGTAACTGAGACAGCCGTAAGATATTAGATCAGCGCTTCTGACGTATTGGCCGGTTACAAGAACGAGACCCTGCTGGTTCAAGTAGATCACAGGCGGCAGTGTTAAGAACGGGAGGGATCAGTGAGAAAACATCCAATCTATCATCTGTCATCGAAATTTTATGGATTATTTTTTCCCGATCGTTTAATAGTAGAATGGGTGGGTGAGGATAGCTCAGTGATTCCGATCGTGGCCTACTCTTTGGATGTCACCTGAGTAACAAATCTATCAGGGACATTTAGGCCGTTCTAAAGGTGTCCAGAACTGGCGGTGACGTTGCTGTGCAGTGGAAACGCGAAATAATAGCACAAGTAAAACAAGACCAGGCATCCGCAGCTCGTGGTCGTGCGGTAGCGTTCTCGCTTCCCGTGCCCGGGTTCTCGGGTTCGATTCCCGGCGGGGTCATGGATTTTCTCTGCCTCGTGATGACTGGGTGTTGTGTGATGTCCTTAGGTTAGTTAGGTTTAAGTAGTTCTAAGTTCTAGGGGACTGATGACCATAGCTGTCAAGTCCCATAGTGCTCGGAGCCATTTGAACCAGGCAGATGTCTTGTACCGACAGACAGGGAGGACTGAGCATTGTGGTAGGTGGCTGTAAAGCAGCAGTCCAGCTTGCATGAAGACTGTTAGTAAAGAGTTAAAAATAATGGGGTACAATGGAAATGCAGTGTGGCTAGGGCCTCCCGTCGGGTAGACCGTTCGCTTGGTGCAAGTGTTTCGAGTTGACGCCCCTTTGGCGACTTGCGTGTCGATGGGGGTAAAACGATGATGAGAAGGACAACACAACACCCAGTCCCTAAGCGGAGAAAATCTCCGACCCAGCCGGGAATCGAAACCAGGCCGTCAGGCATGACATTCCGTCGCGCTGACCACACAGCTACCGGGGGCGGACGTGAGCTGTAATGATCTAGCGGCTCCTCAAATGGCTATTTAGGTGGTGTAAAGAGCCACGCTACAGGGCAGTGGATGACGAAACGGGTGATTTGGAGCGATGAATCACGCTATATCCTATGTCAGTTCATTGGAAGGGTCTGGGTTTGGCGATTACCTGGACAGCCGTCATGTGTAGTGCCAACGGTTCAAAGTAAAGGATGTAGGAGTTGGTGTTCCGGTATTGGGATGTTTTTCACTTAAAAGTGTTAAATGCAGAAGCATGTGAATGCATTTTGCAGCATTGTGTACTGCGTACAAATAGAGGAACAGATCTGAAATCGGACAATGCATGCCGGCCGGGGTGGCCGAGTGGTTCTAGGCGCTACAGTCTGGAACCGCGCGACCGCTATGGTCGCAGGTTCGAATCCTGCCTCCGGCATTGGTGTGTGTGATGTCCTTAGGTTAGATAGGTTTAAGTAGTTCTAGGTTCTAGGGGACTGATAACCTCCGAAGTTAAGTCCCATAGCACTCAGAGCCATTTTTTCGACAATGCATCTCTCCGTGAAGCAGCAGTTGTGAAGCAATGGTTTGCGGACAGTAACATTCCTGAAATGCGCTGCCCTATCCATAGCACAGACATAATCACAGCGGACCACCTTTGAGATGAGTTAGAACGTGGACTTCGCTCTATTCTCCAGCGCCCTACATCACTAACTTCTCCGGTTCCGGCTCTTGAGAGAGAATGGGTGAAAAATGGTTCAAATGGCTCTGAGCACTATTGCGACTTAACTTCTGAGGTCATCAGTCGCGTAGAACTTAGAACTAATTAAACCTAGCTATCCTAAGGACATGACACACATCCATGCCCGAGGCAGGATTCGAACCTGCGACCGTAGCGGTCGCTCGGCTCCAGACTGTAGCGCCCAGAACCGCACGGCCACTCCGGCCGGCCAGAATGGGTGATTTGGTGCGATGAATCACGCTACATCCTATGGCAGTTCAGTAGAAGGGTCTGGAAAATGGTAAAAGCTCAGGAGAAGACTCAGTCGATCTAGAGCTGTTTAACTTACCTAGTACCACTGGGGAAATATGACCCCATACGCACATCGGAAATATTTATCTCCCTTGTTTCCAAAACTACACTACTGGCCTACACAGACACCTCACTGAAAGCGGCTCACTGAAAGCGTCCCCAGTACAGTTCAATCCGAAATGCAGGACCAATTACTTGTATTTATGAGACCAGTTATACCTTCTGCTTGGGCTCTGCGGGAGCAGTATGTAGGCTAAAGGCTGTTGATAGTTCCCCACCTGTCGGTGTACCTAGTGGAAGGTAGTACCGAATGCCGTACCGTATGCTGCACTACGGAGCGGAAGTACAGGGTTATTACAAATGATTGAAGCGATTTCACAGCTCTACAATAACTTTATTATTTGAGATATTTTCACAATGCTTTGCACAAAAACACAAAAAGTTCTTTTAGGCATTCACAAATGTTCGATATGTGCCCCTTTAGTGATTCGGCAGACATCAAGCCGATAATCAAGTTCCTCCCACACTCGGCGCAGCATGTCCCCATCAATGAGTTCGAAAGCATCGTTGATGCGAGCTCGCAGTTCTGGCACGTTTCTTGGTGGAGGAGGTTTAAACACTGAATCTTTCACATAACCCCACAGAAAGAAATCGCATGGGGTTAAGTCGGGAGAGCGTGGAGGCCATGACATGAATTGTTGACCATGATCTCCACCACGACCGATCCATCGGTTTTCCAATCTCCTGTTTAAGAAATGCCGAACATCATGATGGAAGTGTGGTGGAGCACCATCCTGCTGACAGATGAAGTCGGCGCTGTTGGTCTCCAGTTGTGACATGAGCCAATTTTCCAGCATGTCTAGATACACGTGTCCTGTAACGTTTTTGTCGCAGAAGAAAAAGGAGCCGTAAACTTTAAACCGTGAGATTGCACAAAACACATTAACTTTTGGTGATTTGCGAATTTGCTGCACGAATGCGTGAGGATTCTCTACCGCCCAGATTCGCACATTGTGTCTGTTCACTTCACCATTAAGAAAAAATGTTGCTTCATCACTGAAAACAAATTTCGCACTGAACGCATCCTCTTTCATGAGCTGTTGCAACCGCGCCGAAAATTCAAAGCGTTTGACTTTGTCGTCGTGTGTCAAGGCTTGTAGCAATTGTAAACGGTAAGGCTTCTGCTTTAGCCTTTTCCGTAAGATTTTCCAAACCGTCGGCTGTGGTACGTTTAGCTCCCTGCTTGCTTTATTCATCGACTTCCGCGAGCTACGCGTGAAACTTGCCCGCACGCGTTCAACCGTTTCTTCGCTCACTGCGAGCCGACCCGTTGATTTCCCTTACAGAGGCATCCAGAAGCTTTAAACTGCGCATACCATCGCCGAATGGAGTTACTAGTTGGTGGATCTTTGTTGAACTTCGTCCTGAAGTGTCGTCGCACTGTTATGACTGACTGATGTGAGTGCCTTTCAAGCACGACATACACTTTCTCGGCTCCCGTCGCCATTTTGTCTCACTGCGCTCTCGAGCGCTCTGGCGTCGGAAACCTGAAGTGCGGCTTCAGCCGAACAAAACTTTATGAGTTTTTCTACGTATCTGTAGTGTGTCGTGACCATATGTCAATGAATGGAGCTACAGTGAATTTATGAAATCGCTTCAATCATTTGTAATAGCCCTGTACTTGGCATTTAGATAGAGGTGGACCCGCTACGTGCCTTGTAGCTGACTGCGACGCTCGGACGACCCGAATCGTGCACAGCTCAAGGTTTTGCAGCGAAAGGCGGGCAGCGAACGCTCCGTACGCACATTCCTCTCCGTTTGTCGAACCCCGCCGGCTGGTGCCGTGTTGACGGTTCGACAGCCGTCCGCCGTCTACCGCGCCGTTCTTCCAGGGGGCGGCGGCGCATGTTGGCGGTGGAGGCATCCAAGTCCAGCACCACCACCTAGCGACCATGCCGGCCTCTCTTATACCAGTCCGCTTGTTTAACGTGCCAAGCAGCACAACCTATGGTCTCAAACATGAGAGCCTCTTACAATCCAAATGTCAGGGAATGATTGAAGGGAAATCGTCTATAAGTATTAAACAAAATAAAAAAAGTGGTAAAAGCTCAGGAGAAGACTCAGTCGATCTAGAGCTGCTTAACCTTCCTAGTACCACTGAGGTCAATATGACCCCATACGCACATCGGAAATATTTATCTCCCTTGTTTCCACAACTATTATTTTGAAAACATATGCCTTGCTCCCTCTTGCAAGGTGAACACGGCAAGTGCTATAACCCGATTTCCCAGAAACTTCGCTCAGTGGAAGAGGGGTCGAAGTAAGCGAACATGCGTCTCGCTTTATCCGTAGATACTCGTCCGTTCCCATGAGAACGACGGTCAAAGTTTTCGAGGTGCTGTATGTGCCTTTCAGTGAGTAAGTAGTTCAGCCGACGCCGTGGCACAGTCGGCAACGGCGCAGCTTCACAGTCTTGCGCCACGAGTTCGGAATCCGATTATTATTTTTATTTTCGTTTTTCGTTTATCAATCCATAGTCTTAGAAGATTACTACACAAATGTTTCGACTGTATGCTGAAATAACGTCATCATTCGTCTGCTTATTGTATGTCTGTTGAATGAGTTAAAAATTAAAGAAGAGAGAAAATTATCTAAAATTGTTTTAGGTGACATTTGTGTAGCGTATCTTGATTCATAACCAGCTGCAAGCGGCATATTTCGGTGAAGTGATCCGTTACGCGTGGTTTTGGCAGTAAAATGTTGCCAACGAGTGAAATCATCAGCAATGTTAACACTTCTTTCCCGAATGTGATTCATGCGAAGAAATGTCGTTGTGGTAAACTTGCCTTCTCGCAATGCTCGTGGTATTGGAATTTCTATGATTCGAATGTTTCAACGATCGGTATCATCCTAGGGAATGCACCGAATCTCCCCGAAGAATAAACATATGAATAAAATGTAAGAATTTATATAAGAATTGATATCAGAATGAATTATAAGTGTTGTGGATTGGCAAGACAGCCAACCCACTATGAGAGGAAGCCGAAAGGCACGCGTTTTAGCTCACGCAGGCTGGCGTGAGGTCTGGAACAGGACAATGAAATGAGACAACAAAAAAACGTACGTAGCTGCTGGAATACTTAACTTTAATCCATAATTGGTGAACATCGCTCTTGACGGTACATGTTTTACAGCATCAATAGTAACTGGTAATAGCGCCTTGCTAGATCGTAGCAAATGACGTAGCTGAAGGCTATGCTAACTATCGTCTCGGCAAATGAGAGCGTATTTTGTCAGTGAACCATTGCTAGCAAAGTCGGCTGTACAACTGGGGCGAGTGCTAGGAAGTCTCTCTAGACCTGCCGTGTGGCGGCGCTCGGTCTGCAATCACTGATAGTGGCGACACGCGGGTCCGACGTATACTAACGGACCGCGGCCGCTTTAAAGGCTACCACCTAGCAAGTGTGGTGTCTGGCGGTGACACCACAATAAGAATGTGAAAAATTAAACGATTCTTATCCCTAAAAATACCATACACACAGATATTATGTAATAAATCTATTATATTTATTGTGAAACCCGACTTCGATTTTACAATTAATTTAACGCTCTTGTACCTGCTAACTTGATAAGAAACATTCGTATAGATATGCGGACATGGACAGATGAAAAATAAATAAATAAATAAAACAATAATCGATTTCGAGCACTGGGATAAAAAACGACAAGCGGAAACACTACCCAGCGTTGCTGAAATAATTGCGCGCTAAAATGTACATACAGTACCCCCGAAAACACCGACTGTCGTTCTCACGGAAATGGTAGAATATCTACGGATACTCCGTGACGTGTACTCGCTTATTTTGACACCTCTTCCACTGAGCGAAGTTTCTGAGAAATCGGGTTATTGCCCTTGTCGTATTCTCATCGTGATTCAATTGTATCCAATAATGTTTCATTCACTTTTAATATACAAAAAATTACAATTTATTGATCGTTTTTTGCATTCAGTACTACTGGGCTCAATTTTATCCAGTCTATATTTCTTTTTCTTTCTTGAGTTTAATAATTGTGAAAATAGAATGAAGACCGTTGTATCGAGTAACTGTAATGTATATTTTTATGTCAGTTCATTGAAATACTGCCAGTATATCCCGTGTGAATTACTTTGGGGTCTACGTGTTCTCAGGTAGTCGGCGAAACAAAAATATACTGGTGGAAAGAAGGTTAAATGTGCTCGAAAGCCATTTACAGACAAATTCTGAAACTTCCTAAATGTTATCTGGCCAGGAGATACTACACCTATGATCTGAAATAACTGATTTGTCATTCGTCTCTTCAAACAATGATTTCTGAAAAATTGTGATAGCAACTTAGTAACAAGCTTGTTGAACTTGTCATATAAAACTTCTGGCACTGTCATAAAAAATATATTGTACAGACAGTATAAACCCATTATGGATGAGGAGCAAAATGGCTTTCGAGAAGCAAGATCATGCTGTGATGCCAACTTTTCCTTTACATAACTAAAAGATCAGAGATAATTTAATCTTGAAGTTCTTATTGCCTCTGTCGACTTCGAAATTACTTTTGACTAATTCAACAGAGATTGTTACCGATTCTGACAAATGATCACGTTCCCCAGCTACTTATCGACAACATACGAGGGTTGGAACTTTAATACTGGCAACGTTTTATTTACAGCTCGTACAGAATAATTATGTGTTTCAAAGTTTTACTGACCTTCAAAGCAGTCATTAGCATTGTGTATAACTCGTTGCCAGCGATGTGGAAGTCGTAGGACACTCTTAGCAGTGCCAGTTGTGTTGACAGATCGAGCGGCGCGGTCTACTGCCCGACGAATTTGCAACAGTTCTGAAGCGAATGGCGTGAAGCGTTTCCTTCAGTTTAGAAATCGAATAGAACTCACGATGGATTAAGTCAGGAGAGTACAGGAGGTGGGATAGCACTTAGCAGCCCCATCAGTCAAACAAATCAGTAACAGCTTGCACTGTACGTGCTTGAGCATTGTTCTGCAAAATGATGGTCAGGTCCTGCAGAAGGTGTCATCACTTCTGTTTCTAAGCAGGTCGTAGGTTGTGGTCCAAAAATATATTTCAGTTTTATCAGGATTTGGTATTATCTCACATATTGTATGTCAAGAAGGAGGGAAAATCGAATCATTTGGAACATTAGGTATAATTTCCTCCATATTATCAATTGGATTAATAGGATTTATTGTATAAGCACACCATATATTTACAGTACGAATGGATGTTGATATACGGGCATACTTCACATCAGCAACAATAATTATTGCTATACCTATAGGTACTAAGGTATTCAGATGACAACTTACATTATCTGGAACTAAATTCTAGTTTAACCCGCCGTTTCTATGAGCGCTAAGACTTATTTTCTTTTTCAGCATGGGTGGATTAAGAGGTCTAGTATTAGTAAACTCATCTGTTGATATTTTACTCCATCAAACTTACCTGTTCGTCTAAAATTGTGAGCCATATGTTTGTGACTATTACAGCACCATCTATCACAAAGCGAAAAAAGTGGTCCAACTAAAACATTCATATTTCTTTACGTAATACACGAATACGTCATAAAAATGGGGGTTCCTATTTTAAAAAAAACGCAGTTGCTATCCGTTTGACCTATGGCAGTGCCATCTAGCGGGTCAACCATAGCGACATCTGGTTTCTCCCTTCAAGCTAGACAAGTTTCGTCTTTGTAGTTTTTTCGTTTAATGCTTATTTCGTGAGATATTTGGCCCGGTCACTATCAATGGACCACCCCAGGTCTCGAAATGTTGTTGACCGATTTTTACACGGGGCTCTGATGAACGTTCGGACCGACATAGGTTGTATATTTTTGTAATACATAACATATATAAATATATATGTTATATATTAGGGGGAAACGTTGTTACCAAAAACCTAGAAAAGATCTTGCGGAGTTATTGCAATTTTTATACGATTCCCTACTGAATATTCATACGGAATGGACATAGATAGTGGGGAGGGAAACATCGACCGAGAGAGGAAGGGAGGAGGCTATTTACAGAGAGATGGTGGGAGGAGGAGATGTACGGAGGTACTGAGCATTCAGACGGAAATGGACATGGAGAGGAAAGAGAGGGAGATGCACAAGGAGAGGAGGGTAGGAGGTTATTCACAGAGAGTTTGGGGTGGGGGGGGGGGCTGGAAGATTTACGGAGCGAGAGAGGGGAAGAGGGGGGAGGCAACGAATTTAGGATGCATATGCGCTTCCCATACATATATAGCAACTTGAAGAATTGTCGGGTTCGTTAGTTCTGGATATACACTGAAGCGCCAAAGAAACTGGTGTAGGCATGTGTATTCAAATACAGAGTTTCGTAAACAGGCAGAATACGGCGCTGCGATCGGCAACGTCTACTTAAGACAAAAAATGTCTGGCACAGTTCTTAGATCGGTTACTGCTGCTATAACGGCAGGTTATCAGGATTTAATTGAGTTTGAACGTGGTATTATAGTCCACGCTACAGGAATCTCCTAGGTATTGACGAAATGGGGATTTTCCCGTACGACCATTTCACGAGAGAAACGTATCAGGAATCCCGCAAAACATTAAATCTCCGACATCGCTGCGGCTGGAAAAATATCCTGCAAGAACGGGACCAACAACTACTGAAGACAATCGTTCAGTGTGAGAAGTGCCTCCCGCCGGAGGTTCGAGTTCCCCCTCGGGCATGGGTGTGTGTGTGTGTTGTTCTTCGCATAAGTTAGTGTTGTGTCTAGACAAGACAGCCTAGACACAATGAGAGGAAGCCGAAAGGCACGCGCTTAAACTCACGCAGGCTGGCGTGAGGTCTGAAACAGGATACGTAATGAATGCTATAAAGAAAAGTACGTAGCTTCTGGAATACTTAACTTTAATCCATAATTGTAGAACATTGCTCTTGATGATACATGCTTCTTAATATTAATTAGCAATTGAATACGGCGCCTTGCTAGGTCGTAGCAAATGTAGCTGAAGGCTATGCTAACTCTCGTCTCGGCAAATGAGAGCGTATTTGTCAGTGTGGCGTCGCTAGCAAAGTCGGCTGTACAACTGGGGCGAGTGCTAGGACGTCTCTCTAGACCTGCCGTGTGGCGGCGCTCGGTCTGCGATCACTGACAGTGGCGACACGCGGGTCCGACGTATACTACCGGACCGCGGCCGATTTAAAAGGCTACCACCTAGCAAGTGTGGTGTCTGGCGGTGACACCACAGTTAGTTTAAGTAATGAGCAAGTCTAGGGACCGATGACCTCAGCAGTTTGGTCCCTTAGGAATTCACACACATTTGTGTCAGAAGTGCAACGCTTCCGCAAACTGCTGCATATTTCAGTGCTGGGCTATCAACAAGTGTCGGCGTGCGAACCATTCAACGAAACATCATCGATGCAGGCTTTCGGAGACGAAGGCCCACTCGTGTACCCTTGATGACTGCACGACACAAAGCTTTACTCCTCGCCTGGGCCCCTCAACACCGACATTGGACAGTTGTTGACTGGAAACATGTTGCCTTGTCGGACGAGTCTGGTTTCAATTTGTATTGAGTGGATGGACGTGTACGGGTACGGAGACAACCTCATGAAACCATGGACCCTGAATGTCAGTAGGGGACTGTTCATGCTGGTGGGGGCTCTGTAATGGTGTGCAGCGTGTGCAGTTGGAGTGATATGGGACCCCTGATACATCTAGATGTAACTCTGACAGGTGACACGTACGTAAGCATCCTGTCTGATAACCTGTATCTATTAATGTTCATCTTGCATTCCGACGAACTTGGGCAATTACAGCAGGACAATGTGATGCCCCATACTCCAAAATTGCTACAGAGTGGCTCCAGGAACACTCTTCTGAGTCTAAACACTTCCGCTGGTCACCAAACTCCCCAGACGTAAACGTTACTGACCATATGGAACGCCTTGCAACGTGCTGCTCAGAAGAGACCTCCACCCCGTCATACTCCTATGGATTTACTGACAGTCGTGTAGGATTCATGGTGTCAATTCCCTCCAGCACTACTTCAGAGATTAGGTGAGTCTATCACGTCGTGTTGTGGCACTTCTGCGTCTTTGCGGGGGTCCTACACGATATTAGGCAGTTGTACTTTCTTTGGCTCTTCAGTGTACGAGTATTTGGGGTGACCTATCTTAACTGCCTCACCCTTATAGCAGACTCTTGGAGATAGGTTGTTATAAACATTTCTGTCCCTCTTCCCATCAGGATAACATCGTCTTATTCAATACTAAACCTGTATAAGCTGGCGTTTTACATGTTGAAACGTCCCCTTACTTAGAACAATTATACATGACTGTGCTTAAACTAACACACAATATTTTTAGCGCAACGCAATCTGACTTTCAATAATCCCTACAAAAGAATGGCCCACGTTTCACAAATCGCTTACCTCACAAAAATCTTGGTTACTCGAACTACTGCAATACAACGAGCACCACTACTGCCAGCTAAATAAAAGATTCAAACCACGGAAGGCACTAACTACTGATAGGGGTAGTTAGCAAATGAAAGATATTAATAGAGAACAAACAATGTATTTACCTTAATAGTGTTGCAAAATCATAATATATATAGCAGTTCATGACGTCCAGTCTTACAAATTTCAAAACTCCGCCATTTCTTGCCCCATATCCACCACTGCTGACGGCTCACCTCCAACTGCGCAACGCTACGCGCTGTTCACATCCAGCTGCCCAACACTACAATGGCAGACAACAATGCAAACTAGCCACAGACTGCACACAGCACAGCCAGTGATTTTCATACAGAGCGCTACGTAACGTTGCCAATAAGAAAACATAAACAGCCTACTTACAATGTTAGTAGTGCTGGTATGTTCATTTAGTACGAGCGCAGCATCTATACTTTATTCACAAATATACCTTTGAAACAGAAAAAAAGAAGATTGGAAAAAGAACTTGACAACAAATTTGAGGCTCTCGGTAAACACGCGGTGTGGTTTTAAGTATTCGGATAAACAGAAAAGGCAGGTCGGTAAAATTTATCCCAAAAATGGAATGTTAGGAAATGAACTGAGGCTAAATCGGTAATTTGTTGTTTCCGTTATCTGTATTTCCTTCTGTCTACACTGCGGCGAAAATGAGGTAGATCGCGAGGAAGAGCCCAGCCATTGCGTGATGAATCACTGTACCACTTGTGTGGAACGACGCAAGGATACCTGTGGAAGATTGATATACGAACCACGTTTCTGCCGACTATCAGGTGCGCATGTTAAATTGAAGAGAGTCCGACTGATACTACGGCAGGAATGCAACAGCTGACTCAGTGGGTTTGCTATGACAATGACGCAAAACATTGTCATACGATCACTTTCGCTGACACACCAGGAATTTCTTTGGCTACTTGTCAATAGTGAATAAGAGCGATATCATACTGCTGGATTCGGAGGAACACCATTGTAAAGCGCTCTAGCCTGCAAAATTAAATTTTAGATCTTCATAGAGTTTTATGTAACTTTTTCTTACGCGTTTTACCTTTAAGCTTATTTTTCGGCTGAGGAGTCAGACTTTATGAAAACATAAAAAACACAAACTCTGCTGGTTTCTCTTCGCCGACATAGTTTTAAGTGCCACTTCTTACACCTCTTTCGGACATATCATGACATTATTGTTCCATGTAGAAGATATTGAGATCTGCTATACGAATACTAAGCTTTTGAATATGCAGATTAATTTCTGGAATCGGATACTGTAAATAAAAAATATATTTGTAGCTGACGACTAAATTATATTCTGAAATTTCTTCTTTCGTTTTCCATGCCGTCCTACGAACTAAATGTTTTCGGTGCCCCAACGTATGACAATTTCCCATCACTGGACTAGAAACATACTGCCATTAGATTAGTCATTCACAACGGACCTTCATAGCCAAGATCGGTACAGATATGGTGGTGGTGGAGGGAAGATTCAAAAAATGGTTCAGATGGCTTCGAGCACTATGGGACTTAACATCTGAGGTCATCAGTCCCCTAGAACTTAGAACTACTTAAACCTAACTAACCTAAGGACATCACACACATCCATGCCCGAGGCAGGATTCGAACCTGCGACCGCAGCAGTTGCGCGGCTCTGGACTGAAGCGCCTAGAACCGCTCGGCCACGGCGGCCGGCTCACAGGGAAGGAGGAGACAGGGTTAGAGAGAGGCATCTATTTTCATGGAAGGGTGAAGGTTGTAGAAAAGAACCCCACATGTTTGCGAAATAAAGGGTGTAAAATGCAAACTTCAATAGCAAGAAAACTGTTTGCAAAAAAAGAGAAATACTTTAATAAATAATGTAAATTTAAGCGTTAGGGAATCTTTTCTTGAAGGTTGCTCTGTACCGAAGCGAAACGTGGACGATAAACAGTTCAGACAAGAAGGGAATGGTTCAAATGGCTCTGAGCACTATAGGACTTAACATCTATGGTCATCAGTCCCCTAGAACTTAGAACTACTTAAACCTAACTAACCTAAGGACAGCACACAACACCCAGTCATCACGAGGTAGAGAAAATCCCCGACCCCGCCAGGAATCGAACCCGGGAATCCGGGCGTGGGAAGCGAGAACGCTACCGCACGACCACGAGATGCGGGCCAAGAAGGGAATAGGAGCTTTTGAAATGTAGGGCAACAGAAGAATGGCAATGGCGCCACTTGCTCACAAGAAGTGATTGTTTGATAGGATTCATCCTGAGATATCGAGGGAGTCGTCAAATTGTTAAGTGAAGGAAGTTTCGGGTGGGCAGGGGGATGTAAAAATTGCAAAGGGAAACCAAGACTTGAATGTAGTAATAGGTAAGGGATGTAGGCTGCCGTTGTTGAGATAAAGAAGCTTGCGCAGTACTAGCTTGGAGAGCTGCATCAAACATGACAACAACCACCCTTAAAATGGCACTGAACACGTCTACAATTGCAGTTAGTCTATTTACTACCGCCCACTGTGGCCGAGCGGTTCTAGGCGCTTCAGTCCGTAACCGCGCTGCTGCTACTGTCAACAGGTTCGAATCCTGCCTCGGGCATGGATGTGTGTGATGTCCTTAGATTAGTTAGGTTTAAGTAGTTCTAAATCTAGGGCACTGATGACCTCAGACGTTAAGTCCCATAATGCTTAGAGCCATTTGAATTTTTTTTTTTTTTTTGCTTTTTACTCAGGAAATTTATAATTACGTTAAAATGTGTCTTTACTTTATGTTAGCGATTTTTATCGGGTGTTTATAATGAAAGCGCAGCCACTGACGGAGATTCAGTGTGCGCTGTAATGAGCATATGGCAGTGAAACTTGCTAAATATGATAACACGTAAATGCGGAACCGATTCACAATGTAAAATAAATTAGTTCCAATTGAGGACACCAGATGCAAATCTGGCGCTACTCACTGTTTGTATGACGGTACGACATCCACGATGTTATTTCACGAGCCGTAACGCGAGTAAACAGTATTGCTATACAGAAGAGAGACTGTGCGCTGTAACTGGAACTGTTTTATGTGCTGCACTGCACTGAAAGTATCCCTGACTGAAAGCCGGAAGACTTAGGGGAGGAGCGATGTCACTGAATGCTTTAAAGGGGGTAGGACGTCAAACGGGCCGACTTGGAGCTGGAGAGGCATCTCAGGACATTTTAATTTCCATTGTCTATACTTTTACAAATAAATTCATAAAACTTCGTTGGCATCACCAGGAAGGATTCAGGATTCACACTCCAAAGTGGAAATTCGAATACATACAAAATAATTTTTTTTACGTGCGAAATTTCATCATTTTTTTCACTTACTAATGGCTGCATTTGTTGCTGTAGGTCCACTTTTCTTCATAACTTAGAGAGATTCTTCGATGTATTTTGTACAGTATGCATACCATACTTACAGGTGTATGAAACTCTAGAATTTATTTAATTTATGTAAAAACGAATGAGCTGTTACATTTTAATCTTCATGTTTAGAAAAAACACACATTTTATAGTTAATTACCTCAAGTTTTACCACAGTTTTTAATAGATTTGGAAAATTCTAGAGTTTCATACACTTTTAAGTATGGTTTTTATGCTGTGCAAAATTCATCGAAGCATCTCTCTTACTTATGAAGAAAAGTGTACCTATAGCAACAAATGCTGCCATTAGTAAGTGAGAAAAATGATGAAATTTCACATGTAAAAAAATTATATTGTTATGTTTTCGAACTTCCACTACTAAGAGTGTCAATTCTGAATCCTTCCTGGTCATGCTGACAAAGTTTTATGAATTTATTTGTAAAAGTATAGACAGTGGAAATTAAAATGTCCTGTGGTACCTCTCCTGCTCCAAGTCGGCCCGTTTGACGTCCTACCCCCCCCCCCCCCCCCTCGTTAAAGAAGATGATAGTGAAGTACGAAAACACGGCCGGCTGGGCTTGCTTGGTTCGGTACCCGGCGCAGGAAGGCGTCCTAATACCTGTGGAAGTCAGTGACGAGATTGATGTTGCTTAGGCGTCCTAATACCTGTGGAAGTCAGTGACCAGGTTGATGTTGCTTAGGCGTCCTAATACCTGTGGAAGTCAGTGACCAGGTTGATGTTGCTTAGGCGTCCTAATACCCGTGGAAGTCAGTGACCAGGTTGATGTTGCTTAGGCGTCCTAATACCTGTGGAAGTCAGTGACGAGATTGATGTTGCTTAGGCGTCCTAATACCTGTGGAAGTCAGTGACTAGGTTGATGTTGCTTAGGCGTCCTAATACCTGTGGAAGTCAGTGACCAGGTTGATGTTGCTTAGGCGTCCTAATACCTGTGGAAGTCAGTGACCAGGTTGATGTTGCTTAGGCGTCCTAATACCCGTGGAAGTCAGTGACCAGGTTGATGTTGCTTAGGCGTCCTAATACCTGTGGAAGTCAGTGACGAGATTGATGTTGCTTAGGCGTCCTAATACCTGTGGAAGTCAGTGACCAGGTTGATGTTGCTTAGGCGTCCTAATACCCGTGGAAGTCAGTGACCAGGTTGATGTTGCTTAGGCGTCCTAATACCTGTGGAAGTCAGTGACCAGGTTGATGTTGCTTAGGCGTCCTAATACCTGTGGAAGTCAGTGACCAGGTTGATGTTGCTTAGGCGTCCTAATACCCGTGGAAGTCAGTGACCAGGTTGATGTTGCTTAGGCGTCCTAATACCTGTGGAAGTCAGTGATGAGATTGATGTTGCTTAGGCGTCTTAATACCCGTGGAAGTCAGTGACCAGGTTGATGTTGCTTAGGCGTCCTAATACCTGTGGAAGTCAGTGACGAGATTGATGTTGCTTAGGCGTCCTAATACCTGTGGAAGTCAGTGACCAGGTTGATGTTGCTTAGGCGTCCTAATACCTGTGGAAGTCAGTGACCAGGTTGATGTTGCTTAGGCGTCCTAATACCCGTGGAAGTCAGTGTCCAGGTTGATGTTGCTTAGGCGTCCTAATACCTGTGGAAGTCAGTGACGAGATTGATGTTGCTTAGGCGTGTGGAAGTCAGTGACCAGGTTGATGTTGCTTAGGCGTCCTAATACCTGTGGAAGTCAGTGACGAGATTGATGTTGCTTAGGCGTCCTAATACCTGTGGAAGTCAGTGACCAGGTTGATGTTGCTTAGGCGTCCTAATACCTGTGGAAGTCAGTGACCAGGTTGATGTTGCCGTGACTGACCATGCAGCATGTGCCTCGGGTAGCGCTAATGCTCGAGCAGTGTCACAAGAATTGGCTATTTCGTTATCAACAGTATGGAAAGTTTCGCGGTCTATATTACACTAGTATCCGTCAAAGATCCAGAGCGGTGTTGCAACTGAAATCTTATGATCTGTAGCAAAGTTTCGATTTTGCTGTTCAGTTTCTGGCACGGATCGAAGTTGATGAGATGTTGTCGGACAGTGTTCTATGAAGTGACGAGTTACATTTTGGACTACAGTGTGTAGTGAATACGCAAAGTTTGGGGTACTGTTAAACAGCGCGTTGTGCGCGAAGAACCATTGCACTCTCCATATATGACTGTTTGGTGTGGATTCACAAGCACCTTTATTCTCGATCTGATCTTCTGTGAAGATAATACACCCAGAGACCCTGTCAGATTTATTTATTTAATCGTATGGCTAGGGCGCCCCGTTCGCCGGATGCCGGTCTTCCAATTTGACGCCACTTCGGCGACCTGCAGTCGATGAGGATGATAGGATGATGATGGGGACAGCACAACACCCAGTCCCTGGGCGGATAAAATTCCCTGGCCCAGCCAGGAATCGAACCCGGCCCTAGAGGATTGACGCTGACCATTCAGCTACCGGGGGCGGGCCTGTCAGATGTACTGTGACGTTGTCGAGACCTCCACGTACAGCATGTGATTCCTGCTCTGGAATACCGCAGCTGTGTCGAAACCACTGTTTTCATGCAAAATGCACCAACACTTCATGTCGCTCGTGCAGTGAAAGATCTGCTTCATGCAACCTTCCACTAACGTGTTATCTTCGGAAGTTTTCCAGATGCATGGCCTCCAAGATCACCTGATCTAAATCCACGCTACTTTCGGCTCTGGCTATACCTAAAAGAACGCGTTTACCTTGGACACGTTCGGTCTCTAACAGATATGAAGGCCAGTATACAGGAACACGTTCCTTAGATTCCAACATAACTGCTGCGAGCAACTGTTGATCACGTCAGTGCTCATACTGAAAGAATAGTGTAACCTGCAATTAACAATAAAATGTCCGCCCCGACAGCTGAGTGGTGCCAGCACGGTAGCTCAGCGTGTTCGGTCAGAGGGTTAGCTGCCCTCTGTAATAAAAAAAAAACTGAATTAACCGATCAAAGACGAACTTAAACGGGTGTTTTACGACGTCCGCCCCGATCACATAAAACGAAAAAAAGTGGTTAGCGTGACGGATTGTCGTCCTGCGGGCCCGGGTTCGATTCCCGGCTGGGTCGCGTATTTTCTGCGCTCAGGGATTGGATGTTGTGCTGTCTTCATCATCATTTTATCCCGATACGGCGCGCAGGTCGCCCAATATGGCGTCGAATGTAATAAGAGCTGCACCAAGGCGGCCGGACCTGCTCCGCAAGGGGCCTTCCGACCAATGACGCCAAACTCTCATTTCCATTTCCAATAATAAAATCGACACTATGCCTTTTTCGTCCGGAATTTTCTGACGATGTCTCGTTCCTACTCCTTTACATATGGAAACATTTCTATACATCTTTCTTGCAGTCACTGTGCCAGATTTGCACTTCGTGGCTAAAATTTGAACTTTTTTTTTTCAGCCTAAATAGGCTCCCCATTAACGTATTATGTACCAAGTTTCGCTGCCATACGATAATTATAGCCTACGCTGCATCTCTGTGAGTAGCTCCAAAAATGGTTCAAATGGCTCTGAGCACTATGGGACTTAACATCTGTGGTCTTCAGTCCCCTAGAACTTAGAACTACTTAAACCTAACTAACCTAAGGACATCACACACATCCATGCCCGAGGCAGGATTCGAACCTGCGACCGTAGCGGTCGCTCGGTTCCAGACTGTAGCGCCTAGAACCGCACGGCCACTCCGGCAGGCGAGTAGCTCCACTCCAATTGTAACCACCAGGTATAGGCATTTACTACAACTTCTCTACTCGTCAAAAAAATGTTCAAATGTATGTGAAATCTTATGCGACTTAACTGATAAGGTCATCAGTCCCTAAGCTTACACACTACTTAACCTAAATTATCCCAAGCACAAACACACACACCCATGCCCGAGGGAGGACTCGAACCTCTGCCGAGACCAGCCGCACGGTCCATGACTGCAGCGCCTTAGACCGCTCGGCTCTTTACTCGGCCACACAGGGAAAGAGCAAAGATACGCTGTTCAAACACTTGGCATAGTAGTCCACGCTACACAGAATGTACTCTCGAGAAAAAAGGTAATTGGGCACATTTTTATGAGTATTTCGGAACAGAAATCTGGGACTACTGCAATCTTTCGCCATGTTCATCACAGCGAGTTTCGGAGTGGAAGTTTACAGATGAAGACTCCGGCAACAGACTGATAAGCCGTAATCATTGTTTGTTGTGGAGGAATGTTCAGACGTGAATCAATATGTTACGCCTTTCTTCCAGTAAAGTGGAAGTGGGTACTGGTTAAATAGATAACTGTTTTATCAACACTCCGTCTCCGTTGTTACACGTATGTTCATGGCGCTGTTTTTCTGGAGCTTCGTTCCTGAAGAAACTGATCACAAAACGACCAGGACAGAACATGTAAGAAGCGAGCTCTCATGAAATTTCGCAGAAAAGTTTTCTTTTTATTTCTTAGAGTCGTTAGCGTACCGAATATCCTTAGGACTACCAGCCGATATTTATTTATTCAAATGAAAGTCAGCTTCCTTGCAGCTGGATACTTTATTTTATTGGTACCTTAATACATAACCTTTTCAATGTTTTAGCTGTTTTTGTCTCTGCATCTAACAGTCTTTCCGCAAACATTTCGTAATTTAATATCTGATGATTTCAGCACAGTCATAACTTCGCTTCAAAGTGGACTACGCATATCAGTACAGACTACCCGTTATACATCCACGTATCCATATTTCAATACTTGACCTGCTTCCCATTGTAAAATAAACATTAATGACTTGTTTGTTCCATGCGTACTTGGAAGAACTAACCAACTTAAAACATATTACTCGATATAGCTACAATTATTAGCCTGCAACTGAATTAAATACTGATGTAACGTTGTTCGGCACAATGTCCTCTGTTATCATAGAAATATTTCCCCTTGTAACCCCAATAAGCTGTACATATTCCGCTTCAAAAGCTGAGTGGTCAGCATGGAAAAACATTATGCGGGAGACCCGAGTTCGATTCTCGCCTGTGTCGGAGATATTCTCCGCTCAGACGTTGGGTGTTGTGTCGTCTTCACCACCACTTCATCCTTATCGAACGCAGATCGCTGGTGTGGCGTCGACAAAAAAATCTAAAAAGACTTACACCAGGCAAACGGTCTACCCGACAAAGCTCCAGCCAAATGCACATAAAAAGATCGATTAAAGGACAATACTCTCTCATCTGCAGCCACTGTATATGAGATGAAATCCAAATTCAAAACAAATAAAATACAGCTTCAAGGAAATTGACTTTCATTGAATAAAGAAACGCATTCGTCTGGTACATGGGGTATAGTGGAGGTTTTTAATGTAGCTCAAATGATGACTATATTGCTGAATTTACATTGTCTCGTAACAGACAATTAGACAGGCAGGTTCCTAGGAGATAAAAGCTAACGATTTCATTGCAACAATGTACGTTAGCACAGACAGTACTTACGAAGTTATATTTCTGGAAACAGAAATTGCTGTGTCTTAGTATGTTCTTCACTTATTCTTCATGTTAGTACATGTGAAATTTCAATGAAGTTATCAAAACACAACGGAACTACTCGCGGCAAAGGTATAGATAATGTATCACAGTGGCTTTTGAAAGCGGAATACCGAAGAACGGGTACACAGAAACGCATGTACCATGTGCACGTGCTGGCCTTGCTAAACGTGAATACTTTTCCAAATAGGTTAATTCCCTTGTAAATATGTTCATGGGAACCAAAGATTGGTTAGAGTTTCTTATCAGAACGAAAGGTAACTCACACACATTTATAAACTATACGCTGCTACAAGTATCAGACACTGAACTGCAAAAGTTTTGGTATATATTGTAATTACTGTAGTATTAGGCAACAGCAAGAATCAGGTACCCACTCAGAGTCGAAGATCATGAAAACACAGTGATGGTACATTCATTAGAGATCATATTACCTTAAGACAAGGTGAGATATCATTCTGATATACGAGTGTTTTGGTTTCATGACAAACCAACGAAGTTAGATGCCTGATCGACGTGACAAAAGCACTTCCATGTGACGTACTGGCGAAGTCGTACCATTAGTTTTGTAGCTTTATAAATGTCAGTCATTATCTTGAATAAATGTTCGATTAACCTTCTTCAGTGGTCAACAAATTTACAGCATGCATTTAAATGATTAGAATGAACAGTGCCAGATGAAAAACATGACAGCATTTTTTAATATCACCGATTGAGGCTGCTGAGTGAACCAAACGCAGGTTTAAAACCGAGATGGATCCTTTTCTTTGGAGTAGTCGTTCGAATCTTATTCTTCTTACTAATAGATGTATAGCAACTACGCCTGCTCTTAAAAACAGGCAGCTTTTTCCGTGACTTTTCACATACCTGTTGCTCTTCCAGAAATCGCTTCTGCGAATATTCTTATCAGACGTGTAGAGTGTTGTGTTTACAGACCTACACCAAGAATACGTGTAAGAAAACAAGGAACGAACGCCGGATAAACAAGATAATGCATATGACGTTTTATGACCAGTTTGACGTAGCCAACTTTCGCGGAAAACAAGGTAATCTGAGTGTACCTCAAGCTTTTGACAGCACCAACTGTCATTAAAATCTTTGTAAGGTGATACCTGCGAGGAAAATGTGTATGAGACATGCAATTAGTGGCGTTTCATTCTACCATAGCAGCCGGCCAGAGTGGCCGTGCGGTTCTAGGTGCTACAATCTCGAGCCGAGCGACCGCTACGGTCGCAGGTTCGAATCCTGCCTCGGGCATGGATGTGTGTGATGTCCTTAAATTAGTTAGGTTTAAGTAGTTCTAAGTTCTAGGCGACTGATGACCTCAGAAGTTAAGTCGCATAGTGCTCAGAGCCATTTGAACCATTTTTTGAACCATAGAAGTGGGAAAGGACGGAGAGGGTAGATGGGGAGGCAGTTTTCGCTAGTTCCCTCTTAGAATCTAGGGATTGTTGTTGTGGTCTTTAGTCCAAAGACTCGTTTGATGCAGATCTCCATGCTACTCTATCTGTGCAAGCCTCTTCATTTCCGAATAAATACCGCAACCTGATTTCGGTATTCATCTCTTTGTATCCTTCTACGATTTTTAGCCTGCATACTTCCCCCCATTACTAAATTTGTGATCCCTTGATGTGTCAGAATGTTCCCTGTCAACCGATCCCTTATTCTAGTCAAGTTGTGCCGCAAATATCTCATTAATTACGTGATTTACCGATGTAATATTCAGCATTTTTCTGTAGCCCCACATTCCATAAACTTTATTCTCTTCTTGTCTCAACTGTTTATCGTCCATGTTTCACTTCCATACGTGGCTGCACTCCATACAAATACTTTCGGGAAAGACTTCCTGACGCTTAAATGTGTATTCGATATGAACAAACTCCTCTTCTTCAGAAACGCTTTTCCGGCCATTGTCAAATCACAAGGGGAAAGATAGATACTGCCTACAGGAAAATCAGAGACACCTTTGGAGAAAAGAGAACTTGCCTATTGAATATCAAGAGCTCAGGGAAAGAAGGGAAAGCTGAAAGGTGGAAGGATTGTACTGAATGTCTATACATGCGAGTTGTACATAGTTGAGAGCAGTTATAAGTTATGGAAGAGATGTAGATGAAGATGAGGCGGGAGATACGATACTGCGAGAAGATTTTTCAGAACACTGAAAGATCTAAGTCGAAACAAGGCCCCTGGATTAGATGATAGCCTTGGGAGGGCCAGACATGGGAAAACTCCTGGATCTGCTGTGTTAGATGTGTGAGAAACGGCGAAGAACCCTCAGACTTCAAGAAGAATGTGGTAACTCCAGTTCCAAAGGAAGAAGTTGCTGACAGGTGTCAAAAAGACCGAGCTAGCAGTTTAATAAGTCACGGTTGCAGAATACTAACACGATTTCTTTAACGAAGGATGGAAGCCTACCTCTGGGAAGATCAGTTTGGATTCCGGAGAAATGTAAAAACACGCCAGTCAATACTGCCCCTACGATTTATCTTAGGAGATAGGTCAAGGAGAGGCAAAACTGCATTTGTAACATTTGTAGACTTAGAAAAAGCTTTTGACAACGTTGACTGGAATACTCTTTTTGAAATTCAGAAACTAGCAGGTGTAAAATTCAGGGATCAGAAGGCTAGTTACAACTTTTACAGAAACCAGATGGCAGTAATAAGAGTCGAAGGCCATGAAAGGGAAGCAGTTGTTAAGAAGGGAGTGAGACAGGGTTGAAGTCTTTCGTCGTTATTCAGTCTGTACATTAAGCAAGCAGTAAAGGAAACCAAAGAAAAATTTGGAGTAAGAATTAAGTTTCTGGGAAAAGAAATAAAAACTTTGAGATTTGTCTATGACATTCTAATTCTCTCAGAGACATCAAAGGACTAGGAAGAGAAGTCTGTGAAAAAGCAAGTTTGGTCCCCACCATCCTACTTTGTCTTTTATACTCCTAATTACAACAGCTAGGATCTATACTAGTTCTTCTTCTTTTCTTGCTGTTATTCTTTCCAAACCATTTGATGATTTAGTCCGTTATTTGAGAACATTACATAAATTTACAAACTAATGTAAATTAATTTCCCCCGTGAAACCCCACATTAAGATTATGCAGTTCACTGTCCCGGACGTTTTGGATTAATTAGTTTTGCTGGAAATGATGCTCTTCAAAAGTTATTGTATTTCAAAGTTTTCGATCTAGTATGAATTATTAAAAATTTAGTGAGCTAGTAAATAGATTCAGAACAGTATATTATCTCTAAACTGTAAAACAATTTTTGCTCATTTCGAAGATATGTTTATTCCAGTTCAAACCAGATTAATTAACGAGTATAATTACTTAAGGATTTAAACCAGCCCAAATTTTCAGCTCATAGTATGAACAAACTAAAAATTTCTGGAATATGTTAACATACTACTAGTGGGCTAAATTTTCTGAATCCCATGACACCAATAACAAATATGTAATTGCCCTAATTAAGAATTGCATACTTTTTAATATTAAAATTTTAGTAATAAATAAGGATGTTATACCTGTTGTTGTTGTGGTCTTCAATTCGAAGACTGGTCTGATGCAGCTTTCCCATACTATTCTACCCAGCGCGAGCCTCATCATCTCCGAATAACAACTGCAACCTATATCTTTCTGAAACCGCGTACTGTATTCCTATCTTGGCCTCCCTCTACGATTTTTACCCCCCCCCCCCCCCCCCCACTTCCGTCAATCGTCTAGTCAAGTTGTGCCATAAGGTTCATATCTCCCCAATTCCGTTTAGTTCTTGCTCATTAGTTATGTGGTCGACCCATGTAATCTTCAGCATTCTTCTGTAGCACCACATTTCGAAAGCTTCTACTCTCTTTTTGACCTAATCTGTTTATCGTCCATCTTTCACTTCCATACTTAGCTACAATCCACACAAATACATTCAGAAAATACTTCCACTTAAATCTACTGTATATTCGATGTTAACAAATTTCTCTTCTTCAGAAATGCTTTTCTTGTCATTGCCAGTCTACATTTTATATCTTCTCTACTTTGGCCATTATCTGTTATTTTGCTGCTTAAATAGCAAAACTCATCTACTACTTCAAGAGTCGCGTTTCCTAATCTGATTCTCTTGGCATCACCTGATTTAATTCGACTACATTCCACTCTTCTTATTTTGCTTTTGTTGATATTCATCTTGTATCCTCCTTTCAAAACACTGTCCATTCCGTTAAATTGCTCTTCGAAGACCTTTTCTGTTGTTCTATTGCTGACAGAATTACAATGTCATCGGCAAACCACAAAGTTTTTACTTCTTCTCCCTGGACTTTAATTCCTACTACAAATTTTTCTTTTGATTCCTTTACTTCTTGTTCAATGTACAGATTGAGTAGCATTGGGGATATGCTACAGCCCTGTCTCACTCCCTTCTCAACCATAGCTTCCATTTCATGCCCTCCGATTCTTATTACTGCCGTCTGGTTTCTGCACAAGTTGTAAATAGCCTTTCGCTACCTGTATTTTATACCTGCTACTTCCAGAATTTCAAAGATATTATTCCCGTCAACACTGTCAAAAGCTTTCTCTAAGTCTAGAAATGTTACAAATACAGGTTTGCCTTTCCTTAACCTGCCTTATAAGATAAGTAGTTGGGTCAGTATTGACTCGCGTATTTCTACATTTCTCCGGAATCCAAACTGATCTTCAGCGAGATCGGCTTCCACTAGTTTTTCAATTCTTCTGCAGAGAATTCTCGTTAATATAATATTTCGCTTTGTAATTGTAATTTCCACATTCTTCTTGAAGTCTACATTTTGCACACCAGACTGAACAGTTTTGTCATGGCTGGCTTTCTCAAGACTATCACCAGTTCTGACAAAATGTCGTGTAGTCTTTGTGCCTTGTCTAGACTTAGATTTTTCAGAGCTTTGTCAAATGCCTCAAAGAATGAAAGAATTACTGTTGGCTATTCCCAGAGTCACAGCTGCAAAATACTAACACGAATTCTTTACAGACGAATGGAAAAACTAGTAGAAGCCAACCTCGGGGAAGATCAGTTTGGATTTCGTAGAAACACTGGAACACGTGAGGCAATACTGACCTTACGACTTATCTTAGAAGAAAGATTAAGGAAAGGCAAACCTACGTTTCTAGCATTTGTAGACTTAGAGAAAGCTTTTGACAATGTTAACTGGAATATTCTCTTTCAAATTCTAAAGGTGGCAGGGGTAAAATACAGGGAGCGAAAGGCTATTTACAATTTGTACAGAAACCAGATGGCAGTTATAAGAGTCGAGGGGTATGAAAGGGAAGCAGTGGTTGGGAAGGGAGTGAGAGAGGGTTGTAGCCTCTCCCCGATGTTATTCAATCTGTATATTGAGCAAGCAGTAAAGGAAACAAAAGAAAATTTCGGAGTAGGTATTAAAATTCATGGAGAAGAAATAAAAACTTTGAGGTTCGCCGATGACATTGTAATTCTGTCAGAGACAGCAAAGGACCTGGAAGAGCAGTTGAATGGAATGGACAGTGTGTTGAAAGGAGGATATAAGATGAAGATCAACAAAAGCAAAACAAGGATAATGGAATGTAGTCTAATTAAGTTGGGTGATGCTGAGGGAATTAGATTAGGAAATGAGGCACTTAAAGTAGTAAAGGAGTTTTGTTATTTGGGGAGCAAAATAACTGATGATGGTCGAAGTAGAGAGGATATAAAATGTAGGCTGGCAATGGCAAGGAAAGCGTTTCTGAAGAAGAGAAATTTGTTAACATCGAGTATACATTTAAGTGTCAGGAAGTCATTTCTGAAAGTATTCATATGGAGTGTAGCCATGTATGGAAGTGAAACGTGGACGATAAACAGTTTAGACAAGAAGTGAATAGAAGCTTTCGAAATGTGGTGCTACAGAAGAATGCTGAAGATTAGATGGGTAGATCACATAACTAATGAGGAAGTATTGAATAGGATTGGGGAGAAGAGAAGTTTGTGGCACAACTTGACTAGAAGAAGGGATCGGTTGGTAGGACATGTTCTGAGGCATCAAGGGATCACCAATTTAGTATTGGAGGGCAGCGTGGAGCGTAAAAATCGTAGAGGGAGACCAAGAGATGAATACACTAAGCAGATTTAGGAGGATGTAGGTTGCAGTAGGTACTGGGAGATGAAAAAGCTTGCAGAGGATAGAGTAGCATGGAGAGCTGCATCAAACCAGTCTCAGGACTGAAGACCACAACAACAACAACATTCCCAGAGGAGATTTCTATGATTTTTTAATTTATGTGGGAAGCGTAGAAAGAGTTAAACATAATTTTGCGAAACACACTCCCTCGGTGCAGCCTGTAACCATAGAGGGCGCGTCCCCAGGTGGCGGATAGGGGAATGCCTCCCAGATATGGGTGGTAGGGGGGAAATGAAATACCTTCCGCAGATCTGCAGCCGAATGTTGGCTCATCAAGGACTAGGCCCACAGCTTAAAACTGTGGATCGGCGACTGACCCTCGCGACAGGCCTGCCGATGCACCTCCGTCACATCATCATGGCTCAATGTCGAAATATCAAGGAATGGAAAAGGCTAGGGCTTCCCCCGCAGGTGACGCGCGTCGTCCAGGCCCGAATGGTGTGGGTAATGAGCAAGGGTTACCGACTTTTTCAGAGCGAGGTCAACTAAACAAGCGAGCTCTAGCCACAAAATTTTCCTCTCTTAATGTGGGCTCTGTGACATGAAGAGCACGTGAAGTAGCGGCGTCATTAAAAAGGCGTAAAACTCACATCTGAAAACTGCAGGAGACCAGGTAGAGTGGAGCAGAATCACGAGATATTGGTGATGGGTATAAAATCATCTATAATGGCAGCCCAAAATCGGTCAAAGGAGTTGTGATAATAGTTAGCTTGAAATTTCTCAAAATGGTTCAAATGGCTCTGAGCACTATGGGACTCAACTGCTGTGGTCATAAGTCCCCTAGAACTTAGAACTACTTAAACCTAACTAACCTAAGGACAGCACACAACACCCAGCCATCACGAGGCAGAGAAAATCCCTGACCCCGCCGGGAATCGAACCCGGGCGTGGGAAGCGAGAACGCTACCGCACGACCACGAGATGCGGGCTTGAAATTTCTCGACTTTGTAGCAAAAGTAGAGCGATTTGACGAACTTTTGATGAAAGCTGTCTTGGCTACGCACGAGAGGAACATCCATATATTATCGTGTTAGGCTCCGCAAACAGGCTGCACGCAAAATATAAAATATGACTTTTGGATGTTGCTTAACGATAAGATCTTAGAAGTGCCACCTGAAGATACTCTCATCGTATCTGGTGATCTCAATGCTCATGTTGGTTCAAATGCAGATGGATACCGATGCCATGGTAGTTGGCTCTGAGCACTATGCGACTTAACTGCTGTGGTCATCAGTCGCCTAGAACTTAGAACTAATTAAACCTAACTAACCTAAGGACATCACACACATCCATGCCCGAGGCAGGATTCGAATCTGCGACCGTAGCGGTCGCTCGGCTCCAGACTGTAGCGCCTAGAACCGCACGGCCACTCCGGCCGGCGCCATGGTAGTAATGGGGCTTGACATAGAAATAGGTAGGGAGAGAATGCTGAACTCTGCAGAAACACACGGACTGGTCATCACGAACATCTGCTTCAAGAAGAGGATATCACACCTTTGGATTCACTACATTGGTATCAATATGAGCCAGATAGATTTCATTCTTGTTCGGCGACACGACCTAAATTTCGCTTTGGATGTAAAAGCTATTCCATACGAAACAGTTGCTACACAACACCGCCCGCTAGATGTGAAATTGCGCATCAAACCTCCAAATAAAAGGAAGAGAGAATGCAATGGCCCAGGGCGTACTAAATGGTGGCGACTCAAAGAAGCAGAAAGATACATTACTCTTCCCCCTATTACTGATCTAGGAACAACATCGGGTGTCCTAAAAGACCGTGTGATAACACGGCACCACAAAACGTCGACGTTAAATCGATCATCAAACGTGACTCTGGACTGAGTAGGTGAAGAAGGCTGTGCACTTTAAAAAGCAGCTATACCAAAAGTTCCTCGCCTCTAAGACAGATGAAAACTGGAAGGATTACCGTGAAGCTAGAAATGCAGCAAAGAAGGGAGTTGTGGCACCAAATCAGCCCACTTCAGCGAAGCCTGCGATAAACTAGAAACACCTACTGCAGGACGAGAAATTCATCGACTGGCGAAGCAGCGCCATAAACAAACTGTAGGCATTGAAAATTTCTGTGGAATCAGTGATGAAGAAGGCAAACTTATCACCAACAGAAAGAAAGTAGCAGAGCGATGGAGGAAATACTCTGAGGAAGTTTGTAATGAGGAGTTAAAAAAAAAAAAATGGTTCAAATGGCTCTGAGCACTATGGGACTTAACATCTGTGGTCATCAGTCCCCTAGAACTTAGAACTACTTAAACCTAACTAACCTAAGGACATCACACACATCCATGCCCGAGGCAGGATTCGAACCTGCGACCGTAGCAGTCGCGCAATGAGGAGTTTCCACCAGCTCCAATTCCAGTGTTAACTCCAGTAGAGGGACCCATTGCACCAGTCACCAAGGATGAGATTGTCGAAGCATTACGGACAATGAAAAATGGAAAGGCAACGGGGCCAGATGATCTTCCTGTAGACTTGTGGAAATCAAAACATTGGGATTCAGTTGAATGGTTGACGGATTACTTTAATAATATCATTGAGGAGGGAAAGATTCCACCTGACTGGACATGTGGCACAACAATTCCAGTTTCGAAGCAGAAAGGAAGTCCAGCTGAATGTAACAACTACCCCCCAATACGCCTTCTGTCACACACGTTGTCACACCCTGTGTAACAAAACTTCCACACAGAGAAAGCACTAGAAGAAATAAACAGATTACAAATGACTGCACTATGCAAGGACACAATATCAAACACATTAAAGGAGCTATACAAGAGGACGACACGAACTGACACACACACACACACACACACACACACACACACACATACATACATACGCAGATAGTGGGAAAGGGAAAGTAAAGTTCGAACTTGGTGTAATACTGATATGAAAACAAGCGCACAGCAACAAGAACTAAACGTACACTGGCAAAATAAAGATCATGTTTTGTGAAGCGCAAAAGTGTGGAGTTTCTCAAAAATATATATGACGTTTCTGTAAACACAACAAACGAGCATGCAGATAAAGAGAGATACTTCGAAAATAACTAATTAATCGCAAGAAAACATAGTCGCGAAATATTTTCACCCATCGAAATTACGTTTATAGATATTTGTTTAGTCGCCAACTGAACTCACAATGACATTTAGTTGCAGATGACAAGCTACCTTTATACAATAATGAAAACAGCGTCCTACGCAACCCCACAATTTAGAAAATAAGTTAACAATCGCAGCTTACATATACTATTTTTAGGCCTTAATTAGTTACAACAATAACGTTGTCGTCTCCCGGAATTGGAAGCTTCTCGGTCTCTTTGTGGTGAAACACAGCCTAAGATTAGCAGTCCTGTTAATTAATGTGTAAAAGTGGGAGGGGGGGGGGGAGAGGATGAACAGTGTCTCGGTTCAATCCTATGCTGTTAAAGGTCGATACTACTGGTCAGTGTGGTTTTGGAAGGTTTGCTACATTTATCTAGCTTACATCTGGGGAAAACGTTCCTCAAAAACCCAAAAATCTAGATTTCAAAATATTGGCTTGGTGCATACGGTCATAGCGTTTGTCCGTGTCTTCAATAAACACGACAGATGCATATAACAGAGGGTTACGTCATCGATACTATATTTTCCGTCACTGTTTACAACAGTCTGCCAATGCCAGGGTGCCTTCTCATTCCCACAACGTGGTTTTGAGGCAAAGAACTCGTCGAACCATGTTCGGAGAGCATTTTTATTCGGAAAGGAAGTTCCTTGAAGGTTGTTCTATAGAGGGCGGAAAAGATAAAAATTTGAGAGCGATAGATCAGGTGAATAAGGTAGATCCGGAATGATTTCCCTTCCCAGCCCCTGCATAGTGTGTTTCGTCGGTCTATCAGAATGCGGGTGAGCGTTACGGTGGAGTAACATCACTTCACGCAGTCTTCTTGATCGTTGTTCTTGGATTGCATCTGCAAGACGTCTCAGATGTTGACTATATATGTCACCAGTGATGGCTAAACCATACCGTCGCACCGAGCGAGGTGGCGCAGTGGTTAGCACACTGGACTCGCATTCGGGAGGACGACTCTTCAATTCCGCGTCCGGCCATCCTGATTTAGGTTTTCCGTGATTTCCCTAAATCGCTCCTGGCAAATGCCGGGATGGTTCCTTCGAAAGCGCACGGCCGCCTACCTTCCTCGTCCTTCCCTAATCCGATGAGTCCGATGACCTCGCTGTCTGGTCTCCTTCCCCAGACGTGTCAACACGGTGTAACGTACTGCTATGTTTACCACGTTTCTCTTCGAGCCATATACGTTATCTCGCATTTCTAGCTGCTTCTGTCACCCAAAAATGATAAAAATTCAGAAATTCAGGGTCGCCACCAGCCCAAGTCCTTTCTAACCATATGGAAAAAAACGGAGCTGGAAAATTATTAGTTTAATTACTTTAATAATTTAATTACAAGTACGCAAATTTCTTTAAGCAGCTAAATAAATAGCACTCTATTCCGTGCATGAAGCAACTTGATTAATTCTGGATTGGAAATCGGAGTAAGGGGTTAAGATCGACACCAAAGAATTTGTCTTTCACGTAGATTATTTATTGTAACTAAATATTTGGTTGCACATCCTAATTACACATAACTGGTGCTTGACTCGAAATATTTAAGTAAGAATTACGTGAGAATGAAACAGAGCACAATCTAACTACAGCAAGAAGAAACACAGAAGACGGGGGTGTGAGACAATTATGCTATCATCTCCTTTGCATTAATACCATAAAAATATCTAAGTAAGATTTGCATTACGATTCTACGCATGCTCTATTCTGGACAGAGGTTTAACCAATACACAAGCCTGTGCGATAATTATTTAACATACTAACTGTGTCTGCTGCTTGCAAACGGCCGAACTAGAGCACGTGGTGCATTCTGACTCAAACTGTTGTGCTGCTTTGTAGAAAGCGCACGAAAGAACAGATATTCTTGCAGAAATTGTAGCTCATTAAACAAGCAAACTATTAAAATAAAGCCTATTGTGGTGCCGTGGTGAACCAGAAGGGTAATTGATTACCAAACACATGGCACAAAATCGACACACAAAGACAAAAGCAATTTCCACAAAATATAAGATTAAAAATCATTAAAAAAAGTAACTCGTTTCAGACGCTTCAGATAAGCTAAAGTTCTTATGTATTTCACCAGTTAAACATAACGAAGTCCTAACTCAACCTGATTCCCCTTAAGAGCTACGATCCGTACTCACCAAGCGTTCACCGAATAGTGCCCCTTTCTCTTTAAAGATTACCTAGCTCCCCGTGCAGCGGAAGCTACCAGAGGGGTAGCCCTCCGTCACCAACCTCACACACAAAAACAGCCTTCGACTAAGATGGGTAAACCTCTCTGTTCAGGTATTGGAAACCTAAGTTGGTCATCCTGTGCTCTCCTTTAAACGAGAAGCAACATCGTCTGCTCCCAGCAGACTATGACGAATTCAGCGATTCCCACGAAACAAAACCGAAACCCACATTAAAACACACATATAAAAATCAATAGGCCTTATTTGAGTGCTCAGTCCTTCTGGAAGAGTTCATGAATTGAGCTAAAATCAGGTAGTAAAATGAATAAGTTGTACACAATTCGACAAGCGTCTTATGAAACGACTTCACAGAGACGTTTCAACGGACTGTTGCAGACAAGCTATTAACAATGGGACTACGGGCACGCACAGTCCTAGCGTCTGCTACAACTTTCCACAACATCGACGTGCACGGTTCGACTGGTGCCTCAAAGGATTACTTGGAACATGGAATTGCGGTCCATGGTCTTCACCATGAAAGCAGTTTCTGTTTTTGCACGCAAGTGATGGTACGACGTAGACCTGGCGAGCACGGTCGTATAGTATGAATTCGTCTCATAAGGGGAGGCCACCAATTGTGAAATTCAGATTCGATTCATACTGCGCATAATAAAAGCTCATGGCCAGAGGTGTAATGTGGCAAAGCACCAAGATGCACTTCTCAGCCGTTGTCGAGAAAATCGACAGTTAAAAGAAACCGTTGCGGTGAAGTACTCTCTACGCTTTATAATTTTCTACAGCGTCGTGGCGCAGCGGTAAGCGCTCGGGTTCGTAATCCGAAGGTCGCAGGATCGTATCTCGCGCCATGCGATTTTTTTTATTATTAGTTTTTGTAATTCAAATATATATATAAACTATTAATGAATTGCTTATGCATGTTGGTGAAGGCGGATCGCTCTCCAATTGTACCGCCTCCATTTTTCCGTTTTTTTTAACAGGGTGTACCAAAGCTCTCCCGTCCGCACTGATTTTCGACGACGTTATAAGTTGCGCTAGGGACCGCATCTAACTTCTTTCGAAGTTAGCAGGCAATTACGCTGTTATGCGGTGGCTCGTTTCGGCCCCTTCAACATCTGTCATTCAAGTGTAACGAGCGAGTAACGGAGTTTATATTTAATACCTGCCACAGCAAATTTGTGTTCGTGGGGTCTCTATTCTAATTCGAACGTTTGACTTACGCTATACGTATTCGTTTCGGAATATATATATATTTGAATTACAAAAAACAAATACTAAAAAAAAAAAATCTTGCATGGCGCGAGATTCGATCCCGCCACCATTCGGATTACGAACCCGAGCGCTTACCGATGCGCCACTACGCTGTAGAAAACTATTAAGCGTAGAGAGTATTTCACCGCAACGGTTTCTTTTAACTGTCGATTTTCTCGACAACGGCTGAGAAGTGCATCTTGGTGCTTTGCCTGATTACACCTCTGGCCATGAGCTTTTATTATGCGCAGTATGAATCGAATCTGAATTTCACAATTGGCGGCCTCCCCTTGTAAGACGCACTGGCCCCACCGAGGTCTTATGGTCTGGAGTGCGATAAGCTACAACTCTCGTTCACCTTTCGTGTGTCTTGAGGGGATGCTAAACAACACTTGGTATGGGCAGAATGTTGTTAGGCCCGTTCTTTTGTCGTTCTTTCAGAAGGAAGATTATATGTTATTCCGACAGGATAAGACTCTCCTACACGCTGCCTGTGGAACTCAACGCGCCCTACAAGAAGTGTAGCAACTTCCCTGGCCAGCATGATCTTTGGACCTCTCTCCAACGGAGCGTGTGTGGGATATGATGAGACGAGGAGTGACTCGTCAAGCAACAACTCTTACAGAACTACATGAACAGTAGGTATGGCACAGTGTATCCCAGGGTAGTATTCTCTATCTGTACGCTCGAGTGGATGCCAGAGTCAGCGTATGGGTTGCCGACCACTTACACTACTGGCCATAAAAATTGCTACACCACGAAGATGACGTGCTAAAGACGCGAAATTTAACCGACAGGAAGAAGATGCTGTGATATGCAAGTGATTAGCTTTGCAGAGCATTCACACAACGTTGGCGCCAGTAGCGACACCAACAACCTGCTGACATGAGGAAAGTTTCCAACCGATCTCTCATACACAAACGGCAGTTGACCGGCGTTGTCTGGTGAAAAGTTGTTGTGTTGCCTCGTGTAAGGAGGAGAAATGCGTACCATCACGTTTCCGACTTTCATAAAGGTCGGATTGTAGCCTATCGCGATTGCGGTTTATCGTATCGCGACATTGCCGCTCGCGTTGGTCGAGATCCAATGACTGTTAGCAGAATATGGAATCGGTGGGTTCAGGACGGTAATATGGAACGCCGAGCTGGATCCCAACGGCTTTGTATCACTAGCAGTCGACATGACAGGCACCTTATCCGCATGGTTGTAACGGATCGTGCAGCCACGTCTCGATCCTTGAGTCAATAGATGGGGACATTTGCAAGAAAACAACCATCGGCACGAACAGTTCGACGACGTTTGCAGCAGCATGGACAATCAGCTCGGAGACCATGGCTGCAGTTACCCTTGACACTGCATCACATACGGGAGCGCCTGCGATGGTGTACTCAACGACGAACCTGGGTGCACGAATGGCAAAACGTCATTTATTCGGATGAATCCAGGTTCTGTTTACAGCATCATGATGGTCGCATCCGTGATTGGCAACATCGCGGTGAACGCACATTGGAAGCGTGTATTCGTCATCGCCATACTGGAGTATCACCCGGCGTAATTGTATGGGGTGCCATTGGTTACACGTCTCGGTCACCTCTTGTTCGCATTGACGGCGCTTTGAACAGTGGACGTTACATTTCAGATGTGTTAGGACCCGTGACTCTACGCCTCATTCGATGCCTGCGAAACCCTACATTTCAGCAGGATAATGCACGACCGCATGTTGCAGGTCTTGTACGGGCCTTTCTGGATACAGAAAATGTTCGACTGCTGTCCTGGCCAGCACATTCTCCAGATCTCTCACCAATTGAAACCGTCTGCTCAATGGTGGACGACCAACTGGCTCGTTACAATACGCCAGTCACTGCTCTTGAAGAACTGTGGTATCGTGTTGAAGCTGCATGGGCAGCTGTACCTGTACACGCCATCCAAGCTCTGTTTGATTCAATGCCCAGGCGTATCAAGGCCGCTATTACAGCCAGAGGTGGTTGTTCTAGGTACTGATTTCTCGGGATCTATGCACCCAAATTGCTTGAAAATGTAATCACATGTCAGTTCTAGTATAATATATTTGTCCAATGAATACCCGTTTACCGTCTGCATTTCTTCTTGGTGTAGCAATTTTAATGGCCAGTAGTGTAATAATATGTGTCCATACCTGGTACCTTAGAACCGTTTGTGCTATAGGTCTGTCAATGTCATCATTTCATGTACTCTATATGCACTGTTGCAGCAATAAACCTTGAGTGAACTAGGGCCGAGCAGGATTAGCCGAGCGGTCTAGGGCGCTGCAGTCATGGACTGTGCGGCTGGTCGCGACGGAGGTTCGAGTCCTCCCTCGGGCATGGGTGTGTGTGTTTGTCCTTAGGATAATATAGGTCAAGTAATGTGTAAGCTTAGGGACTGATGACCTTAGCAGTTAAGTCCCATAAGATTTCACACACATTTGACATTTTTTAACAGTGAACTGGAAACTTGTAAAAGGGTGTGCTAAATTTTTTTCTTGCAGAGTATATACGCAAATACTGCTTAACATATTTAAGTCTTGATCTCCCTTTACAGTTTGTACTCCCTCCCTCACCCCTAATCCACTTCGACGCATAACATGATTATCATAATCATCATCACCATAATCATGATCATCATATCTAGCTTTGGTTTAGGAATCATTGCCTATTCCAGTTTGAGGTAGACTGCAACTGATTTTTTCACCTCGTCTTAGGACAGGCAAATCTTTGTGTTGAGGTGTATATTTGTATCTTTAGGTATTCTTTGATCTGACATCCTTTGAATACGTCCACCCATAATAAAATTAGCTATTCCTTCATGTGTCAGGGTGTGTCATTATGTCATAAAGCTTTCTTCGTGACATCTTGATTAGTTATCTAATTTGTAAATTTAATCTTCAGCATTACACTGTAGGACTTAATTTTAAACATTTCTGTTCATATCTGTATTGTTTATTGTTCACATTTCGCTCCTATATTTGTTTATACTTAAGAAAGGTACTTTCAGAAAAGTGTGGTATCACTTATCGATACCACCCCGTGACGTATCAAGGTTGATAACAGAATGGCAAGTTTCCATTTGATGCCATCAGCAGTCGTGGGTCTGATGGACATAATGGTGAGCGTCCGTGAACCACATCTCCCGAGGCTCTGTACCATGAGCAGCCTCTGCAGCTGCGTTATAGAACAGCTGTCGACAGCTACGTGTCTGATAGCACCTGGAGCCATTTCACCACATGATGCAACACAGACGCTCTCAAGTTGAGCTCCAACACCAAAGTTTTTGCTTAGTACAGTTAGACTCTTCCTTGTTGACTTTGTAATAGCTGGACTCTGGTTCTTACTGCATTATTCGCAATCAGTCTTTGTAATCCTGGAGAAATCTTCTGTTTGTGTGTTAAGTTATTCGCTAATCATTTCTGCTGCTGTCCAGCTTTCCTACTATGATAGTTGCCGTACCACTGTATAATCCACCTCGTTTACGATTGTGTATGATGTACTCAGCAAACAGTTCGCATCATTCAGAGCTATAGATGAAATATGTTTACAGTCATGAATACGCCCAACCATCAGCTGTATAAGGAAATGACAACAATGAAAATGTATGCTGGAATGGACTCGTAACTAGGTTTCCCTCTTAATACGAGCGTTCACCTTAACCACTTTGGCTTCTGTAATATCTTCGCCTAAATTTTATTCATAATAATACTCACGACATCATAGTATGTGGAATGTGACTGAACTTTGATTCTGTTCTAGTAATAGTAATAAAAAGGACGTCATCGTTAATGAAATTATAAACAAATTGTCAACGACATAGTTTAATATTTTGTAAAAAATTATATCTCAGAGAATACCCATGTAAAAAGATAGTGAAAATCTCAATCTTTCGTTATCTATGATTTCTGTAGAAAAATCCTTCTTCTTGTTCGAACTGTTGTACTCATAGGATGTGACTGATGTCTCGTAACACAGGGGTCTGTAGAAAACTGTATTATGTTGCTACCCGATATTTGAAAATAGAGTTTATGTGTTGTTGAAGTGAACCTTCTCTGTTTGGAGTTTTATTTCATTGTAATTCTCGTCCTATATAAACGTTAAGTTTTCTGCTCAGCTACAAAAGAGCACAGCCATTATCGCTATTGTTCTACAGCGCAGTTTATTAGTAAATGGTGAATCTTAAGTCTTGCAACATACTTTCGAATGTTAATGCATACAGTGAAGGCGTGAAAAAACTTAATATTTGTATTATTTATTAGGAGTAAACCACAGCCTGAACCAGAATCAATAAATGATTGCCTTATGTTAGCCGTTATCTTAGCGAAATATTGCAGCGGCAGTTTTAATTTGATTTTCTATACAAACATTGTTGGTCATAATTGCGATAATAACTGTGTATTGGTGGCCGAAGACCAATTCTGACGTAATAAATTCCAGTTAGACTGTGAATATAATGAACTATGAATGCAAACAGCATCTTAGGTGATATAAATTCTTATCTGCTGATGTATAAAGCCTGGTTATTTCGTAACAACTTTTATGAAATATTTTGACAGGAAAATACGTTAGTGTTGTGTACGTGTGGTATTGTGTGAAAAAACTGTTAATTTTGCTTAAAGAAAAGTGTTGCCACCTCGAATGACAGTAGCTTCAAATTCGATAAACGATCTGCAGCTAGCAAAGAGTATTTTTAAACAACAGCACTGAAATTACTAAAAATTATTACTCTTGTTTAGTTCAGATTACTTATCATATATTTAGCTTGTTTGTTGGTTATATAAGATTACTTTTGTGTATGAACATAATGAAATTTATACTGCTTGACAGACAACATTGCTACACTGATTGCACTGATTAAATAAAACCTCGTGTTACATTAATAATAAGCAACTAGTTTTACTGTAATCTTGCTGAAATTACAACACACGCCATTGCACCACACGCCACACTACCCATTCACGACTCATGATTAGATCAAAACTTCCATAAGTTGTCGTTCCTGCGTCACAACCTGTACTCGTACACTCATTATATAATTACTGTGCAGGGGAGAACATTTTAATCGAAACTCTCTGCGTGGTATCAGCTTGTGCTGTTAATAAGAATGATGCAATGTTGCATGTCTGATAGAACATTGCATCATCCTTCTTAATAACACTAGCACTGCAGTGTCATGTTTAAATTTACATTCTGCCTTTTGCTTCAATGTATTTTATTCACTTCTAATTGCCAGAAGTCTAATATCATAATATGCAATTTTTGTGATGTCTCGACTTGCGGTTGAAATTTCGATGTTGTAATAGCTACCCATGTCTCAGATGTTGAAAATAAAGGAGAAGAGTCCTCATAAACTTGCATCGTTACTGAAAGGATTCAGCTGGTGGGAAACGGTCAAAATAAAACGATTGTATGATGACTCTCCGTTATAATTTACCCAAGTGAAAGAACACACACAACAGGACTACTTTAAATAGCAGTATGCTCGCAGATTTGTTTAACATCTGACTTAGGTGGTATCAATGTAGAAAACCATCCACGACTTCAACGTCAGTCCCAAGACAAGTAGAGAAATTTTTTCCTTGTCCTAATACACACGAGGAAAGTTAACTGGCGTCACCGTGGAGGAAAGTCGAACAGGTTTGCTGCCCAACAAGTACGTAATAATTCGTCTGGTAATTTGTCTGATAGGGCATATCGCAGGACGGCGAGTGGAAAGTAGGCCATCTCAAAAGTAGGAACACAGACGATAAGGCGAGTCGTGGGTAGCGATATCTGCCGTGGCTCGTGTTTGGTTTCGCAGATACGAGCGCGCATTCCTTTGTTTTTCTTCAGTTTGTTTACATCTTTCCCGAGACGATTATCTCCGATATCAGCGACGTTAAATGTAGGCTGCGCCGCACACCACGCAGGCGCTCCACGGCCTGATAGCGGTGGGGAAGGTCACTCTAGGCTTGGGAGGTGTGTGTGTGTGTGTGTGTGTGTGTGTGTGTGTGTGTGTGTGGACTCCTTCCTTCCATGCAGGTTCACGGGGAGACAATGTATCATAGAGTTGGCGAGCAATGAAAGATCTGTAACTGCTGATTAACGCCATGTCAAAGCTCACATTGAATCCATGATGTTCAACAAGACATCTCACCAGCCAGCATTGATCTTGCAATGCACACCGAAGCGCCAAAGAAACTGTATAGGCATGCGTATTCAAATGCAGAGAAACGCAAACAGGCAGAATACGGCGATGTGGTCGGCAACGAATATACAGGGTGATTCAAAAAGAATACCACAACTTTAAAAATGTGTATTTAATGAAAGAAACATAATATAACCTTCTGTTATACATCATTACAAAGCGTATTTAAAAAGGTTTTTTTTCACTCAAAAACAAGTTCAGAGATGTTCAATGTAGCCCCCTCCAGACACACGGGCAATATCAACCCGATAATCCAACCCGTTCCACACTCTCTGTAGCATATCAGGCGTAACAGTTTGGATAGCTGCTGTTATTTCTCGTTTCAAATCATCAATGGGGGCTGGGAGAGGTGGCCGAAACACCATATCCTTAACATACCCCCACAAGAAAAAATCGCAGGGGGTAAGATCAGGGCTTCTTGGAGGCCAGTGATGAAGTGCTCTGTCACGGGCTGCCTGGCGGCCGATCCATCGCCTCGGGTAGTTGACGTTCAGGTAGTTACGGACGGATAAGTGCCAATGTGGTGGCGCTCCATCCTGCTGAAATATGAATTGTTGTGCTTCTTGTTCGAGCTGAGGGAACAGCCAATTCTCTAACATCTCCAGATACTGTAGTCCAGTTACAGTAACACCTTCGAAGAAAAAGGGAACAAAAACTTTATTGGCTGAAATGGCACAGAAAACGTTCACCTTAGGCGAGTCACGTTCATACTGAGTTGTTTCCCGCGGATTCTCAGTGCCCCATATACAGACAATGTCACGGTTGACTTTCCCGTTACCGTGGAAAGTTGCTTCATCACTAAACACTCGTTCTCGGCTGTCCAGAACTGTTCCCTTTGCACAAACACCCATTCTCTGTAAACTGTTTATACCAACGTTTAATACACCACCTATCAGGAGGTTTAACACCATACTTCGTTCGAAATGCACGCTGAACAACTGTCGTCGATTCACTTCTGCCGTAGTCAATAACACAAAAAGCTTTCTGTTGAGCGGTCGCCATCTTAGCATCAACTGACGCTGACGCCTAGTCAACAGCGCCTCAAGCGAACAAATGTACAACTAAATGAAACTTTATAGCTCCCTTAATTCGCCGACAGATAGTGCTTAGCTCTGCCATTTGTCGTTGCAGAGTTTTAAATTCCTAAAGTTGTGGTATTCCTTTTTGAATCACCCTGTATAAGACAACAAGTGTCTGGCGCCGTTGTTAGATCGGGTACTGCTGCTACAATGGCAGTCTGTCAAGATTTAAGCGAGCTTGAACGTGGTGTTATAGTCGGCGCACGAGCGATGGGACACAGCATCTCCGAGGCAGCGATGAAGTGGGGATTTTACAGCACGACCATTTCACGAGTGCGCCGTGAATATCAGGAATCCTGAAAAAACATCAAATCTCCGACATCGCAGAGGCCGGAGAATGATCCTGCAAGAACGGGACCAACGACGACTGAAGGGAATCGTTCAGCGTGGCGGAAGTGCAACCCGCCCGCAAATTGCTGCAGATTTCAATGCTGGGCCATCCACAAGTGTCAGCGTGCGGACCATTCAACGAAACATTACCGATATGAACTTTCGGGGCCGAGGGCCTACCCGTGTACCCTTGATAACTGCGCGACACAAAGCTTTATGCCTCGCCTGGGTCCGTCAACACCGACATTGGACTGTTGATGACTGGAAACATGTTGCCTTGTCGGACGAGTCTCGTTACAAATTTTATCGAGTGGGTGGACGTGTACGGGTATGGAGACAACCTCATGAATCCATGGACCCTGAATGTCAGCAGGGGACTGTTCAAGCTGGTGGGGCCTCTATAATGGCGTGGGGCGTGTGCAGTTGGAGTGACATGGGGACCCCTGATACGCCTAGATACGACTCTAATACGCGACACGTACGTAAGCATCCTGTCTGATCACCTGCATTCATTCACGTCCATTGTGTATTATGACGGACTTGGGCAATTCCAGCAGGACATTGCGACACCCCACACGGTCAGAATTGCTACAGAGTGGCTTCAGAAACAGTCTTCTGAGATTTAAACATTTCCGCTGGGCACCAAACTCCCCATACATGAACATTATTGGGCATATCTGGGATGCCTTGCAATGTGCTGTTCAGAAGAGATCTCCACCCCCTCGTACTCTTACGGATTTATGGACAGCCCTGCAGGATTCATGGTGTCAGTTCCCTCCAGCACTACTTCAGACATTAGTCGAGTCCATGCACGTCGTATTGCTGCACTTCTGCGTGGTCGCGGGGGCCCTACACGATATTAGGCAGGTGTTGATCTTCAGCATAAAAGTCTGATAACCTTGTCGTTTCTAGCATCTCTTGCTCTTTATGATCAAAATACACTGGTGTCCGAAAGTAACTTTTGCATGATATGCCACCGCCAAGTAACATTTTTTGTTCCCGCAAAAACAGTTACAAGAATGACTAGCTTACAATGAAATAATATAAATAAGGTGACAGTTACAGAATTCAGAGAATGAGGAATAAAATTCAAATTTAGCAATATCCCCCGTTCGGGAGGCATCTTCACTGTCACCTTCAACTGGTTGCAGTTCAGCATACACACTTTCTTCTTCTCCAGCCTGAGATTTCTCTTCAATTCCCAGACCCAACTTAATCATTCAGTAAATCTGTGATGTATGCTCCTAAGTCTCCTCCAGGGTAAATTATGTGGACAGGAGAACAATCGCGAAGAGCAACATCGCAAAGTCCTTCACTGCCTGGTCATTTTTGTCAGTTTCAGCCTTCTAAGAGCATCCTTAAGGACTTCACGATCTTCCTTTATAACAGACACCAGACGTTTGCCGTCATATTCTTGTATCTGCCGTACTACTCATTTATTTCTCATGTGTGATTTGTGGGGGAGGTTAGGGTCGGGAATGTGCCGGAGAAATAGTGGGGCCTCTCCGCGCCACTGTTTTTACTTCGTGGCCCAATCTATCCCTTCTCCACGAGAAATCCACGTGTCCCTGACGTAACCCATTCTGTTGAAGACCATGTTACCATATTTCTTATTGTGGTTCGCATGCTTAAATATTTTCTTCGAATTCAATTTCCATATACATATTGTATTGAATATGTTCATCACTTCCAATATTTTTAAAAATTTAACTTGTACATTTAGCCGGCCGCGGGGGTCTAGCGGCTCTAGGCGCTCAGTCCAGAACCGCGCGACTGCTACGGTCGCAGGTTCGAATCCTGCCTCGGGCATGGATGTATGTGATGTCCTTAGGTTACTTAGGTTTAAGTAGTTCTAAGTTTTAGGGGACTGATGACCACAGATGCTAAGTCCCATAGTGCTCAGAGCCATTTGAACCATTTGAACTTGTACATTTGCCCATTAGCCAAATCATTGAGTTATTTTTTTCTTGAGGTTTTTTTCTTCTGATCTGAAGAAAATGTTAATCGGTACATTGTTTGCGGAAATTCCTGCTGCTCGAGAAATTTTCTCCCCGTTTCACCTCCAGTTCATAATCCATCTCTACACGTACATCGATGAGGCACTGTATCAACGATCCTGCATTTACTGCAGAGGTTAGTGTCACTTAAACCGATGGCAAAGAGACGCCCTTTAGTGCTGATGTTACTGACTACCTTGAACCACACTGTTCTCTCGTCAGACGAAAGAACACCACTACCGATGTTTTTCCAGACTACATTCTATGCTAATCCAGCAGACTTAGTTTCTATGTTACTTTTTCTTTCGTATTTTCTTCTCTCTGCTAAAATCGCCTTTGCTTTTAGGTTTTTGGGTTTTGAAAGATTTTTACTAAATTAGTTTCGTGCAAGATATAACTCCCTAATACGTTTTAGTTTAAAACTTATTTTTTGTATATTGATCGGTGTTTCTACACTTTCCGGCCTGACAAGGTTCTATAGTTTTGCTGCAATGCATTCTGGTGGTGGTGGTGGTGGTGGTTAGTGTTTAACGTCCCGTCGACAACGAGGTCATTAGAGACGGAGCGCAAGCTCGGGTCAGGGAAGGAGTGGGAAGGAAATCGGCCGTGCCCTTTCAAAGGAACCATCCTGGCATTTGCCTGAAACGATTTAGGGAAATCACGGAAAACCTAAATCAGGATGGCTGGAGACGGGACTGGACCGTCGTCCTCCCGAATGCGAGTCCAGTGTGCTAACCACTGCGCCACCTCGCTCGGTAATGCATTCTGGATTGTTACACATTATGCTCAGTGTTCGTCTGACAACGGTTAGTCCCATTCCCCACTGCTTGTATCCAATACTGCTGTCTTCACAGGCACTCGAAACAACTCCCCTCCCCATAAGAACTGCGCTAAGGTGGACATGATCGTCTTCGCCACCAATTATGGGATGAGGAGAACCTGTGCCATGTAGTAGACCTTGGATAAAAAATACATGTTGATGAACTGTGTTCTCTGGAACTGGTCTTTGCTACGTTGACAATTTTCAGTCAAAGGTCCCTTGATTTTGCTTGCCACCTCCCGCCAATTAACTGCTATCGTTTCTAAAAGGGAAGTTGTCAGTGTTATTCCAAAGAGCCTTGTGTTCACTAACATTGTTCGCCCACTCGATGCGTAAGTTAGCAAGTCCCTTTTTATTCAGAAATTTACTTTTGTTTTTATTTATCCTAGTAGCTGAAGCGGAACAATATTTTGCAAGTGCCATCTCTAGTTGTAGCAAATTTGCTTGGTCTCTGATGGTTACGCCTACATCGTCCGTGTAGGCACCTAACACGCTCTTTGTTCCCTGTTAATCTGTGCTGTAGCTGTCTCGGAAAAGTTTCCAGCGATATAACGATTGATAAGAGACTTCCTTTAGTAACGCCCCTTTTTATTCGTCAGTTGACAGTTAACGAAGATTTGTGCAGTAACACCCATTCCCATGTTCTTGATGATGTCCATGGTTTTTGGCAGGAAGTTCATTGAGCGCGTTGTCTCTATCTGGTATTCGTGATTAATTTGACCAAACGCCTTATGGAAGTCTATGAAAAGCAGTTCACATGTTATGTTACTTGTCTGTGTTAGTACGATGATATCGCAGTACAAAGCCGCAGTTTGTAAAATCGTCCTTCAGAAAGCGCAGGTCTGCTGTTGGCCTATGATGTGAGCGGTGCATGGTATAAAGCGCTTATTAATTACTCGAGCTATAATTTTATATTTAGAATTTAAAAGCGAGGTCGACCGTGGGTTATTTATTTATTTATTCTGCAGCCTCCGTTCTTCGAGATCAACACGATTTTGCATTGTTTGAACTCCGCAGGCATTGGCTTTCCCCGTAAGACTTCATTGATGATTTCGGTGAACTTGTCTACCATTAGTGCACAAAATCGTTTATAGAATTCATTGGGCAGCCCGTCACGTCCTAGAGACTTCCTGGCGGAAGAGATGCGCATTATTTCCAATTCACCTTCCTTGGTGATGTCCGAGGAAATGTTCTCCTCGTCGTTTCTCGATATTCTTGGACGATGTGTACCAAAGAGCTCATCATATTCTTCTTCGTTTGAGGCCCCCGATACATGCGTTGATACTATTCCCTCCTGGGCCGTGATTATGGTACCATCATCGATTTGAAGTTCATCTATGAAAATTCTTTTATTCTTCTTGTCATGTCTGACAAGATGATGCATCGCAGCGGTCTCATCTTCAATGACTGACTTTGCCTTGGATTTAATTCTGAATCCCCTCAGTTCCTTACGTTTAAACTTATTAACTCTGATTTTATTTGCTTGATGTCTTTTACTCTTGTGCCGGCCGAAGTGGCCGTGCGGTTAAAGGCACTGCAGTCTGGAACCGCAAGACCGCTACGGTCGCAGGTTCGAATCCTGCCTCGGGTATGGATGTTTGTGATGTTCTTAGGTTAGTTAGGTTTAACTAGTTCTAAGTTCTAGGGGACTAATGACCTCAGCAGTTGAGTCCCATAGTGCTCAGAGCCATTTGAACCATTTTTTTAATCTTGTAGAAATTGCATCTGTCTGATCGTGGAGGTCCATTAGGCCACTACAGTAGAATTCTACGGTCTGTTTCCTTTCCCTGGCTGTACCTATATTACAAGATATTAAAACTTTCCTTATCTTCGGTTTCTTCCGTCGGGTCCACCATTCTAGGACACTTGAAAAGTTGTTCGGTGAACGGAGACAAATTTCCCAAGCTCTGGTTATGTCACCCAGGTCTTCTTCTGATAACAACGATATATTTAGATGCCAGTGACTTCTTTCTCTTCGATAGGTTGTAGTGTTAAGTGCTCGCAGGTTAACAACACACTTTGGTCGGAAAAACCAACGGGAACAGTTTGTGCTCTCAACACTTTGTCTCCTAAATCTTCCGATACGTAAATTCTGTCAAACCTACAACAAGAATTTGCAACAATATGAGTGAAGTTCACCAATGGGTATTTTATCTTCGACGCATCTTTAAGTTTTAAATCGACAACAAGACCTCTCAAGTCAGCTGAGTAAAAGAAGTTGGGAATTTGATCTTACGACTCAATACACAATTAAAATCTCCCACAATTATAAGTTCCAGGGTTTTTCTCCTCTGTATATAATTTACATTTTTTTTAAAAAAAAAGATTGTGGCTCTTGCAGTTCTATTAGTGCTGCCCGAAGCCGCATATAAATTGACAATAGTAACTCTTGCTATAGTTATTCCAGTACCTCACCCTGATTCTAATATATCAACGTTACTCTAACTAAACGTCGGTGCCAAAACTCGTTTCAGTGGATATATTGCAAAAACCAACATAACTGGAAAAATTTATTTCTGGTTACGCCACTTCCTGTAGAAGAGCAATGTCTGTCACTGACTCATATAGAAACTGTTTCAGAACAGCTATTTTTACATCCGACTATACCCTGTCAATATTTAACGTGGTAATCGTGTATTACTGTAACATTGGAGAGTGCCTGTTTTTCCATTCTGTCATTTCATGCCATTCCATGCCGGATCCTTCCAGAGAACCTGATGGGAGATTACTGTCCCGGTTTGCATTTGATGTTTTTTCTTTAGTTCAAAAATGGTTCAAATGGCTCTGAGCACTATGGGAATTAACACCTGAGGTCATCAGTGCACTAGAACTTAGAACTACTTAAACCTAACTAACCTAAGGACATCACACACATCCATGCCCGAGGCAGGATTTAAACCTGCGACCGTAGCGGTCGCGCGGTTCCAGACTAAAGCGTCTAGAACCGCTCGGCCACTCCGGCCGGCTTTTATCTTTAGTTTTCTTACGGTTTGCATCGACACTGGCCTCCATCGAATGTCGGCTCCGCCCACTGCCCCTGTAATTTTCCACTGAGGGCGGCGTCGGTGAATCTGATGGTCAGTCGTGTGCTGTGGGCGGCGCATACGCAGTTTGGAAACATTCTTCCAATGTCCGGTCACTTTTGCGATCACTTTCGTTTGCTGTTTGTTTGTTATTGCTGTAGAACTCCGATTGTTCGTTTTGGGGTATCGGGCGGTGACAATCACTCTCTACCTCGCCGTGTTTGCTTTCAGCTGCATCCGCGGGTGAGTCTGCATTGACTGGCGTGCCGGCACTGCAGCGCAGGATTGTGGCGTCAACTGGACTCGCGTATTGTCAGCTACTGGCGCGTCCATGATTACAGAACGCGGCTATGGCTTCACCTCGACTTGTTCGGTTGACGGTGGCGTACTCGACTTGCCTCCTGACATACTTGACTCAGAGTTTGAAACTGCGCTAACAATATAGTCTGAAATTTTAATTTACAAAGTTGTTTTCTGAATGTCACCTACAGCTTTCAGTGTCAGGTTGATTTCCTCTTTATGTGTGCTACTGCTGAGGGGATTAGATTAGGAAATGAGACACTTAAAGTAGTAAAGGAGTGTTGCTATTTAGGGAGTAAAATAACTGATGATGGTCGTAGTAGAGAGGATATAAAATGTAGACCGGCAATGGCAAGGAAATCGTTTCTGAAGAAGAGAAATTTGTTAACATCGAGTATAGATTTAAGTGTCAGGAAGTCGTTTCTGAAAGTATTTGTATGGAGTGTAGCCATGTATTGAAGTGAAACATGGACGATAACCAGTTTGGACAAGAAGAGAATAGAAGCTTTCGAAATGTGGTGCTACAAAAGAATGCTGAAGATTAGATGGGTAGATCACATAGCTAATGAGGAGGTATTGAATAGGATTGGGGAGAAGAGAAGTTTGTGGCACAACTTGACTAGAAGAAGGGGTCGGTTGGTAGGACATGTTTTGAGGCATCCAGGGATCACAAATTTAGCATTGGAGGGCAGCGTGGAGGGTAAAAATCGTAGAGGGAGACCAAGAGGTGAATACACTAAGCAGATTCAGAAGGATGTAGGTTGCAGTAGGTACTGGGAGATGAAGAAGCTTGCACAGGATAGAGTAGCATGGAGAGCTGCATCAAACCAGTCTCAGGACTGAAGACCACAACAACAACAACAACAACTGCCGTCCCAAGTTCGACGTCTCTTGTTAGTGACTATACTACTTTCCGCAGCCGGATTGTCTACAGTCTAAGTATAGGTGGAAATGCTTCAAGAGTATTTTCTGGTCACTCCTCCACATTTCCCGTAATGCTGGAACCTTCACCAACCGTCATCTGATTTTCGATCACAGCGTCAGCCAGTGTTAATCCTTTACAGTGTTGTAAACTGTTCTGAAATAGAAATATCTTTTTTGGACAGTTTTGCCGGAGATGTCCACTTTCGTTAGATATGTGACGACTCAAAGTCTGTCCATTGTAAACAACGTGCGCCTTGTAACCACAAACCAAACTACGAGATGGGATATTTTGTTTGACATGTTACCGACAGAACGAACACCACTAAAGCATTGTAGTCCATATTGGCTTGACCATCGTTTATTATGAATTTGCTTGATGTCCCCATACTTAGATAATAAGTCTTCTGAGTAGCAGTTTTCTGCTTCAGGGGGCAAATTAAATACTCTGACTTGTATCAGCACTTGAAATGGTAACTGCACTCACTGAACTGTCGCGATGGCGGAATTCAGCTTTCCCTTCAGATTTATGTAAAATTCGTTCCAGCACCGATCGGGAAAGCAGCCTCACAAAAAAGGAGTATTGCTCCAAAACGTAATAAGCAGTGAGAATCTGATTAGAAGTAATGCCAATAACATCAACGGTCCAATCATGAATTTCCAGCGAACTCGGCTGACAGTTATGGGTTGTTTTGTCAAATCCAGATCTTAGAATGAGCTTCCTGGGAAATATGGTAGCCATGTCAATAGTTAATAGCCTGCGAAAACAAGGAAACTAAAAGACTTTATCACCAAAAGTACAATTTTACACTGCACTGTAACGCACAGAATGAATATAAATTCGCGACATCCAAACAGAACACCACCGCATATGGAGCACCGCAGCACATCCTCTCAGGATGACCGCAAAAGCCGCTATTCTGGTCCCAGATAAACGAAACTTTTATATCAATTGCTTGTCGAAAGGCTGTGAACGACAATGGACACCGCATAAAGTTGAACTGTCTGTTACATATTTTTAAATTATTTTTGAGAGCGAACGAAACCACGATCTCCGTGTACGTTGATAAGGAGAGATACCCAAAGTAACATAGGTCAATGAAACCTAGACAGTAGACAGAAAGAACTACTACAGTATAGTGCAGATAGTAACTAAAAGAAATATGCAATGAGACGAAAAGAAATGATACTTTTATTCAATGATATTCCTGAAGTCACCACAGTTTACGATGGTGCCCTGGACTTAACAAAAGGCAGGACACGAATGTGTGATTACCACAGGCGACAGAGCATGGTCCGGAACGTGCTCTCATGCTGGCCACAAAGTTGATGAGTTCTTGTGGTAAGGCGTTCCATTCCTCCACCAGCACGGCTCGATGGTCGTTCGGTGCATATGGACGTGCTGCAATACAGCTCCCCAACGCATCCCACACGTGCTCGACGGGATTTGAATTGGGCTGACGGGCAGGTCAGCCCGTTTGCCTGCGATGTTCGATGCGATCGCCCATCGTCATCTATAAAAACAAAGTCAGGGCCGAGCGCACACTTGAAAAGACGCAGATGGGGAAGGAGTACAACGTCACAACAAATTTGACTGGTGAGTGTATCCTGTTCAAAGATTTGCATATCAGTACACCAATGCAACATTATACTTCCCCACATCATGAGACCTATACTACCAAAATGATCATGATCAGCGTAACCTCATATGGCGAGAGGAGTGAACACACGCTGCACCTAGGAAGACCGTCGAAGAAGAGCGTTTTGGTGGACCAGTTGTTATGGTGTGGGGAGGCATAATGTTGCGGGGGTGTATCTGGCCTCCAAATCTTTGAACACGATGAAATCATTGATGAAAGCTATTGTGACGCTGTACTCCCTCCCCATTCGTCTCTGATTTCCTTTTTTGTGGAGGAAAATGTGCGACTGCTTCGAACTGCACATATGGAGCAGCTCTCGGCGGATGGACTGGCCTGTCCATTTCGCTGACCAAAATGCCATTGAGCAAGTCTGGGATGTATTGGGGAGACGTACAGTAGCACATCTATAGGTACCAACGACCATCCAGAGTTGTCAACCGATCTGGTGATGGACTGGAACGTACTACCACGAGAGCACCTTATCAACTTTGTGGCCAGCAACATGGGAGCACGTTGCAGACCATGCTCTGCCGTGTATGGTGATCACACTCCCTCTGATGGACATTGTTTCCCTTTTTTATAATGTCCAGGAGGCCATCATAAATCGCGATGGCTTCTTTGTTTTTCAATTAGCTATTTCTGTTCGTATCATTGCGTATTTCTTTCACTTACCTTCTGTACTACACTGGAGTAGCTTTTTTTGTGAATGGTCTAATTTTCATCGAACTGTGTTACCTGACGATGACACATCAGTCGAAAGTTACTTTCGTCCTTATGTTTTACTCACGAGTGTACATTGAATAAGGATGCTTGGATATTAAAGCTCTAAATTCGTAATGTCTGATGGACTTCTTTCAGTTGATGAAGCCGACAGTAAGGAAAGCGAATAGCATGAGATTCTTTCTCCTTACTCTACTCCTTATTTTGTTCTTCTTTTCCTTCTTGTCCTCATCTTTCTTCTCCTGCATCATTTCATCCTACTCTCGCTTCGCCTCGTTTTTCTTCCTTCTCCTGCCTTCGCTCGTTCGTCAAGCAGTAAACCAAATTGACCGTTTAGTACGAGTCTCTTCATCCACAGAACCAGTCGCACATGGGGACTAAAGCCTGTTGTAGTTTCAAGTGTTCCAGATAACGCACTACAACTGTCGTGCTAGTGGCACTATGAGCTCTTAGCATCCTTGCCAGTAGCTCACACTCCCAACCATACCAAGGAGAAAACCAGTTAAACACGGATCATGAATGCCCTGAGTGTATAAAGTGGAGAATGCAAATTTGATTTTTGAATTTTTGAAGCAGAGCTTTAAGCCTAAAATAGAGATTGCTGACAGGGACACAAAGGGAGGTTCCAAACCGAAAGCTCCACCATCTTCAGTACTTCCGGTATCCTTTTCTGAGAGCGAAATAATTCTTATGAGCTTCAAAGATAGCCTTATTTATAAGCTGACCACCCACGTTAACCATAAGAAACGATGTTGTCCGCATTAAAGTAGTAATCATCACCGTTTTTATCCAGTGCGGTAGAATAAAATATGTGCTGGATATTACCAGAAGAGAGACGTCGTATGCTTATGGTCAAGATACGATGAGTACCACGCCGGTAATTTACTGTAAGCGTCTTTGTTTCATCCTCTGCGTCAACAGCGTGCTGACAGAGTCGCTATTTCTCTGGAGTTTCACTTACTCCACTTTATTTACTCCACCTGGACCACGTTTATCATTAATGTAGTACTTGTCATAAATCAATAATATGTCATATACCATATAAGTACCAAAGATTGGCAATGCGCTGTTCAAATGTTCAAATGTGTGTGAAATCTTATGGGACTTAACTGCTAAGTTCATCAGTCCCTAAGCTTACACTCTGCTTAACCTAAATTATCCTAAGGACAAACACACACACCCATGCCCGAGGAAGGACTCGAACCTCCGCCGGGACTAGCCGCACAGTCCACGACTGCAGCGCCCTAGACCGCTCGGCTAATCCCGCAATGCGTTGTTATTTAAAGTGGAACAATAACTTCAATTTACTTACAGGCTCCATTCGTTGACGCTGTAAAACTGTTGATCTATGGCTGAATGTTGACCAGTGAAGAAGGAGAGACATGTTAGATGTAATGTGAACCGTGCCAGGTAAGTGCCAATGATGAGGCCATGTTCTTTGATGTTCGAAAGCCATTCTGCACTGTCGTCTAATGAACAAAATACGAGCTTACTGAGTAACTGGACTCTCTCACAGATAGAACTCAATCATTGTTCTTGACGGGGAGAAATCGAAACATGTAAACGTGATTTGGTGAGTACCCCAAGGGAGTGATATCTGCTCACAGGTCATGCAATTCGCGTAAATTGTCTGCTGGTGGTTTGTAAGTACGGGGCTGGCGTACGACAGCGTCCCAGACGTGTTCCATCTGGCGCATGTCCCGCGTATTTGTTGGCCAACGAAACATCAACGAGAATCATGCTCATCATACCACTTGTGGTGTCACCGCCAGACACCACACTTGCTAGGTGGTAGCCTATAAATCGGCCGCGGTCCGGTAGTATACGGCAGACCCGCGTGTCGCCACTGTCAGTGATTGCAGACCGAGCGCCGCCACACGGCAGGTCTAGAGAGACTTCCTAGCACTCGCCCCAGTTGTACAGCCGACTTTGCTAGCGATGGTTCACTGACAAATTACGCTCTCATTTGCCGAGACGATAGTTAGCATAGTCCTCAGCTACGTCATTTGCTACGGCCTAGCAAGGCGCCATTATCATTTGCTATTTATCTTGTGATGCATGTGCCGTCAGACCGATGTTCACCAATTATGGATTAAAGTATTCCAACAGATACGTACTATTTTTGCTAGTCTCATATCCCTGACCTGTTCCAGACCTCACGCCAGCCTGCGTGGGCTTAAACGCGTGCCTTTCGGCTTCCTCATAGTGGCTTGGCTGTCTTGCCAAGCCACAACACCACTGCAGCACAGTTATGGCCTTGTAGCATGGATAGCTAGCTTGCTTGAAGATGCCATAGTCATCGGTGAACGCATAAAGCATAAAGGGATACTGAAACGCGTACGTATTCAGTACCAGCGATGGCGAGGCATGACAGAATCTCTGACCAGAGAGTTATTTATCGTTGTTAGTCTGCGCTTGACCGCGCGAGAGTTCAATCAGTGCTAGTAGCGCGCGCGAGACAGTCGGAGTTGTGTGTGAGGAGTCGGCGGGCGTCGACATGGGTCTCTGGTCAAGGTTCGGGACGAGGTATATTTTTTAAATAAGGTAATGAAGCAGCATTGCGCACATCTGATAATGTAATGTATGTTAACTGTAATTAATTTGTTCAAGAATTGGCCCAATAATAATTTTGTTCTCAGAGCAATCTTTTTAAGAAAATAATCATTACAATTGAAACAATATTTCCTTTGCTTTTCCTCCCAGAATCAATTTTATCAGGTTGATTATTGCACAGGGCCTAAGGTCAGCGCAGATGACCTTATAAAATTCATCAGGTTGATCTTAACGTTAATTTTGTGGGGACTTAACATTTTTGCACATTTTTATTATCATTGACTTTTATTACTGTGGGAAGATAACATTTGGCTCTATTTGCATTTTCATTCAATTCATATCATTTAAAAATAATTACGGGGAGGTTACACTTGGCTCTATGTCCATTTACATTTGAATATTATCTTTTATTTTTGCGGGGAGGTTACAATACAGGTGATCTACAATAATGTCACGTCATGCTGTCTTATATTGCTACCACAAGTCCCAAGGAGGCAAAGGTGAATGTTCCTCATATCATAATAATCCCTCCATTGACGTGCGTCTGTGGCACGATGCATATTTCGGGCAGCCGTTCGCCTTGATGATTGCATATCCGGAGACGACCATCGACTTGGTATGACAAGGAACGTCAATCATACGACCAGGCGACACGTTTCCTTTGTTCCGCGTTTCTTTCTCGATAATCGTGTGTTCACTGCAATCATCACTGACGACGCCGTTGGGTCAACACGAGAACACTGTGGATCGACTGCTGTGGAGCCTCATGTTGCTGACCGGAGTGCTCCGATATACAGGGTGTCCCACTCGAACGAGGCCCCACAAACATGTGTAGCAATTCCGCTGAAATTGCACCGTGTAATTTGAGTCGTTTGACGTGGCAACACTCCATTCTGCAACATCATATGATGCATCAGTGTGTTTCCGTGCGTTTCTGTGGCTGGAGGTCAGTGTTGAATGTTTAGTGACAATGTATCGCTATCTGTCTGAGAGCGCGTGTTTCTTGTGAAGCAGTATTAGATTACTGATTCCATTAAGACATTTCTGCGATTATTATTATTTTTTTGGTTAGGTACCTCAGACTTCAAGAAGAATATAATAATTCCAATCCCAAAGAAAGCAGGTGTTGACAGATGTGAAAATTACCGAACTGTCAGTTTAATAAGCCACAGCTGCAAAATACTAACGCGAATTCTTTACAGACGAATGGAAAAACTGGTAGAAGCCGACCTCGGGGAAGATTAGTTTGGATTCCGTAGAAATATATGAACACGTGAGGCAATACTGACCTTACGACTTATCTTAGAAGAAAGATTAAGGAAAGGCAAACCTACGTTTCTAGCATTTGTAGACTTAGAGAAAGCTTTTGACTATGTTGACTGGAATACTCTCTTTAAAATTCTAAAGGTGGCAGGGGTAAAATACAGGGAGCGAAAGGCTATTTACAATTTGTACAGAAACCGGATGGCAGTTATAAGAGTCGAGGGACATGAAAGGGAAGCAGTGGTTGGGAAGGGAGTAAGACAGGGTTGTAGCCTCTCCCCGATGTTGTTCAATCTGTGTATTGAGCAAGCAGTAAAGGAAACAAAAGAAAAATTCGGAGTAGGTATTAAAATTCATGGAGAAGAAATAAAAACTTTGAGGTTCGCCGATGACATTGTAATTCTGTCAGAGACAGCAAAGGACTTGGAAGAGCAGTTGAATGGAATGGACAGTGTCTTGAAAGGAGGATATAAGATGAACATCAACAAAAGCAAAACAAGGATAATGGAATGTAGTCGAATTAAGTCGGGTGATGCTGAGGGAATTAGATTAGGAAATGAGACACTTAAAGTAGTAAAGGAGTTTTACTATTTGGGGAGAAAAATAACTGATGATGGTCGAAGTAGAGAGAATATAAAACGTAGACTGGCAATGGCAAGGAAAGCGTTTCTGAAGAAGAGAAATTTGTTAACATCGAGTATAGATTTAAGTGTCAGGAAGTCATTTCTGAAAGTACTTGTATGGAGTGTAGCCACGTATGGAAGTGAAACATGGACGATAAATAGTTTGGACAAGAAGAGAATAGAAGCTTTCGAAATGTGGTGCTACAGAAGAATGCTGAAGATTAGATGGGTAGATCACATAACTAATGAGGAAGTATTGAATAGGATTGGGGAGAAGAGAAGTTTGTGGCACAACCTGACCAGAAGAAGGGATCGGTTGATAGGACATGTTCTGAGGCATCAAGGGATCACCAATTTAGTATTGGAGGGCAGCGTGGAGGGTAAAAATCGTAGAGGGAGACCAAGAGATGAATACACTAAGCAGATTCAGAAGGATGTAGGTTGCAGTAGGTACTGGGAGATGAAAAAGCTTGCAGAGGATAGAGTAGCATGGAGAGCTGCATCAAACCAGTCTCAGGACTGAAGACCACAACAACAACAAGGTACTATGGGGCCAAACTGATGAGGTTCCTAGGCTTACACATTACTTACTGTAACTTTAACTAACCTACGCTAAGGACAGCACACACACCCATGCCCGAGGGAGGACTCGAACCTCCGACGGGGGAAGCGGCGCGAGCCTTGACAAGGCGCCTCACACCTCTCGGCTACCCCGCGCGGCAGCGAATGTTTGTTGAACGGTTTGGTGACCAGCATATACCGCATAAGTGACGCATACAAAAGTTAGGGAACAAGATGGAGAGCAGTGGAACGGTCTTGGATCTTCAAGGGACGATCGCCATTATAGGAAGAAAAAGTGACTGGCGTGAAACAACGATTACTGGCAAAGTCCGTTCGACGGTTATCTCAGGAATGTGAAATGTCACGGAGCGCACGTCACAGAGATTCGAAGACAGCAGGCATGTATCCATACTGGTTTACAGTTGTTCGGAACTGCGTAACAATGACGGAGACAATCGCATTACTCTTAGCCATCGGTTTCAGCAGTTTACTGCCCACAGGCCAAGAATATTGCAGTATACATGGGTTCAGTGACGAGGCGGTGTAATACCTACGCCTATATTTTATTCTGAATAATATTCACAACAGCACTGTGCGTGAAATGTAAATGAACATTAATCGTATTCTCGTGGCATTAATAAAAAGGACTTCATAGTTAATAAAATAATAAACAATAATTGTCAATGATATAATTTAATATTTGTAAAAAATTATACCTCAGACAATACCCATGGAATACGATAATGAAAATCTCAACCTTTTCTTACCTAAGATTCTTCTAGAAAAATTCTTCTTATTCGATCTGTTGTACCGGTGGATGTGACTGATGTCTCTTGACACAAAGATCTGTAAAACCTGTATTATGTTGCTAATTTAATATTTGAAAAATAGAGTTTATGTGTCATTGAAATGAATGCTCTTTGTTTAGAGTTTTATTTCACTGTAATTCTCGTCCTATGTAAATGTTAAGTTTTCTGATTAGCTACAAAAGAACGCTGCCATTAGCGCTATTGTTCGACAGCGTGGTTTACTGGTAAATGCTGAATAATAAGCGATTAACATTGAGGAATATTTTCAAATGTTAGTGCATATAGTGCAGATACAAAAAGATTTAATATGTATTATTTGTTAATAGTAAAACAGGACCTGAAGCAGAATCGATAAGTGATTGTCTTATGTTAGCCGCCATCTTAGTGAAATATGGCAGCGGCGGTTTTAAATTGATTTTCTACACAGACATAAATGGTTTTGGTCATAATTGCGACAATAATTGTGTTTTGGTGACCCAGAACCCACTCTGAGGTAATAAATTCCAGTTAGACTGTAAATATAGTGAACTATGAATGCAAACAGTATCTTACGTGATGTAAATTCTTATCTGCTGATGTATGAAGCCTGGTTATTTCGTAACAACTTTTATGAAATATTTCGACAGGAAAAAATACGTTAGTGTTGTGTGCGTGTGGTATTGTGTGACAAGACTGTTCATTTTGCTTGAAGAAAAGTGTTGCCACCTCGAATAACTGTAGCGTTAAATTCGGTCAACGATCTGCAACTAGTAAAGAGAGTATTATACAATAGCATTGAAAATTACTAAAAATCGTCACTATAGTTTAGTTCAGATTATTTATCATACATTTAGCTTGTTTGCTGGTTATAAATGATTATTTTTGTATCTGAACTTGGTGCCATTTACGCTACTTGACAGACAACATTGCTACACGTTTGCAGGTGGAGATTTCTTTAACAAAATAACCGTCATTCGCCGGGAAAAGCAGTGATTAAATAAAACTTCATGTTGCGTTAATAAAAAGCAACTAGTTTTATTGTAATCTTGCTGAAGTTGTACGACACGCAACCAAACAATACACGCCACAGCGTGGTTTCACCTTTCTGGCTATGTATACTGTTAGAATACACGTTTATTATGAAATGGAAATCCACATGCATCGGTCGAGAAATCCTGCATTCACAAAAGACTGGCGAGTTCTGCACAATATCACAACGTCGCATCATCGGACCAATATTTTTCGAGTCTGCTGTGACAAGTGCAGTTTACAGCGAAATGTTTCGGGAATTTGAGAACCAGTTGGACGATGAAGAACTTACCCTCAGCTGGTACCAACAGGATGCCGCCACATGCCACACGTCTCTTTTGAACGTGGCTGAGGTCGAATCATTTTTCCCCGACAGAGTGATTTCAAATGGACTGTGGCGCCCCAGGTCACCTGATTTAACACCACTTGACATTTTCCTCTGGGGTGTCCTAAAAGGCAAGGTCTACAAGGACCTAACCATGAACAAGGTATGACGTGTTCACCGAGCGGCTCTAGGTGCTTCAGTCCGGAACCGCGCTGCTGCTACGGTCGCAGGTTCGAATCCTGGCTCGGGCATGGATGTGTGTGATGTCCTTAGGTTAGTTAGGTTTAAGTAGTTCTAAGTTCTAGAGGACTGAGGATTTCAGATGTTAAGTCCCATAGTGCTCAGAGCCATTTTGACATGTTCATTTCATTTCATTTCCTGATTTTTATGCAAAGCCTTTAAGTGCAATTTAAGCAAACGTTTGTTTGTGGGTTCGCTTTCGAATGGGGTCTCCTGTACTTGTGCCTGCACCAGCACTGGACTCAGTGGTCAGACCTGCCAGAGATAGTAAACCATCCCACTTTACAGAATGTGCAAGCCTTCATGTTCTAAGACGCAGACACCCAACACCTTCTCGCCTGGTCGTGGTTTCATCGTTCTTCAACGACTTCCCCCAGACGCTGAGGGCAGCAGCGAGCGAACAGCCGATCAGCTTTGTCGTTTCCGAGATGCTCGTTCCTTAATTACAGACCGTAAGAATTTGCCCTTCGTCAGAGTTAGTTACGTCAGTGGATTCTCCCATTTACGGCCCGTATTGTTATTAGAATTCAGCTCTGCTCCGCGTTTATGCTTTCGTTACCACATTCACGTGCCCGCAATGGAGTGGTCATAATGTTTTGTTCCTACATATGTTCCTGTGGATAACATCACAATCTCCGTGAAGCTTATCGCAGACGATGCTGCAGTCTACAGGAATTTTGTAAAAAAGAAAAGCGTAATGTATGTGACGTGCAGAGGACTGATGTTTGGAGGAACGGCCGGTAGTCAGCTGTCCTTGAACGTAAATAAATGTAACGTATTTTGCATGAATAGGCGAAGAGGCACTTAGTGCTCGATTACACAAATGGATTAAAACCACTGGAAATTGTGGTGTCACCGCCAGACACCACACTTGCTAGGTGGTAGCCTTTAAATCGGCCGCGGTCCGTTAGTATACGTCGGACCCGCGTGTCGCCACTATCAGTGATTGCAGACCGAGCGCCGCTACACGGCAGGTCTAGAGAGACTTCCTAGCACTCGCCCCAGCTGTACAGCCGACTTTGCTAGCGATGGTTCACTGACAAATTACGCTCTCATTAGCCGAGACGATAGTTAGCATAGCCTTCAGCTACGTCATTTGCTACGACCTATCAAGGCGCCATTATCATTTGCTATTTATCTTGTGATGTATGTACCGTCAGACCGATGTTCACCAATTATGGATTAAAGTTAAGTATTCCACAGCTACGTCCTGTTTTTGCTAGTTTATTTCCGTGTCCTGTTCCAGACCTCACGCCAGCCTGCGTGAGCTTAAACGCGTGCCTTTCGGCTTCACCTCGTAGTGGCTTGGCTGTCTTGCCAAGTCACAACAGAAATCGTAAATACTGTAAGATATATGGGTGTATCCGGAGCGACCTAAACACACAAAACAATCTGTAGGAGAAACAGATACTAGCTTGATATTCTTTGGAAAAACATTGAGAAAGTACTCGTATATTTCATTCGCGAAAGAAATTGCCTGCAAAAGAAATGTAACGTCGCTTCTTGGGTGGTGCTCATCAGTCTGGAATCCTTACTCGGATGGACTAACAAAAGAGATAGAGAAAATCCAAGTTACGTCATAGGATCATTTATAAGCGTGAGAGCGTTACGGAGATGCTGAAAATACTCTAGTGACAGACGCTACCAGGGAAGCGTGCGTATCACGAATTGTTTTACTGAGCGAGATGGCGTAGTGCTTAGCACACTGAACTCATATTCGAGAGACCATCTTGATTCAGGTTTTCCGCTATTTCCTTAAATCGCTTCAGGCAAATGCCTGGATGGTTCCTTTGAAAGGGCGCGGCCAACTTCCTTCCCCATCCTTCCCTTTTCCGATCGAACTGATGACCTTGTTGTTTGATCCCCTCCTCCAAATTAAGCAACGAAACACCGAAGGGTTTTACTCGTGAAATTCCGTAAGCGAAATTTTCGAGAAGAATCGGGCAACTTATTACAAGGGGCCTTCTGTAAGTAATGTAACACACCTTTTTCTATTCCAATTTCGGTTGAAAAAATGCAGGATTTGTTGTGGGAAATAGTGGATGGCTGAAATGGTTCAAATGGCTCTGAGCACTATGGGAATTAACATCTCAGGTCATCAGTCCCCTAGAACTTAGAACTCCTTAAACCTAAGTAACCTAAGGACAGCACACACATCCATGCCCGAGGAAGGATTCGAACCTGCGACCATAGTGGAAATAGCGGAATGTTTCCATTTCAGCCTCTACAGTCTCATGAAGTTCTGATAAGTGCCGACGCTATGCGTAGCCTTCAAAGTGTCATCTATAATAGTGGTGCGTCCCGACCAGAGAGCTGTCACAGTGTTTCTTTTGGTGGAAAACCAGAGCATCACATATATTCATAGACCTTTGCAGAGTGTCTACAGAGACCTGGAAGTCCACAAAAGCACGGTGTGTCGTTGGACGAAGGGTTTGACATCATCGCAAGAAGTTCGAGCAAATCTGTCCGGTCTTCCTCGTACCGGGCGGCCAGACATAGCTGTGACTCCCGCAAAGTCGGAACGTGCGGACACTCTCGTTAGCTGACCGAAGGATCACAGTCAGACACCTCGCTTCTCAACTGGACGTCTCCGGTGGCAGTGCTGACACACTCGCTTACCAGTTGGGATTCTCAAACCAGAGTGCTCGTTGGGTTCCTCGGCACAGATGACCTTGAAGAGCAGAATCGCTTGAGCGTTATGGGCTTGATCATGACGATTTTTTGTCGAGCATCGCCACAGGCATGAAACATGGATTCATCACTTCGAACCGGAAACAAAAAATTGTTCAAATGGCTCTGAGCACTATGGTACTTAACATCTGAGGTCATCAGCCCCTTAGAACTTAGAACTACTTAAACCTAACTAACCTAAGGACATCATACACATCCATGTCCTAGGCAGGATTTGAACCTGCGACCGTAGTGGTCGCGCGGTTCCAGGCTGAAGCGGCTAGAACCGGAAAGAAAACTGCAATCCATAGAGTGGCGGCACACTACCTGTCCTCCAAAGAAAAAGTCGCACACTCAACCGGTAAAGTAATGGGACGGTCTTCTGCGACTCTGAAGAGATATTCTGTCGATGTACTCCCTCATGCTCCAACTGTCAACCCTAAAGTGTATTGTACTTCACTCAAGAAACTAAAGAAACGACTTAGCGCTTCCGTCGCAACAAAAATGGAAAGGAGCTGCTACTGCTCCTCACATAAGTCTGAGCAACCGAGAGAAGCTCACAATATTCCATTGCACTGTTCTTCCTCATCCACCCTATTGCCCGGATCTCGGAACTTCCATCTGTTTGGCCCAATGAAGGATCCATTCGGCGGGGAACAGTTCGTGGGTGATGGCGAGAAGGAAGAGGAAGACGCTGACTCCGACGTCGAACAGTGGAGTGGTACCATGCGGGCATTACAGTCCCTCTGGCATTAAGCTGTCGCATTGAATGGAGCTTACGTGGAAAATAGGATTTTATAGCCAACAAAGGGGGGAATAATAAGGTGTGTTGGAATCCTGAATAAAACCAACGTGATTTCAGAAAAAAAAGTGTTGCGTTACTTGTTGAACGCCCCTCGCATTTCCAAATATGTCTCGCGAAATGACCAAGAGGAGAAAATCATAAAAATCAGAGCTCATAGACATGTTTATTGACAGTCGTTTTTTGATACACTTTTCCCGAATGGAACAAAGGGCAAATAATAGTAATACCAAAAGTACCCCCTGCCTCACACCATAAGGTGGCTTCCGGAATATAGAAGTGAGTGTAGATAATACGGTGAGCAACTGTCTGGCTTCAACGAGCATTACTGTCTGAAAACGGAGCTTCGCCCTTGAAACTAGTACTAACGAAAATTAAAAAAAGAGGTATAGTATAGCTGTGAAAGGGGTTATTTACAGCAAAAAATTATTGCAATAAAATAGTCTCTAACAAAATTGAGAAGATTATAAATAAAATTTTTATTGAAATATTTAATTTTAGTTACTCTACATTCCAACAAATACAGTATCGTTAAATTTTACAGCTTGACAGAGTGTAAAATAAATGACATGAAGATGATTAAATTGTGCTGAGCTACATACTCTTCTTCTTTATCCTGGTCTTAACCCACACCTTCGTGGGTCGACATGGTAATCTGGATTTGGCAATGTTAATTTTAGAGGGTGGCCTGATGCCATTTCTGTAGCCACCCCTTCCCCTCTGGTGCGGAATTTGTGTACGCCATCTGCCTCTCTCTAGTGTTATCCCATGCGAAAGTGTAGCAACATTTTCGAATGTTTGCGAATCGTGTAACTGAGGTGGACGTAGGTACCAACCCGGTCTTCCCCTAGACAGATGGGAGAAACCGCCTAAAAACCACGTCCGGGATGGTCGAAACACCGACTGTCGTTGACGGATTCAATCTGCGGATTGCATGCGTCCCCGATTCCCGGTAGCAGCTTGCTAACGCGAGCTGCTAACCGGGCAGGTCTGTAGTTAGTTACATTTAAAGGTGACAGTCAGTCCACCTTTCACATAATTTCGTGGGTTTATCACGTTTTGTAGAGCAGTTTTTCTCTGCCTGTGTTTTCTCATATTATTTCCGTACCGTGGAGAAGGTCACGCTGGGCACCGAAACTGAGTGTGTTTCATTTTCATTTTTATTACATTTCGTTTTCAGCACACCAAGTACCTGTAACCAACTTTCCTAAACATGGACGATAGCTGGACTGAGTAAGTGTGGGTGTAATTGCATACGCATGCAACTCGGTAAATTGAGGTGGGTTTTCTTGGTTCAGCCTTGCAGCATACGGCTGTGAACAGCAGTTTAATTTTCAAAACTGGCTTGAGTGCCACTCGGTTGCGTAGTTAATAGTTTAGACTTTCTCAATGGGCGGCCTCGCCGTAGTTTCTTTCAGGCCCACGTGCAAATGAAGCGTCTGGTGCCACTAAAAAATTCGTCTTGTTGTTTGGTTAATTCGTCCCTTCTTAGCCTTCTTACTCCCTGGGGACGGAGGTGAGGCAGGTTCGATTTAAATGGGGCCTGACTTATTCCTCGTCCGGCCACGTTGCACTTCATGCGTCGTGGTCCTGACTGAGTTTCGTGTTTCTTTCCGCTTTGACAACTCAACTTTTGCTAGAAACTGGTGATCTTAAGTTTTTCAGCAAATGAGTGACTCGTTGCTTCCCTGAGCGAATCTGCTCCTCGCTTAATAATGGTGATTAATACAGTTTTTCCCTCCAGAACTATAGTGTTAGGATTTTAAACGTTTCATGTTTGACGTAGTTGAGGAGCGCCCTCCACTTTGTGAATAAGTGCCCCTCGAGCACCCATTTAGCTCGCCAAACTTTTCCCCAGTATGCATACCAGCGGGTCTTCCCTCTCCTTTCAGCATTAGCCTCAAATAGCCTGTAAGAAAAAGTCACTAGGAATCATTTAGTAAAGTTCAATCGCTGCTTGGGCGGTCTGAAGTCCGGTAGTTACATTTCTGTTGCGCGTTTCCTATGGCTAAATTCAACTAATATTTCTGGGACTTCAGACGACTTGGCATTCAGAGTAAACCACATAACGTTAAGTACTGTTTTGTGCAGTAGGAATTTCGCGGCTACGGAAAGCCCATGTTATATGGCGAAAAATCGTCCAACCGAAGAAGCAGTTACCAATATTTAAAGGTTTGGGTTAATCGATAAACATTGGGCATCTTCATCATGTTTACATATTTTGTACTAGGTTTACATACTTTGTATTACAGTTACTACGGAAATACAGTTGTAAGTGTTATGAAAAATAAGAGGGGAACTGGAATACTTCTCTTCCTACTTCCTTGCACATTTCAGAATAAAGACAAGAGACATTAGTAAAAACAGGGTTACACCCATAGAGTAAATATCTCTGGAGTGAGCATTGCGTTCTGCGCAAGTTGTCAACATTAAACCAGGATTGTCACGTGATTTCTGCAGCGTTTGAAGTTTATAATATCAAGAGTTTTTGTTGTGTTTCACCATTTGTTGATAGTGTAATAGCGAGAGTGAATTACTGTTGTTGCTACGGATGCAAAGAAAAATATGTGAAAGGAGGGATACTAACTTTTCATGGGTACATACCATGTAGCTCTAATTATAGTTATCATATTAGTAAGAGACACTGTATATGTTTAAAAATTTCGAGACGCCTTATAATTAAAGCTTGATTCTGTAGACCTATTTTCTACGATTTTATGACTATAAAACAGATATTACGGCTTGTACAAAAGCTTACAAACAGTCGCTTCCTCTCGTAAATTTGCTAGTGGAACAGGAAAGGGAGAGGTTAGTTGTTTCAGTAAATACTGTCCTCCATGCATTTATCAGTGACTTGTCGATTATGTATATAGATTACTCAGTCTACTATTTATTTAATAAACTGCGAGCAAGTACTTAAAATGCGTTAAGTAAATACCTCAAAGTGCCACCAGTAAGAGAAATTGTGCTTTAGGTCGCAAAAACGAGAAAATAAATACGTAGAAATACAAGAAAAAAGGACGAATTAGCAGGGATATAATCGCTAATGTGTGGAAAATTCGGTGTTTTTCGGACACTTGCAAAAGTACTAGCGTACTGTCAAGTCATTTTGCAGGACTATCACTGCAAAAATGTACGTCAGGCTCTGTAATACTATAAAGTGCCGTATCATACCGAAAACTACCAAAAAATCGAGTGCATCTGAACTGACACCTATCGCAAAGAAGCAGAATGTAATATCACTTGCCCTTAAAAGTTACGTACCTGGTTTATTCCCGGTATCAAATGGATACTGTTAAAATGTCTGCGCCACATATATAAATAATACACGACACGTTCGAAAAGAATCCGTCTGTTCTAGGGGTGTAGTGACATTCTAAATATACAGGGCGCTCGTGCAGAGGTCAATATAGAGCCGAGCAAGGAAGCGCTCTGCCCCAGCTGAAGCAGCAACATCACTGAAACGTAGGACTTAGGGAAGGCAGGAAAGGGTGTGCACGGGGCCTAATCAGTTACCGTTGGTTGCACGGTAAACACGTACACTTTATTTAAGGAAATAATTTTTTAAAACAATCATTTTTTTAAAAAATTGACTGTAACACAAGCTACACTGACGGCTAAGGCCTTATTACGAAAGAATTCAAAATTATTTGTAGGCTGAAGGCCACAAACAATACTTCAGAACAATTAGCGGCTGAAGGCCTGAATTACAAGTGAGGAAGACAAATACACGTTGAAAGTACCAAAATAACTTTAAAAACAGTCGTTAAAAATTGACTGTAACACAAGCTACACTGACGGCTAAAGGCCTTATTACGAAAGAATTCAAAATTATTTGTAGGCTGAAGGCCACAAACAATACTTCAGAACAATTAGCGGCTGAAGGCCTGAATTACAAGTGAGGAAGACAAATATACGTTGAAAATACCAAAATAATTTTTAAAACAGTCATTAAAAAATTGACTGTAAGACAAGCTACACTGACGGTTGAAGGCCTTATTACGAAAGAATTCAAAATTATTTGTAGGCTGAAGGCCACAAACAATACTTCAAAACAATTAGCGGCTGAAGGCCTGAATTACAAGTGAAGAAGACAATTAAACGTTGAAAATACCAAAATAATTTTTAAAAAATCATTAAAAAATTGACTATAGTACAAGCTACGCTGACGGCTGAAGGCCTTATTAAGAAAGAATTCAAATTATTTGTCGGCTGAATCCCACAAGCAATAGAAATAATTTAAACACAATCAGACCTAATATGGAGGGAAATGATCCACAGACAGCGCTCCAAGGATCGATCTGAGAAAAAGTCCATACTGCTGCGTAAGTGATGAGACAGGCAGCCAAGAGCTACGCTCACATAACAGGATGGCAAATCTAACAAGGGACAGCTTAAACGCCGACCAGCACACTCGAAAATCCACCTAAGATGCAATAACCAATGCCACGATAGAATGTTAACATCGTCAAATGACAAGCATTTAATTACACAAGTTGGCTCCACCAAATTCTTGTACGCAGACAGGGTTAAGACCAAACTGCCTACTCAAAATCAGACTAGATGCACATGGAACCGCAAAAGACAGTTCCACAAACAACTCAGACAATGCTAAAACAGTCACTATACAACAACAAGACGAATTGCACTTAAACATGAACGCTAAGAACACAGAGACGGTCAAAAGACCAGATACACCTCGTCCAGTGAGACGACCGACCGAATGACCAACCATTGATCGTTGCCAATCAAGTCAGGCAAGGGAAACGTCGGAGTATAAAACCGTCAATTGACAGCTTGATGGCATGAGGTCACTTCGACGGACGGACACACACACACAAGGGAAAGTTGCACTTCGAATATAGCGATCCATTTAACTTAAAGTCGCTGAATCCGGACCTCGACGGGATCGTGCACGCTCGCGACCACATCCTTCCATCGGGCACTGCATATATCGCCAGCTCCCTCGGCGAGTACTGGCGCTGTCGGACCGCACTGCTGCTCCGTTCCCACCGAACGACACGGAAATCCTAGAGATCGCTCCAAAGATAACACCACAGTACTCGCTATCGATAAACGCCGCTGCTGCCACTCACGGACAGACTAAGGGAGCGAACGTAGCGGCACCAGTGAACGGACTAAGAAAACGAGAGGTCACAGTCCGAATACACGACGCCAACCTGTCAAAGGCACAAACACGAGCCAGAGCACGGTTCAATCACTGATTAGGATTAATGAGTTATTCAAGACTCAGATGGATACGTTATTTTGTAAATGTTGAACATTGTACTTCAAGAGGGTTTCTTAATTAGTGTATCAAGTGATGCTTTCTGTGGTGTCACCGCCAGACACCACACTTGCTAGGTGGTAGCCTTTAAATCGGCCGCGGTCCGCTAGTATACGTCGGACCCGCGTGTCGCCACTGTCAGTGATAGCAGACCGAGCGCCACCACACGGCAGGTCTACAGAGACTTACTAGCACTCGCCCCAGTTGTACAGCCGACGTAGCTAGCCACAGTTCACTGACAAATAAGATCTCATTTGCCGAGACAATAGTTAGCATAGCCTTCAGCTAAGTCAATTGCTACGACCTAGCAAGGCGCCGTATCCAATTGATATTTATTATATGAAGCATGTATCATCAAGAGCGATGTTCTACAATTATGGATTAAAGTTAAGTATTCCAGAAGCTACATACTTTTCTTTATAGCATTCATTACGTATCCTGTTTCAGACCTCACGCCAGCCTGCGTGAGTTTAAGCGCGTGCCTTTCGGCTTCCTCTCATTGTGTCTAGGCTGTCTTGTCTACACACAACAATTTCACAGTCAATAACAGTTATAAATTATCAATGTGGGACCCACGAAAAACGTATCCTTTAGAATAGTGCGGCGAAATTTGGCATTAATGGGTTCAAATGGTTCAAATGGCTCTGAGCACTATGGGACTTAACTACTGTGGTCATCAGTCCCCTAGAACTTAGAACTACTTACACCTAACTAACCTAAGGTAATCACACACATCCATGCCCGAGGCAGGATTCGAACCTGGCATTAATGGGGTATGGCAGCAGACGATCGACGCGAATGTTTTTGCTAACAGCATGGCGTCGCCTGCGGTGTCTCTCTTGTGTTTTTGGCCACATTGGTTGGACCCTAGAGGACTGGAAAACCATGGCCTGGTTAGATGAGTCCCAGTTTCTGTTGGTAAGAGCTAATGGCTCTGGCTCTGAGCACTATGGGACTCAACTGCTGTGGTCATCAGTCCCCTAGAACTTAGAACTACTTAAACCTAACTAACCTAAGGCTATCACACACACCCATGCCCGAGGCAGGATTCGAACCAGCGACCGTAGCAGCAGCGCGGCTCCGGACTGGAGCGCCTAGAACCGCACAACCACCGCGGCCGGCTAAGAGCTAATGATAGGGTTCGATTGTGCAGCACGCCGCACGAATCTATGGACCCATATTGCCAGCAAGAACAATTTGCAAGCTGATGGTGGCTCCATAATGTTGTGGGCTGGGTCTCTGGTGCAACTGAACCGATCATTGACCTTCAGCCATTCATGGGCTTCATGTTCCCAAATAACTATGGAATATTCATGGATGACAATACGTTATGTCATTGGGCCGCAATTGTTCGCGATTGGTTTTAAGAACATTCTGGATAACTGGAGCGAATGAGTTATCCAGTTCACTTGACATGAATCCCAGCGAACATCTGTGGGACATAAACGAGAGGTCGGTTCGTACACAAAATACTACACTGGCATCACTTTCGCAATAATGGATTGCTCCAGAGGCAGCACAGCCCGGTATTTCTGCTGGGGATTTCCAATGGCTTGTTGAGCCCATGCCACGTCGAGCTGCTGCAGTACGCCGGGCGAAAGGTCGTCCAATACCATATTAGGTGTTATCCCATGACTGTTGTCACCTCAGTGAAATAGTTGTAGTTCCAATGGGCCACCTCTCAGAGCGATCAAAGAACCAACAGATATGGCCGGCCGATCGTAGTTTCGTCTGGTCATAATACTCAGCGTACTCCACGTCACAAGATAAGAAGCAAATGTTGAGGTATACCAGAGTACAGCAAAGAATGTAGAGGGCAAGCTTGCAAGACGAAGAGGTGAGCTGGAGCCGAGCAGTAGCCAATCTCCGGATTTACGGCCGTTGCACCAGCGCAATGAGCAGCCACGCTGTGTTTGTCAGACGGTTTCCTACGCCCTTTTACGAAAATCATTAACCTTTGGGGGCCAAGTACCGCTAGGCCGTTCAGGCACAACGCTGCGTAGTCATCCCGTTCAGACGAGGCCGATGCCGAAGGAGAAAGCGTCGTCGAGAATTTCCGGCGTAAACAGGTGCACATCAGCCAAAGTCCTGGCACCCAATTAACTTTTCTGTGATATCGACTGCACAGTGTCTACGTCCAAGTGAAAGCAAAGATTTCACTACAGAGGATTTTACACTGCAAAAAAAAAAAAAAAAGAGGTTCAAATGGCTCTGAGCACTATGGGACTCAACTGCTGAGGTCATTAGTCCCCTAGAACTTAGAACTAGTTAAACCTAACTAACCTAAGGACATCACAAACATCCATGCCCGAGGCAGGATTCGAACCTGCGACCGCAGCGGTCTTGCGGTTCCAGACTGCAGCGCCTTTAACCGCACGGCCACTTCGGGCGGCACACTGCAAAAGAGTTGTGGTTTCTGGGAGAAACTCTCTTCATTCCCGTCTGAGTTCTACTTAACAAGTAACTTTTAACACTTATGTCGGACGGAGAGTCAATACAATGTAGAAATAATGTCAGGCGTTCCGCAGGGAATTTAATTGGAACCATAACTGTCCATGTTGTATATGGTATTAGGATATAGGTACAGTTACTGTGATCATTGATACCTTATTATATACGCAATTCAGTGTATAAGGTGTGCTTTGTCTGCCTCTGACAGTCTTTCCGCAAACATGTCACTTAATTTACCACCTGATGTTTCTTTGCGCGGTCGTAACTGCACGACGAAGTTGGCTACGCCTGTCAGTACACACTATCCTTTTGCTTCGACGCATCCACAGTTCAGTACATTACTTGCTCCTCAGCGGAACATAAACTTTAACGGCTTGCTTATGCCACGCACACAAACCAATATAAAAACACACTACTCGCAATAGCTATAACTATTAGTCTGAAAATGAGGTAAATACTGATGTAATGTTGTTCAGTACACTGTCCTCAGTCATCAATAGAAGTATCTGCACTTATACCCCAATTCCCTGTATTTAAAGACCTGGTAGACAGTGTTAATACTAATCTCATATTTTTTTAACATCATGCAGTTATCTCAAAAATGGTTCAAATGGCTCTGAGCACTATGAGACTTAACTTCTGAGGTCATCAGTCGCCTAGAACTTAGAACTAATTAAACGTAACTAACCTAAGGACATCACACACAACCATGCCCGAGGCAGGATTCGAACCTGCGGCCGTAGCGGTCACGCGGTTCCAGACTGAAGCGCCTTTAACCGCACGGCCACAACGGCCAGCAAATATAAAATTATGCCCTTCACAAAGCGTAGTAATAATGTCAACTAATAAAAATGTCAGTGTGTTACAATTTGTGAAGATCTGAAATGGAATGATCGCATACGCTCCATTGTAACTTAAGTGGTTCAAATGGCTCTGAGCACTATGGGACTTAACTAAATGGTTCAAATGGCTCTGAGCACTATGCGACTCAACTGCTGAGGCCATCAGTCGCCTAGAACTTAGAACTAATTAAACCTAACTAACCTAAGGACAGCACACAACACCCAGCCATCACGAGGCAGAGAAAATCCCTGACCCCGCCGGGAATCGAACCCGGGAACCCGGGCGTGGGAAGCGAGAACGCTACCGCACGACCACGAGATGCGGGCTAGGGACTTAACTGCTGAGGTCATCAGTCCCCTAGATCTTAGAACTACTTAAACCTAATTAACCTAATGACATCACATGCCCGAGGCGGGATTCGAACCTGCGACCGTAGCGGTCGCTCGGTTCCAGACTGAAGCGCCTAGAACCGCTTGGCCACTCTGGCCGGCTAACTTAAGTGGGTGGCACGCTTCGAATAATTGGTAGAATAATGGGGAAATCATTGTCAACAAAACCAATGGTAAATCTCTCGTAAAACCAATCCTAGAAGGTATTTCCAATTCTTCTGGAATGACAGTAATGTATTATTGCCTAAATGATAACACTTCCGTTACTGACTTTTCCTGAATTTCCTCTTGGACACTACCGCGATTTTGACTATACACCCAAAATTGGAGTTATATCCAAATGGAAAAACGAGAACAGTCAGATGATGAAAGTTACCTTGTCGACTATGCTGGGATATTGCTAAAGGTGTTGTTCAAAAATGTTCAAATGTGTGTGAAATCTTATGGGACTTAACTGCTAAGGTCATCAGTCCCTAAGCTGACACACTACTTAGCCTAAATTATCCTAAGGACAAACACACACACCCATGCCCGAGGGAGGACTCGAACCTCCGCCGGAACCAGCCGCACAGTCCATGACTGCAGCGCCTGAGACCGCTCGGCTAATCCCGCGCGGCTACAGGTGTTGGTTCCACAATATATAGTAATAACAGAGGCTATTGAATGTGTACAAAAAAGGACAACACGAATGGTCACAGTTTTATTTACCAATGGAAGATCGACAGGGAGATGAAGAAAACCCTAAGATGTCACACTTGAAGGTAAGACGTCAACTACACTCCAACATTCAATAACCAATATTATTTGAGGAATCTGCCAGGATCTACAGTAGCAATTTTTACGAAGACGCTATCTTTTACTCAGGTGTCCTTACCAGCCGTATGTGGTATCACTGTAGAGCGGGAAGCACTGGTAACTTCGGAACTGGATAGTAGTGAGCTGCAAACCACTAAGCCGGAGAGGTGAACAAACAGCTATTTCGTCTTCTTCTTTTCTTCGGAAAAAATAAAAATAATAAAAAAAACCTCGACTTACGCATGTAGTTCCCCATTCTTATTACTACAGTCTCACAAAATACCAGAAAATATGCTAAGGACAGCTGTGAAAAATAAATGTGGAAAAATAGCTGTGCCATGAATCTCAACACTCAAAAATATTGCGTTGAGAAGCACCGAAGTATTTTCTCCTAAGTCTCTCTCTTATGTTTTTTTTTTTTTTTTTTTTAAATGGTTCAAATGGCTCTCAGCACTATGGGACTTAACGTCTGAGGTCATCAGTCCCTTAGAACTTAGAACTACTTAAACCTAACTAACCTAACGACATCACACACATCCATGCCCGAGGCAGGATTCGAACCTGCGACCGTAGCGGTCGCGCGGTTCCAGACTGTAGCGCTTAGAACCGCTCGGCCACTCCGGCCGGCTGTGTTTTTTTTTAATTGTTATTTCAGCCCAGCGGTACAACCTTTTCCATTTAAAATAGAAAGACTAAACAAATACGACCAAAAGATGAAAATGTTAAAGACGTTTTGAAAATAAATAAAAGGATTCATTTTGTTGACATTCGCATAATATTAAAATCGTTCATTTTTCTTTGTTGATTATGATAAAATTGAAGGACTAAAATACAAAGAAAAAGACAAAAATATATATTTAAAACACGTTGCAGAATGACGTTCTTTTAAAAATAAAGAGCATTTCACTTTCTGAAGGATCTGGACTGGGAAGAAAGGGTTTACGGAGGAGAAAATGTTTTATAGGGCTGAAGGGTGTGGGTGTAAATACAGGGATGTCGCTGGATGGAGTCTACAAAGATGAAGGTAGGTATTGGTGTGGATACTGGGAAGACAGAAACTAAGAAGGAGTCAGGCGGGTGAGCAGATGCTTGGTAACCAAGAGGAGGAGGGATGGGGAAAGATAGAGGAAAGAGGGCAAGGGGAGTCCTGATGAGAAGCAGGATAGGTGGGGAATGTCGTAGCTGATAGGATGGATAAATATCGCAGTGGATTGCGGAGAAAGTTGTTTGAAGTTGTTTCGGCATAGGGCATGGCGCGAACTTTTGTGTATGGCCGGTGGGATGCAGGTAGGAATAGGCGCGGGAGCATACCAGAATTGCTGATTAAAGGGGAAACAAAAGGGTTAGTGAAATCTATTTTGTGCAGGATATGCCGAGGTGTTCAGTGTGGATGAGGGAGGGTAGGGTTTGATCGACGTTGGAAGGTAAACGGGTGCGAAAAGCAAGACGGATTGCATGGCGCTCAAGGATTTGGAGGTAGTGTGCCTCACTGTTCAGATGGTTAAAAGACAGTCCCGATGTGCATTCCACGCTGAGAAAACGTGTGCCCCTCCGGCCACGTTTGTTTGTTCCAGTCATCTAACACACCAGGCGTTATCTCTCACTGCAGAGTCCTCGTGTAAAGGGTGTTTACTCATCATGAGTCTGTCTTATTTCTGTGGCTGGGGGTCTTTCCTGATGCGCAACGCCATCTCAATTTACAGAGAGGAATATCGTGCACGCCATCTGATTGTCTGTAGTGTGTACTTTCGCGTGTTTACTTTTGTTGGTTGTTTACTTGCTTTCGAGGAGGAGGCGGGGATCCATGCATCATTAGTTTGCATGTATTAGCCGACAACAATATTACTGCAAATGGGAGTGTGGGCGCTTTTGTCGGCTTATCCTGAGTTTACATCGTGATATTTCACGAGGACGCGCAGGACCACTTGATAGTATAAGCATAATTGTACTGGAAGCCTTGAAAGAGCGATGCCTTTTCCTCAGTCATCATTGCACTTGTTTACTTTAACGTCACCGCATGTTACCAACAACACTCACGGGAGGGCAAATGCAGTAATGTCGCGATTATGTAGGACTCTTAGGTGATTACCTATACATCACAGAATTTTCCGTCAGCAGAAAAAAAGCAAATACGAAAATGATTCGAAAAAAGAAGAGCGTCTTGATGCTCATCAAAACTCTGGAATATACAGGGTGATCCATGAGGAATAATCAACATTCACATCGAAATAAGTGTCCAAGGAATAGAAAAGCAACTGGAGTCACTCAATAGAGGAAAGTCCACTGGACCTGACGGGATACCAATTCGATTCTACACAGAGTACGCGAAAGAACTTGCCCCCCTTCTAACAGCCGTGTACCGCAAGTCTCTAGAGGAACGGAGGGTTCCAAATGATTGGAAAAGAGCACAGGTAGTCCCAGTCTTCAAGAAGGGTCGTCGAGCAGTTGCGCAAAACTATAGACCTATATCTCTGATGTCGATCTGTTGTAGAATTTTAGAACATGTTTTTTGCTCGAGTATCATGTCGTTTCTGGAAACCCAGAATCTACTATGTAGGAATCAACATGGATTCCGGAAACAGCGATCGTGTGAGACCCAACTCGCTTTATTTGTTCATGAGACCCAGAAAATATTAGATACAGGCTCCCACGTAGATGCTATTTTTCTTGACTTCCGGAAGGCGTTCGATACAGTTCCGCACTGTCGCCTGATAAACAAAGTAAGAGCCTACGGATTATCAGAACGGCTGTGTGGCTGGATTGAAGAGTTTTTAGCAAACAGAACACAGCATGTTGTTATCAATGGAGGGACGTCTACAGACGTTAAAGTAACCTCTGGCGTGCCACAGGGGAGTGTTATGGGACCGTTGCTATTCACAATATATATAAATGACCTAGTAGATAGTGTCGGAAGTCCCATGCGGCTTTTCGCGGATGATGCTGTAGTATACAGAGAAGTTGCAGCATTAGAAAATTGTAGCGAAATGCAGGAAGATCTGCAGCGGATAGGCACTTGGTGCAGGGAGTGGCAACTGTCCCTTAACATAGACAAATGTAATGTATTGCGAATACATAGAAAGAAGGATCCTTTATTGTATGATTATATGATAGCGGAACAAACACTGGTAGCAGTTACTTCTGTAAAATACCTGGGAGTATGCGTGCGGAACGATTTGAAGTGGAATGATAATATATAATTAATTGTTGGTAAGGCGGTTACCAGGTTGAGATTCATTGGGAGAGTGCTTAGAAAATGTAGTCCATCAACAAAGGAGGTGGCTTACAAAACTCTCGTTCGACCTATACTTGAGTATTGCTCATCAGTGTGGGATCCGTACCAGATCGGTTTGACGGAGAAGATAGAGAAGATCCAAAGAAGAGCGGCGCGTTTCGTCACAGGGTTATTTGGTAACCGTGATAGCGTCACGGAGATGTTTAGCAAACTCAAGTTGCAGACTCTGCAAGAGGGGCGCTCTGCATCGCGGTGTAGCTTGCTGTGCAGGTTTCGAGAGGGTGCGTTTCTGGATGAGGTATCGAATATATTGCTTCCCCCTACTTATACCTCCCGAGGAAATCACGAATGTAGAATTAGAGAGATTAGAGCGCGCACCGAGGCTTTCAGACAGTCGTTCTTCCCGCGAACCATACGCGACTGGAACAGGAAAGGGAGGTAATGACAGTGGCACGTAAAATGCCCTTCGCCACACACCTTTGGGTGGCTTGCGGAGTATAAATGTAAATGTAAATGTAAATGTAAATATGACGGGAACGATAGTTTGAAGTAGATAACTTGTTGTACACATATGCCCTATTCCGAATGGTTTGTGAGATAGAACGCAATGAATTTAATTATTTACTTGTATTTTCTATATGATTCAATACTCTGTTATGTTTGTATGTTTGCACATGTTCAACAGTTGGTAAACATTGCAACATGCGTTTTACAAGTGTCAAAAATAGTTCAAATCGCTCTGAACACTATGAGACTTAACTTCTGAGGTCATCAGTCCCCTAGAACTAAGACTACTTAAACCTAACTAACCTAAGGACATCACACACATCCATGCCCGAGGCAGGATTCGAACCTGCGACCGCAGCGGTCGCGCGGTTACAGACTGTAGCGCCTAGAAACGCTCGGCCACTCCGGCCGGCTACAAAGTATCACTTGAAAAGTACCTCTTTTTAACACATTAACATCTAAGCACTATCGCACACGTCACAATACATTACGTCCTCGAGATGTTCAACAAACGAATTTCCAAAAACTGCAAGTAATTCTGTCCTATTGTTCGCTCGTCTAAAAAAAACTGTACCTGTCGACATGTTACCTGATCGCCGCCGCATCAAACATTGATCGGAAAACGAACTTGGAAACTGGTTTCTAGTGAACAATAAATGTGTATTCTATATGGGAAACCTTTCGGAATGAGGCATAGGTCCCTATGGAATTTTTTGCTCCAAATGAGCGTTATTCCCGTATCCCTGAATCAATACAATGAAAAAACAGCCGAAGTTGTAAATTTCACTTCGATTTACTTGAAGGGTCCCGATGCGAAACTAATCGTCAAGTAACTGAAAGTGAAATTTGCAACTTTAGATGTTTTTCCGCCGTATTGATTAACAGAAGTTACTGGTCTGCAGTTACTCCAGCATGCTGGATGTTCTATATATCCATGAATACCGAACACTCCTCCTGGGTTGTATTGACAACAACCTCGATGTGCAGCAAGAATACTGGTATGCTTAAGCTATGAGATATTATACACTCCTGGAAATTGAAATAAGAACACCGTGAATTCATTGTCCCAGGAAGGGGAAACTTTATTGACACATTCCTGGGGTCAGATACATCACATGATCACACTGACAGAACCACAGGCACATAGACACAGGCAACAGAGCATGCACAATGTCGGCACTAGTACAGTGTATATCCACCTTTCGCAGCAATGCAGGCTGCTATTCTCCCATGGAGACGATCGTAGAGATGCTGGATGTAGTCCTGTGGAACGGCTTGCCATGCCATTTCCACCTGGCGCCTCAGTTGGACCAGCGTTCGTGCTGGACGTGCAGACCGCGTGAGACGACGCTTCATCCAGTCCCAAACATGCTCAATGGGGGACAGATCCGGAGATCTTGCTGGCCAGGGTAGTTGACTTACACCTTCTATAGCACGTTGGGTGGTACGGGATACATGCGGACGTGCATTGTCCTGTTGGAACAGCAAGTTCCCTTGCCGGTCTAGGAATGGTAGAACGATGGGTTCGATGACGGTTTGGATGTACCGTGCACTATTCAGTGTCCCCTCGACGATCACCAGTGGTGTACGGCCAGTGTAGGAGATCGCTCCCCACACCATGATGCCGGGTTTTGGCCCTGTGTGCCTCCGTCGTATGCAGTCCTGATTGTGGCGCTCACCTGCACGGCGCCAAACACGCATAC